>NC_137971.1:77683499-78283499 GCF_963924665.1 Micromys minutus
AGGTATAAACCAATAGACTGATCTGGTATAGCCCCCATGATTCATCTACTTCTCCACACCTGATTTCTTGGGGACATTCTAAACTCATGATTACTTGAGACTGAGGCTTGCCTGAGGTACTTGTTATAATTTAAATCCCTAGGTCCTGACCTCCTGAGATACTGATTTCATAAAACAGAGTAGGTCCCAGAAATCTGAGTAAAGAAAAGAAAAAGAAATGAGCTGGCCACCAAGGATGAAGAACTTCTGCTGAGATATGGTTTCAAACATGGAAAACATTGATCAGTAACAAGGTATCAGTACTGTAGAGGAGCCTGGAGTATCACAATCTCAACCTGGAAGAGAATGCATGTGTTGATGAGGACTGACCAAGAACTTTGCTGTAAATACACACCTATGACCAACATGCTGGGAGATGTGGAAGAGACTGAAACTACTACACAAAGTGATTCAGAAACATAAAAATCAACAAAACAGAATGTTCCAACGTCCTCTGTTCCAACTAGAATGTTATACTGGTGGTCACTCTCTTGAGAGTTATATGAATAATTTTTACTGTATAGAAAATAAGAGACTATGTACAATTGTCTCTTGCAATGTGCAAGACATTCAAAGGAGAAAGCTTGCTTCCATCTTGTTGAGTGGGCCTTAAAGCCAATTATAGAGCTCTTGGGTACTGTCAAAATATCTGTGTCACTACTGAACCCTTAGGTATATTGTGCCATCCTGGTCCCTGTTGTCATAGCTGAATAGGACTATTGATTGCTTCCCTCCTCTGGAAGGAGGGAAGGTATATTGTGCCTTCTAGTATCATGAAAGCTAGTCCTTAGCCAGGAGGCTTTCAACTCTAATCAAGCTCAAGGGAACTCTAAGCTCTGTGCCCATAGTTCATGGTATGCTCAGCAATAGAGACTTGGTGTTCATCTCTGGGGACAACCAGGGGCATGGATCTTGGAGAAGAACCTACAACCACTTTATTAGACTAGTGTAGTCCCTAACTACATTCTATATATTTATTCTTATGTTCACAGATAAGTATAGTTCTCACTCCTTACAAAGAAAACTTACTTTTGCAACAGAAACCAGTAAAGACAACAACAACCAATTAAATGCCAAGTTGTGAAGCCCACATTCATTTATAACAAAATTCTTGCACCTAAGGCTTAGGATTCATTGCAGAAAAGAGGACAGAAAGACTATAAGAACCAGAGGAACAGGACACTTACTATGAGGTTGTATCTCCTAAAACGATCAGAAGTTACACCTATGAAGTCTCACCAACACAGCTGCCTAAACAAGAGGATACCAATAGACATGCTGACAAAGACAGGGAAATCTCATGAGTCCTCATTACAGCATTTAAGGGATGTTGAGAGCTGAAATCTTCCCCAGGGAAGAGTTCACCAACTGGTTATTCAATACTGAATAGTCAGCCCTGAAAACATACAGGTAATATTACAAAAACTGAGCAAGTATGTTTTTATATATTTAGGAATATATGTACACACATACTTGCTCATGCACTCACACATGTACACACACACACACACACACACACACACACACACACACACTACAAGTAAAGCAAAAGAGGCCATAGATTTTTAAGGAAGCAGGAGGAGGGTACATGGAAAGATTTAGATGAAGAGAAAAGAAGGGGGAAAATAATGTGATTATATTTTAATCTCAAAAGATAAAAAATAATAGAAAAAATGAGCTAGCTGGCTCTCATCTTAAACTGAGTTAACATGTAAGAAATTCAGAACCTTGCGAGAAAAATGGTATTTTTATTTTTCTCCAGCTCTTCAATAAACATGATCAGAAAGTGCTTTTTTATTATCTGTGGGAGAAAGTCCTGTAGGGGGGTCAATGGGGGATATGTGTAGATATGCATGTTAGTACTGTTGTGAACACATGTGTGCATGCACATGCATATGTTTACACATATGTGTGTAGCTGGAGGTACTGCCAGGTGTCTTTCTCAGTCCCTCTCCACTGCTCTTACTCCACCCAGAGGTCACAGATTTCACTGGTCTGGTTCCCCAGCATGGCTGTGGAATGCCCTGTGTCCACTGCCTGAGTGCGGGGATTGAAAGCAAGCTACCACACCTACTCACCAGTGGTGTAGCTTCTGAGTATCTGACCCTCAGGCCTATGCAGCAAGCACTTAACTCACCACCTAGACATCTTCCTAGCCACGGGTGCTCTTTCTTATGATTTGGTTTGTCCCAGTATACTTATAGGAAGTTTCTAATTATTCTTTTCTAATTAAATTTGATTTTTCCTTAAAGAGGGAAGAAACTTCAGGGAGCAAGCAAAGGGGGAAATAGTCATTTCTGTATTCATGGGGGACTAGTTCTAGGACCACAATCCATGGATGCTGAAGTCCCTTATATAAGACAGCACAGCACTGAAATATAACTTATACCTATATTCTTGTATATCTTAACCATTGCAGATTACTTATAATGTAAATCACTGTTAAACTATATTGCTTAGGGATTTTTAAAAATCCACATGCGTTCAATTCAGAAACAAAACATTTTGCAAATATTTTCCATCTGCAGTTATGAAAAGCCACAGTATGGGTTTCTGGTGCACTGTGGGCAACATAAACTCTCTTCTTCATCTCTTTACGATGTCTTGAGTAGCTGGTTTGTGCTTCATAAGTACTGGATCGGGAGGCTCCCTGGAATGGCACCCGACACAAAATCTGTCCCTCATAGAAGACCTGCTACATCTGATTACAAAACTAATGGCTTCTAGAAATAGGATTGCTAATGCTTTGTGAGGAAATTGATTGAAAGCTTAAAAAAATCAGAGAAAGAAGAGCTGATTCCTAACGGAAACGCAATCACATTGCATGCAGAAATCTAAACAGTGCCAGACCAAAACAAGATATATAACATCAAAGTTTGAGCAATTCAGAGGCAGGGAAAGGGGCTCTACCAATATGCAAAACTTCATCTAATTAGGCCCTTAATGGGAGAAGAAACTCACAAGCAAAAGCCACACCCTGTGAAAAACAATTTAATTTAGTTTAGTTTTCTCCTGGACTGCTTGATATTTAGACCAGCAATAGAATTTTTAAGTGTAGTTTAGTCAATATCACCATAATCTTTGTGGATACAAATCTCTCTTGTGAAATTACTTAAGTAAAGAGAGAAAAGAGAAACTGGAAAAGGAACAGAGCAGAGCGTAGAGGAATGGACACCAAATCCAATCAGATTGGCAACCCCCATAACAGACTTGCCAGTATTGCACCAGTAGCCATATCTTGCTTGGTCAGTCGGCAACTTCTGAACCAAAAGTCCACAGCTAAGAAAGAACAGATTTAAAAATTCTGCTCCAGCAGCCTGAATCACACTTTCTGGTACTCAGTCAATTATCCAGAAGAGAGAAAGCTTCTAGTCCATTCTATCTTGACGCTTCCATGACAGTGTGAGTCTTCTTCAGTAATAGGATCTCACCATCTAGTTCTCAAATACAACAAATACAAGAATAAACACAGAGTGAGGTAATCAACTGGGACCAGGGAAGGACAAGAACATTGAGGTCACACAGTCCCGAGTTCTTCCACTAGCTTTTATGCATCCTTTAGGTAGGCTCTTCTTTCATCTAGGATTCAATCAGAGAAGCAGTGTCAATAGATGTATAAATATTAGCATAAAAGTGAATGTGGCTTTGGCTGGTGTTTTGCTATGTTTGAGCTGCTATAACAGATTGCTACATTGGTGACTAATAATCAACAGAATGTTCTCATAGATCTTTGGGCTAGGAGGTCCAAGGTCAAGGTTGGCGGTCTGGTGAAAGCTCTCTTCCTAGTCATAGATGGTACTCTTCTTGCTATGACTTCTTACAGTGTGCAAGAGGGCTCTTTGTGGGGAAGTAGGTGAGGAGGAAGTCTTCACATCAAGAGGGGATTATTACTTCTAAATCTAATCACTTTCTTAAGGCCCCCATCTCTAAATACCAAACATACTGGGGATTTTAAAGAGTGAGTAGGGTGATGGCAAGTTCAAGGCCAGCATGAGTTAAATAATGAGACCATATCTCAAAAGTGTTTAATATTCTTGTGAATATATATTTGCCCCATATTAAGTGTAGATATATGTTAAATTTAGGGTTTTTTCCTTGGGATATTACTCACAAGGAGCTAGGGAAATGGCTCAGTGGATAATAACTCATAAAGAGTTCAAGCCCCACCATCCACACAAAGAGCCAGACATGGCTACATGTGCACCTGTACCCAAACCTTGTAGCTTAAGGAAACAGGAAGTTCACTGGGCCTTTCTGGTCACCATTTTAAATAAAACAGAAAGCTCTGAGTTCAATGATAGCACAGTGCAACCATTGTTCTTATCTGGCCTCCACACACACAGGAACGGGGTGTGTGTACCTACTGAGACACAAATTCGAGTACACACACACACACACACACACACACATACACACACACACACACACACACACACACACACACACACACACTGGTTAGGAAAAGAAGGAAAGAAGAGGGGGTAAAGGGGGATAAATAAAAGAAAAGGGGGAGGAAAGAGATTGGTTACAGAGAGTGCAACTGAGGAAAGATTTGCCTCTTTGATTTGATGCTGAAACTTAAAGCTCCCAGACAGAGGGTTGAGAAAAGAAGAGATATATAAAATAGAAAAATCCAGAACAAGGTGGGATTCCTAAACATGAGCTTTCCATTTACAGTGCCTACACACACTCACACAGACACACGCACACACACACACACACACAAACACAGACACACACACACACAAACACAGACACACACACACACACACACACACACACACTTGCCCTGGAAAGCAGCTCTCTCCATAAAGGGGTCGAGGTCAGCCATATGGGTGAATCGCTTTCCACGGGCAACCTGGGGAAAAGAAGATTCTAGGAATCATAGTTCAGCCTATCTGGTTGAGCCATTCAAATCTTAAAGAGGCTTGTTCTGTCATGGGAATTTGAACACAAGTTAAGAAATTGAGCTGTTTTCCTTTTTTACCAAAAAAAGACAAACACTGTTTATGGTACTTGCAGTGGATCTTAGGGACTATCATTTATGCTATGCAAATACTCTACCACTGAGCTAGAGTCCCAAACCAAGATATTTTCTGATTAAAATACATAATTTCCCCTTTCCCTTAATTTAGATAAAATATATACTCTTTTAAATACAGTCAATGGTTTTATTCAACTCATTAATTAAAGAGAGAACCATGTTCAAGAAATAAAAAAAAAAAAAAAAAAAAAAAACTCATAACTATATATGCACACACAGTCAGGATCCCTGAAGCAAATTTAACAGATGTAAAACTGGTCAATAGCCACAATCCAATAATTAACTGCATTCTACCAAAGGTGATTTATTTGTATTTCTATGGACCAGAGTGATTTGCATTGTTATTAGTTCTCTGTGACTTGCAGAACTGCACATTTACAAAGTAGGAAAGCCCAGGCACAAAGGAGCAGAGTAAATAAATCACTGAAGACCACACAACTGGTCTAGGCATTCAGATCTGGCTGTCTGGCCTTCAGGCTGAACTATTCTGCCTTGCTGCAAGCAACTTGTAGTTAGCTAATGGGAACATGTGTGTGAAGATGATATATTTTATCAAAAATATTAAAAATTTCCAGCCAATGTTCAGTGATATTAAAAATTAGAGTAGGTTATACTTAGAAATACATATCTACATACATATATGCATGCAATAACAATTGATGAGAAAATAGGCCTTGAGTTTGAAGGAGAGGAGAGAGAGCTATATGGGAGGCTTTAGAGGCAGGAAAGGGAAGGAAGAAATGCTGTGATTAAATTATAATCTAAAAAAGATAAAAGGTATAGCTGTGAGTCCAGGGAGAGGACTTGATCCATAAATTGTTTGCCCTATAAGGACATGAGTTCAACCCTCAAGATTCATGTAAAAAAGCTGGGCCAAACCCCCGAGACCATGAGCCAAAATAAAGCTTTCTTCCTGACACCTTCATTCCCTTGGGTATTTTACCAATGATAAAAATCTGACTCACTTGGTTCTCACCAACTCCCAGCCCCCACCTTACTGATACATGGTCTTTATAGCTAATCACCAAGCTTGTTCTTCACTAAAGAGAAAAGCTTTGAGTTTCTAGGGACTCTGAGAGGAGTTTTGAAGGCTTTAATATGAGAAGGTATGCGGGAGAGGATAAAGAAGAGAAGTCAGATGAAGGAAGACAAGATCCTTTTGGGAACCCACACCCATGTCCTAGGGAATCTGACTACAGTTCAGCTAAAGTACATCCTGACGTTCTGGTTCATTTTCTGCAATGGTGATGAGACACCCTGTGGAAAGCAACACAGAGAAGGAAAGGGTTTATTTATCACTTTATGTATATTATTTATTTAATACCCGGGTTTCATTCTGTTACTTCAGGGAAGATGAGTCAGGGGTTCAAGCAGCTAGTCACATCACATCCACAGTAACAAGTGTAAATGCATCCTTGATTGACTGGCGTACTTCATCTTTATAAACCCAGTCTGTAATGTGATGCTGCCCACATTCAGGGTAGGTTTTCCTATCTCAGCCAACAGTCAAGAAAATCCCCTATATGCGTGCCCACAGGCCAGCCTGACCTAGACAATTCCTAAGTCAAAACTGTCTCCCAAGGGACTGTAGGTTGTCAAGTTGGCAGTTGAGACTATCCAGCACAGTCATCAATCACACTAACATGTGGGTCCATTGGGGGAGATCAAGAAATATCACCCTGATTGGGTAAATCAGCAAGTCCAAGCCCACCTACTACATCATGGAGGAGAAGTGAAATCCTGCGAGATTAAACAGTGGTACCTCTGTATCCATAGATCCTATCTTCAGGGATTTGACCAAGACAAAGTGAAACTATTCCAAACATACACAGCTATAATGAATACATACAGACCCTGTCTTATCACTGATCCCTAACTCAGACTAGTTAGCAGATATTTGCTGGTCTTGACATAATACAGATAGGGTAAGCCACAGAGCTGAGTTAGACTACAGAGGGGCAGGAGTGTGTGTTATGTACAAACTTAGGTCATTTCTATAAGAGACTTGAGCACACTCAGAATTTGGTGTTCTTAAAGGGGATGGATTTATGAGACCACCATCCTCTCACTAAATTTCACAAGCACAAAGAGAGACTATATGTAAAGTGGATGACCCAGAGGAAACATCAAGAGAGAAAAATGAGGCCCGGGGAGATGGCCCAGCAGGTGAAGTGTTTGCCATGCAAACGTGAGACTGGAGTTTGGACCCCTGGATCCAATGTCAGGGTAGGTGAGCATAACAGTCAGTCTGCAATCCCAGGCCATGAGAGGCAGGGACAGGAAATCTCTAGAACAAGGTCATGAGCCAAACTAGCTGAAATGGTGAGCTCTGGGTTCATTCAGATAACCTGTCTCCCTTTGTATGGTAGAGAATGGCCAAGGAAGGCACCCAACACTGACCTCACCCTTCCATGTTCCATGTGCATACATGCTCATGCAGCCACACACATACAAATGCACACACACACACACACACACATACACACACACACACACAATAAAGAGGAAAGACTCAAACAGAGGCAGAAAAACAGATGCAGGGGTTCACTTGCAGAGACAGACACAGAAGAGATGAAGAGTGGGGAGGATTTCAAGGATGTGTAAGCAACACAAGGCCAGAGGAAATTCCCAACTAGCCTAGGCCCAGAGACTCCTTAGGAGCTAGTACCTATGAGTCCCCAGCATAAGGCTGAGCCCAGGGCCTGTGCTGAACAGTAACTTGTATTATTAAAAAGTGGGAAACTGAGGAGATGGCTCAGTCAGTGAAGTTGTCAAACAAGCATGAAAACATGAGTTCAAATCCCCAGCATTCACAGTAAAAAGCCAGGTCCAGTGGTGTGAGCCTGTGATCCCCGGGTGGGAAGTTAGAGACAAGGGATTCCTGGGGCTCACTCACCAGCCAGTCAGCAAACTCCAGGTTCAGTGAGCGGCCCTGTCTTCAAAACTAAAGTGGAAAGTAATAGAGAAAGATACCCAACCTCAACCTCTGGCCTCCACAAACTAGCACTCACACATGTACAAGCACAGAAAACACACAAAAGTAAATAAGTAAATATGAACTAGAGCCTTGAGAAATGCTGATTTAGGGAAACAGGAGAGAATAGGATGAAAGAGTATTAATTAATTAGTAATAAAACAAATGGGAGCTCTGTTCATATAAATGATGACATTTGCTGAGGTGCGTGTGTGTGTGTGTGTGTGTGTGTGTGTGTGTGTGTGTGTGTGTGTGTGTGCATGTGTTTGTGTTTCCAGGAAGAAACAAAGCCACACTGTGTTAAACTGGCTTTTCAGAATTTTGTGATTCTGGGAAGTTAGAATGTTGCAGAACTGGAGTCAAGCAGCTGTCTTAGTTCCCTTAATAACCACTCCTTCCCCACCTCTGTGTCTGACCTATCGCCCTGTGACTATCATGTGTGTCTCTGGGGGATGTATTATCATAACAAACTACTCTCTTCCTCCAACTCAGCAGCTACAGCCTGTCACCAGATAGCATCTGAAACCTATAGAAGAGATGTCCCTGCTTGGCTAAACCCCACCCATATGATCTTTCCCCAGGTATTTGAAAAGCTCCTTGATTCACAACTTTAGTTCTCAACTCTAGAAACTTCATGAAACTGTTGTCAAGTTATAACATGCCATTTGGGTCAACCCTGATCCATGTTCCCAGGCCATGAACTGAGTCTCTGGAGCCCAGAAAGAATGAAGGGGGGGAAACCAGAGAGAGAAAAAGACCAGGGAGAAAAAGAGAGAGGGAGCAGGGGGAGAGGGGTTACCATTGAGCAAATGACAGATTCCACCTAAAATATTGGTTACTGGGGAGAAGGCTGGTAGAGGAAGAGTCTCCATGTTTTGAAGCTGAACGAGATATTGCCCAAGGGTAAGGAAAAGCTGTCATTACTGCCCTAGAGGACAGCTAAAGAATATGGTGGAAGAAATAATTACTTTTTTGTAAATTTTGCCAGGTTAGTAATAATTAGGAAAGAGACTTTTTTTTTATTTTTTAAACGACTTTATTTTGCAAAACAAAGATAAATGTACACATTTTAAACATTTTTTGCTTAAAATTATACATTTTAGTCAGTACTGTTTTTTCAGACATTAAAATAAATTTTACATAAAACCATGTGAATATGTTTTTTAGTCAGTACTTGATTTTTTTCAAGGGCTTGACAGTGTGCATTGAAAACCTACTAGTTGCAATAAGCGTAAAGTACCTGTAAAACAAAACGCAACATGCAAATAGTCAAAGCCTTCTTGTTTTGTGAATATATGTATATTTTTTGTTTTCTTTATTTCTTGGACTTCATACAGTCTGTGAGTTGTTTCTGGGGGAATGCAAGCCTCTGGGTTAGCATCCCACTATCAGTGACTGCATATTATGTCTGTTCTTTTGTGACTGGGTTATCTCACTCAGGATGATCTTCTCTAGATGCAGCCATTTTCTTAAGAATTTGGTTAAGTCATTGTTTCTGGTGGCTGAGTAGTATTCCATTGTGTATATGTACCACAATTTTTGTATTCATTCGTCTTCTGAAGAACATCTGGGTTCCTTCCAGCTTCTGGCTATTATAAATAGAGCCGCTATGAACATTGTGGTGCATATATCTTTGTTGTGTATTAAAGTGTCTCTGGGGTATATGCCCAGAAGTGGAATAGCTGGGTCTTCAGGTAGTACTATATCCAATTTTCTGAGGTATCGCCAGACAGATTTCCAGAGTGGTTGTATTAGCTTGCAACCCCACCAACAGTGGAGAAGTGTTCCTCTTTCTCCGCAGCCTCGCCAGCATCTGCTGTCATCTGAGTTTTGGATCTTGGCCAATCTGACTGGTGTGAGGTGGAATCTTAGGGTTGTTTTGATTTGCATTTCCCTGATGGCTAAGGATGTTGAGCACTTCCTCAGATGTTTCTCGGCCATTCGGTGTTCCTCAACTGAAAATGATTTGTTTAGCTCTGTACCCCATTTTTTAATAGGGTTATTTGATTCTCTGGTGTCTAGCTTTTTGAGTTCCTTGTACACCTTGGATATTAGGCCTCTATCTGATGTGGTGTTGGTAAAGATCTTTTCCCATTTTGTTGGTTGCCGTTTTGTTTTCTTGACGATGTCCTTAGCCTTACAGAAACTTTGCAATCTCATTAAGTCCCATTTGTTAATCTTTGACCTTAGAGCTTGAGCCATTGGTGTTTTGTTCAGGAAATTTTCTCCTGTGCCTATGTGTTCTAAGGTTTTCCCTACTTTCTCATCTAATAGTTTCAGTGTATCTGGTTTAATGTGGAGACCTTTAATCCACTTACACTTGAGCTTTGTACAAGGAGATAAGAACGGGTCTATTTTCATTCTTTTGCATGTTGAGTGCCAGTTGGACCAGCACCATTTGTTGAATAGGCTGTCCTTTTTCCATTGAATGTTTACTGCTCCTTTGTCAAAAATCAGGTGACCATATACATGAGGGCTCATTTCTGAATCTTCTATTCTGTTCCATTGATCCACTTGCCTATTTCTGTACCAGTACCATGCAGTTTTCAGCACAATTGCCTTGTAATATAGCTTGAGGTCAGGGATAGTGATTCCCGCAGATGTTTTTTTGTTGTTGAGGATGGATTTCGCTATTCTAGGTCTTTTGTTATTCCATATGAAATTGCACATTGATCTTTCCAATTCCATGAAGAACTGGGTTGGAATTTTGATGGGGATTGCATTGAATCTGTAGATTGCTTTTGGTAGGATGGCCATTTTTAAGATGTTGATCTTTCCAATCCATGAGCATGGGAGATCTTTCCATTTTCTGAGATCCTCCTCAATTTCTTTCTTTAGAGGTTTGAAGTTCTTGTCATACAGGTCCTTCACTTCCTTAGTTAGAGTCACACCAAAGTATTTATTTCATAGTTTTTGTAACGATTGTGAAGGGTACCTTTTCCCTAATTTCTTTCTCCACATGTTTGTCCTTTGAGTATAGGAAGGCTACTGATTTGTTTGAGTTAATTTTGTATCCGGCCACTTTGCTGAACTTGTTTATCAGCTGTAGGAGTTCTCTGGTGGAATTTTTGGGGTCACTCAAGTACATTATCATGTCATCGGCAAAGAGTGATGTTTTTATCTCTTCCTTTCCGATTTGTATCCCCTTGATCTCCTTTTGCTGTCTAATTGCTCCAGCCAGGACTTCCAGTACTATGTTGAATAGGTAGGGAGAGAGTGGGCAGCCTTGTCGAGTCCCTGATTTTAGTGGGATTGCTTCAAGTTTCTCGCCATTAAGTTTGATGTTGGCTGTTGGTTTGCTGTATATTGCTTTTATTATGTTTAAATATGGGCCTTGGATTTCTGTTCTTTCCAGGACTTTTAACATGAAGGGGTGTTGGGTTTTGTCGAATGCTTTCTCAGCGTCTAGTGAGATGACCATGTGATTTTGGTCTTTAAGTTTGTTTATATGGTGGATTACATTGATGGATTTCCTTATGTTAAACCATCCCTGCATCCCAGGGATGAAGCCTACTTGGTCATGATGAATGATGGTTTTGATGTGTTCTTGGATTCGGTTTGCAAGGATTTTGTTGAGTATTTTTGCATCAATGTTCATAAGTGAGATTGGTCTGAAGTTCTCTTTCCTTGTAGGGTCTTTGTGTGGCTTAGGTACGAGGGATATTGTAGCCTCAAAAAATGAGTTGGGTAATATTCCATCTGATTCTATCTTTTGGAATAGTTTGGCGAATATTGGTGTTATATCCCCAATAAATGTCTGATAAAATTCTGCACTGAACCCGTCTGGACCTGGGCTTTTTTTGTTTGGGAGGCTTTTGATGACTTCTTCTATTTCTTTAGGTGTTATAGGGTTATTTAGATGGTTTACTTGGTCCTGGTTAAACTTTGGGACCTTGTATCTGTCTAGGAATTCGTCCATTTCCTCCAGATTTTCCAATTTTGTGGAGTATAAGTTTTTGTAGTAGGATCTGATGATTTCTTGAATTTCCTTAGTTTCAGTTGTTATGTCACCACTTTCCTTTCTGATTTTGTTAATTTGGATACGCTCTCTTTGCCCTTTAGTTAGTCTGGCTAGGGGTTTATCAATCTTGTTGATTTTCTCAAAGAACCAACTCTTTGTTTTGTTGATTTTTTCAATGGTTTTTTTTTTTTTTTTGTTTCTATTTGGTCTATTTCTGCCCTAATTTTGATTATTTCTTGCCGTCTACTCTTTTTGGGTATATCTGCTTCCTTTTGTTCTAGGGCTTTTAGCTGTGCTGTCAGGTTGCTGATGTGAGCTCTCTCCAGTTTCTTTGTGGAAGCACTTAGGGCTATGAGTTTTCCTCTCAATACTGCTTTCATTGCATCCCATAGGTTTGGGTATGTTGTGTTATCGTTTTCGTTGAATTCTAGAAAGTCCTTAATTTCTTTCTTTATTTCTTCTTTGACCCTGCTATCCTTTAACAGAGCGTTGTTTAGTTTCCATGTGTATGTGGGCATTTTGTTGTCGTTGTTGTTGTTAAAGACCAGCCATAGACCATGGTGATCTGAGAGGATGCATGGGAGTATTTCAATCTTCTTATATCGATGAAGGCTCGTTCTGTGTCCAATTATGTGGTCAATTTTCGAGAAGGTGCCATGGGGTGGTGAGAAGAAGGTGTATTCTTTTACTTTAGGATAGTATGTTCTGTATATATCTATTAATTCTAGTTGGTTCAAAGTCTCTGCTAGTTTTGCAGTGTCCTTGTTCAGTTTCTGTTTCCCTGATCTGTCCATTCGTGAGAGTGGGGTGTTAAAGTCTCCCACTATTATTGTGTGGGGTGAAATGTATTTTTTGAGCTTTAGTAGAGTTTCTTTTATGAATGTGGGTGATTTTTTATTTGGAGCATATATGTTAAGGATTGAGAGTTCCTCCTAACAGATTTCCCCGGTAATGAGTAAAAAGTGTCCTTCTTTATCTTTTTTGATAACTTTTGGTTGGAAATTTACTTTATTTGATATTAGAATAGCCACTCCAGCTTGCTTCTTGGAGCTGTTTGTTTGGAAGTTTTTTTCCCACCCTTTTACTCTGAGATAGTGTCTGTCTCTGTCTCTGAGATGAGTTTCCTGTATGCAGCAAAAGGCTGGATTTTGTTTATGTATCCAGTCTGCTAGTCTATGTCTCTTTATTGGGGAGTTGAGACCATTTATGTTAATAGATATCAAGGAATAATTGTTTCTGTTTCCTGCCATTTTTGCTTTTTTGGGTTGAGTTGTGTCTGTGTTTTTTTCTTCTTTTAGTTTTCTTGTTTAGGAGTTTTCTTGTTTTTACTAGGCTGTATTTTCCCTCCTTGTATTGGGTTTTCCACCTATAATTCGTTGTAGTGCTGGGTTTGTGGTCAGATATTGTGTGAATTTTGATTTGTCTTGAAATATCTTTGTCTCTCCATCGATGGTGATTGATAGTTTTGCTGGGTATAGCAGCTTGGGCTGGCACTTGTGCTCTCTTAAGGAGTGCATGATGTCTGTCCAGGCTCTTCTAGCTTTCATAGTCTCTGTTGAGAAATCGGGTGTGAGTCTGATTGGTCTGCCTTTATATGTTACCTGACCTTTTTCCCTTACTGCTTTTAGTATTCTTTCTTTACTTTGGGCACTTGATGTTTTTACTATTATGTGTCGGGAGGTATTTCTTTTCTGGTCCAACCTATTTGGAGTTCTGAAGGCTTCTTTTATGCTCGTGGTCATCTCATTCTTGAGGGTAGGGAAGTTTTCTTCTATGATTTTGTTGAAGATATTTACTGTGCCTCTTAGTTGATACTCTTCTCCCTCTTCTATTCCTATTATCCTTAGGTTCGGTCTTCTCATTGTGTCTTGTATTTCCTGGACATTTTGGGTTAGGAGCTTTTTGTTTTTTGCATCTTCTCTGGCTGTTTTGTCTATGTTTGCAATGTTGTCTTCTGCCCCCGAGATTCTCTCCTCGATCTCTTGTAATCTGTTGGAAATGCTTGCTTCTGTGACTCCTGATTTCTTTTTTTGGTGTTCTGACTCTAGGGTTATCTCTTTTAGCGCTTTCTTTATTGTGTCAATTTCTGTTTTAATTTCCCTCTTCCATTCCTTTATTTCTTTGGTTCTGTTTTCGTCTCGTTCTTTGAGTTCTTTGAGTGTTTTTCTTGTTTCTTCTTTAAAAGCTTCTGAATCTTTTTGCTTTTCCTCCCTTTCTCCTTTAAGTAACTCTATCAGCGTCTTGAGGCATGTTTTCAGGTCTGTGTCTTCTTTCTCTGGAGTGTTTTGAATTCCGATGTTTGCTACTATTGGAGAGCTGGGTTCTGGTGTTGCTAGATTGTCTTGGTTTCCTTGGGATATACTCTTTCTCTTTCCTCTTGCCATTTTGTTGTCAGTGATATGTTCTTGCCTTTCCCTTGTATCTGGTCTGTGTCCCTGGTACACTTTCCGTGTGCACTCCGCACAGATCTCTCTACTCCCCGGCAGCCCAGGTTCCGGGTGGCAGCTGGGCCAGGCTCTGCTCTGCGTCCGGAAGTCGCCTCCAGGTGGGAACAGACGTTCCTAAGATCTGTTCCTGGTCACAGATGCTCAGCCTCTCCGAGCCACCTTTCCAGCTGGCAGGTGGGCCAGGCTCCACTCTGCGTCCTGAAGTCGTCTCCGGGTGGGAACAGAAGTTCCTAAGATCTGTTCCCTGTCACTGGATCGGGGAGGACAGGGCAGGTCAGGGCAGGGGGTGCACTTTCCGTGTGCACTCCGCAGAGATCCCTCTGCTCCCCAGCAGCCTAGGTCTCCCACTCACCAGTTGCTCAGCCTGTACGAGCCGCCTTTCCGGGTGGCAGTTGGGCCAGGCTCCGCTCTGGGTCCTGAAGTCGTCTCCGGGTGGGAACAGAAGTTCCTAAGATCTGTTCCCGGTCACAGTTGCTCAGCCTGTACGAGCCGCCTTTGGAAAGAGACTTTTGAACATAAATACATTTTCTTATTTTAAAGCACTTGTCTTTTTTTAAGCCTATTTTATTTTATTTCTTTTTTCTTGAGAAAGAAATGGAAGGCCACTGTTTGCCTCACCCATGCCTAAGACCATGGTTGAGGCTCGCCCTCTCCCAGACCATTCTGGGGGCTCTTGTGTGCATTTTGGATAAACACTCTAGAGCCTTAGGAGCAGCTGGTCCCTTAGCAATCACATGGATGAGTGTTCAGTGCCCAAGCTACTCAACCTCATAGTTGGTGCTCTCCTCTTCCAAACCTTGATCTTCTCCAGGGTCATAGAGAGACCATGAAGTCCAAAGCAGTTTCTCCTGGAGCCTCTCTCTGTCCTCCAAGGAGGTAAAATGAGTGTTGCTGATGGTTCCCACCCCACCCCCAGCTCCAGTATCTCTTTTCCGACACAGTGTTTGAGTTCCTCATCCTGGCTAATGATTTTCTACCACAAGTGAATTGACTCAGGCCACATGAGAGCTTGTTGGCCCTGGAATTCAATTTGAGGGGAGTGTTCAGGTGGCACTCTGACCATTGAGGATGTGAGAAGATTTTTAGGGCCCAGTAAACAGCTGCCTCTCAGAGACAAGTGGCAGACAGGACACCATGCTTCTTCCTGCCTCCTGCTTCAGAATAAAAGCTTCCCAGACTATGTCAAGCTTAACCCCAAACTTGTTCCCCCAAAAGAAGTCTCCTTCTGCAGGAGTCTCAGTGTCTAAAACTCCATCATGAGAGACCCATTGTTAGCTACAACCTTCTAACTCCAAAGAAAAGAGACCAGCCAGGTTCACAGGGACTGGTCCTGCACCCCTTTGCCTGGTTCATCTGCAGGTTCTCGCTCCTTCTTGCCCTTACTCCTGCTGATACCTCTGCCAACAGTGTCTTTTTATTAAATATTTGTGTATTTGTGTGTGTGAGTGGTTGCACATGAATGTGTGTTTTGCATATGGAAGCCAGAGAACAGCCTCTGCAACCATATTCAGAAATGACGTCTACCTCCTTTGAGTAGGCTCTACCATGGGCCTGGAGCTTGCTAACTAAGGGATTCTGACCAGTCTGTGAGCTCCAGAAACTCTTCTGTCTCCACCTCTGCAGCACAGGCACACACCACACCCAGTTTTGTTGTTGGTTGGTTGGTTTGTTTGTTTGTTTGTTTGTTTTACTTTGCTTTAAAAAGGATTCTGGGAGTCTAACTCAGACCCTCATACTTATGAGATCATATTTAACATAAAACAATTAGTTTACTGTATAAACTCAAAATTATTGGTAAACAAAGACTATGATGGTTCAATGTGTGATAGTACACACACACACACTACTCACTACACCTGGATGGGGTAAGGATAGACAGATAGACAGGCAGACAGACAGACATACATATATAAATGAATAGATAACATCATGAATGAAAGGTCATGGCTTCCCTCCAACACTGAAACAGTCCTTTCCCCTGTCCTGACTGCTCAGTCTCTATGGAGGATGGCCACTGACTAGGTTCCTAGCAACTGTTGCAGGCTGTAGTCACACAGGTTCAAGACATACCACACCAGCCTGGGACTGAGAAACTGGGAGTCGAGGGGTCATTTTCACCATTTCCTTGTCCTTCTCCCCTAATCTGGGCCATGAAAGATTCTCTGAAATCTCCCTGAGTTTTACTGTAGGTCCCTCACTACAAAGACAGGGAATGGACCATTGAAGACGCACAGTCCCAGATGAGAATCTGGGCTCTTGACAAACAATTCACCACCATTAGATAGCTAAATCACATTAAGCTGTTAGAGCATATGTCCTCCACATTTCTACATGACTGCACATTTCCAACAGATAAAGCTAACTAACAGAGGATTCCCTGCTTGCATCAAAGGTTTCCATTTATGAAAAACATACGTTAAATACATACATATGCTTTCCTCTGACTTTGGTTACTGGGACCCTAGCCATGAAGCTGGTAAGTGGTATGATAAGAACTATCTTCTGCCTTATGCATGTTTTATCTATCCATAGACTGTGTAGGTTGTCCAGATTCCAGAGACATATAGGCGAGTGTGCCAGGCACATAAAGGCATCAGTCGTAGGAATGGCAATCAACCACAAGCTAGAATTCACCATTCAGTCCTGCCTGTGCTGTTCTGCACAAACCTATCCTAATGCTACATTTCCTCTCGCTCTTCAGAGCAAGAGGTGCATGCAGCCCCTATGAGCCCAACAGCAGAGTGTCTCCCAGCAGCTCCAGTGAAGAGTAGTCTGTGTAACAAATTCTCCCAAAACTTAGAAATGACTTCACACATTTAATCAGCAAACATCCATTACTCCATGGCTGCAGGAGGTCTGGAATGGGAAGAGGCTTGGCTTCATGGTCTTAGTTCAAACTCTCTTCTGCAGTCCCTGCCAAACTATTGAACGCAGCTGCTCCTGACGGACTGGAAGAGCCACTTCCAAGTTCAATTACATGGCTATTGGCAGGAGATTTTAATACATCCCCATGTGGGTCTCTCTAGAGGGTTTCTTGCCGTGTGGCTTCCACCAGTGTTATTGAATCGGGAACAAAAAGGCACATGCACCCAAGGCAGGAAGAGAGGCATGGGGACCTAGTCCTAGCCAAGCTCTCCCTTTCTGCCATGTTTTATTTAATGGAAGGTAGGTAGAGCTTTGGTCTGCATATGCCGTGTCCCTCAGAAAGGCTCAGGTTTCCAGCTTGTGGCACAAGCTTGGTAGGTCCTTAAAAGCTTTAGGCTTCCCTGGACGACTTAAGTCACTGAGTGTAAAACTGTGGTGTTGTGTCTCATTCCATTTCAGTTTCTGTACTTCATGTCTGCCATGAGCTTCTGCCCCGTGCTCCCTGCTGCAATGTGTCCCCTGCTGCAATGTGCTCCCTGGTGCAACGTGCTCCCTGCTGCAACACGTCCCCTGCTGCAACGTGCTCCTTGCTGCCACTTGCCACTTCCAAGCTGTTTTGCCTGGCTGTAGGTTCAGCATCAGTGGGTGGAAAGAAGCAGATCTTTCCTCCTTTTCAGTTATGTCAGGTCTTTTGATACCATGACCAAAAAAAAATGTCTAATATATACAATAAGCTCAGTGGACACTCGGGGAGACTGGCTTAATCTCTACAGCCTGAAGAGCAGGAGACCAAAGAATTCAAGGACATGTTTATAAAATCACACTAACATGGAATCCTTCCTCCCCTGCTACTAAATGCTTATCCTCTAGGATTAAAAAAGCCATTGTAGAGCTGGAAGCATGGTTCAGTGGTTAACCACTGCACATTCATGAGGACTGGAGTTCAGATCCCAACACTAATGTAAGAAGCCAGGCATCCCATGCACACCTGTAATCCAAGCTCAGCTGGAGATGGGGACAGGAGAAGCTCTGGGGCTCGCTGTTTCCATCCTCACTGAGAAAATGCAAGCCTTGAGAGTGACAAAAGGGGACGCACAATGCTTTCTTCCAGATCATGTGGGCTCACAGAGGTGCTCACACCTTCACACTCTATACACATTCCTGTAACACACAAATAAACAACTCTTCTAAAAGTGAAAGCCCCCAGGTGGGAAGCATTTCAAGTTCTCTTTCTCTTCACCATCATCTCTACTGCTGCATACACAGGAGAACAATGCTGTTAATTGCTGCTGTCTTCTGAGCCAACAGTCAGGTTCCAAACAAGTGTTAGCTGCCTTAGATGCGCTTAATTCTCACATCAGTACCATTAAGGAGATTCTATTCTTATTCTCCTTAGTTGAAGAAACAGTGCCTTGAACAGCTAAGTGGTGTGTCTGTGTTAAATAGCTAATCAGGATCTGAGCCCAGATCTCACTGCAAACCTCATGCTGGTAAGCACTACCCTACACTGCCTCCAAATGCTCAGTACAAAAACCTCCACCTGTCCCAGCAACTCATACCAATATTGTTCATACCAATAGTGTACAAGTGGGAGGAACAAAAAACAATTTTTTTAATGAGAAATGAGGGCTTGAAAGATAGCTCAGTGGTTAGGCACTTGTCATGGAAATGTGCAAACCAGAATTCACATCCCCAGAAACAACATAAAGGTTGGGAGACGTGCAAGTCTACCTGTAACGTTATCATCAAAAGGGAGAGACAAGAGGTCCCCAAGGCAAGCTGACTAGACAAATTACTGGATTTGGTTGAGAGGCCTTGCCTTAATTAATAAAGCAGAATGGTGATTGAGAATAATTTCTGGCGTCAACCTCCAGCCTCCTGTCCTGCCTGCACATGCCCACACACACACATGCACATATGTACACCACAGTCACAAACATACAAACTGGGGGGAAGAAAAGGTAACTTGAAAATTCCAGAGGAGTGGGGAGGGCTACAGGATGCATATACTATATATGCATATGCGCATTCTGCAGTCTACTCAAGAATAGAGCAGAACAAATTCAAGAAATCCAAGCACAGCCTGAATGCATGCAAATCTATGCAGATCTATACAAATGTATGTAAGTGGCTGTGCCAATCCGTATAAATAGCCATGCCCTGAAAAGCAAAGAGGCTGGTCATAAGGCAATCTTCCAAGCTGCTTTTGACCTCTGTTGGCACAAGGGTCACCATTAGACATAGGGGGAAAGCATCTATATTGAAGACTTGAAGAAAAGTTGTAGCAAGCAGGGATGACATCCAGAGTTTTGCAGGAGCCTGGATACCTGAGAGCAGAGAGGCCTCATTTGCCCAGCTCCACACAGGCTGCCAGATTCAATAAATTAAAGAAAAGAAACCATTAAAGAAGAATCCTGCTTGCAAACAATTGCCTGTGCTCTTGTGCCAAAGGCAAGTTAGCAAAAAACAGAATTTGAAAGCTAGACTTCCAGCGTCTTCATTCCCAAGCTCAGGTATGTGTCAGACCCATCTGGAATCCAGTGCATGCCCTAGGGCTTCTGGTGCCAGGATTCGACTGTGTGTGGCAGATATATGGAAAACTGTGTTTTAAAAACACTCTAGGGGGTGAAGAAAGAAGAGCACTCCTCCACTGTTGGTGGGAATATAAATTGGTGTAACAACTCTGGAAATCAGTCTGGTGGTTCCTCAGAAAATTGAACATAGTACTACCTGAAGACTGAGTTATACCACTCCTGGGCATATAACCAAAAGATGCTCCAACATCTAACAAGGGCACATATTCCACCATGTTCATAGCAGTCTTACTTATAATATTCAGAAGCTGGAAAGAACCCAAATGCCCTTCAACAGAGAAACAGATACAGAAAATGTGGTATATATACTCAATGGAGTACTATTCAGCTATTAAAAACAATGACTTCATGAAATTCCTAGCCAAGTGTAGTGAACTAGAGACTATCATCCTGAGTGAGGCAACCCAGTCACAAAAGAGCACACATCATATGTACTCACTTATAAGCAGATACTAGCCCAAAAAGCTCAAAATACCCAAGAAACAATTCACAGAACTTATGAAGCTCAAAGAGAAGGAAGATTAGAAGGTGGATGCCTCAGTTCTTCTTAGAAGGAAGAACAAAATGCTCATGGGAGGAAATAAAGGGACAAATAGAGGAGCAGGGATTGGAGAAAAAAATCATCCAGAGCCTGCCTCACCTGGGGATACACCCCATATTGCAGCCACTAAACCCAAACACTATGGCTGATGCCAAGTAGTGCTTACTGGCAGGAACCTGATATGGATGCCTCCTCAGAGGCTCTGCCAGAGCCATACTGATACAGAGGAGGATGCTCACAGCTAACCATCAGACTGAACACGAGAACCCTGATGAAGGAGCTAGAGAAAGGACTGAAGGAGCTGAAAGGGTCTGCAACCCCGTGGGAAGAGCAAAATTATCAAATAACCAAACCCACCACAGCTCCCAGAGACTAAAACACCAACCAATGAATTCACATAGAGAGATCCGTGGCTCCAGTTGCATGTGTAGCAGAGAATAGCATTTTCTGGCATCAGTGGGAAGAGAGGCATTTAGTGCAGTGAAGGCTCATTTTCCCAGTGTTGAGGAACACCAAGGTGCTGAGGTGGGAGAGGGTGGTTGGAAGAGGGAGCACCTTTAAGGAGACAATGGGAGAGGGAGAGGGAATGGGATTAGGGGAAAGGAATAACATCTGAAATGTAAATGCAGAGGATATCCAATTTAAAAAAACAAAAACAAAAACAAAAAACACTCCAGGGTAACTCTGAACTGGAAGTCCATGGATCACATTTTGAAAACAGGTGACATTTTAAAATACTCAAGGTCTGATACACCTAGATTTGAATCTCAGCATGACATTTCCTAGCTGGACGACCTCAAGTGGTTGACCAGATATCCAGATTCCAGTATCCTTAGTTTGTATTATTTTATTCTCTTGCTCCAAGTTGGCTGTGGACAGATGAGGTGGCTACAGTATTGGCTGCTCTCCTAGAGGACCCAAGATTGGTGCCCAGCAAATCCCTGGAATTCCAGTTCTAGGAATCTGATGCCTCTGTGTGCCTCCATGCCCACTGGGCACACACAGACACATGCACTTACACATTTAAAAACAAATAAGTAAATCTAAAACTAAAACAAGAGCCAGGTGTGGGGGTGGCTCACACCTTTATCCCAGCACCTGAGAGGCTGAGGCAAAAGGATCGCCATCTGACTTGACAGCCAGCCTGAACTCCGGAGTGAAATCCAGTCTAAAACCTGAGAAGAGAAACAAAGAATTTTGGTTGTAAAGATTAAAAGGATTAAACAGGATAATTATGTGAAGAGCTTGACACACAGAAAAACTCTGTATTTGGATCAATCCTTAATGCAGCGGCTCTCAATCTTCCTAATGCTGCGACCCTTTAATTCAACTCCTCATGTTGTGGTGACCCCCAACCGTAACATTATTGTCCTTGCTGCTTCATAACTGTAATTTTGCTAGTGATGAGTTGTAAATAGATGTTATGCGGGTTATCTAATATGCAAGCCCTGTGGAAAGTTCATTCTCTCCTGCTACTCCAAAGAGGTTACGCCCTACAAATTGAGAACCATTGCAACAATGGAAATGGGGAACCAGAGCTCCCCCACCCGCTGCCTAGAATGGCTCAAAAGATATAGACTAGCTTGCTTAATAAGCCATCACCTTTCCTTCCTCCCTCACTGGCTCCACCCTAGGAGGCGGAGCATGCATATGATTGGTAAATTGGCGAGAGCTGCGCCTCCTTGGTTCATTCATTGTTCCCTTTTGGGGACGTTAAATTATCACCACATTCTTTCCTCTGCCATCCTTCTCTCTTCTCTTCTCTTCTCTTCTCTTCTCTTCTCTTCTCTTTTCTTTTCTTCTCTTCTCTTCTCCCCTCTTTCTCCCTACCATCCAAGGGTCTTACATTCCAGAGCGAGGAGAGAATTCAGGATAATTTAGGCACAATAGTTCCTTGACAATCTAGAGTAGCTAACGATGGGCTTGGTTTATTTCGCTGTCTGACTTCTGATTCTATTAATTTCTCAACTCGGGAAGTATAGAAGGAACCATCTGCCTAACATCCTACCACTGAGTGTGGGCTTCCGGGCATCTGCCCTCATCCCGGGAGGGTAAATTCCCTTGATGTCCATTGTCTAGCTTGGCAGGTTCCCACTAGGCCAATTATTCAGTCCCGTTACCCACGATGCCACACTCTTGAAGTCATTTCACGCTTGTCAAAGCTTCCTCTCCTGCAGCATCTTTTATTTGCCTGAATTACGACTTTTGTTTGCATCAATTCTTAATCAAGTGGCTTTCTGCATGCAGAATCAACAAACATAGAGTAGCCATCACAAATGATACTTCAGAAAGAGAGTCCCTGAGCTCATCCCCTTGACAATTAATAATCGGGTTCTGAAGACACTTTGAAAAGCGCTCAGTGCATGTTTATAAACAATAACCCTTCTTGACCTGAACAAGCAGTCATGCAGGCTGCAAGCCCAGCCCTGGGAGAAGCCCTTTATATGCATGTGTTATATACTGTGTCGTAGTCTCCCAGCAGCCTCACTGGCAATGGGGAGAATGAATGACCATGATGCCTAAAGCCACACAGCTGGAGCTCATCTGAACAGGACTCAAACTTAAGTCTGACTTTCAAAGTCCTGGCTGTAAATTTGATCGGATTGAGAAACGCCTGGGAGATTAGTAGGCCACACTTCACTGGTGTGTCTGCGAGGATGTGTCCAAGAAAGATTGGATCATGAGGGCTCCAACAGTAATCCACAGTTTAATCTATTAATGGACTTGGAATTCGGATAACCCATGGGGAGGTGATAGAACTATGGGGGTGAGGACTAGTTGGAGGAAGTAAGGCACTGGGGGTCTGTCCTTGGTTTCTTACTTTCCTGTTTTCTCTTCCTATCCACTGTGATGTGAGTTGTCGCACCCACCTTCCCCACCACATAGAACAAGAACCTCTAAAATCCTGAGCAGAATGAGCTGCTCCACTAAGTTGTTTCTGCCAGAAGTCTGACTAATCCTGTCTCCTCTCCTTCTTCTCCACCATGTGTCTTAACCACGATTTTGTCCTGCACCTCTTAGGTGTAAAGACATGTGGCACCGAGCCCCACAGCCAAATGGTCTTTGTTGTGTTGCCTAAGCTCATGATCTAACTCCTGGATTGAAATTCTGGCTCTTTTTTCTGTATGATCCTGTGTTATTCCCTGGGACTCTCTTGAGTATCAGTTTCCTCACTGTGAACAAAGATGTCCTTGTTCTGAGGCCTTAACAGTAGTTAACTAAGTACCACGGTAATTATGAGGTGGCTGTGTGTATTAATATAATATTTATGGGCCCAGGGAGATGCTCAGTGGGTGGGTGCACTTACTATATACACATGAGGACTTGAGTTTGGATCCCAGAACCATGTAAAAGTTGGGCAGGGCTGTGTGTGCCTATAACCCCAGTGCTTGAGGAAGACAAACACATCACTGGGGCTTGCTGGCTGCCAGCCTAGCCAAAAACCAGCAAGCTTCAGACTCATGAGGAAACCTGTCTCAAGCAAATAAGTAGAGCATAACAGAGAGGTATACCCAATGTCCCCCTCTGGCCTCTTCTCAAACCGCACAGGCAAGGTCACCTACAAACATACATGCACATACACACATGCAGCACACATCACACACATATATACATATACACACATACCTCACACATATATATCACGTGTATACATATACATATATACATACATACTCACACATGGAGTACACATCACACACATACATACATGCAGCATATACTGCACATACATGCAGCACATATACATACACATAAAAAACATGCAGTAAACATACACATACCCATACATAGACGTACATACATCACACACACATACATATGCACACCCAAGCAGCATACATCATATATGTATTACACAAAAGCATGCAACATACCACACACATACATATATACATACAAATACACACAAAAACATGCAATACACATCAGACAAACACAATGCTCATTAAAAATGCTTTAAAACTTATAAGAAATACACAATTATTATTAAAGATGATTATTAAAAATATTCTTTTGTCATAGCCAGACTCCCCAGTGGCCCCAGGCTTCAAGCTTTCTCTGTAGCTCTCATCCTTTAAGTGTAGTGGGACCTTCTACCTTGCTGACAACCAACACATCACAACAAAAGTCTCAGCATGATATTTCCATGCTGGCTGGGAAAGACTGTGGGTCCAGCCTTAGCCACAGACTTCCCACTGCCTTTCCACTTGCCTGACTTGATAAGGCAAGCTGCCATGTTGGTGGCTACGGTAACAGACAGGAGGAGCCAAAGTCTTCAGCCATTGACCATGAGACACAAAACTTTTCAGCAGCCCCATGAGTTGAAAAGCAAACCCTTGACCAAGTGAGCCTGAGCTGAGCAAAGCCTGAGGCTAAAGAGCTGACACACAGTGCTCTTCTAGAGGACCTAGCTTTGTCCCAGCACACACATGGCCTACAGTTCCTTGTAACTCCAGCTCCAGGAGAGTGTGTGCCCATTGTACCTGCACCAGCAGCTGTGGTCCTGCACACCCACTGCACAGGCACACTTAATTCAAAGACTAAATTTAAAATTTGGGGGGAGAAAATGAACAGACAACCTAAATAGTCTCGGACCCTACTGAGCTCTTTCTGAAGCCCTGGCCCACTGACCTGTGATATAATAAATGGGTGTTCTAAGTTTTTAAATCTATGGCAACTTACAAATTCAGAGATAACTTAAACACTAGACGATTTCAAGCATTCACTGGCCAACCCCCACCCCACAGGCCAGGCACACTGATGGGCGAAGATACAGATCAGGTCTTGATGTGGAGCCTCAGGCTATTTGTCATAATGTAAGACCCAACGTGTATCTAAATGAATGTGAGATTCAAAACCATAAAAAAGGTTGTGCAATCCCTAACTGAAGATTCAAAGGGTTAACATGGCTCAAAATGTTCTTCATCAACCTATTATGGCCAGCAAGATAGCTCAGCCAGTAAAAGCTGGTGACCTAAGTTCAATTTCTGAGAGCCACATGTCTGCAAAGTACTTAGTGATCATTAAAAATAATAAAATAAGTCTGTATCTTTTTATTAATAATTTTGTTTGTCTACATTTCAAATGATATCCCATTTAAATCTGGATCTTTTAACATGACAAAAATTTCACACACAATATTATCAGGAAGAATTGAAATAAACCACAGGAATAAGCACCCATACACATAGGTTTACATACAAACATTTTTATGACCTTCAGTTGTCATAAAAATGTGTGCAGAGAATCAAGTGAAGGCTAACCTTGATCTACCTCTCAACTTTGGGATATGCCTTTCATTGGTTGTATGACCTTAGAATTTTTCTGAGGTACTTGAAGTTTCAGGATATATAAAATGAAAGTTGTCAAAATGGTACACACACCACAGATACACATACTAACAGGATTGTGTGACCACTAATGACTCGCTAAGACAGGGTCTGTTATTATTCCTACCACTATTATTGGTATGGAAAGATATATAAGCAATGAAGAAAGACAATCAATCAATAGTCAATTGGATACTACAAAGAGACCAAGCACTCTACTGTTCCAGGACACAAAGAAGGAAGGATTATTCTCATGGGAGATGAGAAGCAAGCCACTACAAGATCACCTGGCAGCAACCCATCCCTCTGATATTCTCTACACACAAGTTTTCTGCCTTATAGGCTTCGACTACAGCAGCAGCCAGAAAGGTCTTTGCCAGAGTCTCCTGTACAGTGATGGGTATTCTCCAAAGAAGCTGAGAAACCATGGCCCCCATGGCAGATACCAAAGGTCCCCAGAAACCTAGATAATGTCTGGGCTAGTTGCCAACCTAGTCTGGCTGTGCTTTCTGGGCTTCTTAGTGGGTCTTCAGCCCTGAGTTTTCCACTAGTGAAATCTTAGTAACAAGCCTTCTCATCCAAGGACATTGAAGCAGATAGCTGCTAGGGTCAACCCAAGTCTTATAAAGGGTTGACTAATATTGGTGCTACATGACTTCCCTTCCACCTCACCCTATACATCAAGTGGAGGGTTGACAATTGCTGCAAACTTGGGTGAGGAGGCCTGGGAAGAACCACTGAAAGAAAGCAACAAGCTTCCACCTCCTTCTTGGGAATCAACCCACATTTAAAACCTCTTTAACTCCTAGAGCCCATTAAGTGAGTTAAAGGCCCACAAGTAATGAGCAATAAATTTACCCAGAGGAAGCAATGCATCAGACCAACCAAGGTAGGCGAGAACAGAGAAGAGACAACTGCCCAGTGCCCAACTCACTTGCCTCTCACCTAACTTATCAATCCTATTCCTTAACTGTATTATTTGACATTTTTCATTAAAAAATATTTTATTATTTTTAAGTATGTGTAAACAGGAAGGTGTGAGTATGGGAGTGCACATGAATACCCACAGAGACCAGCATCACTGAGTCATAGTTGTAATTGGCTAGAGTTAGAGTTGCCTATTACCTGATGAGGCTGCTAGAAACCAAGCTCAATCCTCTGCAAGCACAGCCCATGTTCTTGACTGCTGAGCCATCTCTACAGCTCCTGGTGGTCTTCTTACATCAGCATGATTACTGCCTATTTTATAGATAAGGAAGACTGAAGCCAAAAAACTTTGGGACTTTCTAGATACTGTGTAACAAGAAGGTTAATGAATCTGGTCCTTAACACAACAAGAATAAGAAATCTGGCACCATAGAGATCAGGTGGCTTTCCCTGAAAGGACATATTTCTGGGGGAAAAAATGTAAGAGTTTATGCCTAAACTCAGAGATACAGATGAAGTGTCTTACCCACACTGTCACCCCACACTGTCACCCACCAGGAGGCTAGACCACATCTTTCCTGACACTCTGATGGGACTTTGTGAGAAATGGTCCTACATTCACCAGAGCAGACTCAGACAGGACTGTGTGCTAAAATGCTGCCTCTGGCCATTTAGTTAAATGCTTTCTCTAAAATATCAAAGATCTACATGTTAAAACAGGTCCAGGAAGGCTCATGAACACTGAATCTTGAGAACCACAGCCCAGACACATTTGGTACCTGGAACATCTCAGTCCATGAAGGATAAGATGGCTACTAGAAGCAAATCACTCTTTATTTAAGGAACCTAGTCTTAAATCTCTCATCATTCTATTTGGATGACGTTCATTATCATCCCCTTCCTTGGGGGTCTGACATTTAATGCTGGCAGCCTCTGGTTTTTATTTGACCATCTGCTTAGTTTCTTTAACCCTACCCAGGGTTTTGAAAAAGATTCATTCTGGGCCTTAAAATGAATGGGCTCAGCTCTCCCAGTCATGTACATCCCCCTCTACACTCAAAGTCTCCATTTCTCCACCTGCCAGTTGAGGTGATGGTATTTCATGTGTCATATGAGACAGCTAAACTTGTTCAATGCCTGTAATGGCTAATCTTGACTGTCAACTTGATTAAATTTATAATCACCTAGGAGACACACCTCTGGGCACCGATGTGAGAATGTTCCTAGAGAGTTTCTACTGAGTCTGGAATGCCCATGCTGCATGTAGATGGTAGCATCTGGTAGGCTTGGGTCTCGGGCTGAAGGAAAAGGAAGAACTGAGCTACACAGCAGTGTTTCTCTCCCTCTGCTTCCTGACTGTTCCTCAGGCTCCTGTCAGCACAGCCAGAACGGTTCTCCCTGCCATGGCTTCCTCACCATGGTGCACTGCATCCTTCCTGAGCCCAAAGAAGCATCCTTACCTTCAGTTGCTTCCGTCGAGTATTTTGCCACAGTGGCAACAACAAAACAAACAAATGAAAAGCCCTAACATGATGCCAGAAGGCCTCCAAAGTGCAGCAGATACTCAGCAAAAGTTAGATACATGTGAATATTAGAATGTCTTATTTCTAGATGTCACTGATGTCCCATAGCAACATTGTATAACCAGATGGCATCTAACAACCTTAGGTGGGGACCTCCCCACCCCCCTTGCTGGCACCTAGCATACAGTGTTCAATTACCTGACCACCAATCAACCTGCAGGACATAGGTACTGGTGAACTTGTACCTGTTAAAAGGCACCTGTCAGTCACAACAGGTGACAGTCCTCTGTTGAGCCAGCACCAGCTCTTGATCTGCTCTGCGGCTCAACCGCTCATTCCTGAGAATGAACTAGAACAGGAAGTTGCCAAACTGCAACCTCCCCCCAGCAAAACCTGACTCTCCTGCTCAGCCTTGTTCTCTGCTCTACCCCTACAACCTCCAGTTGGAGTATTGCAATTACCCATGAAGAACAAGGAGCAATATGACACAAAAGTTCTCCCAGAATGCTTTGATGGCTATTCTTAGTCAACTTGACTAAATCTGGAATTAAATTAAAGCTGGGTCTACCTGTGAGGGATTTTGTTTTCTTAAATAAATCACTTGGAGTGTGAAGATTCACTTCTAATCCAGATCTTTGGGGTTGGAAGACACACCTTTAATCTGGACCACACCTTCTGCTGGCAGCCTATATAAAAGGCATGGAAGAAGAATACTTGCTCTTTGCCTGTTTGCTCTAACTGGCTAGTCCACTCCTTCACTGGCATTAGAACCTACTTCTTTGGGATTCTGGCATATACTGAAGACCAGATGAGACATCCAGCCTCATGGACTGAACAACTATTGGAACTTTAGACTTTCCCTTGAAAGTCAGACACCTTCTACATACATATGTATTCATTCTCAAGTTCTGGTCCGATAGAGAGCCCTGACTAATATATGGCTCTAGGGGGGGGGCTTGTCCCCCTCAATAATCCTAGTTTCAGCTGAAAGTGGCTCCCCCCAAGAACGTGTTCTGGGCCTGAGCAGGTTGAATGAGCTGCCCTCCTGCGCTGTTGTATAATTCTTCCCTGAAATTCAAATGTTCCCTCCTAAAGGAAGGAGAGAGACTAAAAACTAGAGAAGCCAGAGCTATAAGACTCACGGGGCCCTCTCTGAGATTATAAATGCAGAACCAACTTCGAGAGAAAAAGGCCCCTTCCATGGAACTGTCTCCAGGCTGTAAGGAAGCATCAGGGAAGCAGTCTTCGTGAGTACTTGGGTAAACTTTTCAGTGATACAGCAGCCTTTGAGTCCCCTATGCTCCTGAAAGTAACCATAGTAAACGTGTTTGCTTTCAAAGCCAGACTTGGATGGAGTCATTTTCTCGAACTGTGGATGGTGCTCGATTAGGAGAAAAGGTGTTTGCTCACATCTGCCTGGTTTATAAAATGAGGACTTGACTGGTCCTAGGTATGGAGAAGAGTTTTATTGTAGGTATGAGAAAGAACACAGCCAGAGGAAGAGCCCAAAGCAGAGAGAGACCTTCACATGGCCAGCAGACTGAACCTGGTCATTAGAAGAAAGGTTGGGTGAGAGGGAGAGAGGAATGAAGAGAGAGAGGAGGCCAAGAGAAAGGACCAAGACCCAGGAGTAGAGGACCAAGAGGGGAGAGGGCAAAGAGGACCAAGGGAGTGTCTGGCTGAACTGGCAGGGTTATGGGAAGGGAAGCAGGGATGTGAGGCCTCTGAGCTGGAAAAGTTTAGGGTGGGAGGAAGGTGTGGGTTGAGGAGCTCAGAAGAGCCACAAGTACTGGATGAGCTGGACACCTGCCTGCACTTTGGTATGCTAACACATACCAAAACACAGTAGCCATTTGTCCTGAGTTTCTTTGGGACCTGACAGATGGCAAAAGTGCACACTATGTGCACTCCCACAGTCCCTACCTCCTCCCGCTCCTCAAGATACCACAGTGAGTTTGGCTACCTGCTTATTACCCATCCATCCTCTGAGGAGCCAAGGACACTCATGACCTAGACGCCACGTCTCATCTGCTAGTGAGTCCCCAGTACCTAACAACATACTCAGCCCTGTGTCGATAGGCAGTGTCAACTGTCACTGGACGTGAGCAGAAGTGGGGGTTGTGTGTGCTGAGGCTCGGACACAGGGACTAGAATTCTGCTTATAACAACGGAACAACAAAGGAACAGACCAGCTTAAGGTAGATAATTGGTCAAGGCTATTGAGCTGGACCAGAGGTCAGAAGTGTCCTGTAAAAGGCTGGAACAAATGTTTTAGGACCCATGAGTTATACAGTTTCTCTTGTAATTACTCAGATCTACTGTCACAGCATAAATGTGACAGTAACAGATAATATGTCAATAAGTGGCCTGGTCAAGTATCAATAAAACTTTATTTATAAAATGGGTAATAGGTAGTATTTGATTTATCAGCCATAATTTAAGCCCCTGACCTAGGTAGGCAGTGATGTAAGAAATATTTAACTTATATTTGTTGATTACATGTCAGATGCCCTCAGACACAAGTTGCACAGTGCCAGATGATTGACAAAGGTGGTGACAATCCAGGAAGCATTATCTGCTGTGGGGAAATCCAATGTGAATTTGGTCCAGCTGACCTCAAAAGCTGTGTCTCGCTCTTTGAGTAAACCTCTGTTGAGCAGCTGCTATGAGATGGGTCTTTAACAAGCACTCAAGGGACCTGCAACGCATAAGCTCTCCTTGCCTTTTTTTTTGCCCATGGAACAGCCAGTGATATGTATGGCTCCATCTCTTCCACTGAAGTTTGCTGAGCACTCAGCCTGTGCTGAACACAAGTCACAACGGTGGACGTGTGAAGGCTCGGTCCTTGTTCTTAGGGAGATTACAGCCCAGCTGCAGAAAAGGACATGAAATAATAATCACCTGCATAAATATTTAATTACAAATTGGAATAAATGCCAGGGAGGAAAGAACATGATGCTGTGAGAGGGAGTAACAAGAGAAAAGTCATTTGGGTCAGGAGCACTGGTCAGGGAGGATCTCTACAGAGCAGTGGCTCTCAGCCTTCCTAATGCTATGTCCCCTTAATACAGTTCTTCCTTTTGTGGTAAACCCCCCCAGTGATAACATTATTTTGTTGCTACTTCATAACTGAAATTTTTCTACTATTAGAACTCGTAGTGCAAATATGTGCTATGCAAGATTTCTCATATGTGACCCCTGTGAAAGGGTCATCCAGCAACCCCCAGGGGTCTCAGCCCACAGGTTAAGAACCGCTGTTCTACAAGAATGTTGGGTATGGCCAAAGTCAAGACTGCAAAGGGCAAAGTCAGTTGTGAGGAAGTGAGGTTGGGCTTTGATTATCTAATGGTACTGGGTGGATTCACTAGTCCCTGTGTGCATTGTACAGACTGCATCAAAAAAATGCAGCAGACCTGGGAAGGCACTGAACACGGTAGAGCTGTGTGTCTATCTGCACCTTTATGCTGAGGTGGGAAGGAAAAGCATTCCTGGATGGAGTCAGCCCAACAGCAAATAGCTGTTTTAACTGCTCCACACTTGTGTTGGGCTTACAGTTTCTTGCTACTGTATTTGCAGTGTGGGGCATTCTGGAGCATCCTAAGCTGCTGTGGTCAATGTCCTTTCCTCTTGTTGCCAGTCTCAGTACCCCCTGGGGAGGCCCCACTCCTGCTCCTCCTGGGCCCTCCTCCTGGCTGAAGTGTGTTAAGAGGCTCCTCAGACCCACACTTATTACTCTTGTTTAATGAGCTGGCAGCAAAATGTGCTGATATAAAATTCATACTTATTGAATATGATTGTCCCTGTGCTTGCTCTTACATGTCTGACCTGCTTGTCCTGGTGGCTAGAACCACTTTACATTGTTATGTTACCGTTTTATTGATGGGCTACCCATTTGCTCATTCTTTGGGCCAGAAAGTCTCCACACACACCCCCAATCTCCCTCTTCTTCACTGGCTGGATACAGGCGAGTTTCCAACCTGCCAACAGTAGAGCAGGAGTGTGGAGCCACTTGAATACGTCTTCACAGAGGAAGGGCTTCTTTTAGCTCACAGTCTGAAGGTGCACTCCACCATGGTGGGGAAGGTATAATGTCAGGAAAAGGAGACAGCTGGTTACACCGCAAGCTGGTTACACTTACAGTCAGGAAGCAGAGAACAATAAAAACTCAGCCCCATTTCTTCTTTAAATTCAATCCAAGATGACAGCTCATGAAATAGTGTCACCCACATTTAGGGTCAGTCCATGGGATGGTGACACCCATATCTAGGGTCAGTCCATGGGATGGTGACACACACATTTCAAAGCCAGTCCATGGGATGATGCTAACACATCTAGGGATAGCTAACACACATGGGATAGTGGCACACACATGTAAGGTGAGCTTTCCCACCTTATCCCACTCTAGATAAGACCTCATAAACATTCCCAGAGATCCATTTTCATAGTGACTTAAATTCCATCAGCTTGACACTCAAGACTAGCCACGGCAAGAAAACAGCATGCAGCCAGCCTTGACCCAGTAGAACCTGAGCATAACACTGGGATTACAGTCATGCACTTGACTCATGAAGGGTTTCTTCATGCATCCTGCCATGCCAGAGGATGGAGCAGACCCACTCTCATGAAGATGATCCTAACCCATGGTAATGGTATCAATCTGTTTGCATGGACATTATAAGAAGGTATCTAATATTAAAAGTCCCCCCATGTTGTTCTGGGGAATAAATTTTTAATCCATACTTCTGAGGTGACATATTAAGTATCCCAGCAATGTAGGATACTTGGAGCAGTGTACAGGACACAGTGATCTCTGATGTGTACCAGGCTTGTTTAAAATATCAGATAGTTCTAAAAGTCAAAGATGTACACCCACAAGAGCTCACTTCATGACGTCATGCTGAGAGGCTGCTCTTCTGAAATAAGTGATAAGAAGCACCATTCTTATGACAGAGGAGAGAGTAGAACCCCTGGTAGAACTGAACTGTGCTGCCATAGGTTTTGCTAAGATGTGTATTAAATTCCCCCCATATCTTACTGCTTATAACATGACCCATGATGAAGGTCAAAAAAAAATGAAGTGTGGCCATTGCTCCTCTTGCTGGGAAGCACGTTGATGACCTAGCAATGAGAAGTCATGCACAATCCTTTTACTAGGGAGCTAATAACTAAAAATCATAGGGCCTAAATGATGCAGCCTTGTCCAAATTGGACAGCAATGTACAAACGTCCATCATTTTTCAACTGTTCGAATTTGTGGCTCTGTCTTACATTTGAGAATTAAATTGTGTCTTTCCCCGGAACACCCCTCAGTTCTACAAAGGCTTGAGGAAAACAAGGTTTTGTGAAGCTAGGCAATCTGAAAGAATGCTTTCTGGACCTCCTGGAGACTCACTGTACAAGCCCCCAACTCACTTCCAACTTCTCTCTTCAAGGCCTATAAGTCTGCATCTCCTTTTTGGCCAATGCATAACCCTGTACATGTTTGCCATTTTTTAATACAGACAAAACTACTGTCTGTTTTGCTCTCTTCCTTCCCAGAGCCCCCACTAGTTCTCTGGCTGCAGTAACCTTATCCCATTCATTGAGGATGAACTTGGGCAATCTGGGGAGAATCCAGCACTCTGGGGACCTTGCTGGGTACTTTCTGCTCTCTCTGACCCTCGTCTTATGTCATCTCATTGCAGGAAAGTAGGTGGTGACATGGGAGAGTAGGAATATACTGCCCCAAAGTTCACCTATGCACATATATTAATGGGTTTAGAAGGATGAAATGGGGTTAGATGAAGTCAGAAGAGTAGAAAGTTCCTATCAAAAAAAAAAAAGTTTTTAAAGTGACTTTACAAAACAGAAGAGATCAGACCTTTCACGTTTACTTTGTTAACCTTGTGATGAATGGCCATTCCCAAACTAGGATGCATCAGGAATGAATTACACGTTTTCAGGCTTGTCAGAAATATCAGTTAAATAAACCTCATATTGATTGTAAACTGCCCAGGCTGTGTTATGTGAGAGTAGCAACAGAAAGCAGAGGAAGGCCAGAGAGGACCCTCTGGTCTTTGGTCCCTGTTAAGAAGCACTGTGGCTTATGGGTTCTTGTCTGTAATCAGTCTGCTTACTCCTCAGTGGTGTCACAGGAACTTCTTAATGCTTTCTGGTCTCTGGGTTTCAAGAGCAAAGAAAGGGGGTGTAAAAGTGTGGTCTTGAAATGACATAATCTTCAAAACTGTAGTGATCCATCTACTCTGACCTGCAGGAGATCATCAAAGTCGTGGTACTTCAGCTGCCCTGCTCTGCTGAAATCATCTTAACTACAGTCTTATCCTTTGCCAGAATCCCATTTCCTATCCGGATAGAGTAAACCTAACTGATCAGATTCAAAGCACAGAAACAAAGACCAACACTCAACAGATGCAGTGTTCAGGTTGCATTTCGAGAAAAAAGTGTGGAAAGGCTGGAAAGATGACTTGGTGATTAAGAACATTTGCTGCTTTTGCAGAGGGTCCAAGTTAAATTCTCAGTACCCATGTAGGGTGGCTCACTGCCACTTGTAACTACAAGAAATCTGATACCCTCTTATGGCCTTCTCAGACACCTATATGAACACACACACACGCGCACACACACACACACACATTAAACTAAAATATTTTTCAAAAGTAGAAGAACATACAGAACAAGTTTTAAAAGGGCTGCTGGACCAACCACCTTTTGGTTGGATGTGTGGCTCAATTCAGGGGATGGGACCCATAACATGGCACTAGTAATGAGGCCAAGAACCTAAAACAAGCCAAGTAAATCATGGAACCTAGGGGAAAACCTACAACTACTATTCTGATAGATAAATAAATAAACTGATTCTTAATGACATTTGTTATACCCACAGATCATCAAATAGCTCAATCCTTATTAGAGAAGCTTCTGGTAGTGGAGAGTAATTAACATGGAGATACACAACTCAACAACATGTTGAGTGACAGATCTTGGAGCACTCATCCCTAAATGGAATGTGTTTACCACACCCCCCTTCAAGCCTCAAGGAATATGGGGGGGTGGGTCAGAAACACTGTAAAAACCAGAGGTGGTGGGTAGCTCTAAGGAAACAGTGTTTTCCAGACATTACAGGACTGATGCACTTAGGAACTCACAGAGACTGTGACAGCATGCGTAAGATCTGCACAAGTTCAAGCCAGACAAAAGCCCAGCACAGAGAAAAGGAAGGGGTACAAAGTCCTACCCCTAATCAAGAAGCTATTTGCAACTCATAGCTACTGAGAGAGAAAAAATTCATTTTCTTCTATGGAGTGACACTGAATATATCAACCATGCTCAAGGGAAGACCCCCAAGGTCAGGAGTAGTTGGCCAACACAAATAAACTCCATGGTTTTTATGTGCTTCTTTGTTTGATAGCTTTGGTTGAATTGGGTTGGGTTGTACTGGGTTGGGTTGGTCTTTCTAACCTTTTATTTTTCTTCTTACTGTTTTTTTAAGGTGGGGAAGAGAAAAAAAAACATGAGTTTGGATGGGCCAGTAAGGAGTAGTATCTTGAAGGAACTGGGAGAGGGAAAGAATATGAACAAAATATATTGGTTTTTTTTTTAACTTTATTTTAAAAAACAAAGATAAAAGAAAAAATTTTAAACATTTTTGCATAAATGTATACAAATACATTTTTGTCAGTGCTTAGCTTTTTTTTTTAAGGTTTGATACTCTGCATTAAGGTCTTACTAGTTACAATGAGCAAAAAGTACATGTAAAAAAGAATGTAACCCAGAATTAGTCAACGTTTTCTTGGTGTGTAAGGATTGAGCATAATGGGGGTTTTTTTGTTTTGTTTTGTTTTGTTTTGTTTTGTTTTGTTTTTTTCTTGAACTTCACACAGTCTGTGAGTTGTTTCTGGGGCAGTCCGAGCCTCTGTGGTTAGCATCCCACTATCAATGACTGCATATTATGTCTGTTCTTTTGTGACTGGGTTACCTCACTCAGGATGATATTCTCTAGATGCAACCATTTTCTTAAGAATTTGGTGAAGTCATTGTTTCTGATAGCTGAGTAGTACTCCATTGTGTAAATGTACCACAATTTTTGTATCCATTCATCTACTGGAGGACATCTGGGTTCTTTCCAGCTTCTGGCTATTATAAATAGAGCCGCTATGAACATTGTGGGGCATGTATCTTTGTTGTATATTGGAGTGTCTCTGGGGTATATGCCCAGAAGTGGAATAGCTGGATCTTCAGGTAGTACTATGTCCAATTTTCTGAGGAATCGCCAGACTGATTTCCAGAGTGGCTGTATCAGTTTATGACCCCACCAACAGTGGAGAAGTGTTCCTCTTTCTTCACAACCTCGCCAGCATCTGCTGTCATCTGAGTTTTGGAACTTGGCCAATCTGACTGGTGTGAGGTGGAATCACAGGGTTGTTTTGATTTGCATTTCCCTGATGGCTAAGGATGTGGAGCACTTCCTTAGATGTTTCTCAGCCATTCCATATTCCTCAATTGAGAACGTTTGAACAAAATATATTGTATAAAAATAAATAAACAAACAAACTAGAAAGAGCTACTGGGAGTGTAGCTCAGTGATGAATGTCTAGCATGCACAGGATCTTGAGTTTCATCCCCTGTATCACAGAGAGGGAGAAGGAGGAGGAGGAGAGGGAGAAGAAAAAAATAGGAAGAATAGGAGGAAAAGGAGGAAGAATAGGATGAAGAGAAAGAGGAAAAAAGAAGAAAAGAAGAAAGCTCCTAAAATAGGGCATAACTGTGAAACATAGTATGAATGCACACAAATTCTTAGCACTTGACGAGCAGAAGCAAGATCATGAGCCTACATAGAAATACAGAAAGAGAGAGAGAGAGAGAGAGAGAGAGAGAGAGAGAGAGAGAGAGAGAGTATCGGGGTGGGGTTGAAGGTCCATGAGCAGAAAGAGCTAATACCTCATCTACCAAGCCTCAAAGAGAAGTTCCTAACCAAGCTGCCTATAAATAGAGGGTCAGTGTGGTCTGAGCTTTCTGGTAGAAGACTGGCTCACAAGTTCTGCATCCCCCAATGCTTCCCTATGTCCAAGGTCAGCACCATAGGGACATAAAGAGCTTTGCAGAGAAACTGAAAGAAAGTGTCCATTCCAGACTGAAAACCAAGAACCACTAAGAAGTTCCTAGACACTGTGGTTCTATGCAAAAGTCCACACAGCCCATAGAGAATTCTGACTCCTAGAAAAGAACCCTTGTCCCTGACCATAGCACCAACTAAGCTCTCTGCCATCTGTATGGATGAAGTGCTTTGAAATGATTCCTCCAAAAACACCGCCTTGAGTTCCACAGCATCGAACCATCCTGGCTGAAGCCACTGGAGCAGAGAGAGACCTTTACTTCATGTTCTGCCCAAATGGCAGAATACAGAGCAAAACAAATAAGAACCATGGGTTGGGGGAGGGGCATGCTCGTGGCACAGTGCGGATGTAAAGGTCAGAGGATGATCTTCATATGTCCTGTATTCACTCCTTCCACATCCCTTGTTGGAGACAAGGTCTCTCAGCCACTGCTGACTCAGAAGTTTCTGGAGTCTTCCTGTGCGAGTATGCTGGGATTGTAGATGTTTGTGATGCTGTGTCCAGCTTTGTGAGCTTTTGGACCTCCAAACTCAGCCCACCAGGCTTGTACTGCAAGCATTTTACTCTGAACAGTTTCCTCTGCAGCCTCGTATCTCTGAATTGGGGGTGATTTGCCACAGAGCAATAAGTGGCTGGCAGAATACTTATAGTCACCTGCTCCTCTTATTCCTCTGCATTTCTCTCTTCCTGGGGAGACGGTATCACTTCTAAAGGGATAAAGCTACCCTTTGTCATTTACCCTTTCCAATATTTTTATTGTAACATAAACTTTATATCACAGCTCTTGGAGACTGAAGCTTTTGAAACCATTAAAAAAAAATTGGCTTGCTCATATACAGCAGAAACCTTGGCTTTCAAAATCATCATCAGGTGCCAAGTCTTTCAAAACTCTTGCTTTAAAACTCAAAAGCTAAGCCCTGACTTTTTGTTCTCTGAGCACTCCTGAAGGGTCAGCTGCCCGGAGGTAGCATTCCTGTGGAGTTCTGTCATCTGGGAATAGAGTGACAGGATAGGATGACAGGAACACTGGAGTGCACTGGATCATCTACTAAAATATTACCCGCTAGTCTTGCTAACATTTTTTTGTAGTTCTCCAGTATGGAAGAACCTTTCCCTTCTTAAGGTAAAATTTAAACAAGTTCAGTTCACAGTGTCACAGTAGTGGTAGAAGACCTCAGCTAGATGCAGGATACACTGCGCTCATGGGGAGCATGGAGAACTTGTGATCTCTTAGTCACTCCACTATCTTCAGAGCATTTGCCAAGTTGGGGCCCACACAGCCCCTGCTGTGATGCATGTTATCTAAGTCACTCATCAAAGACTTCTTTTTAGTAAGAGCTAGAGAATGACTATGTCCAACATTGTGAGCCAAACAATCCCTGTTGCAATTATTCAGTTTTGTTGTTGTATTGTAAATGGAACCACAGACACATTCTAGTGTCTACAGTCATGGCTGTGTTACAATAAAATTGTATTAACACAAACAGGCAGCAGGTCATATAGCACATAGACTTTGAAAACCATAGTCTCTTGAATACTTGTGACTCTCTCATTCTGCCTCGGGTTGGGGTTCTCAGCATCTGCCAAGGGTAGAACCTTGATTCAAGGGTATGCTGCTTGTTATCAACATGACACAAACCTCGATGTATCTGGAAAGAGAAAAACGTAATCAATAAAATGCCTCCATTAGACTGACCAATAAGCATGTCTGTAGAGCATTTTCTCTTCTAATAATTGATACGGAAGAGCCCAGATCACTGTGCCTGAGGCCAGTCCTGAGAAACCTGTCCTGGGCTCTGTAATAAAGCAGGCAAGCAGGCTGAGCAAGCCAAGGGAAGCAAGCCAGTAAGCAGCACTCCTCCAAGTCTGTGCCTCAGTTCCTGACTCTGGGTTCTTGCCTCTAGTTCTTGTCTTGGTTTCCCTGGTGGTAGCTATAGTCTAAAAATCAAATTAACCCTTTCCTCTCAAAATTGTTCTTACAGCAATAGAAACCAAACTGAGATTAAAGGGTTCAAAATCCAAGGTGATGTGTCTATCTGCATGTCGCTGCTGTTGAGGAAGCTAAGGGTGCCAACCTGCCAAATGACCTCAGACTCTCAGCCTTCCAAAACCCTAGGATCATGTAATCTATCTGACCTTGACTTCCAATCATCTCTCTAGCATTTTCCACTAGACTGGGAGAACCACCACCTTTAAGCAGATTCTCTCAGCTGCTAGAAAATGTAAGAGCTGGACATCAGTTTGACACAGAAAAAGGGGATACATTAAAAAAATGAGAAATATAAATTCACACGCCAATATATCACACATGTACACACCAACATATCCTCTTGCCAACTAACCTGCTTCCTTGATTCTCATGTCTGCTGGGAGAGAGCAGTCAGTGGATACTGAGTCTTGGAATACACTTTTACTCAACTCAGTGTCTGCCCCCTTGTAAGTGGACTGTGGGTATTTCTCAAATAAAGAAATCACATCCTGCAGAAGATCCAGTGATGAAGCTCCTGGAGTTGTTCTCAGTGGTTTATTAGCACCATAATGCCTATATATATATATATATATATATATATATATATATATATATATATATATATAATGTTTAATTGGGTGTATGGTTTCAGAGTGGTAGAGTCCATGATGACAGAGCAAAAGCATGGCAGCAGTAACCGCTGAGAGCTCACATCTTGATCTACAAGTAGGAAGCAAAGAGAAAACACTGGACATGGTGCAAGTATTTTGAAACCTCAAAGCCCACTACCTGTGGCATTCTCTCCTACAAAGCCACATCCTCTAATCTTTCCCAAGCTGTTTCACCAGCTGAGGAGCAAGTATTCAAACCTCTGAACATTCAGAGGTCATTCTCATTCAAACCACCACACCAGCTGTAAGATTCCTGACAAGAGTCTCTTCTACACGCTTCAGTTCACTGTCTTTCCTTGCTTGGACTATTGCAGTGTCCTCCTAAACCATCTGTCTCCACTGCTCCCTTCCTTTTCCAAATAACAAGCAGTGATCTGTTTAAAAACTAATGTTGGATGCTTAAAAACCTCAATGGTCTTCTTCAACAAACAGATTTTTAAAAATGAAGCATTCTTATCACTGCCCACATGGCCTGGCCTGGCCTGACTGTATTCCTCTAGCCACATTGTCTTTATTTTTTAAATACAGGGGCTCTCAACAAACCTAGAACCTTCTCCTTAAGCTAAATCAGCAGGCCAACAATCCCCAGACATCCTCCTGTCTCCAACTCCCCATGGTTGGGATTACAGACACAAACTGTCACATATGGCTTTTTATGTTTTACATTGGTTCTGGGGATCAAATTCAAGTCCTTATACTTATGCAAGGGCTTTCCCAACTGAGACACCTACCCAGCCCTCACATTGTCTGTCTTTCTACTCTTTGATTGTTCCTAGCTAGTCCATCTGATGGACTCTTCTTCTGTTAAGAAGACTCCTCCACAAACTCATTATCCTACTTTGCTGTCTTTATGATGCTTACCACTATCTGAAAATATTTCCTATATTCATTCACTTCTGTGGTTATTATCTCCAAGACTATAAATTCCAAGAAGGCACAGACCGTGTCTGCCTTGTTTAATGCAATGCCTCTAACCTCTAGAGCAATATCCAGACATCAAAAAAGTTATTTTCTCACTGTCATGTGAGTGAACGGGGACTGAAGGGTCAAGGGACAAAATGATTTAGAAACCTAGAATAACTGAAAAGCCACAGCATCAAAATTAGCCTGAGTTCAACCAGTGTATTAAGTGAGTTCTAGATAGCAAAAGCCTCAGAGAGCACAGAGTACCACTGGGCTTTCCCTGACTCCCATCGGAACACATCTGATCCAGAAAGCCTTCTATGGCTCTGCCAACAAATAGTATCTGTATTACTCAGTATCCTGCCCTGAGATCCCCAGATGACTCAATGGAAGACACCATGTCCTTGGGAAGGTGGACAAGAAGCACAAAATCGCTTGAAGTCCCTGAATTGTGTGCAAGTTTCTAGCCCTGTACCACCATCCTCACCATTGATAAAATATTCGTCCACCATCTTTGACTCCTCTCAGTAGCTTCATCACATTGGCATGCGCCCAACATTTCAGAGTCACTTGGTGAGAAAGAAGACAAAGCAAGTTTTAGTAAAGGAACTACTTAGTAAAAAAAAGCAAAGCAAGTTTTAGTAAAGGAACTTACTAGATGTCTCAGTAAGTCAAAAAGTTGAAATTGAAGCTAAGGATGTGAATCTGTTAGTAGACTTCTTGTCGAACATTCATAAAACCCAGGGTCTAAATCCAAGCACTATATAGAACCCCACTTGGTGGTGTATCGCTGTATTCACAACACCTGTGAAGTGAAGTTAGAACTATCAAGAATGTAAGGTCCTCTTTAGCTATATAATAAGTTTGAGGCCTGCCTGGGTACATAAGACCTTGTCTCAAGAGACAGAGAGACATAGAAGGTGGTGGGTATCACCTATACTGACCACCAAGCTCTGCTATGCTTCAAGAAATGTCCATGAGCTCAACCTGCCAAGTTTTGTCTTTGTTCCCTCTAGACACAGATATATTCCCAGGGGAGGGTCTAAAACAGAAGGTCAAAAAAGAAAAGGAGGATAGGGACAGAGAAAGCAAAGTACCAAAAGAAAACTCTGCATCAAAGGTCCAGGAAGCACATTACTGCCCTTTGATGAATGTCTAGCCTCAGTGCTGTGGTCTATAGTGTAGAAAAACTTTTCTCTGTGAAGTCTCTCTGGTCTATGCAGAAACTGCTCCTAAATTCTGTTCCTTTTGGGGGAACCTAAGGCTATGGTCTCCAAACTCCCTACCTGCACACCCTATTAATAAAATGGTCATGATGATTCCCTTAAGTGCCTACCTACAGGCAGATATAAATTGTATGCATACCCCTGCTGTTCAGATGTATAACAGGCTTAGAAGGCACTCTCAGAAGAACTTTTTTAAGGCTGAAATGGAAATTTCAGAAGACAGTTAAATTTTTACTTCCATACCCCAAAGGATGCTTTTATTAGAATTCTATTTCTCCAAACAATGATGATTTTATTCAGAGTATGTGGATATGAACAATTTTTATAAACCAATATTCATTAGGAGATGTAACAGTTAACCATCAGATTGAGCCTGGAGACCCCAATGGAAGAATTAGGGGAAGAACTTAAGGAGTTGAAGAGGATTGCAACCCCATTGGAAGAAAGACAGTATCAAATAATCTGACCACCCAGAGCTCCCAGGGGCTAAACTACCAACCAAAGAGTGTTCATGAAGGGACCCATGACTCCAGCTACATATGTATCAGAGGATGGCCTTATCTGGCATCAATGGGTGGAGAGGCCCTTGGTCCTGTGGAGGTTTGATACCTCAGCATAAGGGGATGCTAGAGCAGTGAGACAGGAACAGGGGAGTGGGTGAAGGAGCATAAAAGCAAAGAGAAGGAGGGGTGGGATGGGTGGTTGTAGAGGAAAAACCAGAAAACTGAACAACATTTGAAATGTAAATAAATAAAATAAGCAACAACAAAAAAAGAGAGATGTCTCAATTATCTAAACCTCCAATATGCAACCAATTAACAACAAAACAATACCTTCTTAAACATGCCTCATAAGTTACTTGGCCAGCAAGTGTTTGGGAAAGGGTATGCATGAGTTCATGTTTCTGTGAGCACGTGGTATACATGTTCCCATTGTGTGTGAAGGAGCTCATTTGTAGGCCAAAGGTCAATGATCTCATTATTCTGCATCATATTGGTTTGCAATAGATCTTTCACTAAACCTGGAGATCACCAGTTTGGCAGTACTAGCCAGCCAACAATCCTTCTGTGTGAGGAGATCTCTCCAGTGTGAGGATTACAGGCATTCACTATCAAGCCAGGATTTTTGTGTGCACTGAGAATCCAAATTCAGGTCCTCATACTTGCGTAGCAAGCATTCTACTAAATGAGCCTGTCTTAGTCACTGTTCTATTGCTGTGAAGAGCAACCATGGCCAAGGCAACTCTTAGAAAAGAAATCATTTAAATGGGAACTTGCCTCCGGGCTCAGAGTTAGTCCATTATCCTTACTGCAGGGAGCATGGCAGATGTAGGTAGGTATGGTGCTGGAGAAGTAGCCCAGAATTACATTCTGATCTGCAGGCAGTAGGCAAGAGAGAGAGAGAGTGGAAGAGAGCAGGGAGAGAGGAAGAGAGAGCTCAAGACCTAGACAAGATGTAAAACCTCCAAGGCTACCCCCAGTGACTTTTTCTCCAGTAAGGCCATCTCGGCTCCAACAAAGACTCACCTCTAACTTCACAAACACTGTTACTTCTCAGAGACTAAGTATTCAAATATATGGGCCTATGGGGACCATTCTCATCAAACCACCACAGAATACCTCCATGTATTATTAAATTTGCAACAAGTAACCACTGAGGCTCTCTACGTTGATATTTGATGGTCAACTTTATTAGATTTAAAACTACACTTGGGATACTCGTTCGTGTGTTCATTAAAGTGTTTAGAGAAGATTAACTGAGGGAGGGCCATCTTCCTTGAATGTGGGTGGGACTATTCCATGGACTGAGAGCTATGATAAAACAAATGTGGAAAAGGAGACAGTGAGCTCCTTCTCTGCTTCCTGTCAATCATCATGTCAAGACTTTCCTCTGCCAAAGGTTCCTGCCATCGTAATGTTCTACACAAGCATGTGGGGTCATAAGCCATGGGCTAAACCCTCTGAAACAGACAGAATAACTTCTTCCTTTCTAGATTCTTCTTTTCCTCCTTGATTTGAAGCCATTCTGAATTATCTATTGAATACCAACAGATCTCTCAGACTAGGAGATGATTTGGATAAGATGTATGAGACTTTTTCTAGTCCCAAATGTTAATTTTTAATATCAATAGGCTAAAAGAGCCTTGGGAAAATAGGTGATGTTCTCAAATGTTATAAGACAAAAATCATCTTCATGGTGGTGTGATCAATAAAATATGAAGTGTCACATCGTGCTGTTGCTTAATACTAGTAAAACAAAAATGTGTGCCCCCTGTTTGTTATATCCTGTAGTCTGGAGCTGTTGGTAGAACCAAACTTTACATTGTCACCAAACATAATACAAAGTTTGTGGGGCTGAGGACATAGCTCAGTTGGTAAAATGCTTGCCTATTGTACATGAAACACTGGACTCAATCTGCAGCACAGTATAAACTGGGCAGCATAAACATGCCTGTAACACTCAGGAAGAGCAAGAAGAACAGAAGTTCAAAGTCATCCTTGGCTACACAAGGAGTTTGAGGCCAGCCTTTCTAACACGAGACCCTGTGTCAAAAACAATGGGGGTGTTCTGGTTTTATAAACTCATTTTTCTTCTCATGATCCTCAAAGACCTGGGCCTCCTATTGACTGATTTTGTGGACTAGGAATTGAACACAGGTCTTTCACTTGCTAGACAAGCACTTTAGCATTCTACCAGTGAGCTATAGCCCTCAGATAGATTTTGGTTCCCTTTGTAAAGGAAGTTTCATTACTATAAAGACCCCAGTCTAAATTATCTTTGCAGAATAGTATATTAACTAACCAATCTGTAAATGATGTGTGAGAAGAATATAAGTATCTCCTTCTCCTGGAAAGATGATGGGTTCAGTTGGAATGAAGGTTCACCTCCTGAGGTGAAGCTTCTCCTTATGGGTTTCTCAGTCTGTCTGGAAGACTCAAACCCCTTCCAGTCATTAATTCCTGCTATAGCCAAATCCAGAATGAGAAAGAGTCTTCCAGACACCAGCTGTATGATTCACTCCCTCCTTTATCAGGTGACTTGGAATATCTGGCAGGCCTTGCAGTTGCTGCTAGTGATGAGGCCTCTTTGTCCTTAGGTACCTTCCTCAAGAGAAAGGATTGAGTGATGTTCTATGTGAGCATTGTAATGGCTCAGTGGATGAGAGCACTGAGTGCTTTTGAAGAGGAGCTGGATTCAATTATCAGCACCTATATGATAGCTCAAAACCACGCTGTAAAGATCCAATGCCCTCTTCTATTCTCCACGGGCACCACGTAGTGCACAATTATACATGTGGGCAAAACACAATAAGTTGATTGGTTAATTAATTAATTAATTGATTGATTGATTAATATTTTTAAAAACTTGTTCTGTAAATGAAAAGATAATAGATACTTCAAACTTTGAAGGCCACAATACAAGTGGTGAACTTGACTTTGCCAAGGAAAGGGGTTTGCAGATTCCTGCACTAGAGCCTTTTAGGGAAGAGATTGTGTATGCTCACAGAGGGGCCATTTCTCAAGATCCTGAATTAGTTAGCACCTGACCATGGTTCACAAGACACTTGAAAATAGGAAGAAGCCAATCCAAGACATCACCCAAGACTTGTGAGTTTCTCCAGCGACAGTTCTGAGTCCCCAGCCCCCACCAGACAACCCTTCCATGAGTCCAAAAGCCCTGGGATCTGACAAACCTAGCACCATCTCTCGCCCATCCCAACTCAGCCTAGAAGCAGAACCTGAGTTGGCCAGACTCACAGTTTCCCAGTTTAGCCTTGACAGTATTCCCATTTTCCTGTGACCAACCTCTGTGTATCTAAAGACCCTTGATCTCAAAAGCTTAGAGACAGTTTTTGTTTTACTTCCTCTCCTTTGGCCCCTGGCTAACCTAGAATGCAATGGTTGTGCTTTTGATCTCTGAAAGCAAACAGTTCTGAAAAACATTTCTGGCTGGGCCTGAGCTGTTTTTAAAGATGATGGCCTTTCCTGGCTCTATTGGAAGAAATAATGAGGTTAGCAGAAAAAGCACTTTGCTTTGAGAGTGAACCTTTCAGCAATGCTGGACCCGAGCTGATGGATGGTGTGTGCATGGAGACAGAGGAGTTTGCATGGATGGCATGTGCTTGGAAAGCAGATGCTGTGTTTCTGGAAAGCAGGTGGTGTGTGGACGGAAAGTGAATGGCAAGCATTTGGAAGCAGAGGAGTTTGCACAAATGGCATGCATTTAGGAAATAGATGGTGATGCTGAATAGTGGCGGTGCACTCCTTTAATCCCAGGACTTGGGAGGCAGAGGAGACAGAGGCAGGCAGATTTCCATGAGTTCTACACGGTGTGAGATCTAGGACAACCAGGACTACATAGTGAAACCCGATCTCATAAAAACAAAACGAATGGACAAAGAAAGGTTGTGTGTTCATAGATGGCATGTGTATGGACAATGTGTGCCTGGAAGGAAGATGATGGGTGTGTGAGTGTGCGTGCATGTTTGTGTGTGTGTGTGTGTGTGTGTGTGTGTGTGTGTGTGTGTGTGGTATATTCCTGGAATGAAGATGGTGTGTGCATGGAGAGCAGAAAGAACATACATGGATGTCGTGTGCAGAGACAAAAGATGGTATTGCACGGACAGCAGATGAGTGTGCATGTGTGACATACACACACATAGAGCATGTATTGAACACGGACAGTAGATGGCAAAGGCATGGGAAGTAAATGCTGTGTTCATGGAGAACTAAATGGAATGTTTGTGAAAAGATGAAATGCTCAGAAAAAGTAGGTGGCACCTACATGAAAACAAATAGTGTATGTATGGAGGGTAGATAGATGCTCTATCAAAGGCAGATGAGTCATGTATGGAAATCATATGGTATGCATGCAGAAAGCAGATTGAGTGTCCATAGAGAGCAAGTAGAAGGTGCAATTTGAATAGAGAGTAGAAACACAGGAAGAAAAGATAGTGTGAGAGAGGGTTGTATATGTGCATATGAGGCTGATATTTGTGTGCATAAATGCATTGTCTGATGAGTGTGTGTGTGTGTGTATGTGTGTATGTGTAACAGGTGTGTGGAAGGCAGATGAAATGAAAATGCACATCTATGGTGTGTGCATAGAAAGTATATGGTATGTTCATAGAAAATATATGGTCTATCCATCAAAGCTGGATGACACATGCATGAAAAGAAATTTTTTGTACATGGAAACATATGGTGTGTGTGTAGAGGCAGATAGTATGTGCACAGAGGCAAATGGTATATTCATGGAAGCAGATGGTGTGTGCAGAGGCAGATGGTGTGTGCAGAGGCAGATGGTGTGTGTGCAGAGGTAGATGGTGTGTTCAGAGGTAGATGGTGTGTGCAGAGGCAGATGGTGTGTGCAGAGGCAGATTGGGTGTGTGCAAAGGCAGATGGTGTGTGTGCAGAGGCAGATAGTGTGTGCAGAGGTAGATGGTGTGTGCAGAGGTAGATGGTATGTGCAGAGGCAGAGGCAGATGGCATATGCATCGAAGCAAATGATATGTGTATATTCATAAGGCCTATTCATGAAAGCATATGGTGTATTCATGGAAATTGATGACATATTTATGGAGGCAGATGGCCTTCTAAATCAAAATCTGATAGTGTATGTATAAAAAGTAGATGGTGTGTATATGTGAAATACAGGTGATGTGTTGACAAAAAGCAGTTTTCCCTGTCAGCTGCAATGGATGGAAAAGAAGGTGGAGATAGGAATGAGAAAGGAGAGAGTGGTGAGGACAATCTTCCCTATGTGACTGTGTGGATATACACCACAACTATGTTCTATTCAATGCAAACCATAAGTATGATAAAACTGAATGTCAGTCATTGTATATAGAGATCTAAATGCTTTGGTATTTTCCAAACTTGCTTATCAAATCTACTGATTTCCAGGATCCGTTCTGGCTGCATTGATCCTGCATTGTAATGAACAGTCAACTGATGTCAGAGAAGTTAGTTAGGAACAAACTGCCATCACACCATCTCTCAAATCATTAACTGTGAAATAGATATTCTTACCTTCATATTGTACGTGGGAAAAAAAACAAAGCACAGAGAAACCATTGTGCTTCAGAGAAACACACAGCTGGAAAATCGGAGTTTTTCTCAAATTCAAGTCTGATTGACTCCAAACCCTAGAATGTGTGTCCCAGTTTTGAGCCACCTATGACGAACCATAGTCCTTTCAGATGTCTTTATCTACTCAGTAACCCATGAGGTTAGGTACTACTGTGGGAATAATAGGGCAAAAACAAGAATTTGAATCCAGATCTACCCACCTCTTGCCTCTGCTCTCTCCCACGCTCCTCAGTCCTTGCTTCTCCAATATTTGCACTGCTTACCTGAACTTTGACATCTTTCTACAACTCTTGCCCACAAAATGGGTTATCAGAACTTTTAAGAGCCTCCCCCGCTTCTCTGGGTATAGAATAGGGAGAAATCACCCATTTGTGGGAGGCAAGCAAATCAAGAAACAATGTATCTGATTCAAATTCTACTCATGACATGGGTGGCCCAACTTGGATCTCCATCAAGATGTCAGCAGGAGTCTGTCTTAGTTGTTACTAGTTGGGTTCTTATAAGAATAGAGTGTTGATCAATTAAAGAGTAATCAGTGGCTTCACAGAGGCTATAAGTGGGAGATCAGGGTAACAGCAGTCAAGATAGCAGGATTCTGCTGAATACCCTTGTAGTTTAAATGTGTCCCTTATAAAATCATGAGAGTAGGGGCTAATAAGATATCTCAGTTGTTGGGAGCCGTTTGTATGGCACCCAAAGATGGCGCCAGCTTCCCACCGATGACTCAGCAAACAGAGCTGTTGTCCAGCCCGAGGGACGCAGTGCGCATGTACCACGCATGTCACAGCCCGCTCTCGAGGCATGCTAATGAGTTACTGGAGGGCGCACCAATCAGGTAGCGACTCGAGTCTCCTGGGCATTTATAAGCAGTGCATTTTTCTTCCACGTGGTCCCCTGATCAAGGGTACAGTACAATAAAGGTTGTTCGCAGAAGAATCCTCTTGTCGTATGTCGTTCTTGCCATCGAGACATAGGGCGCGCGACACTCAGTGGTTAAAACACTTGTCATATTCAAGGCGTAGGATCAACCCAGGCAGGTGTGGTGACGTGCCTACAATCCCAGCACAGGAGAGGTTGAGGTAGATCTCTGGGGCAAGCTAGCTCACTAGATAAGCCAATTTGGTAAACTCTAGCTTTACCAAGAGACCATGCCTCGATAAATAAAGGAAAGTGGTTGAAGAAGATACCTGACATTAACTTTGTCATACCAGCACACATGTGCATGTACACCTGCACACACATGAACTTGTACTTGCACACATATGCCCACATAGGCAAACCTGAATATATATAGTATACTGAATATATTTAGTATTTTTTTCAGAGTTGAAATATCCAATCCTTAAGGAAACATTTAAAACTCAAGAATTATAAACAACTCATAGGTCTCAGGAAGTCCCTGAAACCAGATTCACAAGGAACTTTCCTTCCCAGTAGTTATACAAGAAGTAAGGACTGCTGAGGAGACTTTCCAATATGAATCTTCCTACAAATCATTCAAAGAGCCCTGAGGTTCCGGATTTCATCATCTGTCACCCACGTGCACAGGGTGGGGCAGTGGCCTTTTGATGATACAGCTACTTTTGGGTCATCTGTGCTCCTATAAATAACTCCAATAAACTCACTAAGTTGAACATTAGTGGTATTATTACTTTGATCTGTCATTGGTTGTTTTATTGGGGGTAGGTAGTCATTTTTCATATATCACCAGATAACAACAATATACAAACAAGAAATTCATTTGTGGAAAGCCTAAGCCCCAAACTTGTTTGTTAGCCATATTTGAAAGTGGGGTCTTGGGGACATTAGTTTTGATAGATCATACGTGATCAGACCACCATGATGCCACTGGTAGGTTTTTAAGGACAAAAAGAGATACCCAAACTGGTACACTTTTTCTGTCTTGTTCATTATGTTCTGATGCAACAATAATCCTACTCGTTGACCTACATTAGCAGATTCCAGAACTATAAGCTACAAGGCATCTATTCTTTATGTTAATTATTACAGGTACTCTGCTACAGCAACAAGAACAGATTAAGAGCCCTCTTCCTTGTTTACATGTGTCTACCATCCTACTGAACCTTTCCATAGCAGGGAAGCAGAGAAAGCTCTAAGCCTCTTTCTATAAAGGCATTAAGTCTACTCATGAGGGCCTCAACTTTGTGACACCAAAATCCCACCTTCTTTTTTTTTCAGTCTTCCATAATTAATTTTATTTTTTTCTAATTAACATTCTTATACTTTATTAGCTTTGTTTCAGTTTATACCCTATAAGAAAAAGCTCTTTATTTTATCTTTCTATCATATTTTCTTTCTCATCTCTCACAATTATAACACATATACTTGCTCTTTTTTTCTTTTTTATTGGATATTCTATGTATTTACATTTCAAACGTTATCCCCTTTCCCTCCACTCCCATCCTCCCTCCTCCTCCCCCAAAAATCCCACCCTCTAATGCCATTACATCTATAGTTGAGACATCAACATCTGAGCTTAAGGAGACACTGATTATCCTTTCATAGAAGAGACAGTAAGAGACACTCTGTCTAGATTACTTTCACAAGGTTCCCAGCTGATAGCCACACCCAGTTACACTAGATCCTGGCCTACTAAGTCTGCCTGTGACAGCACGACAGAAGACTTACTCTGAATGTGGATGAAGCCACCCACAAGCCTGGAGTCCTGGGGAGTGGGAGATGAGCACCAGAACTGATCTCTCTGCTTCTTGACCGGACACACTGTGACTGGATGCTTCCGGTTCCTGCTGCCATATCTAGGGTCACTCTCATCACCATACCTACCCTTCCATGACAGACCAGACACAAAAACCATAAACTGAAGTAAACCTTTGAAATCTTCTTCCAACCAGATCCATTAGTCCCACACAAAAGGAGGCCCCACAAAATGTTTTAGGCTCACTAGAACCAGGTGGCCAAAAAGTATAGAGTTTTTTAGGACTTGGAGCTGGCACAGAAGTTTGTCATGTAAGGTTAAGTGGAATGAACCCCACTGGGTCTTGAGCACTAAGGCAATGGATGACTTAATGAGCTTGGAGCTCACACTCAGAAGAGGATAAATTCATTATCTATGGCCATGTCACACATTAGCACAAAACTTCACTACTTAAAGCATCCCATACCCAGTATCTTACAATTCTGTGACTCAGGAATATGCCCAGGATATGGCTGGCTTCAATGTGTTACAGGCCACAATTAAGGTGGTACATGAAACTGATTTTTTTAAAAAGACAGTGTTAACATAAGAAGAAACAGAAACTGTGACATTTCTGCAAACACAGAAGAAAAGCTGGAGTGAGTGAACTTGGCTGATATGAGAAGACAGGGCTTACTGATGGAGGGAGGGCAGCAAGGTACATCAAGTGCAAAGGCCCTGGGCTAGGATGGAGTTTGTTCCTGAATGAAGAAGAGGCAGTGGGAAGCCAGACCTTAGAAGTTTCATGCCTCAAGGATTCCACCTTTACCCTGGATGAGACAAAAATGAGGGGGCAGGGACAAATTCCCGACATGGGGAAGCCTGGTTTTCTGCTCCACTCCATTTCTTTTCTTGCCAAAAAGGACAAGGCTGGTCTAGATGACCATCTGGGACTGACTGGGCAGATGGAAATGTGTACAGGACATGTGTTTCCAGAGGTTGCCTGGGTTGCCTTGGCAACATGGGCTTCCAAAAACCTCCCCAGAGACTCCCCAGGCAGAAGTGTGCCTGGCTCATTTCTTGTAACCCAGCAGTATGTGGACATCAAAAAAAAAAATCAATCTATCAGCACAAATGGTCCTCCAGCCTCCTGTTTCTTTTCTGCTTAGAGCTGTATGCAATGCAGTGCTCATCCAGATCTTGGGGTTGGTGTGTTCATCACCCTTAGTGCATCGCCCTTGGTGGGAATGGGTCTTTTGTGAGGGGGAATTGTGTAGTCTGAATCATACTTTATAGAGGAAATCATCAAAGTCACCTCTGCCTCTTCTACCTGTGCGACATCAGCTGGGCCACTTAATTCTCTGTGCTTTTTGTTCACTGTTCAGAGAACTAGGCATGATAATGTGTGCCTTGTTTTCAAGTCCTTCTCCCACATGGAAACAAGTTTTCTCACATCTCCATCTTGACTCCTCCTCAGCTTTACTTGTCCCTAAACCACCTCCCTCACCTCCTTCAACTCATTTTCCCAGTCCATTTCTCTCCTAGTTCCCTTGATAAAAAAGAAAAAGAAAAAAAAAAAGAAAACCATAACATGTGGTGGATGAGAACAATACAACAGTAGAAGGGGGTTCAGCCTACCTTAAATCAGTAAGGCACACTGTCCCTTGGGACCCAAACCTACACATATTTTTATATACTCTCTCCATCGACTCTTGATCCCTTAAGTCCCACTGCAGTCTCCAAACCAGCTCTTTGTGAGGATTGCCAGTGAGCTAGAGGTTGCTGAGCACTGTGGGCACTTTGCAAGCTGTGCTCTTGATGACCTTCCCAAAGAAGAGTGGACCCCTGGAATCTTCGAGGAGCTAAATCTGCCATCTCACTGCATCCCCTATCCAAGAGTAGCAGCACTGCCAGCTAACTCTCCTGTGTGTTCCTATACCCAGGCACTACAGTAGGAAGCAAAGCGAAAAGAGGGGGCTGAGGAGTTGGGTCCTGAGGACCTGAGTTTGAATCCTCATCACCCACACAAAAAGCTGGCTACGGCTGCATACATCTGTAATTCTGGGAAACAGAGACATGCAGATCCTAGGGGCTCATCAGCCAGGCAACACAGTGCATTCAGTGAGATATCCTGTCTTAATGGAAAATACAGAGCAATGAAGGAAGACAGCTGACATTGTTCTGGCATTGACACACACAGGCATACTCACACATGACATCACACATGCACTACACCATCTCACATACACACAACACACAATGATGACAGTCAAAGAGAGAGGGAGGGATTAGGGAGAAAGGGAAAAAGGAGGAAAGAAAGTAGGAAGAATGGAGGGGGAGGGGGGAAAGAGTGAAGAAGAGAGGGAGGAAGGAAAGAAGAAAGGAAGGAGAAAAAAGGAAGGAGGAGTTAAGTCTTGCAGGATGATTGTGAGGGCAGAATACATCCACTCATAAGTACATGGTAGGGAAGCACATTGGTCTCTGCCTATAATCTCAGCACTCAAGAGGATGACACAAGAAAACTACTGTGGGTTGAAGGTTATATAAAAGTTTCAGGCCGGCCTGAGTTACAGAGTAAGACCCTACTCCCCCCCCAAAAAAAAAAGACAAAAAAAAAATCTTTTGACAAAAGTGAGTGCTCAGCAGAATTACAGAATTGTCCCTACAACCAAGAACTTTGCACATCCCCATCGCTTCAGATCCCAGGAATCCACAACATAAGGATCTGCTGTGCCACACACTCCACGAAAGTCCACAGGCAATGATGAATACAAATCATGTCTCCTCGTGGACAGAAACCCATAGCTGCAAAGACAAAAACTCCATAGTGATATGAGGGAAATGAGGCAGATGAAGAGTGCTAACTACTCTGTTTCTGTCTGTTTTTGTCCGTTAACTTGGGAGCCTTCTGCTTGGAGAGATAAAGAGATAGAAATGTAGATCTGAAGAAATGTCTTAGAAAAGTGTGAGGACTTTAGTTCAAATCTTCAGCACCAATGGAAAAAGCTTGATACTGACACGCTTGTAATCACTGAGGAAATGGAGGTAGCAGACTCTCTGAGGCTTTCTGACCACCAGCCTAGCTCCAGGTTCAGTGAGAGATCTGTCTTATGTGAATACAAGAGAGAATGACTCAGGGGGACACCCAAAGCCCTCCTCTAGACTCTGAACCTGCTCAAGAACATACATGCACATATGCCATACACACATGCACACAAATGCAAAACACAAAAAAGGGGTGACAGATTAGTACACAATAGATTCATAGATAGATAGATGATAGATAGATAGATGATAGATAGATAGATAGATAGATAGATAGATAGATAGATAGATAGATAGATGGATAGATAGATAGAGATGAGATACTGCAAAATTTTTCAAACACAAGAACAAAGTAAAGTTAGAGATTTTTTTCAGAAAATAAGTAGCCAGATTTTTGAAAGACATTGTACTTATGTCAAGAAAGAAGTCAAGCCCTAAGTAGAATAGTTAAAATTAAATTCAAACCAAGACACAGCACATTAAACAGAAGGAAGTTGCAGTCACATCATAAGTGGACTCACATATACAAGGGCCCATGTCTCCCAGGGAAGACAGAGTAGTAGCTAAGTACCTCCCCCCCCTCCTTCCTCAGCTTTCTCTGGATATCTCCTAACAGTTCTTCCTGATAGCTCAGCTCATAGACCAAGGCCAGGTCTTTTATTTATATATCAATTCAGTCATTTACTCCAGGTTACCTTTTGATTATCCCATAAATCAGCATTCCTTAACTCTAGCCTCCGGGTTCTTAAGGAGCAGCAAGCATGTTTTTAACATTGCAAAAGAATTCAGAGATTGGCCTTTTTAAGCACAAACAATAAGCTAGCTTGGTGGAACCCCCATCTGAAATTACCATTCTTACCATGCTTGGACGTGGACCTAAATTCCCTCTGTCCAAAGCTGACCTTAAACTCAGCAATCTGTCTGCCATTGTAAGCATAAAGAAAAAACTTAGCTGGGTGAGATCTTGCCCTGCAATCACCACTCCCTAAATCTCTTTATCTCATTCCTTAGTATTGTTGTGACAAGCTGGCTCACAGTACAGCTGCCTCTGTTTCATTAGATCTGTGAAGTCCCTTATACAATTCAAATCGCATCCTTATATATTACATAGTTGAGAAAATATGTATTTTCAAACTCATGTTTTCATCGTTCTTTCCCACAGCCTTAAGGTCTGTCCCGATACAGTGTTCTACCATTTTTCTAAAACATTAGACTCACCGTCAACTCACAGACTTGTGTGGTCTCTGATTATCATGGAGTTATTAGCCTTGGCAGAGGACATTCCTCAAGGGAGGAGCACAAAAATATGTACATGGCTTATGTATGACCACAACAACCATCAACACTCATGGAGGCTCATGACCTACTGGCTCTGTTCCAGGGGTGACAACCATGTCATTCTTCCCTATTATGGCCAAGCATAAACTTTATCCACCAACCACGGTGGCAACCTTCTCTCCTCCAGAGCAGTAGCAACTGAAACTTGACCCCAGAGCAGAAATTGCAGATGTGCTCTGGTGTAAGGTGAAGGATAATCTGGGTGTGGGAAGTACTGGAGACTGGGCACAGAGCCACCTGTCCTGACAGAAACCTTTGCTAAGTATCTTGAACTCTGGGCCTTCTCTGTTATCTGAGGCATTCAACCTGCCTTGTGGTGCTGTGCAGTAACCAACAGAATAAAGGATAAAAAATTTGGGATGTCTTTTTAGACTCACCCTTACCAATCTTGCCCCTTTTGCCCAGAATTGGGTCACTGGCTTCAAGAAAGTGGGGGTTCAGAAGGGGTGAGAAAATAAAGCCAACATGAAGGAGCTCCATGGCCAAGTGTGTTGTGTTTATTCTTCCTCTTATGGTTCATTCAGACCCACATTGCTACTGATTCTTTTGACATATGAAGGCTGGGGCTGGTGGCACAGACCTGTAATCCAAGCACAGGAAGCAGGGGCAGGCAGACCTGGGCTACATAGAGAGCCTGTCTCAAAAAAAAAACAAAAGTAAAACACAACAGGCTACCCTTGGATACAAAGCCAGTTTGAGGCCAGTCTGAGATTCATGTGATCCTGTTTGGGAAGGGAAAAAAGAAACAAGGTGAAGTTAGCCTTTCATTCAAGCCTCAGGACACATACCAGAACCTGAATAAACTGGAGTCCCAGACACAAGTCAGATGCAGCGCCCGCCCCCCACGGGAGCCTCATCTCTCTGTAGGAACAAGCTTTGGAGAGTGCCTAACACACAACACAGTTTCAAAATAAGTGAGTTCACAAAGTTGGCAAAATGCTCGGCACACAGTAGGTGTACTATAAGCTGAAGGACTGACATCCTCAAAACAAATCTTCCCCCAACTGCACTTTCCCAAAGCATCCCAAGAAGCCAGACATACATGGGCAGTTGAGCTGAGGAATCTGCAAATTTCTTCACCAGAGAAAAGCCTAGCCAGGTCCAACTGCAGCAAAACACTACATCCTTCACCTAGAGTTTGGCACTGGTCATCAGGGTTTAACCAACCTTTATTAGACACCCTCAGCTCTTCACATGAAGTAACCCTTTTAGCCCGAAACCACCCTGTTCGGTGAGGATGAGCATTATCTCATCTGATTATTATAATCACTTCTTCTTAAGGAAACAAACTCAAGCATGCAAAACAGGGAGTGCCTGTGGTGTCTGAGACAAATGACAGCTGGGGGATTTGAACCTCTGGAGGTCCCACGCTGTCTATCTCATTGCCATGCTTCTCTACATGGTTACTGTCGCACACCCTTGTCCACATCACTAGGTTGGATGCAGACCAGATGGGACACAGTTAAGTCTGAGAGCAATAGAAAAGATGAAAGCTCACGAATTAAAGAAAAGCTCAGAGACGATTCTATGTCCACCTTGGCAGCTCTCTCCTGTAACAACAGGGGGCTGGTTCCAAGTTACTGTAACCTTCCTCTTTCATTTTCTTCACCCAGCACCAAACCGTAATCCGCCCATCAAACAACTGGAGTGGATGGCTGAGGTGGTTTTCTGGGGGTGGGAGGGATTGCATCGACCAGGCTTCTTACTGGGTGAGTTTGACAAGGTTGCTACTGTGTAGTCAGACTGAGTTAACCAAATAGCTTCGCAGGGTCTGTTAACCCTTACCTATAGCTGTCAGCATGTATCAGGTAGCATGCTGCATCCCACAGAAAATTAATAAATGTATTCCTTCCTATAACCCTAGGAGATGAAAAACTACTGTTGTTACCATCCTTGGCTTATAGATGGGGAAACGGAGGCATGTGTTTTTAGAACCACCCCAACTGAATCTGACAGCAGATGCTGCTGACACTCCAGGGCTTGTACTCTTGGGTGCCTATCTGCCTGCCCCTCCAAAGACTCCTGGAAAAGGATGCTTGAAGTCTCCCCTCTTCTCCCTCCTGCCCAACTTCTTTCAGGATCCAGCTGCCTCCAAGGAGCCTGTAGGTCTCTGGGTAGAGACACTTGCCTTGAGTCTTCTCTAAAAGCTAATTCAGCCATTTTCTCTGAGTGTCTAGTGGATGCTGTCGTCTCTCAGATTTCAAAGAAGATGAATGCATGGGTTAAATTGGATTAAAAAATTTAATTGAATAAGACCGAACCAGACAGCTTGATGGAAGACTTTGATCCGATAAAGGGAGAGGAGAGATGTGTGCTCCCAGGGCCAGGGTGTGATGGGGAGCTGTCTGAACCTTGTCTAGCCTCTTCTCATCTGCAGGAAAAACCATTTATGCCAATTAATGGTGAGGTGGCCCTGGGGCGGTGTGGAGAAGACAGCTTGGAAGCATCTTCCAAATCAACTGTCCCATACAAGCTGACAGCCTGTCTACCTCTCTGTCCATCCCAGCCATTCCCACCAACAAGCTCTCTTTGAGCCCCAGAAACTGCACACATGGGAATCTTGACAAAGAACTCATGATACCCTGCATATTGACATAACAGGAGCCCTACCTAAGACAAAGCACAGCACATGGAGAGCTGGGAGGTGGTTCCTTCAGTAAAGGGCTTGCTGCACAAGCATGAGCACTGGGGATTGCTTCCCCTAGAGCACACTTATTTTTTAAAGCCAGGAGTGATGGTGTGCCTCTGGAGTCCCATGCTGGAGAGGCAAAGACAAGTGAGTCCCTGGGGTTTTCAGGCCGGCTAGCTAATAAAGAACCCTGTCCTCTGAACTTCCTCATGCACATGCATATATGTGTGTGCACACACACAGGTCCCAAAGGCAGATTTGTTAGCACACGCTGAGTTCCTTTCTAATTAGATGCTAAAATCCATATTTACAGTTTCTCTTTCAACAGTGTTGCTCAACATGAGGTCCCCATTTCAGCAGCACCAACACCCACTAGAGAGTTTGTCAGAAATGTTGCCACTCGGGGATTCCCACCCAGGGGTTTCAGATGAGAATTCACATTTAAACATTTCAGGTGGGTGGAGGTTGGATTTCATGCTGGGGTCTCAACCCACACTGTACATCACAATCACCTAAAACGCCTATTAACACCCAGGGCTCAGCCTACCTGACCAGTCTCTCCTTGAGGATCTCTGGGGTGGGACCCAAGTGGGTGAATTATTAGGAAAACATCTACTATGATGTCTTGCTAATTGAGCATAAAGTCTAAGTGCTCACGTTTACAGCCATGGGCTCCTGCTGCTCCCAGCACTGGTCAGAGATGCTTCCTTTAGTGGTAGCAATGGTGAGTGTGAAGACTCAGAGCTCATCGTGGTGCTGAGACTAAGGAACTGTTAAGTCATCTGCCCTACATGGGACACTTGGATCATCCCTGCCAATGCTTGGAGAACAACCCAGAAGATTGTTAGGGTTGAAGGACAGAGGCACACTGTGAACCGCTGTCTATGGACCCAGCATGGCCATTGCAGTTGTGAGTGCACCCAGACACTAAAAGAGGAGGGAGACCAGCTGGGAAGAAGAAGGGGTCATCAGGAGTGGGGAGAAAGGTGATGGAGTGCATATGTGGATGGGATTGTCAAGAAGTTTAAAGATTTGTCTGTTTGTTTGTTTTTATATGAATGCATTGTAGCTGAAGCTGTCTTCAGACACACCAGAAGAGGGTACCAGATCCCATGTGAGCCCCCATGTGGTTGCTGGGAATTGAACTCAGGTCCTCTGGACGAGCAGTCAGTGCTCTTAACTGATGGCTGAACCATCTCTTCAACCTGTCAAAAAAAATTTTAATGGGGGAGGGAATATAGACATTGTTAAAGTTTCTAGTGATTCCATTGGGAAGATATGACTAGAAACCAAGTTAAAATCAAGTTAAAATCTTTGGTGCACTGAGCTCCTGTCCCCACACAGTGAAGATGGCCAAAGCTGAGATAAAGCTGTTTAGCCACTGGACTTGCTCCAGAAATGTCAGTTGGGCCAGTGTGACCTGCAATGGCCCTGATACCTTGACAACATGTGACATTCCTGCAGCCCTTCAACTTTCTGGGCTCTCCCATTGCCACCTCCATTTTTCCCTCTTCAAGTAGAGTCATCACCAAGAGGGGACCAAAGGGATCCTGACCAACAGGTAACCTAGAAATTCTATTCTCACACCCAATAGAATCAAACACCTGTCACAAAATGACCTTCACACATTTTACAGAAGCTTTGTTCACAACAGCCAACACAAGAGACAGCCAATGCTCATCAGCAGAAAAAAAACAAATAAACAGACTGTGGTATGTCCATTCAGTGGAATACATCTCAATAAAATTAAACACACTAAGGAATGCTGCAAAAATATGGGTGAATCACAGAACCCTAATATTGAAAAAAAATAGCCGAACACAGAAGCATAAATAATATATGATTTCATTTACATGAAGTTCTTTTAAAATGTAAAACAAGGCACAGTGATAGAAATCTGTGTTTGCCTCATAGGTAGGCAACAGTGAGGGATTCGGAAAGTCTGCAGGAGAGTTTTCTGGATTGGTGAAAATGTATATTTTAATGTAGGTGATGGGTTTATGGTATCCACATTTATCCAATGACCTCAGTGAGCCAAGTCTCTTACAAAAGACTATACCAATGTTCCCTGGTATCTCCGGCCTCCTTCCTAAATACCTTTCTCCTTTTCACGCTCAAGTTTAAATTTTCTATTTAAAATGTCTTTTAATAAACCCAATTCTGCTTCATTAAAAAAAAATCATCTAACTTGAGGGGATTGGAGAGATAGCTCAGCAGTGAAAAGCTTACTGCCTCACAGTGGACCACATAAAGTGGCTCAGAACCACTTGTAACTCCAGCTTCCAGCTTCAAGTGACCAAGTGCCCTCTTCTGGCCTGTACTGGCACTATTCGCATATGCACAAATCCATATGCACACACACACACACACAACTAAAATAAAACCTTTTTATCTAACTTGATCTTCAAGATCTGTGCATTTTACTCTGTGAAAATTATGGTTAATAAATAAAATCATTACCACTGACTAGAGGTCAGGGGCAGCAATATATGGCAATGGGGTGCATGTGAGCTCAGAAACTGGATTCCACTTTCAGTCTGAGAGACCACAGGTAAAGGAGATGATCAGGCAAAGAAATAAGAACAACATCATCATCATGACAACTGCAGAGCCGCACCATTCTCTTCCCATCCCACTTTCTCCCTCTCTGCCACTGTCCAAAAAGGAATGGAAACCAATACTCACTTTTCTAGCCTCCCTTGCAGCTATGCTGTCCATAGTACCAGATACTATAGTGTGTAGGTAAATTTTTATCTGGAGAGGTAATTCTGAAAAAGATTTTACATTTCTGATGATAGATAAATGAATAAATAAATGAAACAGACAAAGTTGTGGCCATCCTTCCTTGCCATCTTTTTCGAATTTGCATTACACCTGAAACAAAGGCAGCCATCTTTTGACCAGGTGGCAACAAGTAATCAGAAAAAGTGAAGGGAACCAAGCTAAGGGGAAGAGTGACCTACCTCCAGAATTGTGTACACAAATTCTTTAGGTTGTTGAAGCTACTGTGAGTCAGACTCCAATTTTCCTATAGCCAAAAGCATCCCTACCTGCCCATTACCGGGAACTGTCAGACAGAATATGAGTGAGCACTTGGAAATGACAGAGCTGTAATTCAGACTCAGCTTGGGCTTGGAGGTAGGTTTCCCTTTTAACCAATGTACAGATAATACAGATGATGTCAGAGTACAACAGTTCACGATGGTGTGAAACAATATCCACACAGCCCTTGTGTGTAAGTACAATATGGAAAACATTACATAAGATAGACCTGCTATTATACAAGCTTTGCATTAGAGGACATTGCTTCATTGTAGGCCAATGTCCAAGGATAAATCACATTTAAAGTAAGCTAGTAGCAGCTATGATGTTCTGTAGCTTAAATATATTGATATGCATCTGGAACTTATTATATTCTCACTTTACTTTGGTTTTGTTATTCTAATGCTAGTCTATCATAAATTACAAAGCACATGTACAGACTAGGCTAACATAGAAGGTTATCCTGGGTACCTTGGTGAAGGATGTGGTCCAATTACAGCAGCCCAGAAATGTGCCGTAAGATTCTGAACCCCAGAACTGTCAGGTAATATTTTCTTATGCCACTAAATTTGTAGTTGGCCAGAGAACATGGCTTGAAATGAAGGATGCAAAAAGCATGCCTCAAGTTCTTCTTTCAGTAGGATGAAAGAAGATAACATGTCCTGTCCAGAAAAAAAATTCAAATCTTGATCTAGTTGCTGTCACAAGGATGTGTGCGGTGACAGCCAGATTCTTGCCACTATAATAAATACCTGGGAAATCAATTTAAAGGAGGGAAGCTCTATTTTAACCCCTGATTTCAGAGGCTCCCATTATGGTCAGTTGGCTCCATCACCATAGGCTGTGACAAAGTCATATGGTGGCAAGCACAGAGTAGAACAGAGGTACTCACCTCATTGCAGCCAAGAAGCAGGGATGGGCAAGATCTATTCTAGCAAGACATCCCTAGCAGTCTACTTCCTCCAGATGGGCCCACCCTTCTACTTCCCACCACCTCTTAATGATGCCGTTCTATTATAAATCCACCAAAGGGTTAATCCACTGAGGTCAAAGCCCTAGAACCAACATCAAAAGCCTGTTGGTTGCCTACCAAGCCCCAGTACACAAACCTATGGGTACCATTTCCAATTCTATAACCATAACACAGTATTGGTAACTATCTTGTGTGTACTTTATACCAATTAAAAACCATGAGCCACTTTGCATGCTGCAAGCCATACCTCCTCACAGAATTTCCCCAAGTTCAACATCCTGGGAGCTGTGAGTGAGCATGGTGCTGATTGCAGCAACAGGGAGGCCGACTTCTACCAGGAGCTCAGGGTCTGGGACAGCAGCCAAGGCAGGCCACAAGCCTACATCTTTGTACGTACCTCTCCCCAGGCTTCTTACTTTCATTAACCTTCTTTTTGTTGGTACATGTGTATGTGTCCGTGTATGTGTGTGCTTAGGTACACAAGCATGTGTATGTGGAGGTCAGAGATCAACATCAGATGTCTCCTCGATTTTCTCTACCTTAATTATTGTTTCTATGCACATGTATGGTGTATGTGTGTGTGTGTGTGCGCGCACAATTCAAGTATATGTATGGTATGTGTATGTGTGTGTGTATGCACACATATACAAGTATGTGTATAGTATGTGTGTGTATGCACACACATCCAAGTATGTGTATGGTGTGTGTGCGTGCACACCAGTCTAGGCCAGGGGAGAGAGTGTCGGGTGTCTATCTATCACTCTGCACCATCAGAGACAGTCTCTTGCTGAACCTGGAGCTTACTTTCAGTGAGGCAAACTTGTCGGACAGTTCCTGGGATCTACGTGCCTCTGTACTAGGGTTACAAGTGCACACCCTCACTTTATAGTTTTTACATAGTGCTTGGGATCCAAACTCAGCTTCCCCTCCTGCTTATAAGGCAAGTGTTTTACTAGCTAAGTCACCTCCCAACTGCCCCACCATCATCACACACCTCTGACATCTTTCACAAGCCTCTTTCCCCTATAACCTTGCTCTTTCTGCCCAACAAAGTGTGTGAGCCTCCTGTTCCCACAGCATGCATGCACAGTGCATCCCAGTTTACAATTACACTCCACAGACACCGACCTTGAACAAGTGATCGAAAGGATGGCGTTGAAAGAGAACGTTCCTGAGGACGAAGCCACAAACCCAAACCGTGCTTTACCACACACCAGTGCTTTTGAGTCACAAACAAACTCAAACAACAAGACGTCCCTCATGCTGCTGGAGTCAGGCCACACTCCCGCTTCTGCCCCACCACATCAGCCTCCTCAGCCCAAGGATGAGCTCACAACATCCAGAGCTGTGGATCTATAAAACCTCACTCATGTCCTGCTCCGGCCTCAAACCCAGCTGCCCACTCCATCCTCCCAGGGCCGAATCTGTGCACTTAAAAGCATCACATGGGACCAAATCAAGGTCATTAACAACCTGTTTGGTGTCACAATAAGAGTTCCACCCCCACACTCCGAATCTCCCACATGAAAGCAGTAAATAAGGGTTTTCACTTCTCTCATAGCTGAGCTTCTGTGACGCTTATCCTGGTGTGGGGTCAGGAAACTGCCTATATGAGCTTTGATGGTTTGCATATGCTTGGCCCAAGGAGTGACACTATTAGGCGGTGTGGCATTGTTGGAGTAAGTGTGTCACTGTGGGTGTGGGCTTAGAACCCTCACCCTAGCTGCCTAGAAGTCAGTCTTCCACTAGCAGCCTTTAGATGAAGATGTTGAACTCTCAGCACCTACTGCACCATATCTACCTGGATGCTGCCATGCTCTTTCCTTGATGATAATGGACTGAATCTCTGAACCTGTAAGCCAGCTCCAATTAAATGTTGTCCTTTATAAGACTTGTCATGGTCATGGTATCTGTTCACAGCACTAAAACCCTAACTAAGGCACGAGCCATTCATGTTAGCCTCAGGAATCCATGGGAATGTCACCGTACAAGAATGGTTTGTAAATTTGACCCAGGGATGTCCAGTGAGGCTAGGTTTCCCTATCAGGTGATTAGACTCTGGGCAGAGGATCAGCTACCACTTGAGACTAGAGACACATGTAGCTCAGCTGACAACCACCATCAAAAACAATAAGTAGATAATCCCATTCCCAGCTTCCCAGTTCTTCAGCCAAGGCCCTAAATGTCATACAGCAGGCACATCCTATCCCAACATGCAGTGTCTAAAAATCTGGCCTGCAGAAACTGAAGGATAATAAAATACTAGTGTTACTTAAGCCACCATGTATTTTGAATATTTGTTGTGCAGCAGTTGCTAAGGAACCCAGAAAGAACCCTCTCTTGCTGAACCAGGATGTACAGTCATATGGAAAACTGTGACTGGTCCTGTTCCAGGTAAGTAACAACCTGTCGGCCAATCACTGAACCCAGAAGTCAACATATAAGTGGTTGTTCCATCCAAGCAGCCAAAGTGAGACATTGTGATTGACAACTCTTCCTACAAATGAAAGGGAAAAAAGGGTCTTCCCATGAAAGCAATGCTAAAGGCAAAAGCACCATTTCCCATCCTTGCCTATCCTCTCCTCTTGGCTGTGATGATGTTGTTGGGTGATGCCAAAGCTGTGACCCTATTAAAGACTCTTCTGCTGCCATGGTAGTAGCTGGACTAGAACTTCACCCAGCCAATCCACATTGAAGCCTTAAGTTTCCTCTCTACCTCTCTATGACCCCATTGCCTCCTGGTTTTAAGAACCTAGTATTATTCTCATGACAGACCCTGAACTAAGCCACCAAACCACTTAACCTTGGCCTCAGGGTTCATGTCTGAAGAGAGCACGTGCTTCGCCGGTACCTTTAGAGAAGTCAGTCTCAATCTTGAATGTCTGTCACAATTATATGAGAAGCTTCAAAAACTGATGCAGATGACCCGGCCCTGCCCCAAGCTACTAGCTACTCAAGAATTAAGACTTGAACATGTATGTCTTTCATTCGTTCACAGAAGATTCTAGAATGAGAGGTAAAGCTAAGTCTTTCTGCTCTGGTCAGAACTGAAGTTTGCTTCCAAATCAGTTGTATTCAGCAAAAGCTGCTAGGGCCACTCCAACAGCCGTCACATTCCTCCCTGTCCTCTGTCAGTCAACAGCGCCTGTCCATTTCGCTATCTAACATCTCCAGCTGTGGCATCAGCCCAACACAGACCCCCTCAGCACAGACGCCCCTGCTCAGACCCCAACACAGACCCCTTCCCCCATCAGACCCCCAGGACAAACCCCCAACACAGACCCTTAACAAAAGATCCCCAGCAAAGTCCCCTGCCAGACACCTCCCCAGCACAGACCTCAAGCACAGACCCCCCAACAAAGTCTCCCAGCACAGTCTCCCCACGGCTCCTCCGCAGAGACCCCCAACATAGACTCCCCAGCACATCATCTCTCAAGAAGCCCTCAACCAACCTCCCCAGTCCCTTCCTCCTGTCTCCCTTTCTGCCTTCTTGCAATGTGTCTCCAATCAGCACTCAGAGCAATCCTTCTAAAACCTCAACCAGACAACACCTTCGCTTAAAAACCACTCTAGCTGTTGTGACAGCTCGGGTCTGTGACCTCGGCACTGGGGGGGAGAAATTGTAAACTCTAGGGCAGCCTGGGCTATATGGTGAGTTCAAGATTGACTTGTGATACCCTGTATGGATACATACATATACATACACATACATATACACGACGCCCAGTTAACTTAATATTTAATTTCTCCCACGGGTCTGCATCCTTCTCCCGTGTTACCAACTCACAGTCTCCCTGATGCCCAATGAACTTAGATCTCTCTTCTCCCCATAGAAGTTTCTAGAAGTCTTCACATCTAGCAGGGCACCTTTGAGCTGTATGCATGTGTTGAGCACTTGTAACACGGTAAGCACTGGTCAAGAACACGGCCTTGTTTTTCTGGTGCTGGTGGTTGAACCCAGAACCTCTCAAGTGGGTACGTGCTCCACCACTGAACTACAGCCCTGTCTCTCTTTTTACTTTTCATCTTCAGACAAGACTTGATAAGTTACCCAGGCTGCCCTCGAACTGGATGTGATCCTTCTGCCTCAGCTCAGCCTCCCAAGAAGCTCGGGTTACAGGCCTGCACCTCCAATCAGAGTTCAAAGTTGCTTATACATTTATTTATTTGTTCATTTGTTTGTGTGTGGTACACGTCCATGTGAAAGTCAGAGGATGGCTCACAGGAGCCGGTTCTCTAGTCCCAAGCCCCAAGAAACTAACTCTTCAATGGCGTTAAGCCACTTCACCCTCCTGAGCTCAGAATTTTCAGTGTTATGTAATCTTAATTCACTTGAATTTAAATGGCCATCTGAGGCTAACAGAAGTACCTGGATTACAGTAATGCCAATTTTTCCTCCTCGGTCTCAGAGCCATGTTGCGAACTGGAAGAGAACGGTTTAAGATCTCACTCTGCCCTCTGCCGGCCGTATGCTGGAGCCGCACCCTGTAGGATCTCCTAGACAAATAATGCGATGCTTGGAGATTTCTGTAGAGGGCGCTGGAGGGACGCTACGAAGGGCAGGGGCTGCACTTCCCGCTTCCGGGACAATCTTCTTACACCCAAGGCATGGCAGCCTTTAGAGGCCTCTCAAGTCACCAGCCCCAGCAAAAGGTTTCTTGAGGAGCCTTGATAGCACTACACTGGATTTGGTTTTGGCTCACCAGCCCTGATGCACTGAACCACAGACTAAATCCAAGTTAAATGGCCTCCAGGCACCACCACACCTCCAAGCCCCAGGTGTGCATGCTCTGTAAAACCCTGAACCCGGAACTGATTAATTACCACCCGGTGGTGGGGTTAACCATAGGGCACCCATACTCAAGGAAGCAAGGTTATGTGAGTGAGCCTGGCCTAACCACATGAATCCTTTAACTCCATCTCTGAAAGCAAGGATTTGGCTTAAATGAAGCAGCCATGTGACATGGAACAGGGGTGGCCACAGATAACAGACAAGGCGGCAAGGAAACTGTTGCCTCAGTCCCACGGGGGGGGGGGGAGGGGAACGGGGGTGAAGAGCCTGCCAACAGTGGACTCCCCGTGAGAACTCGAACCAGCTGGTACCACGGTGCCAGGCTTGCCCTGCTGAACAGAGGGCAGCAGCTAGGCTGGGGAAGTGGGCACTGGAAGGTGGCTGGAGACCTTTCCCTACAGAAGATGGAACTCAACCAAGGGACTCACTTGCTCTACCGCTGAGCGGCATCCCCAGCCCTCTTCCTCTGTTTCTATGTGTGAGTACATGCTCGCATGTGCACATGTGTAAGTGGACACACTTGTGTGAAAGTGCACATGGGTGCATGTGAACCTGCGTCTGTCAGTCGCCTCTTTAAGTTTAGATACTGGGTCTCTCACTGAACCTACTTTCCTGTGCCCGCTTCCCCAGGACTAGGGCCATATCTTGGACCAGCACACATGTGCTGAAGATAAGAATCAGGCTGAGCTATCAACAGCTTATGTGCGGTTCCCACAGACACTGCCCAAGTCCCCGGGTGGGGCTGCTGATGTGTCTTCTTATGAGCTGCTCACTATGACCTTACCCCTGCACAGGTAAGGTTTCCGTCCCTTGTTTGCTGGTCGTTTCTCACAGACAGTGGTATGTTCTGTGCATCTGTGACTCATTTCTACTTCCTTCTCTGCTGACTCTGTCCATTTACGTCCATGTTTCCTTCGGCCTGCTCCGCTGCTCAGCTCTTTATGTCAGGTCCCCAGAGATTTGATCTGTGCCAGTTTGGTGGCTGAAGAACACTGTCCCCTTGGGTCCTTCTCCATGGATGGTGTTGAGCATCTCAGATGTGAAGTCCACTGGGAAGGGGCTGGGAGAGGACTCTGAGGGTGACAGCATTTGTTGTGCAATCATGAGGACCTTCTGAATCCCCAGCACACACACGACAGTCCCGGCACAGCCACGTGTGCCTGTCAGCACAGCATTGGTGGACAGAGCGGGCAGATCCTGGTGCTTGCCGTCCACCAGCCCGGCTGAGACGTTCAGTGACAGACCCTGTTGCCAAGGTAGAAAATTGACAGTGAAGGAGGAAGACACACATTGTCCACACGTGGCTCCTGCATGTGGTACCTGGGCACCCACACCTGCACACTCATGAGTCACACACACACACACACACACACACACACACGTTTGCTGAGATTCTGCTGCTGTGGCTGCCATGGTACCACAGCTCTGGCTCCATGTCTGCAGGTCCACCCAGCAGTGCATGGCACAGGCCTTTCTTTTCTCATAGCAACACAGTCAACAGCTATTGCCATAGCGACCGCACAGTTTGAGATGGTATTAGGAGTCACAGAGAAGACCGGGGGATGTCTGCATGTATGGCTACATGTAGACACCGAAACCATTTGAGCAGCCTGGGTTCCAGTGTAGTATGCACCTCCTTTTCTGTTGTCTCAAAATTTGCAGCAGCTGAATAGATGACACTCCCTACTGTGTGCCCACTTGCTGTATGATAGATGTCATGCATGGAACTCTGAGCCTGTAGTGACCTTCTCAAATCTGCTCCTCTGTTAGTCAAACTTTTCTTTGTCTCTTAGCATTTAATCACTTTGCCTGGTTAATTCTTTATAACATTTTCTGGCTCAAATTACTGGTGTGATTTGTGTCTCCAGAGTGGTCCCTAACTGATACAACATTTAATAAATGTTGCATTCTCCATGGAAATTAATTTGGAGGTCTAACTGCAGGGAACTCTGCTGCCTGCTCACAAACATCACAGCAATAAGCACGTACAAGTGTAAACCTCACAACACTTCTTCAAAGTTATTTGAGTTTGGCTGGATTGTGTTTTGTTTTGATTGTGGTTGTTTTGTGTTGGGGGTTCTTTTGTCTGAAGACACAAGCCTGCTGTGTAGCTCAGACTGGCATCAAACTCAATCCTCCTGCTTCAGCCTCCCAAGTGCTAGGATTCCAAGCCTGGCTTACAACTCCCTTTCTGATCTACATATACTTTAATCCCAGTTCTAGAGAAACTTCCCAGTCTAGCCCACTGGTGATTTCCAAGTTCAGGTTTCTGTCTCAAACATTCAAGGTGGAAGTGACTAAGGAGGCCACCTGCTACCTGCCACTACCTGCCACTACCTGCCACCACCTGTCCCCACCTGCCACCACCTGTCACCAATTTCTGCACACACACACACACACACACACACACACACACCCCACACCATACACAGAATCATATACCTGGGGCTTTGCACTCTGGGTCATGGAGGAGTAAGGGGACCTTTCCTTGACAGAGTTCCTAGGTGGCTTGTCCCTTAGGACAAGCCTCTACTCCCTCCTCTTTGTGCTCACTGGAGCCCAGCCTACCACAAAGCTCTCTGCATCTCATCTGGAAAACCCGGGGCAGGCTTCTGAAACCACTTGCTCATTGTAGTGTTGACTGGCTGCCATGGCCACCAGATGTGAATCTATCAGCTTTCGAGAGGCTGCATCTGCGAACCCCTCTGGACATCACCGTGAGGCAGTGACCCATCCTTCCCTGCACAGCCCTCCTCGCTGCTCTGGAGGGGTTTCCACCATCCACATTAAAATTGTTGGGGTCCCATGGTTGACCAATTCCTGTGTCCCTCCAGGTGCCCCTTGTACAGCCCCCAGGGAGTAGAGGGCTCAGAAAAGGAAGTTGCATACCACACCTGAACCCTGAGGTCACCAGGCTGCTCAAATGGCTTCAGTGTCTACATGTAGCCACACATGCAGACATCCCCCGGTCTTCTCTGTGACTCCTAATACCATCTAAAACTGTGCGGTCGCTATGGGAATAGCTTTTGCACTGTGTTGCTTAGGTTACAATGAGAAAAGAAAGGCCCATGCCATGCACTGCTGGGTGGACCTGCAGACATGGAGCCAGAGCTGTGGTACCATGGCAGCCACAGCAGCAGAATCTCAGCAAACGTGTGTGTGTGTGTGTGTGTGTGTGTGTGTGTGTGTGTGTGTGTGTGTGACTCATGAGTGTGCAGGTGTGGGTGTCCAGGTACCACATGCAGGAACCACGTGTGGACAATGCAGAGCAGGCCGAAGGAAACATGGACGTAAATGGACAGAGTCAGCAGAGAAGGAAGTAGAAATGAGTCACAGATGCACAGAACATACCACTGTCTGTGAGAAACGACCAGCAAACAAGGGATGGAAACCTTACCTGTGCAGGGGTAAGGTCATAGTGAGCAAGCTCATAAGAAGACACATCAGCAGCCCCACCCGGGCACTTGGGCAGTGTCTGTGGGAACCGCACATAAGCTGTTGATACCCCAGCTGCTGTCTCCCTCCTGGGAACTCACCCAGCTGATAGTGCGGCACCTGCATACAAAGGTTTTAGCCTGTCAACCCCCGGTGTACCTCCTTCAACAGCACACATTCAGGCAAAACCAAAAACATGGTGGATCTCCAGCACTCGTATTATTAATTAATTAATTAATTAAGTAAGTAAGTAAGTAATAACAAAGACATGGCATGCGCTCTAATTCCAGCACTCGGGAGGCAGCAACAGGTGCCTTGTGGCCAGAAAGGCTAAACAAATCAGTGAGCTGACGACTCAGTCAGAGCTCCTCTCTTAAAATTCAAAATGCAGAATGAGATATCTTAGCAGGTAAAGGCACAAGCTGCCAAGGTTGCCCTGAGTTCAATCCCCAAGACCTGAACGCTGAAAGGGGTAAAAATCTCCTGCAAGTTCTCTTCGAACCTCTGACTTCCATGTACATTTACTTCCTCCACACACAGTAAGTACACTTATTGCCTTTAAACAGTAATAAATGTAGAAAAACTTTAGTTATGTGGGTATCTTTTTAAAACTTTAACTAAGCAATTGAAAAACATACCCACTTTTGACCTCTGTCCTAAACACACACACACACACACACACACACACATGCACACACAGAACCACTACTTTGTAGAATTAATGCATGCTAATGAAAACAGGCTGGTAGGAATGAGGATGTAACGCAGTTGGACAGCATCTGCTTGGTATACACAAAGCCCTGGGTTTGATTCCCCACCACCACATAAAGAGAGTGGAGTTATAACGCCACCACTTGGATTCTGTTTTAGTTCTTCTTTTATTGGTTTCAGATTTATTTTAATTTTTGCTAACCTATGTATGTGTGTGCATTCATATGCAGGTGCCCAAAGAGGATAGGAGGCTGTCCGACCCTCTAGAATCACGGGTGGTGATGAGCCACCCATTGTGGGTGCTAGAAAGACAATTCTAGTTCTCTACGAGAGCAGCAAGTGCTCTTAACAGTTTATACACCTTCCCCACAGAGTCAAACTAAACCCTCCTGAAACCCTGAGAAAAAACAACCCCTCCCTTGGTTGCCCCATCAGGTGCTTGGTCACAGCAATGAGAAGATGACTAAGGGAGTCAGCTTAGATTCCTGCCCTCTTCTTACTTCACAACAGGGATCAAATGTCAGCACATTAACACAGTAAGGACACACTTAAGCCATCTCCAAAGCACAGCACAAAAGTGGGGTGATGGGTACAGCCCCAGGCGCAGATGGTACACGTGACTGTGTGTGGATTACACATCGACAGATGTGACTTGTCCAACTGGCTGGTATTTGGAAAATAACCAAGGAGAGCTGTGGGGGCACATCTGTAAACCCAATGGTAGAAGGATCAGAAGTCTCAGCCTCAGCTACATAACAAGTTTGAGGCTAGCTCGGGCTACATAAGACTCAAGAAAGGAGAGGCAATGGAGGAAAGAAGAATAGGGGGAAGGAGAGAGAGTGGGGAAAGGAGAAAGTAGAGAAGGGAAGGGGAAGACAGAGCTGAAAGGGTAGGAAGCATTACCCAAGAACACTTAGGCAGCAATCAGGAATTCCCTCCAACCCAGCAGCCACACCTACTAAAGACATCCTCTGATCATCCACCTCAGGGACAAACTAAAAGCAAAGGTGGTGAAGTGGGGAGCGCTGTTCCATGGAGCCAACACCCCCAGGAACCTGCTGACCCTCTCTCTGCTCTCTCAGACTTAGGGTGAGTCAGCAGGACCAGTGCAGAAGCGCTTGCTGCACAGACACTAACAGTCCACACCTGGACTCCAGAACTTGCTTCTTACATCCCCATCGATTTTCTGAGCCTATTTTTACTGTTGCTCTTGCCTGTGAGCACTGTGTGTATTTTGAGCTGCATTCTTCTCATAAATAAGTAAACACATAGGTAAATAGGAGGAAGAACTGACATTTATTAAGGGCTTGGCCTGGTACCAGGGATGCCGCAGAAGAGTTAGCCTCTGTGACCTTGCTCCCATTGTAAGAACCCAACAAGGCTGACTTTACAGTGATCCTTGTTTTACAAAGAGGTAAACTGAAGCTTAGAGACCTGAGGCCACCCTTCTCCCATAGAAGCAAAGCTGAGGCTGTGGAATTCCTGTCAGTTTCCCGAAGAAACCTGAGTGTTCCCTGCACTGGTAGTTCTACTCTCAGATAAGTGTACAGAATATAAAATTGTACACAGGCACAGACAGGAATATTCCCTGGGTATTAGTAACAACAGTCACGCAGGGGATAAGTAAATGTCACAAGACAGTGAAGCAGCCATCAAACAAATAAAGTGTCAACTGGAAAGGTGTGCTCAGAAAATGAGGCCAGCCATAAAAACTGCTGTGGCTGAATTCATAGAAAATATCCAGAAATGGTGAATCTAATGAGACAGAAAACAAAGAGGTGGTTGTCACAGGCTGGAGAACAGAAGGAAATGGGGAGCGGCTGCTTGTGCACATAGGGTTTCTTTGCAGAATAAAAATGTTCTGGAGTTAGACAGTGGCCGTGGTCATAACCCTCCCTGACCTGTCACCTCTGTGTGTGTGTGTGTGTGTGTGTGTGTGTGTGTGTGTGTGTGTGTGTGATGCTCCTATGTGTACACACATTTGAACAAGGGCACATACTAAGCCTGGGCCTCACCATCAGTGAGGTTGGCAGGCCAGTGAGCTCCAAGGATGCACCTTTCTCTATCCAGTCCCTTAGCCTGGCCCCTGACGTCACTACTGAGTTCTCTTTCTATGTGGGTGTTGGGGAGCTGTCCTCACGTGTGGCAGACACTTTGCCCAGCAGTCTCCTACCCACCCCACCTCACAAAAAAACTGCCAAGCTCAGAGTAAGTGAACTAAGTCTCAATGTTTAAAAGGAGAGGAGAAGAGGGATTTAGGCTCAAGGCTCTTGAAACCAGAGCGTCTGCTACTGAATTCTGATACTGTGAACTGTCAAGACCCAAACCCCATTTCGCAACCAAGGTTCTTGTCTGTTCTGGGCTTCAGTCATTTTATTTTTATTAAATTTACGGAGCTGCAACCAAAGTGACATGGGACTGGGAGGGGTGACTTCACTGAGATGATGGAAAGAGTCCAGCATTTCTGCTGACCTAGAGCCAAGGGAGTGTTCCCATTTCATAGATAAAAACACTGAGGTTCTACCCAAGACCCAGGCACAGACCGTCCTGCTGATCCCACTTTCAAACTGTCTTCAGACTCTCAGTCCAGTGCTCTTGGTTCTTCTCACATCCCACCCTGTGCCTTCCACCAACGACTCCACCTGCTCCCAAAGAAGAGGGGTGGTAAAGAGGACAGGAACTCCTAGTACCACTTAGCTCCGTAGCCTCGAGCCACTTGCTGACCCTCTTAGGGAGGGAAGGCTCATTGTGATCCCGCCCTCCTAACTCTGCCTGATCAGAGCCAAACACAGGAGGTTGCTTTCTGCTCTCTGAGAACCCCAAACTCCCAAGAACACTACGTGGGTGGCAACGGCCTGTGAGAAACACCGCCACCCTGTGGCCACTACACTGCACTACAGGCGCACCAGAGACCCATCTCCCAACCTGGGGCCTTATCTCAGTCCAGGCAGGACAGCGCCATAGTCCCTTAAAGAATCACAAAAGTCGACAAAGCCTGGAAGAGAGAGGAGGCAGCAAATGGGCAGAACATGGATGTAAAATATTAGCTGTAAGCTGCACCTAGCTGGGCTGACTTCCGCCTGAAGCTCTCCCATAGCTGTCCATAGGGCTGTGTAGCTCCTGGGTCCCTCTTGCAAACCTTATTCCGTTTTATTTTGTGATTTGTTTTGTGTTTTCTTTATTTCATTATTTTATTGCCAAATACATCACCAAGGGCCCTACTCGACTAAGCTAAGCAGCACTTCATCTGCAGCTACCAGGCCACAGGGTGACTCCAATACTCCTCATCCCCCCCAGCTGGTTTTCTCCATGAAGGTCTGTCCCTCTGGGGTGACCGTTATTGCTGTCTGGATTTCATGTCTCGCTCACGCTCTTCTGGATTTCGGCTGTCACTCGCTGCTGTTGTTTGTTTGTTTGTTGCACATTTTGAAAGAGCTGTTTAGTTCTGTTCTGTTTTGGGGACGGGGTCTCACCGTGTAGCCCAGGTTGGCCTTGGTCTCTCAACCAGCCTGCCTCGTCCTCCTGAGCACTGGGATCCAGGGTACCCACACCCAGCCCTCGCTTGTTAAATGGATAGTTTGGGCAAGGTCTAAGGTAAGTGTCTCTAAGCCACTCTTTCCACGACTTCTTGTCTACCTCCGGGTGTGACAGGAAGATGTATAGGTGTGGACAACAGGCTGTGTAGTTAGCATCCCCCGAAAGACCATGTCTGCTTTGGAATGTGGTCTTTTTGGAAGTGGGATCTTGGATGATGTAATCAGCTTGTACCATATGGTGACATTTCTGTCAACAACAGACCCCATAGACCATAAGGTGCAGATCATATAGGATCAGTGATGTCATTGCCAGAGTGCCAAGGTGAGGACACCTTACAGTGCTTGTGGTGACTCTTCCCTGAGAGGCATGTGATTGACAGGCTCTACCTTCAACAGCTGGTGTCCTAAAGGCTCTGGAGAGAAGGCTGGGGAGATGGTTCAGTGGGTAGTGCTCATGCCACACAAGCATTAGGACCTGACTTCAGATCTCCAGCATCCCCATAAAAAGCCAGGTGTGTGTGCCTGTCACTCACATTCTTACTCATGGGGACATGAGGATCCTTGACATTCATTGGCCAGCCAGTCTAACCAGTTCTATGAGCTTCAGGTTTAGTGAGAGACCTGCTCGGGATCCCCGAAGATCCGTCCTGCCGCCTCGGTCATGCGGGCTACAAAATCTGAAAAAGGCTCTTGGGGTCCCTGAAAGATTTTTGTAAGCTGATTATCGGCCCCTCCCTTTTTTGAAAGTGCCTTCCAGGCCTTAATGGCTGTGCTTGACACTTGGGCATAGGCACCCCAATGATAAGCTGTCTGATCTGCTGCATAGCGACCTTGGACAGTCAGCAGATCAAATGTCCATTCTTGTTGTTCAGGAGTCAACGCTGTAGCATTGGCTCTTGCTTGGGTTTGGGCAGCCTCATACCAAAGAGCCTTCCACTCCATATACTGTCCCATGCTCGGTAGAGCAGCCTTGGCAATTGTCTGCCAATCAGAGGGAGTTAAGGCAGAGATAGCCAATCTGTCAAGCTGAGTGATAGTAAAGTTGGCGGTTACCCCGTATTTTCTGACTGACTCTGCCAATTCTTTTATTTGATTATATTCTACAGGGGCATGAACGCGGCCACCCTCAGCTGTCTCAAACACAGGGAAAGCAAGACACATCTGCCTTCTCACCCTTTCCGGGAGGAACAAGAAGGATTTTACAGGCGTGCGTGCTGCATAAGGAGGGGGGGCCACGGGTTAGGAGGCGCTGTCGGAACAATTGGGGATAAGCGCATGGGCCTGCACTGCTCATCAGGATAATATCTTTTTTCCTCATAACTAGCTGCTTCTTCATCTAGCTCTGCTTCTTCTTCTGGGTCTAAGCCTTCTCGCTCATCATCATCTGAAGTCTCGGGGCTATCAATGTTAAGAGCCTCAAAGTCTTCTACAGGGTACAAGCTGACTCCCCTTTTCTTAATATTAGAGGGCATAAGGGAATGAAAATCTGAAGGTTTGTGGGTAACAACTCTCCCGCTGTGCAGCGTACCTGGAGGTCCTTTTTCCTTAGGGGGGGAATATTTTTTCTGGCACGCGCCCACCCTCTCGCTCTGTTCGGCTTCTGATAGTCTATCCTGGACTTCACTCAATACCTCTTGCCCCGCAGCAATAGCGGGCCTACAACTCTTATCTTTTAAACAATTTTGTACCATCCTCCAAATGGCCGTGGTCCGGGGCCCGAGGTCTCCGGCAGTCTGCGCACAGTCTAATTCTCTACCCAATTTTTTCCATGAGGCTGGTGAGAGAGACCCAGAGACCGCAAACCAAAGGGCAGTACGCACTACCTCTTTTACGAAAGGCTGCAAGATGCGGGTGGGCAATTCTAAATCTCTCTGCTTAAGAATTGACTGAAGGGCTGTAATGGTCGAGTGTGAAGAGCCCATCACAGCAATGTAATGCCCGCGGCTTATTTGCGTGGCAGCCCAAAGTGAAACTGAAAGGCAAGTCTCAGTGCGTTCCGCTTTTTTTTATCTACAAAGACTTAAGGAACGCAGGTGTGCCCTGGCTTATCTACGTCCGACTTAAGCACAAAATTAACACCAGCCCCGTTGGACACAAGAGGAAATTAAGAGGAAGAGAATAAAAACTGCACTGACAAAGACCAGAGCCTCTACGGACCCTTCCCACGGCCGCGGAAGATTTAAACCAAATTAAAGAAAGATCTAGGATCAGACATACCTTGCCGAACTTATCTCCCCGCAGTTCTGGATCCTCTCAGCCCAAAGACAAAGGGTCTTCTGTGGTGCAGACGATGGAGTGGTCGAGTTCCCGGGTTCAGGCACCAGATGTCCCGCGCAACCGTCTCGCCTGCAAGAACGACGCGGCACACGAAATAGGATCCTTCTGTGGTAAACTTTAATGCTCTCGAGAGGCAGAGCATAAGCATACATCATGTAGAAGCGAAGACCATGAACTATCTAGCCCGTCCCCTTATAAAGGGATCAGTCCTTGCCTTGGACGTGGAGCCCCCCTGATTGGTTGAAACTCATCAGGCCCTATGACGCCACGGGAGAGGCAGAGCTCAAGGAGTGGAAAGTTACCCAGCGCGTGCGCACATGACTTGTTTACTGCTAACTCCAGCCGGATGTCAGCGCCATCTTGTAATGGAGAATGTGCAGGCGGCGCCCCACAAAAAGCCAAGTGGACATGACCTCTGACCCCCCCCAAAACACACACAAACACACACACATATACATACATATACATCTAAACTAACAGGTATATACAAGACAACACAACACATGCAAGAGAGACATGAGAGGACACAGAAAGCCATAGGGAAGGCCACATAAACATGGGGAAAGGCACCAGAGAGAGACAGCCATAAGCCAAGAGAGACAGGAGGTATTTTCCTTAGAAACCTTTGAAAGGAATAGAGCCCAGCCCAGAGATGAGTCCATCTGAAAGTTGTACCTGGTCCCCAGTCCCTCCCTCTCTCTTTTCTTCCTGTCTACCTTAAGGTAGACAGCCTATTCCCCAACATACTCCTGCTACCATGATGCCCTGACTCACTCAGGGCCCAGAAGCACAGAGACAAGTAGTCATGAACCAAATCTTCTGGAACATGAACTAAAATTGATCTTCTTGGGATGGTTGGTCTTGCTTTTTCAACCTGTCTGAATGAAGGGATATCTAGGCCTTCCATAGATGCTGGGCATGTGGGACAATGATTGGGGAAGAAAAGCTCGCTAAATGGGAGCTCCTCCTTCCAACAGGCAGGCAGGACAGGCAGAGGGAATAGGAAGAAGGCAGTGGGTATGCACACACTTGAACCCTGTTATTTCTGAACAAGTGAATGTGTAGCCCCACCATCATTTCATGATGTCAGATTGCAAGTTCTTTGGCCTTTCAGTGTAGACTCACCAGACACTCCAAAGAAAGCTTTCAGGCCTTCAGAGCCAGGCTAGGACTTCTGAGCTTCTTGGATGGCATACAGACAGCCATTACTGGGCTACCAGTTGTGTAAGCTTCTCTATTAAGTCTCCCTTTATAACATACACACAGAGAGAGAGGGAGGGGAGGAGAGGAGGGGCTACTGAATCTGTTTCTATGGTGGTCCGAATAAGAAATACCCCTCAATACTCATACTCCCCATTTGGGAACCATGAGAACGCTCTGTCCCCAGTTGGCTTGGGGAGGTTTGGGGACCTGATGGGTAAGAAGCCTTGCTAGAGGAAGTATGTTACTGGGGGAAGACTTTCAGAGCTTTTAGTCTTGCCTCATTTTCTGTTCTCTCTCTCTGCAAGCATCCCGCTTACTGTTCTGGCCAGCTGCCTTTTGACATAATGGCCTCTCACTCTGTTGGTGTAAGCCCAACAAACTTCCTCTGCCTATTGGTTTGGGTCATGGTATCCTGTTACAACAGTGGAGCGGGAACTATGAGTTCTCTGGGAACCCTGACTAGCACACCCCTTTCAAGTTGATGCTGTCAGGCACTTTGTCACAAGAATGAAAAAATAATGCATACAGGTTCCCACAACAAAAGACACGTGAGCAAATTTGCTGTAGATTTTATGTGGTACAGACCCAAAGGCACAGGGAGACCTTGTGTCTTCTGGGATGGGAATTAGCTCTCTCTGTTCAGTTCCTTTTAAGATGATGTCTTCTTGGGTGTCTTCAAGCATGAGGGCAGCCAGGGACTGCACCTCGAGGATGACCTCTGGGCGACAACCACCTTCAGGTCCCTCTGTTTCTCAAATGCTATCGGGACTTTGGAGTTGCATGCCCTGAACCCCATAGTCTCCCTCAGGGCAGATGCTGGCCCTGGCCAATCTCCTCTCTGCCTCCCCTATGTGATGACCCCATTCGTCCACCCACATAAGCCAGGATCATGTCCCCATCTCGAGATGTTTATTCTAATTTATTTTATGTATGGGTGTTTTGCCTGTATACATGTCTGTGGACCATGTGTGTGCCTGGTGTCCAGTGAGGCCGTAAGAAGACTTTAGCTCCCCTGGAGCTGGAATCACAGTTATAAACCACCACATGGATGCTGGGAACTGAAGTGCTCTTAGCCTCTAACCATCTCTCCTGTCCCAAGACCTTTACTGTGTCTTCTGAAGAGTCCTCAGCATGTACTCACAGGGCCTGGAGGTTAAGCTTTAACATCCTTGAACAAGAGGCAATCTTCTGCCTATCAAAATGATGAAGGGACACAGGAGGTCAAAGTCAGGCGGCCCTCTGATGTCCTCTCAAGCCCAGGTAAGTGCCAATCACCAGCTGAATAGACAGAGAAAACACAGCACAGGTGCACAATGGCACTTCGTTCAGTCACAAAGAAGACTACAATTCTATCAGTTGCTGAAAATGGAGACCGTGTTATGTGATTAAGCCAAGTGCAGAAGGACAAATGTCACGTGATTTAAAGAAAAGCAGAGTGGAAGTGGTTCTGATTGGGTATAAGGAGGAGGGGTTGGAGGGGGAAACACAACCGAAGGATATTGTATACATCAGTGTCATAGTGAACTTCATGATTCTCTACAAATATTATAATCATAATAAAGGATATGTCCTCATCATGTCTCAGACCCTGGGGTCCTGAGCCTCTGGGAAGTCCTAGCTGGACAGACACAGTTCCAATTTCTTTGACTTCTTCCTCCCCGTCCCATTTATTTGTCTATATCAAATCCGAAGCCCAAATACCAAGAGCAAAACAAGCCAAAGATAGAATGAAAAGGCAGGAGGGAGGGAGGGGGAAGGAGAGGGAGATGGATATGGAGAGGGAGAGAGGTAGATGAAGTTTGAAGCAGACAGACAATCCACACACAGGGAGATGTCTCCCCCAAGTGGGGATCTTGGAAAGTGCTGTAAAAGAGAGAAGGGAGATTAGCGGATTCGAATTTATTACACAGACAAAGCTAGACCTAGAACCAGAAGGCCACACTAAACCCAGGCTGCCACTCCAGGGCCTCTACCAGGTAGCCAGGGAATAGCATCTGGACGAAGGAACAGGCCAGTTGTGGCAACAGGACTTGCACATCCCTAGGGAGCCAGAGATGGGTGCAAAGGGGTTAGGGGCTGGTGAAGGAAAGAAACAGGCCAACTAAAACAGAGAACTGCATGGCAGTTCAGTCTAACGCTGCCATCTGGCCCCTTTGGGCTCCACATGCTGAGCTAAGCAAGGAACTTTGTAGACTGAGGTGAGTCTATCGGAGGTAGCCAGATATAATAGCTCCAGGGAGGACAGTGTTAATCTGCCCCCAAGTAAACCACTGAAGCCAGAAGATTTAGCCAAAAGCAGGAAAACTGGGGAAAATGCTAGAGAAGAGAGGTAGTGAATTCCTGACCAAGGGAAATGCCCATGCCTTTCTGGATGCAAGTGAGTGGTCCTATCTAGGTCTGCCCAGCATGAGTCCAGCCCAGCACCAAAGCTAGCTTCTCCACTGCCTCCTAACCATGTCTGGATCCAGGAAAGGCTTCCCACCTGCTCTCTGTGAGTCTATATCCAAGTGAGACCAGCACCTGGCCCTCCACTGCAGACCAAATGGTAAAGAATTTAAGCATCAGACCTTCTGCCTCCTTGAATCCATATTCTTTACTGTCTGCTCAGCCTGCGTTACTCGGAAATCCATCCCATGCCTGTGAATGCCTGCTTCTCTCAAATTTATGTTAAACTCTAACCATCCATGAGGTTGTGATACCTTTGGGAGAATAGAGTTTACATGAAGCTAAGTCTTCATCCTAATGATGGGGCAACTGCTGTCTTAATCAGGGTTTCTATTCCTACACAAAACAGCATGACTAAGAAACAAGTTGGAGAGGAAAGGGTTTATTCAGCTTACAATTTCCACACTGCTGTTCATCACCAAAGGAAGTCAGGAATGGAACTCAAACAGGTCAGGAAGCAGGAGCTGATGCAGAGGCCATGGAGGAATGTTACTTACTGTCTTGCTTACTTCCCCTGGCTTGATCAGCCTGCTTTCTTACAAAACTCAGGTCTACCAGCCCAGGGATGGCACCACCCACAATGGACTGGGCCCTCCCCCCTTGATCACTAGTTGAGAAAATGCCTTACAGCTGGATCCTCGTGGAGGCATTTCCTCAATGGAAGCTCCTTTCTCTTTGATTACTCCAGCTTGTGTCAAGTTGACACAAAACCAGCCAGTACATGGGGTTGTGGTGCTCTGTGGATAAAATGTTGACTGTAAAAATGTGAGCAGCAGAGTTTGGATCCCAACACTAACCAAGTACACATTTGTAATCCCAGTGAAGAAGGGTCATCAGAGATGGGAAAATCCCTAGGGCTCACCTGTTGGCCAGTCTAGCTAACCAGTAGGCTTCAAGCTTAATGAGAGAGTAAAGAGTGCAGAAGACACTCAACCTATTGACCTATCACCTCCATATGTACATGCTCCGGTGCACATACATGATGCACATATGAATGTGCACCACACATACCACACACAAACAGGAAGTGTCAGAATGCACACTTTCTTTCTCTGTGTGTGTTCCTCTCCCTCTCCCCCTCCTTGATCCCCTTCCCTCTATTTCTCCCCCTCTCTTTCTATTCCCCTCTCGCTCTCTCCCCCTCTCTCCTCCCTCATGTAATAAGAAGGAAGATGTCTGCAAGACACTAAGAATGTAGTTGTTTAGGCTGCCCTTGTCTATGGCATTTGGCTACAGCCCAAACTCACCCAGATACAATGATGGCTCCTCTTCATTGTCAACCTGGGCTCATCTCTGATCGACAAGTGTTTCCAAAGAGGTTCAACAGGAAGGATGACCAAAACAAGCTGAGTTCCTGGGCTGAATAAAAAGGAGAAAATGAATGAGTGCCAATATGCATCTGTTTTCTGACTGCAGGTGTGATGTGACCTGTGCCTTGCACTCCTGCCCTCATATCTCCCCACCATGATGGACTGCATCTCACCCAATCACGACGCAAACCTTCCTTTCTTAAGTTGCTATTGTTTTGTCCACAGCAATAGGAAAAGTAACTAATGCAGAAACTGCATCCAAACTGTCCTATTTTGCAAGACTTATTTCATAAAAACAGGAGGCATTGGGATCAGTTCCATGATCTCTCACATCCATCTGCTTGACCTCATATTTCTTTACCCCTGTGCTAGAGAACAACACCTTCTAAAGAGGAAAACAAGAGTACACTGCCCTCCCCAGAGACACAGGTAGTCTCCCTTTGCCCAGAGCTTCCTTCTACTAAAGGTAATATAGGACTGCCATTCATACCCAGCATGCATCCCAGAGAACAAGGATGTTGTACTGCCTAGCTTTGTGTTGACTTGACACAAGTTAGAAAGTCATCTAAGAAGAAACCTCAATTGAGAAAATGCTTCCATTAGATTGTCCTATTCGCAAGCCTATAGTACATCTTCTTGATTAGTGATTCATATGGGATCACTACAGGTAGTACCATTCCTGGGCTGGTGGCCCTGGGTTGAATAAAAAAGCAGTCTGAGCAAACCATGGAGAGCAAGCCAGTAAGTAGCACCCCTCCATGGTCTCTGTTTCAGTTCCTGCCTCCAAGTCCCTGCCTTGAGTTCCTAACTTGATTTCCTTCAGTGAAGGATTGTAACCTGAGAGTTCTAAGATTGAATAAACCCTTCCCTTCCCAAGTTTCTCTTGGTCACAGTGGTGGTTTGAATAAGTTTGGATCCCATAGACTCATGTGTTTAAATGCTTGACCCATGGAGAGTGCCGTTTTTAGGAGGTGTGGTCTTATTGGAGCAAATGTGTCACGCAGGAAGGGGCTTTGTGGTCTCTGTGCACAAACTCTGTCAAGTGTAGAATTCCAGCCCCCTCCTGGATGCTTGAGGAAGAGTCTCCTCCTGGCTGCCTTCTGATCAAGATGGAGACTGTTACCATGCTTCCTGCTATGACAATACTAGACTAAACCTCTAAAACCGTAAGCCAGCCCCAAGTAAAAATGTTGTCGTTTATAAAGTTTTGCCTTGATCATGGTGTTTCTTCACAGCAACAGAAACCCTAACTAAGACAGAAATTAATACCAGGGACTAGGGTATTGCTGTGATAGGCCTAACCCTGATTTTGTTTGAAGGAATGTAAATTTTGGGACTTTGGATTCGGAAAGCAGCAGAATGTTTTAAGTGGGGCTTAAGGGGCCATCCTAGTGGGAACATGGAAGACAGTCGTACTAAGATTGAGTTGAACTGTGGAGGCCTGGCTCAAAAGTTTTCAGAAGAAAAGAATTTTATTTCATTGTCTAGAGATTATTCTTTGTGATATTTTGGTGAAGTATGTGGCTACTTTTTGTCCTTGTCTGCAAAGTCTGCCTGAGGCTAAGGTAAAGAGATTCAGATTAATTGCACTTGACAAAGGAAATCTCAAAAGAGCACACACATAGACTCTCTTGTGTGGTTCACTCTTGTGAAGAGCATTTTGATCAAGCATAGCAAACTGAGAAAAGAAAAATACAAAATACATGGTTCAAAGAGTAAAGGGACACCGGGAATTGGAACTGAGCTAAATTCTGTGTTCAAGAATATTACATTAAATTAAGGGGGTAGTAACTTCAGGACAAGATCTCACCCAGCTAAGCTTACTATGTGTGCATTTGAAGTTGAACATGAATAATTATATCATGTTATGTATTATTATGGTCTGGCTATTGCTTTCATTTGGGCATATAGATATATTATTGTGTGTCAAATTGGCAAAGGATGGATTGTGATGGCTATTCTCAGTTGTCAACCTAACTATATCTGGAATGAACTACAATCCAGAATTTATAAGGTCTACACTAAAAAGGAATTAAAGAAAAGCTTAGAAAAAGAAAAGAAGAAAAAAGGAAAGAAAAGAAAAGCTTAAGTCCAGGCATGGTGTTACATACCTTTAATCCCAACACTCAGGAGACAGAGGCATGCAGATCTCTGAGTTTAAGGTCAGTTTACAGAGCAGAGTCCAGGACACCCAAGCTTAGACAGTGAAGAATATAACAGAACAAGAGGACCACATGTTCCAGCCCCAGCAAGCAGTAAAACTTGGTAGCTTTGACTACATGGCTCTGGCTTTAGAGTTAAAAGTAGAAGTGAGTATTGCAGTAAATATTAAATGAATGGCTTATGGTTTTATCTCCCCCCCACCCCCACAGTCTCATTCTGCGGATGCTGCTCTAGTGTGGAGCCGGGCACACGGACTCTGTCACTCGGTCTACAAGATACACTCTCCACAAGATTCCCTTCCCAGGCAGTTCACTCCGCCCGCCCTGTTATTTCTGTCCTGGGTGGATACCACCACCCCGCTGTTTTCTTTCTTCCACCACCTGGCACAAACATGACTCTAAATCCTGGTAGCTTTTCATGGTTGCTTTATATATTGAATTCTCAATCCACAAACCCTTTACACAATAAGATTACATCCAATGGACAAAGACACAAACTACCCTTCTATATGAGATAAAGAGATCTATAGAATCCCTTAAAAATATTCATATCCACCTATCACCAATTAAGTCCACCTGGATCTAGGTCTTATTTCTCCAGCTCCAGCATGATTTCTTCCCAATCTCTCTCCTCTTCAGTTTTCCTACCATTACTCCGCCTACCTCTCCACTGTCCAATATATGTATCACCTTAACATCAAACCACAGGGAGTACTGGAACAATTGATTCTGGTTATCTGGAGCTAAGAAATTAGTGGTGGTTAAAAAGAGACCAGCATCACTGAAGTAAATCCTCTGGGAAGTATATTCTGAGAACACAAAGAAACTATGTTCCAGAGATAGCCAAGGTTGTACTTCATGCTGCAGCTGTACTTGGTAATGTGTTAGAATCACGCAGGAGGTACTGGTTTTAGAATCATGAAGGGGTCATGGAGAGCAGCTAAAGCTTGGCACTGTGAGAAGCCAGGAATGGTTATTGGTAAAAATACAGCCTCGGTGGCAGATAAAGGTCTAGAACTGAAGGGGTCATGTAGAGAAGCTGAGAATTGACACCATGAGGAAAGCCTCTGAAAAGCTATTGGTGAAGCCTAGCTGTATCTCCAACATATTGGAGATGCCAGTACCATAGGATGACCACCAAGAGCAGTAGCAGCCGTGGAATGAAGTCAACTAGAGCCTAGAGTGCTAAAGAAGGCAGAGCTGGAGAAGTGACCCAAGACCTTTGGAGGAGGGATCATGTGTGGATCCCAGACACTAGAACAAGAAGCTGCTAACTTGAAATTGCCTTGGAGACCCCAAGATGTTAGAAATGCCAGAGCCCTGGGAAACCTACCAAGGAAGGCTGCTAATAGGGAGTGGAACTAGCCTAAGAGAAAGAATTGTGTTGCAGTTAACAATGCTGGAAGGAGTTGGACATCAAACATGGGGATGCAGTTTGAAGTTTGCTCAGCTGGCTTTTGGTCTTCTTTGGTTCAGTGTTTCCTCACTATGATATTTTGAGAGGGTAATATATATCCTGTGATGTTGGAAGTATATGATCTGCTATTTGGTTTTGATCTTATAAGGGAGTACAGATAAGAGATTGCATGACTCTTAGAAAAGATTTTTAACTTTCAAACATTGTTCGGAATAATTTTAATGCATTTTTGCATTATGTTATGGCTACAAGTGTACAGGGGCCAGGGAGTGGCATGTGGTGGTTTGAATAGGTTTGGCCCCCTTAGACTCATGTGTTTGAATGCTTGGCCCATGGGGAGTTGCACTATTAGATGTGGCCTTGCTGGAGCTGGTATAGCTTTGTTGAAGTAAGTATGTCACTGCAGAGGTAAGCTTTGAGGTCTCTATGTTCAAGCTCCACCCAGTATGAAATTCCAGTCTCCCCCTGGCTGCATTTGGATCAAGATGTAGAATTCTCAGTTCCTTCAGCACCATGTCTACCTAAACATTCCAAGTATTCAACCACAGCAAGAGAAAGCAAACAATGGCAGATGTATCAGGCAAAGGCATACATAAAGGCCAGTGGAGAATATTAAAATTAACTGAGATTTTTTTCCCCTTTAGACATGAGTAAAGGTCTAGCTGAACCAGAGGATATGACACATTCAATTTTGTTTTGTTTTGTACTATGGAAGAAACCCAAAGTCTGTGCATGCTAGGCATGTGTTCTACCACTGAGCTACAGCCCCAGTCCACACTGAAGAATCTAAAAAGATACTATGTACCCCATCATCACCAATATGTGCCTGGAGCTGTAGAGGTATCACACACACACACACACACACACACACACACACCTGCTCACTGCTGCTTCCCTGGAAATCACATAAAGGTTTCCAGGGAAACTGAGTCTCAAAGGGCTCCCAGCATCAGCCCTACTATTTTAGAAGATGCCTTCTCAAAAGAAAACCTTAACCTGGCCCTAAGCTCTAAACCCAAAGCTAGACCCTGGTTTTACTAATGTCTGCACTTGGAGGACTTCTAGTCTCTATTATTTCCCTTTCGGGCTACTATAACAAAATGCCTGAGGTGGCAAAAGTTATGAACAGCAATTTATTGCTTCAGACTAAGGCAAATTCCGTGTCTAGTGTGGAGCCATTTGCTGGTTCATAACTAGCTGTCTTGGCACTGTGTCCTTATTTTAGCTGTCAACTTGACTGCATCTGGAATCAACTAAAACATAAGCTGATGCGCACACCAATAATAGACATTCTTGCTCAGATTGTCTGAAGCAGAAATACTCGCTGTAAATGTGAGTCGCTCCTTCTGATGGCAGCAGAGATAATAGGACAAAGAAGAAAACTGCTTTTTGCCTGCTTGCCTTCCCTCCCACTACCCTGGGCAAGTCTTTCTACCTGACATTCCATCATGGAATGTCCCACACAACCAGCTCTGAGGTCTTCCCACACAAACTGAGAACCAGCCAGGAACTCTCCAGGACCCTCCAGGCCTTCAGTATCAGACTGGCACTTCTAAGACACCAGCCCCATAGATGGAGCAAAGCATACATTCAGAATGTATGGGAATGTCATAATGAGCTCCATCATTTTGTATACTGAAAGTGCATTTGTAATTATAGTAACAACCAATCAGTAGTAAGAGGGAGAGAGAAGAACAAAAGAAAAATGGTGTCCCCAAACACGGCAATGTTGTTTTGGTTCATCCTGTGAGATAACCAAGGACTCCCCAGCTAGGGTCAAAATAACAGCTAAGTCTTCTTGAGCCTCCTGGTTCTCAGGGCTGGCAGAGCCCAGCAGGCTCTCTGCATCTGCAGGACTTGCACTCACTAAAGGTTCAGCCTCCCATGTGTCCAGTGGCTCACACATACTAGTAAATTTCACATACTCTGCAGGGCTATTGACCATACGTCTTCAGTTCTCCTCTATGTGACCCCTGCATGTGACATTGGTTTTTAACACAACATCTAGGTTCCAAGAGCTAGTGTTCTGAACGTGTGGATGCAGAGGATGTAGGAAGGGCTAAGGTCCAACCGTGGAAGTTACAGCATTCCAGTGACCATAGGGAAATCCCAGGTCTGGGCCCACATTCACAGAGGCAGTCAAAGAAATTGATTCTACCTCTTAACCAGAGAGGTGGCCTGGTCTCCGCAAAGTCTAAGCTGTGTGTAAAGGTTTGGGGCACCAGCCAGGCATGGTGACACACCTATCATCTTAGCACTTTGGAGGCTAAGCACAAAGAACATGAATCCAAGCCAGACCATGACTACATAGCAAAACCCTGTCTCAAAATAAAAATAAAAATGTGTGAGTGGGTGCTATGGAAGATGGGTGGGTGCTTCTGGGGTTCAGTTCTCAGCACCACATAAACATCCATAGAGGCCCCCTCTATAATCCTAGCACTCAGAAAGTGGAGGCAGGGGAATCAAAAGTTCAAGGCCATGCTCAGCTACAGCTACATGAGATCTTTTTCTGGTGGTTCTACACTAGGGGAGGCCACTTTAGCTCAGGCTAGCTCAGTGAATAAAGAATATAGTGGAGAAGGATAGGAGAGAATGGGAGAGAGGCAGACACCAAGCAAGTGTCCAAAGCTCCCTGAAGATGGCTGGTACCATCCACCAAGAGAGGCCTGGCTTTGCCACAGAGACAGACCACCACAGTGTCAGAGGCTTCAGACAACAGGTTCTGCTTCCTACTCCTCACAGTCTCTGCTGCTAGTCATGGTCACACTCAGATCCTGAATACACTTCCAATGCAGTCAGGGAAGTCACTATCTTGTCTCCTGGCAAGAAAACACTAGAACACCCCCACCCCCACTGCCCCCACAAGGTTTCGAAATCATTTTTGTGGAAGTGTCATCAATACTCTTGCCACAAACTACAAGTGACCACAAACTCACCACGGATCACAGCCCAATGGGACAATCCCCCTGCCCCCAATCCATGAGTCCGGACACATAGAGGAAGTACTATGTGAATGACACAAACACATTGTTTGCAGCAGCATCCCTGGCACCTAGCACAGTGCCAAGGCAGCGTTGGTTGACTGACTCCCTGAACATCATTTTCCTGCTGGCAGTCTACCAGGCTTGCCCTCCAGGTAATCTTCAGATAGAACTAACTGTGACAAGCAACTGTCATTGTGTTTTATCCTCTCAGAACATGTCTTAAGCACCTTCCAGGCCCTCTGTCCATTCTGGTATTAGGCAGAAAAGAGTCCTATAGTAGTCGAGAGTCTTGTGTGCAAGCAACAGAAAGCAGTTTGTGGAACTGTCCACAAGTTCAGGAAAAATATACTGATGGGCATGTCTTCTGCTCTGTCCCCTTTTCAACCCTCTAGCTCCTTCCCATACCCTGACTCACTGCATCCTCCTTGCCCTCCTGTCCCTGTTACATAACTGTCCCCTGTCCCTAGGGACCCTTATGTAATTGAGTCACCTCAGGCTCCCAGCCCCACCTCAGAGCTCCCACCTCTGCTAGGCCTGTCTCATACGATCTTTCACAGTTGACTGGAACAAGTCTTCAGCCAGTAACATGGTAGAAGAGAGAAGGAGAGAAGGAAAGAAGACAGAGAGGAGGGAAAAGTGGCAATGGAGGAGGGAGAGGGAGGAAGGAGAGGAAAGAGGAGGAATAAGAAGATGGAAAGGACAAGCCAGTCTCCCAAGCAGTGAGACCACTTGGGGCAAGGCTCTGGGGACCCTGTGGCCTGTGGCTCTCATCGGGGAGCATCGGAGGCTTTCTGATAATTCTTTCTTCCTCCTTGACTGTCACTTCAGCAGCACGGGAAAATGGCAGCATCCTGATCCTCAGGGTGAAGGTATTTGAGGCTGAGAACAATTCCTGGTGATCCAGGAGCTCCGGAGCAGCTCCCTTCCGGGTAGGAGGTCTCTACTTTGTGAGCTTAGAAGTGTTTACACTTTTAAATAAACAGAGATCATAATGGAGAGGCACACCTGCAAGCCCAGCATTTAGGAGGCTGAAGCAGTAGGGTGGTGAGTTCAAGGCTAGCCTGGGCTACTTAGCAAGACCCTGACCCAAAGGAGCCCCAAGTCAGTGACATAGCCCAGTAGCCAGTGATTGTCTAGAGGAAGAGAGAAGAAGAAAGGAAAAGTAAGAGCAAGCAGCGGGTGGGGGAGATATAGGGGAGGGAACAAGGCGGGGGGGGGGTGAAGCTATTGTTTTAATTTAAAAGAACTCAGAGGAGGCAATATTGGTAGAGAACCAATATTTATCTTACTTTAAATTAAAGCCAGGACATTTTCAAAGTTTGTTCATTTGAAAACAATAAGCTGAGTACATGTGAACACAAGCCTTTTTATGAGATATAACTCCCACGCCAAAGCCGAGACTGGGAAGTGCAGCTGTCTGTGTTGATAGCAGACATCTGGGTTCTGCTGTTCTGAGCGGCTAGACACCCACTGCACAGAGAAGGATCTGGGAAGGAAAGAGTGGCCTTCGCACTGTCAGGGAAACAGCCCCGGTCCCGGGAAGGTCTCCAGGTCACACTGTGCAAACTATCCGGTGTCATAGATGTCATAGAAACAGGGACCATGGGGATAAACCCAGGGATTTTACCACCATTCCTTGTGGTAATTGCCCATCTCTGGGCACTGAAGGACTAGAGGGGAAATCTGTGACTTCAGACCTGCTGCCTTGACCCACACTTCCCATGTCACCCCCTGCTAAACCCTGCTTGGACCTAGGCGGGGTTCACAACCCTAGACATCTACTCTTCCCCACTCCTGAGATTCTCACATGGGGAACCTTAAGATCTATAAAAGCTATACAGAAACAGAAACTGAGACACGGAGAGCCAAAATCCCTTCTGTAAGTCTCCTCAGCCACAGAAGAGTGAGTTCTCTCACTGTTTCTCTCACCTGGCTGAGCAATAATCTCAGCCGATTCCATCTTGACATTGACCTGGGGTTAGAGAGCAGCTCCAGTGATTCAAATAGGTCCAGGAAGAACCAGAGATCTTTGCTTTTATACATACATACATATATATATATATATATACACATCTTTGTGTGTGCATGTGGCGTGTGTGTGTGTGTGTGTGTGTGTGTGTGTGTGTGTGTGTGTGTGTGTGTGTGGTGCATGTGGAGGTCAGAGGACAACCTTGAATGTCCATTCTAGCCTTCTACCTTGTTTGAAATAGGGTTTCGGTTTGCTGCTAGAGACACCAGGATTCTCGGCCCAGAGTTTCCAGGGACCCTCTTCTCTCCACATCCCGTTCCCAGCAACAGACTGGTAGTTTGGTTCTTTTACATGTGCTCCCCCCACCCCAAATCTAGCTTTATGTGTTTATCTGAACTCGGGTCCTGATGCTTGCACAGCAAGAACTTTACACACTGTGACACCTCCCCAGACCTGTAAGCCCTGGTGTTGAAAGCAGTCTCTAGCTTTGCTACTCCAAGTGTGGTCAGGGTATTAGCGGCCCACATGAGGGCTCCAGTTCAGAGCTCAGTCCATGCCAATCAACCCGGGAGATTCGAATGCATGCCATGGTGCAAGGTACCTAGACAAAGTCAGCTGTCCCCTACCCCTTGGCTCCTCTTGACCCTGAAGCCAACACCAGTGTGAACTTGATAACTGAAAGAACACAGACACTTCAGATACTTCTGAAATTCCTACTGAGGTGTGTAAATAAACAACCTAGGCGGGATCAATAATCTCTGACTTCCCAGCACTAGGAAGGTAAAGGCAGGAGGATCTGGAGTTGAAGGTTATTCTCAGCCACATAACAAATTCAAGGCCAGCCTGGGTTACATAAAGTCCTGACTCTAAATCAATCTCTAAACAAATAAAACACAACCCCAACAGCTCTTTGTTTTATACAGAGGTAGTAACTTGAGGTCCCCTTCAGGGACAGATGGTTCCTTTGTTTGGGAGGCACATCAGGGTACCATCTGGAGGCCAAAGGGTAAAAGTTGAGATCTACTTAGACTAAGACATCAAGGCTGCACCAGAGCTCTTCCGTGGAGGATGAAGATGGGGTCCATGTGCTGTCCAGGCCTAGGTGGGTTTGCTCTCTCTGAGCTGTGGTGGTACTTGGAAGCTCAAAGGCACTTCTGTGGGTAGAGGGGTAGGACTTCAGAGATGGAGGCAGGAAGATCAGGAGCTCAAAGCCAGCCTTGCTACAAGAAACCCTGTCCCAGGAAAATAAACATTAGAGTCCTTTGTGTCAGGTGCTCCCCTCTAGACTACCAGGAGGTTAGGTGACTCCCTAGGATCAAGGAAATAGAAAGGGGGCAGTGACGATAAATCTAGGAGTGATTTAGATTTTGGCTTAATTGAACACCAAGAAAGCTTTCCACATGGCCATTTAGAAGCTGTTGTGTAAAATCTTTACGACTATGGCAGCATTTCACCACCACAATAATGCCAAACTGGGAAATTGGAGAGTGTCCGTGTTAACATTATAAAGCAATAAAACAGTTTTTAGATCACCTCCACACAACTTCTACGCTAACCAGAATCCATATTGCTTGAGTCATGGCTATTTTTGTGTCATTTAAATGTTTCCTGGTGGCTTGGAGATGACCACAAGGCCATGATCGCTCTACCCCAAGCCCTTCGGTGGACATAGGAGAGTTGAACCGGAAAGCCAAAATAAGTTGATGCCACATTCGGACATCTCTGGGGCCATCCTACTGGAGTAACTAAATCTCATGTATAATGTGTAACAAGTCGTAGATCAAAGGCTAAAGAACCCATGAAAAAGTGCATCAATTGGTCATGTCTGCCATGGGCACAAAACAGAAGAACAGCAGCATCAATGATCCTCAGGTTTGGTTGTCAGAGTTCCTGGCTGCTCACTCCAAAACGTAATCAGGAGATTCACATAAGGGGAGGTGGCCCATTTCTACTCCTGGGCCAAAATCAAGTGTTGGAGTCTCTGGAGAGCCTGGGCTTCTTTTAACCTAGTAAAGGTTTTCTGCAAGCTTGCAGTAGAAATGAGTTAGCCTCCTTCAAAGTTATTGTAGCCCTAGAGCAAGATTTCATGTTCAGCCAAAAGCCTCCAGCAGTGGTTGGCACACAGTCTGGTACTTAGCAGACACTGAAGTCCTGTGTCCAGAACAATTAAAGAGCACTGAATTGGTTGCTTTTCTGATGCTTTGGTTAAATACCATGACCAAGAATGTAAAGAAAAGGAGTTTGGCCAATCGTTCCAGAGGACTAGATAGTGGGAAAGGCACAGTCACGGGAGCAGGAAGCTGAGAGGTCACATCTCAGCTGTAAACAAGAAGCAGATGGAACAAACTGGAAAGTGGGGTGAGGCTATAAACTTCCAGATCTGCCCCTTAGTGACATTGCCCCCTGTCAGGGATGTATCAGGCTCCACCCCCTTCTCCACCAAGCACCACCAACAAGGGGACATGTGCATGAGCCTATTGAGGGTGTTCTCTTCTCATTCACACACAAAAGGCACTGAAAATATCTCCCAGGCAGCTGATCCCACCCCCACCTTCAAGACATTTCTCCCTCCGTGGAGTGTGGTTCCAGACATATCACCTGCAAGGGAATGAGATAGAGCCAACCAGACTTGAGCCCTGCCTCTGCCCCAGCCACCCCCTTAGACTCTTAGGAACTCCCCCTTGCTTTTCAAGCCTTTGCTTGTCACACTCGGGAAGCCAAATGTCCACAGGGATAGGTATCCATGAGCAACAAAATAATCTGAGAGATGATCTACTTGCTTGCAGAATAAGGAGCATCCTGAAAGGCCTGGCACAGCATAGCCATGCATTGTATGGAAGGCAAAGCGGGAATTCAATTATTCTTTTGCTCAACAAATACTTGGTGAGACATGCCCCCTCCTCATGGGCAGGAGATGGAGATGAACAAGGATGAACATGACACATGGGTCCCCTGTGCCCCACACCCCAGACAAGTCTAACTGTCCCCTGTTAACTGAGGATGCCTTACGCCTCAGACCTTCCTGCCTCCGTCTCCTGGGAGCTGGGACTACAGCTGTACATCACCACACATGGTTTATGACGAGTCAAGGGTCAAACCCATGGCTTCCTGCATGCTAGGCAAGGACTCTGCCATCAAGATGTAGCTCCTCACCCCCCAAAGCACTGAGTTTTTGAGCATAAGATGCACTGTGCATAGTCACTAGCAACATGCTTAGTCGCACGTTGGTTGGTCCATGGGAAAGTGTTCAAGGGCTGGATGGAGAAAATTGGATGGTACTGAGTTCCAGTCTGGTCACAGACACCAACAAAGTCTCACAGAGTGAACACCACTTGGAAGCTCCGCAGCCCTTATCATTTTTGAGGTGACAAGTTGAACCAGGGAAACTACTTGGTTTGGGAGTCTCTTATTTGTTTGGTCAGCCTGAAGTGCTGATCATGTGAACACGATTTAGTCACTCACTAGATAGATAAGGAGATCCTGGTGCCCCCAGAGCTCTTCTCTCCAAGCCTGCAGACCCAGCTGTCTCTCTAGGGATTTGAAGCTCCTCTGGGATGCTATCTGACCCTGTAAATGACAGTAGTTGAACCAGTGGGACATGGAGCCAGATGTTTCTCACCCAATAATAAATGGGACTTTCCACGGCCAGATTTCTGTGCGTAGAACTTTACAGTGTGTTCCAGGTGTACACCAATGGTCACATTTTAAAACAGGCCGGGTTATACGGTTGAGGCCCTAAAGACCTAGAAAGGCAAACGTTTAGAAGCTGTCGGCGTCAATTCCTCCAAGTACCACCAGGGGACAGTGCCCATCCACGTTCCAGTTCCAGAGTCTGACCAATACCGGTCTGGGAAGACCTTATCCTGCAAAACATTTAATGCATGCCTACTGTTTACCAAGCCCTAGTTCTGGCGTGGGAACACATCCGTAAACATGGGGTAAGGGCTGTGTCCCAGGAGCACGTTCCTTTTATGTGTCCTTAAAAAGAAAAAGAAAAAAAATCACAGAGACGCATGGCCAAGCTGTATGTGGCCTGACCCGGAGAAAACTGACTTGAAGAAAGACTTTCTTCAAGGAAGGACTTTCAGTGACTAAGAAAAGGTGAAGGACAACCTGAGCTTGCCACAGGAGATGTCGAAGCGGTACCTGTGCCCTGAGCGTCAGAGGAACGCAAAGCCAGAATCTGGTGTCTCTGGGTATCTGCCCAAGAGAGTGGCGGATGTGTGCTTATGTGAATGATGTTTGAGAGATGGTGGCGATCGTGCACACGGACCAGTGCGAGGAGGTCACCGTGGTGACGTTCACGTTTGGGATGGCCGGTGCTGGGTACAGTGTGCTGAAAGGGGAAAGGGCGGGCTGGAGAAGGGTGGGAGAGGGCAGGGAATGTGCTCGGCAGGAACCTGCCTAAGCGCATCACCGCAAGGATTTGGTGACTTTAGAACGCTTGCAATGGGACCTTGTCTGAGTCCAGGACCTACAGCCGATGTGTGTGTGGGAGAGTGTCCCTCTAGGACCCCCATGGGAATATTGCGTCGTATATGGCTGAGGATGTTTCTGCAAACAGATCAATCTGGGCAATTGTGCGTCTGGACTCTTCATAGGGAGATGTCCTCGAATTTGGGACACCAGGGGTTTGGATGAGAAAGGCGTTTTAGCGCTCTGGACAAACCAGGCTCCTGGGGTTGCGGACTAGCTGCGGCTCCGGCCCTGGGTTAAGCAGAGCTGCAGACCCGGCCGGGGCGGGGCTTGAGGGGCGGGGCTATCTGAGGGGCGGGGCCGCGGCTGCTGCAGCGCGGGCCGGGCCAGGGGGCGCCTCGCGCGGCCGCAGCTCGGAAAGGCGATGCAGTGAGGCGGGCTCGGCTGGCGGGCGTGCGCGCAAAGCGGGGGCCGCGGGCGCGCTGCAGAGATGTGACTTGGGCCCAAGGCCAGCAGGAGCGTCGGCGCTGCGGGGACGCGAGGGTCGGTGAGTACCAGGTAGCGCGGACACGGGGAGGGCGCCTCAGGGACCCCAGAAACTTTTCCCGCCGTGGATTTGGGAAGATCCGGAGAGGATCCCGGCTCGTGCTTTTTCTGCTCTCCCTCCTCGGGGCACATCGGCAGGAGAAGCTATGGGGTTCAAGTGAGGGGTGCCACAGTGCGGCGGGAGAGAAGCCGCAGAAGACCGACCGAGGGAAGGGGTTTGGGAACGGGTTTGGGAACCTTCATCTGGTACGGGATCCAGGAACCAGGTAGAAGGCTCTGGGTATGGTCCCGGGTGAGAACAGGCTACAGGCAGCTGGGAATAAAGGAGAATCCAGCCCTGTGCAAGTGACCCCTGTGAGGGGCATCGCAGGCAGGTTCCGGGGGTCTGGCGGTTGGTGGGGTGCGGGAGCCCCAGGATGCTGGTCCTGAACTACGCAGACATGGCTTGGGGCAAGGAGCCGGCCTTTGGAGACGTGAAACCTCACCTGCCCCTGCCGCAGGGTCTGGGGGACCCAGCTTGCAGCCCGCAGTGGCTTACGCACTCTTGGAAAAAGGCGCGAGAGGGTGGGCGCTACGGGGAGGAAATCTGAAGCTGGGGGACAAACAGTGGGCTGGAAATCCAGGGGAGGCTGCTTAAGGTGAAGAATTTTCAGGCGAGGGCATTTGGGCCTCTGAGGAAAGCAACCAGGCTGGGGGTAAGGACTACCCAGTGCATCGCCCCTCTTTCTAGGGGACTGGGGCTTGAAGCCCAAAGTACCCCCACACATTTCACGGACCCAGGGGGAGAGATGAGCTCAGACAAGGATCCCGCACCCCTCCTTGGCTGGAGGTAGCTGGTTAAACAGCTTTGGATCAGTCCACCGACCTTGCCCCAGAGGACGCCCCCAGAACAGAAGGCTCATCCCCCTGTTCTTGCTAGGTCAGACCCAGGCCTAGCCAGTTCCCCCCTTCTTCTTCTGTTCGCCAAGGGGACGGCTCTTTGGAAGAGGGACAAAGGCCCCGGGAGTGTGGCGGGCACCGTCATCCCCTCCCGGGGCCCCAGCACACGCGCCGCATCGGCCGCCTGACTGCGCCGGGGTGGGGGCACCTGATCAGCGTCCAGAAAGCTCCGGGGGTCCCCACAAAGACAAGAGAATGCAGGAGAGGCCGAGCACACCTCACACACACAGCACTTCAGAACGTTATTTCCTAAGTTTCTTCGGCGGACACTCAGAGCTTTGGGAATAACCGCACTTGGAGTTAAACTGCATGCAAATGACATGTAAATAGAATGCAAATTTGCATCTGTTGGTTGAAAACCCTCCTTCGGGCTAGTTTTTCTCTCTGAACTGTGAACATTGTTTCCCTGATCCCTTCGCTTCCAAGTCCGAAAAGGGTCGGAAGAGAGGAAGAGGGGATGGGAAGGAGTCAAAGTTTGGGGCCGAGGCAGCTTTCTTTGCAAAGATGGACTCTAACCTTTACTGGGTTGTTTGTTTTCAACACATGTGGTGGACACATAACCGACTGCTGAGGAAATACCTTGTATAAAATGAATAGGTCTAGATTGTGGGGGGAGCACGGAAGTGTGCAGAGAAGTAAATGAAGAAACTCTAATGGAGCAAATAAATACCACCTCGTACTACACCTGCCGGTACAGGGATGCCTGGAAAATAAAGTGACCAGGACTTATGACTGGCATTTTTGAGTGGACCCAGCAAAACGGGGGCCTCCACTGAGAGAGCGATTTGAGAGTGGGGGTTGGGCATCCAGGCCGGCGAAGGTTGGAGGTGGGAATAGGCTTGGAGGAAGAGACACAAAGGTCACTGTAGCCAGAGTGCGTGGGCGGGTTTGGGGATAGGAGAGAGGGGACAGGAGGCACTGGACAGATCCTGGTCTTTCGAGCCACCGAAAGATATTTAGAATTTATTCCGTTAGGGGCCACTGAACCCTTGGAGGGTTCTGGCAGCCACCAGGGTGTGATTGTAAAAGCTTCATTGACCTCCACAAGGAGACAGATGACAACAGCTCCCTTCTCTCTGCTTGCAGGGATGCTGTGGTACCAGAGTCTGGGCTATGGATCCAGCCTTGGTCACTGCTTTAAGCCCCAGAGAGCCATATGAGCTAATTGAAGGAGTGGCTTGGGTTTTTTAAGATCCACCTCCTGCTTCTTGATAGTTCTTATCTACCCTAGAGAGCCCCCACCCCCGGTCCAAGACCTCTGTTTCAGCACTGAGCTTGCTGGGGATTCCCAGTTAGTCACGCTTTGCCTCAGCACCAAGAGAAGGATCCTAGACTGAGCTTCAGGCAGCCTAGGCTGCAATTTGCATTTAAATGATTGCTTTTATTTACAGGCCCCGCAGCTGCTTTGCATATTCATGGCTCGCACAGCTGACGTTCTTGCTGTACTAAGTTACTAACCTAAAAGGGTCTGTAAAGTTGAGAGCCCTAAAGAGGCCAGTGTCTAGTCAGCACAAGGCAAGGAAGATGATGACACTTTGTAACTTGGAAAAGTTATCAGAGGGAGGCAGAGACATTTTGAGTCTGGGAAAGAATTTAATGTCAGGAAACCTTGTAACGGTTTAAACTAGCCAAGCAGGAAACACACCGGGGTTCCAGGGGAGTGAGGCTGAACAGAGTGTAATCCTGGGGTTCCTTCCAGCCCCAACTTGGACGTCTGCCAGACATGGATCGAGGACTGGGGTGCAGTGGAAAGGCCCTGAGGTCAGAATCTGAGGGAAAATATGTATCCTAACCTGGTCTGTAGATTCTGTGAAGCCTCTGGCCAGGTGGCTTGCCCTCACTGCCTTCATGGTCCCAACAGGACAATGGGACTCTTGGGTGTCTTCTTAGCCAGCCAGCACCCCTGCTTCCTCTGTGCAAAGGGCTTTCCACAGGGACCTCATACTACTAACACGGCCATCCCCACCTTACAGAGGAAGGGCTGAGGTTCAGCGAGCTTAAGTAACACCAGTGTCACCCAGTTCTATCGGACTGCCATCCTGTTGAGAGTTTGGAACCTGAGGAGAGTGTGACCTGTGGCAGGTATTCAGATGGGTCCCGAAGAGTGACAACATTTACTGAGGCTGGGAAAACATGATCTGCCTCCTCCACCCCATCCCGAACCCCACCTGCTCTTTTGTCTTTTTTCCCCCACCTGTACTCTGGTTCTGATTCTGCCTGCCTGGCCTAGCAGGAAGAATGGTTTCTTTGGAACCCTGCTGGTAGCCAAGGGTTGAGCCTGGTCAGAAGGGTTTCAGGGCAATTTGGAACATTTTGTTTTTCCATCCCTATGGGATCCTACCTCCCAGAAGAAGGCCTGGTGTGTGGTCTCCAGTGGCTTTGGTTCTGAATACCTACTAGCCATGGCTGGTTTCAGGGTCACTGGCCTGGGTTCAACCTTGACAGTGAGGATCACACTCAGGGTTCCTGTTCCCATCAGAAGGCTCATCTCCTTCCTGGCGACCTGTTGGCTGTGGCACATGATGGGAGAGGCTGGAAACCAGTAATAAACAAACAGATGGAAGAGCCCCTCATGATTCCATCTCCATGGCAACAGCCCCTCCTTGGAAAATCATGGCAGGAGAACTTACCCCTACAGACAGTGGAATATTTACTAATCTTTTATATTTCGTTATATTAACTAGTGACCTATACCCTATAGTTATAGCATGTGTGTTTGTATTGGAGCATGCACATGGATGTACACTCATGTTTGCTTATGTCTCTGTGTGCATATGGGATGTATGCACATATGGAGGGCCAGAAGTGTAGGTTTTTGTCACTTTGTTCATTGAGGCAGGGCCACTTACTAAACCCTGAACTTGCCAATTCAGCTAGTCTAGCTAGGCAGCTTGCCCCAAGTAACCCATCTCTACCTCCTGGCACTGGGAAGACAGGCTGGCCAATACCGAAGCCCAACTTTTAGGTGAGTGCCAGGGATCTGAACTCTGCTCTCCACTCTTGCTCAGCAAACACTTCATCCACTTGACCACTCCACAGCCCCCCCCCCTCCTGTGTGAGATTGGGCTCAAACGTGAGATCCTTAGCTTCTCAGACTCTAGGATTACAGGTGAATGCTCCCATCTCACTTCTGATAGTTACCTCCGGCCTCACCACAATGTCATGGGTGCTGTTCTGATCCTCACTTTGCCGATGAAGAAACTGAAGTTAGAAAGGTTAGGTCAGCAGCTCAGAGTTGGGAGTGTGCTAGCAAGTGCTATGGGCTGGGATTAGGACCCAGGACCTGCTGGACAGTGTGCATGCAGGACCATTCCCCAGCCCCAGGGTAGGAGCTGAAACTGGGGGGGGGGGGGAGGTCTGACTCTGAAGCGCTTGGGGAGACTCAGGCTAAGAGAAGCAGTGTTTGTCCTGCTCACACAAATACGGTCCCACAGTGTCCTCCATGGTCTCAGTGGGACCAGTGTCCTCCAGGTTCTGTGGAGGCAGCACTCAGAATGATGGGGAAAACTTTCTTCACCTGTTGGGAGCTTCTGACTCTTCTGTAGACAGTGTGGGAGGGGGATTTGGGGGATATGTGTATGAGAGAAAGGGGAATTTGGTGTGGTGTGTGTGTGTGTGTGTGTGTGTGTGTGTGTGTGTGTGTGTGTGTGTGGTGGTGTATGTGTTTCACAGTATATTTAAGAACATCCGAGTGAGTCACCCGTTTCTGAGCGCCTGGCTGGCAGCAGAGGTAATTAGTATGTGAGCCTTTGCTTGTGCATTCATTCCCATTTATTCTTTACTGTTTGAGGAGCCGCTGGCTTCACCCCCATGGTTTGTTGCCATGTATTCATCTATCCCAAGCAGCCCTGCCTAGGCTGCCTTAGAACCTCTAATCTGGTATTGTTCCACACAGTGCTCTTGGAAGTGGGAGGCAGCAGGCAGCTGATTGAAAGGAGGGGGTTACCTGCTGAGGGGCATTTTGGGTAGAAGGGGTAGGGCCTGCTTGGGCCTGCTTGGGTCTCCTGCTCTTCATGTCCTCATTCAGACAAACAGAAGGACTGATGGACAGAAGTCTGCACCTGAGTATGGCCCGTAGACCTGAGGCAGTCTAAGAGTCCCTGAGTTAAGCCTCTCAGAGCCTCCTTTCCTCTTTTCCAAAGGAAATAATGGCACGCCTGCAGGCACCTTTAGAAGCCACATAAGAGTTAGAACCTGTAAGATAAGTTTCGTTCTTTCAACAGCTGAAGGTCAGAGCAAAACAGACAGGAACTCACCAAAAGGTGAAAGAAGGGAGACTGTTCGAGCAAGAGGACAGGAGTTCGAGTTCCCTGTGGCCATCCACATCTCTAACCCCAGTGCTGGGTACTGGAGACGCACAGAGGTTTACTGGGCAGTCTAGTAGAATGGACTCTGAGATCCAGGTTCAGTGAGAGGCCCCATCTCAAAAACTGTGGCCAGTCATAAAGGAAGATATCCAAAGCCAACCTCTGGCCAGAGGTGTCTGCTTGGGTGAGGGCACACACACACACAAACACAATCGTGAGCCACACAACAGGGTCAGGGACCAAAAGTACTGGCGTACTATGATATTGTGTAACAGCGCGGGGGGCGGGGGGGGCTCCTGCAGATCAATCATTCAGCAAAAGTTGACTCTCCAGCATGTTCTGGTCTAGAGAAAGCCCAGCAACAATAAGACACTTGTTTGCCTCGGGTCCGCTCTTCTGTCAGCATGTGACCTTGGTCGGGCAGCTCCTCTCCCTGCTCTGTACAGCATCGCTCTAAGAAAGGAGACCACCTTAGCACTTGCCTCTGGGATTGTTCTGTAGACTCTGTTTACATTATTTTTGAGTTAAGGTTTTTCAATGCTAGTAGCTCAGGCTGGACTAGAAATTACCATGTAGTCTAGGCTGGCTATGATCCCTCTCTCCAACCTCCCAAATATCAGGATTTACAGGTCTGTACCACCATATCTTGTTCCCTTGGGCAGATTCTTAGATGTTACTATATGTGTCTGGGAGCCTGTGAAGCAGTTACTGTAGTTATCAATGTGACAGAAATATATGATCCCCCCTCCAGAAACCTTCGGTGAGCTTTGGCTTCAGCATAATCTTCCCCACCCCATACATACTTTTGTGGAATTGGGTGGTCACACCCCACAATCATCCTTAGAGAAACAGTGCCCACCTTGAGACAACTGAGCTCCCCCCCCCTGTGGTGTCTGGACATGCCTGGTTTCATCTATATGCCTAGATGTGGGGCAAAAAGAGACCATTACTTTAGGGTTTTCAGAACTTGTTGACAAGTGACAGAAACCCAGATCAAACTGTTTCCATTCAAATGATAGAGTTCATTGGATGCTGGTAAATCCAGCTGCCTTTCAGTGAATTAGAACTCTGACCCATCCCCTAGCTGCTGCCTCCCAGTCAACTTCAGTCTCAATCAGTCCAAGTCCTCCTGCTAATTCACTGGTCTATTTCAGGCCCATGTACCTATTTGAACCAACTTTTACCTGAGATAAACCCTTTCTACTCTTCAATTAATTCTTTTGTCAGGGCCTATTCTTACAGCAGCAAGAAAAGTAAAGAGAATTGTAGCTAATGAAGCATCCGGGTCAGGCTTGGCCAATCTGGACAGTGTCCTACTATTTGGCTGAAGTGATTGGTTCACAAATAGGTACATGGAAGTAAAGGCTGTAAGATCTTGAGGCAACTGGTCACATTGAATCCACAATCAGGAGGCAGGGAGAGATGAACGGTAGTGCTCAGCTCACGGACTCCTTCTGCAGTCTAGAACCTCAGCCCAGTGAACAGTATAGCCTGCTTTTTAGTGTGTGTACACCTAGCTCCGCTAACCTAATCCAGATAATCAGTTTGTCGTGGTCACATCCAGAGGCTTGTCTCCTAGGTGAGTCTAGAGCTTATCAAGTGGATGTTACCCATCACAGCTGCATTTCTTGACACACAAAATGAAAGGGACATTTTGGTTCAGGGCTTTTTTGAGATTCCATCGTGGCGGGATGCCATGGCGATAGCGTATGGCACCAGCTGTTCACATGACAATACACCAGGACTCTGCCACTGGATCTAAAAGCCAGGCCATGTATCAAAGGTGACCTACTTCCGCCCATCAAGCCCCATCTTCTAAGGACCCCTCAGTCTTTACAATAGCTCCACCAGCTCAGGACTTCTCCTACTTAACTCATACCAGACTCCCAACTGGGGGCTTAGGCTTAAGATAACTACTCTCCAAAGGGAAATTGGGAGCTAGTTCCAGAATTCAGAGAATCAGATGCTGCAACAAAACCCATAGCCACCCTGGAAAGAGAAAGGTGCTTTACCCATGGCCATGAAAACGGAGAGCACAAGAGGGTCCATTTCCCGTAGCCAGAGAGGAATCGAAAAAACTGTGTGCGAGGAAACTGCACAGTCTCAGAAGTGTGGGTGCCGTCTTGGCACTGGTCACTTCAGGTTGGGGTGCACAGAGGAAGCAGGACTCAAGTGAGAAGAGCTGAGGAAAGCAAGTTGCAGTTTACAGCCAAAACACTGGAGGAGGAGCACCACCTGGAAAAGTGACTGGACACAACTAAGAGAAAGCCAAGTCCTTGCAAGGAAGGGTGGCAAGGTCCAGGCTTGACCAAGATCTGGTGGGTTTCATGGTGTCTCACACCAGTTTTGACTTTGATATGGAAGACCAGCCTTCCTCAGCCTTGGTCCCATGGACCTATTGGGCTGTGCCATTCTGTTGGGTGATGATTGCTATTTTCATTGTGGGCCTAGTCTATTCAACAGATGTGCACTGTCCCCTCTCCAGCTGTGACACCCAGAATTGCCTCTGCTTGAGATCCACCAGTCAAAGGGTGCACAGGAGAGAGACCCACATTCTGGGAGCATCTTCCCAAACATCACTTCCTCTCCGCCAGGGGAAGATGGAATTGGGCATAAACCAGAGAAATTACCTGGGGTGTGTGGCTGAGAACTCTCTTAATGGAGTTTACCACTGATGATTTTTAAATGGAAGACTCCCCAGGAGCCCCTCCACCTTGCTGTGGACTAATGTGTCCCATCGAGTTCTTAAATTTTGTTTCCTAGTATGTTTCCCAGCCCTGACAAGTGGTTGCTCAGAATGATGTCTCTCCAAAGGGCACCGTGTAACCATGTCCCTTGTGTGTGCGCATGTGCAACATATTCACAGAACTTACAGGTGTTGGTTCTTTTCTTTCTACTGGGTCAGTCCCAGGGATCTAACGTAGGTTGTCAGGTTTGGCAACAAGCACCTTTATCCAGTAGCCAGCCTCCGGTACAGTTTAGAAACATGGAAAGAAATATTTTACTGTGATGGGGTTAATGACCAATGCAAGGGACACAGTGAGTGAGTTCAATGACTGTACAGGGTGTCCCTGATGGAGACGCCATGGAACAATTATGACCAGACTATGAGCCAAAGGTCAACATCTAGGGTGCATCCCTGCCCCTTTATTTGCCTGAGTGGGGGTCTTTTTTTAAGGAGCTCCTCTTCCCAAATGCCTTCTGTTTGCAGCACGCCTTTTCTCTGTGAGCATGGGGGACCACCCCGAACCACCAGCCATCTTCTACACATCAATAATTTATGCAGTCAATGGCCTGGAGGTCGAGGCAGGATCCGAGATGCACAAGGGGTCTCTGTAAAGCAGAGGAGGAGAGAGGTGGTCGATGCTGCATTTACTTAATGGAAGCCCCAGGGATGCCTAGTGCTGTGGGGAGGGTGACTGGTTACTGACCTACACGTCGGTGGAGTTAAGGAGCTTCCCCCCCCCAAACTAGCTTAATATAACTAATAATGAGCATGGGGCATGTTATTAGTGCAGGCTGCGGCATCTTGAAGATCCAATCCCTTTCAAAAGCAAGGAACTGGTGTCGGTGGGATACAGGGCTGTCTAGATGCAAGAGTCTCTTGTTCAGTGGGGATTTCCTAAGTGCCTGCCTTAAGCCAGGGGCTGTGTACTAACACTGGTCTTTACCAGTCATCCTTCGTGGGGGGCATTTTGTGCCCCTCACCCAGGGGATGAATATTTGTCAGTGAACAGAAGCAGGGTTGTGGAGATGCATCCGACTATGCATAGGACACCCCAACCTCAAAAAGAAAAAAAGATGCTTTCAGCTGCCAGATGTGGTAAGATTGGGGACGCTGTGTGGGCTGGTGTGTAAAAGATACCGTCTCTGCCTGGGGCAGCAGACAAAGACAGGAAGGGAGGAGAGGAGAAAGGGAAGGAGAAAAGAAACAAAGTAGTTATGAAATGGCTGACTTGATTAGAGCTCAGCCCACAAGACCCCGCCCGCTGGCCCGTGGGAGCTGTGGTGACCTTGGGAGGAATCTGAGCTGATGGCTCTGGAGTGGGGCTGAGGGATGGGCATATTTGCAGGACCAGTCAGCCCTGGTGACACTGGCCTCCATGTCCTGCTGTTCAAGAGGCTGAGGCAGAAAGGTCACCAGTGCAAGGCCTGCCTGGGGCTAAGGCGAGTTCCAGGCCAGTGGGAGTAAAGTAGTATACTTTATCTCAAAATTAAAATTAAAAAACAAACACAATTTAAAGGGGTCAGGGATGTAGCATGCATGACGCCCTAGGTTCAACTCTAAATGTAGAAAAAGTGGTTAGAATAGGGGTTGTCCTAGCAGGGGAGGAGGACCCTGGGTCAGGGCTTTCACTGAGTCTCTATAGCACATGAGAGTGTATGGTATCGTAAACTCTCCGGCTTCCCAGGGTAAGGACAACAGGTGAGTTGGAGAGAATGGAACCTCAAGAGATTTTTGGAAGAGGAAGAGGAGATGTCAGTGGGAGACAGAGATGGAAAAGCTCCTTCTGGATGTACAGGTAGATCCACAGGAAGTGCTCCAGGTTTCCCTTGGATACCAACAGCCTTGGTACCAGGATCTAGCTGATGCTCCAGGCCCTTCTGGGAAAGGCAGGCAGTAAATTCACACATAACCTATGCCCTTGCCCCCATGGACTTTAGATCACTTACAATGCCCAATACAGTGTTGATCCTTATTAGGCAAAGTCCAGGTGACAACCCCAAAAATGTCTGCTGCTCATGTTGAGAACCGACGGAATCTTTTCCCTGAATATTCTTCATCCGAGCTTGGTTGAATCCATAGGTGCGGCCGACTTTGTTGGGACCACTGAGTGTGCATCATGTTAATGCTGTGAGGTTTCTCCCTCTACTGAGAAGGGTGGTTCCTGAGTGTGGTTGTATGACCTGGGGCCAGTGTCACACCCTGAAGACCCTGTTTTATCACCTAAAAATGAAGGTCACAATAGGACCTGCTGCCTCATATGGTATTATGAGGACTAGCTGGGCCCAGTTTTTGGCCCAGAGAGAGTGGTCAGGAAATATTTCCCATTAGCTTTTGAAGACTAAAGGAGGAGAGGGGGGAGGGGATTGACCCAGCTGAGTACCCGCCTGGTGGTTGTCTCTTTAAAATTTCCTTCATTCCCTTCAGATTGCTGGCATCCTAGAAGATGCCAGTTTTACAGACTACAAAGCGGTAGAGAGAGAAGGTGAGTCTCCCTCCTGTAGGTCCTCCAGCTACTGCTGCTGATGGTTCATAGTTACTAATCTGGGCTAGGGTTCAAGTGGGTGGTGGGCTGGCTGCCTGGGCAAGGGTCCACAGTGCCTGGAGAAAGTCCATAGTGTTATCTCAAGTGCCGGAAGGAGCCATGAGGGCTGGCAGGTTTGAAAAGAGGCAAGTCCTCAGGCGAGTGGAGACTTACAATGGATTGAGCTTTCTCCCTGATTGTCCCCATTTTCTAGAATGTTCCTGGTGTCAGAGAGAAAGATGAGAACCCATCAAGTGCTTCCCTTGCCCCTGCTCCTGGTGATTGCCTCCGTGGCTTCAGAGAACGCCAGCACATCCCGGGGCTGTGGGCTGGACCTTCTTCCTCAGTACGTGTCCCTGTGCGACCTGGACGCCATTTGGGGCATCGTGGTGGAGGCAGTGGCCGGGGCAGGGGCCCTGATCACACTGCTTCTGATGCTTATTCTCCTGGTGAGACTGCCCTTCATCAAGGACAAGGAAAGGAGGCGGCCCGTGTGCCTCCACTTCCTCTTCCTACTGGGGACCCTAGGCCTCTTTGGCCTGACGTTTGCCTTCATCATCCGGATGGACGAGACAATCTGCTCCATCCGACGCTTCCTCTGGGGTGTCCTCTTCGCGCTCTGCTTTTCCTGCCTGCTGAGCCAGGCGTGGCGGGTACGGAGGCTGGTGCGCCAGGGCACAAGCCCGGCCAGCTGGCAGCTGGTGAGCCTGGCACTGTGCCTGATGCTGGTGCAGGTCATCATTGCCACCGAGTGGCTGGTGCTGACTGTGCTGCGTGACACGAAGCCAGCCTGCGCCTACGAGCCCATGGATTTTGTGATGGCGCTCATCTATGTCATGGTGCTGCTGGCTATCACCCTAGCGCAGTCCCTCTTCACGCTGTGTGGCAAGTTCAGGCGGTGGAAGGTGAATGGAGCCTTCATCCTCATCACTACCTTACTCTCTGTGTTCATCTGGGTGGTCTGGATGACCATGTACCTCTTTGGCAACGCGTTACTTAAACGGGGAGATGCCTGGAGCGACCCTACTTTGGCCATTACACTGGCAGCCAGCGGATGGGTCTTTGTCATCTTCCATGCCATTCCAGAGATCCACTACACCCTTCTCCCACCCCTGCAGGAGAACCCACCCAACTACTTTGATACTTCACAGCCTAGGATGCGGGAGACGGCATTTGAGGAGGAAATGCACCTGCCTCGGGCCTACATGGAAAACAAGGCCTTCTCAATGGATGAACATAACGCAGGTAAAGCAGCCTCTGTCTGGCCTGGGGCAGTCTCTGAAAAGCCTCTCTCCAGCAGGGGCAGATGCTCCCAGGCCCAGCAGCAGACTCCACAATCGTGAAGGGCCCCCCATCCTTACACTGGCTCAGAGATAGTCTTATGTATCTTTTTCCTCATGCTAATTGCCAACTGACTTGTTATAAAAATCCAAAGGGTGGGGATGGGGAGATGGCTCAGTTGGTATGATGCTGTCAGCGGCAAAATGCAAGCAGAGGATTGAGTTCACTCTCTAGGACCCACAGAAGTCAAGTGTGATGGCTCATGCTTATAATCCCAGGAGGTGGAGGCAGGCCCCAAGGGCTTGCTGGCTACTCAGTCTAACCTAATCTGTGAGCCCCAGACCCGAGGATCTCAAAAAACAAGGGATGGTTTCTAAGAAACGATATCTAAAGTAGACCTCTTGCCTACACACACACACACACACACACACACACAATTTACAGTCATCCAAGTTGGTGGACTTTTAAAAGTTGTGAAAATCTCCATGGTAAGAGTATTTACCCAGCATGTACAAAGCCCTGGGTCCATCCCCGGCAACACACACACACTGTATCCGTTGGGTCTAACAATGCTCAGCCACCCTGCCTATGTGGTGGCAGGTTTCTGGATCTCACTTGAAGGCCAGGCCTCTAAGCCTCCCTCCTGCTGTGGCTGGGAGCACACTTTCTGCTTGCCACACTCTTCCACTCCCTGCTGATCCCCCAACATTAGGCCCTTAGCTCCCTGTAGGCATGTGAGTTTGCAGCCTACTCCGTGTGTAGATGTATGCAGGCCACCATACAAACAATGCTCCTGCCCTCCTCCACCTTGGTCATTAGCATTGTTCAAATTGGGCCCCTAAATCCAGGTTTAAACCCTGCCTCTCCCACTTCATGCTCTGTGGCTTGGAGTAGATTACATGATCTCTCTAAGCCTCTTTTCTTTTTTCTCAGTTGCAAACAAAAAAATAATTCGAGTGCATACTATGTAAAAACATGTCACAGAAAGTGACACACTGGGGACCAGACCCTGGTAGCACTGAGCACAGAGCTTGTGGGTCTTGGCTAGAGTCTCTTAAAAGTGGGATAAGAGACACTCCGGATAGGGGTTACTTGAGTCACCGCTGCAAGGAGAGCACAGAGGCAGGTTGTCAAAAATAGTTACATTTATAAGTTGGTCCCAACTACTGCCAGGCCCAGTCCTATGGAGACCCTCTGCAGATGTATGTAGACCCCCGAATTGGCTCACCATCACAGAAAGCTTTGCGCCTGTCCACTCTCACCTTCCCTCTTCCATCACCAGCTTCTTTATAACTTGCTTAAATGTTCACAAATTCTTCTGGGATCAGAGGAAGAAAGCCAACCTGGCAGCTGTTTGGGTGACATCTGGGTGGCCAAGACTACCTGTTTCTGCTCAGGGGTGAGGTCACAGTAGGATGGAGGGGATGTGGTCACCAGCACCTCTAAACCCCTACTGTTGATGCTGGACAGGTGCCCCTTAGGACATTGTTTAAAGGAAGCTGGCTGGGTCCCACACCTGAGCTTAAATAAATGACCTTTGTCAATTTCCTAAAGATGTCTCATGGGCTGGTCAGGAATACTGAACCCCAGTCCTGGATAGGCCCTAACTACTTAGCACACACATGTTGAACACTAACTCTGTGCCAGCCCTGTTCTGCTTTCAGCCTGCACCAGTTTATCAGTCCCAATGTTACCCTGTGAAGTTGGTCCATCCTACCCCCTTCTTCAAGAAAAGATCAGTGTAAGCTAAGGCTCAAAAGAATAGCTTTTCCTGAGGACATACAGCTGGAACATAGCCCATGGCAGACAGAAGTTAGTGACATTTCTGTTTAGCAACATTCATCCGTCCAGTTTCCAGGCACGAGTGTGAGCTGTGTGCAGGAGCTGGTCCCTTTACAGTTTTGCACGGTTGAGCGTGGAAGCCCAGGGTACATCCTGTTCCTCCCCCATAGGCAGGGAAGCATGTTAAGCCCTCACTTTCTGTAGAGCCGCCATATCCCTGTCATACCTAGATGTAGTCAGCTTCCTTAGTACCCTTACCCCTAGCCAGGAGGGGTGCCAGAAGCCTGCCTCTGGACAGAGGGGAAAGTCCCAGTGTGGCTGAAATCCAAGTTGCTCTCTTCTTACATAAAGTTCCAGGCCAGATGCCTGTCTGTGGACTCAGTGCCAGCCCGGCTGGGGACAGGAGAAGGCATAGTCAAGTTAGAGGTCACCATTGGGAGCCTAAAGGCCTCTTCAGGAGCTGTGGTAACAGGAGGAGCCTGGCTGGTCTTGGGGTCCTGGTAGAGCCACTTCTCCTTGCCAGCTCCTTCTAGAAGGGCCTCACTGAGGCCCTGGACTCCCCATGAGCCTTGGAAGTGGACACAAAATCAGTTGTGTACTGGTGTATATGTGTATCTCCTGGGAAACTGGTCCATCACTCCATCTGATTCTAACAGTACCTGTCTGTCTGTCTGTCTGTCTGTCTGTCTCTCTCTCTCTCTCTCTCTCTCTCTCTCTCACACACACACACACACACACACACACACACACACACTGAAAGGAAAAGATGACAGGGCACCAATGAAAGGAAAAGTCACAGGGCACCAGTGTTGTGAAAAGATGACATCCCAGGTTTCGGCACCAATGTTAGGGGAAGGATGAAGAGACTGGGGGGCATATGGCCCATGGAGGTGCGGCAAGGCCTGGGGGCAAGGGAGATGCCTCTAGAGGGTCCATGTTGGGAATCCCTTCCTCCTGAGAGACCAGCCACACGATGGTATAGTACAGAATAGAGTTTATTCAGGTCATGGGAGAGTTAAGAGGATAGTAGAGGCAGAGAGGGGTGGGGGGAATAGAGAAGTAGAAGCAGGCCATGAGCACATGTAGAGGGAGGGAGGAAGGGAAGGGGAAGAGGAAGGGTAGGGTTGGGAGAGAAAGAGAGGTAAGAAAGCCAGGAGGCAAGAGGGGCCAAGAGAGAGAGGAGGGGGCAAGCAGCCCTTTTATAGTGTCAGGTCACTGGGGCAGAGCATACCTGGCTACTGCCAGGTAATTGAGGGGTGGGGTTTACAGAATCCCAACAGACACATACACACATACACACTGGAGGTTTAAGAACCAGTGGTTGAATGGAATGATTTGATGTCCTTGGGATAGAACCAGAAGGTCAGAAACACCCGAGCAGTGGTACTTTAAAAGTAATGATAGCTGGGTGTGAGAGTGTATGCCTGTAGTCCCAGGACTCAGAGAGAGAAGAGGCAGGAGGAGTGTGCGTTCAAAACTAGCCTGGGATACACACAGCAAGACACACAACTCCCGCTGACAGCAGCTACAAATAGGAACAGCCACAAAGTACATTTGGAGCGTTTATTGGCTACTCTCTCCTAAGTCATACAGTAGCCCCATGAGATCTGTTTAGAAACAGATATGAGGAGGTCAAGTGCTACCCTGTCTCCAAAACAAAATAAAACAGAGCTAAGGCAGAGTGGTCCTTCTTCACATGTCTACTACTAGGTGAAGTCACCTGGGCCACCACTTAAGAAAAACACCAATATCTTCCCTGTCCCTGCCCAAGGACCCTGATTAAGTCAGAGTCTGGAATGTGTATAATTTATAAGCTCTCCAAGCTAAGGTGTATCTGGGTGAAAACCTTGGGTCCAGGAGCTGGCCGGCCATGTGTTTAAATCAGTGATGGAGGCCTCTCCTGGGTCAGGGGATGAAGAGCTGTGGACCCTGGGGATGCTGTGGAATTTTCCATCTGGCACCTGCATTTATTTTTCTGGTCCTCCTCTGCCTGCTCAGCTTGCCTCAGGCTTCCCATGATAAACTGTGCCAAAGTGAGTGCTCTTATCCATTCATCTTTCTGCTTTGTGGTCCACTAGCTCCTTGCAAAAGATGTCCTAGATATGAGTTAAATAATCTGCACTTTAAATCTTGATATGTCATGCTGGGTAGCACCCTAGAAAGGTAGGCTGAGTGCCCACTGTGTGGTTGCATTTCAAGTCCCTACCTAAATCTTCAGCAACCTTGGGTATTGTCAGACTTTTTTTTTTTTTTTTTTTTAAAGACAAGATGTTCTTGTTTGCTTGCTTGTAGTGCTGAGGATGGAACCTGTAGCCTAGTGCATGCTGGGTCACTGAGCTACATCCCTAGCAACCTTTACCATCAGCATTTTTTCCTCTCCCTTCTCCTCCCCTCTCTCTCCCTCACCTCTTCCTCTCTCTCTCTCTCTCTCTCTCTCTCTCTCTCTCTCTCTCTCTCTCTCTCTCTCTCTCTCTCCCCTCCCCCCGCCTTCCCTCTCCCTCTCTCTCCTTCTCCTTCCCTCTCCCTCTCTCAGCATTTTTTCTTTTTTTCTTTTTTTTGTCTATCAAAAATACATATCCACTGAAATCATTTGAGACTAGGCAGGGCAGCCCTCGGACAAAGCTCACAGAGAGAGCATTCTGGCTGGGCTGGGCTGGCCTTTATTCTAGAAACCCTTGCTTCACTGGCCAAGGACCATCTGGGCACGCTCCTTCCCCACAGTAGGAGCAGCTGTTGGCACCTTTCATGCTCCGTTAGCCAGTTTGTATTTTAGGAAACCAACCTCATGAGGGACCTTATCCTTAGAGTGACTAGTGCCCACGAGCCATGGTGATCATGTCCTTCCTGCACTGGGGACATCTGGCCAGCTTCTGCAGTTGTCCTCCCTTGCCAGAGGTCCCCTAAGGTGTCATGAGATGGAGGGTGTGTTCTGCAGGCTGTACTGTGGCTCTATGAAGCTGCAGTTGTCTCACCCTAATATTTCTTGCAATCGTTGAGACCCCCACATATATAGGCTCAGTCAGACTGTGCTCCTTAGTACCAAAAAGGCATGAGATAAGTGCTAAGAGATTCAACACCCCGAGATGCCACACCTCAGATCACATCTTACAAAGTGCTAACAAGCATATACAACATGCACCTTTCGAAGGAACATGTGTTCCCTCTTTTGTTACGGATCCTGGGCTCTAAGATCTCATTAAGGCTTTGGCCATTTCTGTTGACTGCTAGAGACCCTGAGTGGCGCCATCGGGAAGGCATGGCTAACTTGGCCTCACTTGTAGGACCTACCCCAGAGAAAGCTGGCATTTGATCAGTGATACTCCCTGCCCTTCACCTCTGCTGGGGGTTAAATAGAGTCAGCTCTAATATTAGGCAAAGGCCTCTGAAATTGGTTACTAGCATTTTTTTAAGTACAATTTGAACGCTACATTATTCAAACAAATAAATGGAAACTCCAAGAGCCCTAGGTGGCAGGCTTCAGGAAGGGCTAAACTCAAGAGACTCAGAGATGACTTGACTTCTCATCTCTTGGTGGAGACATTATGGTCCCCACTTGCACAGAATCCCAGTGGAAATAGATTCTTTTCAGAAGGCTTGAGAAAATCCCATTTTGATTGTCTCTGAATGTCATCCCCGAACCAGTGTGTTCTCAAAGTTGGAATGCTCTGATCAGTCACCCTGTTGCAAGCTCAACCCTGGGCCTATGCTGAGGGGCCTAGAGTGCCAAAGCTACGCTCAGAGAACCACAAATAAACTTGCAACAGAGAGGGAGGGAGAGAGGGAGGGAGCTTGCTTTGGTTTCTGGGAAGAGGGTGTATTTGGAAACAGATCTGGGCTGGGTTCTTCATTGCAAGAAAAGCTGAGGACCCCAGCAAAAGTCTGTGCTTACCTGTCCTTGGTTCCTGTGTTGTTTGCCAAGGCAGGGACATGCCATCACTCAGCAAAAGCAACTGCTCAAGCCTTGGAGATACCAAAGCAAGAAAGGTTTCCTGAGTCCAGTCTAGGATGTCTATGATGAGCCTATCCCTAATGTCATTTAACACAACTTGCTTCCATATACCCATCTGTGATGGTTAACAGCAAAGCGTCTGGAACTGGGGTGGTGGTTAGGAGCGGCCTGTCTCTGCCAATGTTCCAGTGTGGACTCTTAGCTGTGGGACTTTGGCCACAGTACTTAACCTTTATCTCTTGTTTAAAAGAAAAAGCATGTGTTACGCTGGGAGAACTAACCCTCTATATGTCAATTTACTCAGAACCTAGCTCTAAGGTCACTCTGATCCTTCCCTCCCAGTAGGCTGCTCAGCTCCCAAGCTCTCTCCCTGTACTTCCTCAGGGAAGACTTTTAAGTAAAGCCTTTCTTTAGCCAAGCAACATTAGTACTTCCTCCCGTGAAACTGCAGATGTCATCTTACAGTTAAGGTCTCCATTTGCTTGGTGGGATGCTGAGGGTGGAGCCTAGGGCCTCAGGGATACTAGGCAAGTACTCTGCCACAGAGACAAAGACCATATTTTAATTTGGCTGCATCGTTTGGTGGGTTTTGACCAAAGCGGTGTGGCCAGTATCCACCTTGAAGTACCATCACATGGAACGGTTTCATCATCCTGAGATGTCCCTCCTGCACCCGACCACCACTAACAGCCTTCACTTTCCAGATTCTAGCTTGGCATGATGGGAGAAGCCCTCACAGGCTGGCTCCTGTCACTCAGAAACACATACTTGAGTTTCCCATGTCTTTTCCAAGTTGGTTTTTCTTTATTTAAAAAGAAACTTAATTTCTTAAAAGTACAAAATCCTAGGTCTGGGGAGATGGCTCAGTTGGTAAAGTGCTTGTTGTACAAGCATGAAGATTTGGGTTTTATCACCAGAACCAGTGTGTGATGCTCACTTGTAATTCTGGAGCTAGGAAGGTGGAGACTGGTGGATGCCTGGGATTCCCTGTTCAGACAGCCTAGGCAATGAGACCTTGTCTAAAACCAAGGTAGGGGCTGGAGAGTTGTTAAGAGAGTTGATGTTCTTCTGAGGATCTGAGTTTAGTTCCCAGTATCCACATCAAGCAGCTTGGCACCTCCAACAACCTCTTTAGCTTCTGCATCTGCATGCATACACGCGTACACACACACACACACACACACATCTGTGCCTACCTTCAGAGGTAGAGTATTCACCCATTTTGCCATCATTGCTTCAGATCTTTAATTACTATTTGGAAATAACCCAAACAAGAGAGTAATTTTCTAACGTTGACAGTCACTATCCTGTACATGTATTTAGCAGTCTCCAGCAATGCAGCATCCAGAAATAGGGACAGCTTATTACTGAGAGGCTCAATACACACCTGTACATGTGTGCTGTTCTACCTTGAGACCTGACAGCTCAGAGGTGACTGTCACCCAGCCTGGCTGTAGATGTTTGGGGAGAGCAGGACTTCAGAAAGTTTCCACCCCTTCGGAAGTTGGATCAGTCTCCTAGAGGGCTGAGAACAAAGCCCCTTTGTGACTTGTGTTTTGAATCAGGCTTGTGACAAAGGGGAGGAGCCACTGTGGTGGGTGGATAGAGGTACCCAGAGGGGAGGAGCTGGTTGCTTCAGAAAAAAAAAAAAAAATCTCTCCCTCCCCACTTTTTTCCTTCCCACCCCCTATCCCTCTGTTCCCCTGCCCTTCTCTCCCCTCCTCTCCCCCATGTTCTCTCTGGTGTTGTCATCCTGGGAACTCCTTCCTCAGCTCTTCGATCAGCAGTGGGCTTTTCCAATGGAAGCTTGGAGCAAAGATCCAGCAGCTTGGGAAAGAAGCCCAGCAGCTTGGGAAGCCGGCCCACTGCGCCGTTCAGAAGCAATGTGTATCAGCCGACAGAGATGGCCGTTGTGCTCAATGGCGGGACTGTAAGTATCAAAATCTGATTGTCTGGGCAGGAGGCCTGAGAGCGTCCCAACACGGGGCAGCTTCCGCTGGGTACACCTGGAGGCTGCTTCTCTGGGCTGCTCACTGCGGCTCCATGCATGCACGCCTTCCATTTTTGTCTGTCCCCCACTTCACATAAGGAAAACCCATCCATACTCAGCAATCTATAGATGGCTGCCTACAGCTTGGGGCTCCTTGAGCACAGCGCCCCAACACTCTCCCAGGGAGGTGACTCCAAGGAAAAGCTTTCTATGAGGATGTTCTCAGCCTTGCTGGCATCCACCCTAGCTCAAGTCTCCTGGTCCCTACTCCATCCAGACCTGCCCCCAGCTAGGCAACAGGTCTCCCCACCCCAATTCCCTAAGAGATATCCTAAGAAATTGAAGTTGAGTCCCTCAAACACCAAAGCAGCTATACTTATCTGTCGCCAAACAGACCTGCAGCAGAAAGTGTTACCTTTTGCTTTTGCCTCTGTTGGAATGACTCTCTGTCATTCCGGAAAAATCCAAAGAGGCTTCATTCCTACATCTTCCTTGCAGACCCAGCTCTGTGCTTCTCAGAAACGATGCATGAGCCAGTTCACATGTGCACATCTGATTTCCATTCTTTATTTTGTGCCAATTCCATAACTCAATCTGAGCTTTCTTGTTTTTTTTTTTGTTTTTTTTTTTTTTTTTTTTTTTTATTTTTTTTTTTTTTAATAGACCATCAGGGATGGTCTTTGATCCTTTGAGGAAAGGAAGGGAATATTGGTTTTTCTGCCTTGTGAAGGCTTTGCTAGGCTCTGATTCACTTTGCTTTGAACTAACTATAAGACACATAGAAACACAGATTTGTGTTCTTAAATCTTCCTACCACCTCCTGGGCTGTTTCTTTGTCCTGGGGCCAAGAAAAGCCTGACTTTACTTGTGACCACTGGTCCCCAGAGGGGCCAGCCCGTGTACCGTAATAAACACAGCCTGTCCATCATTTGGAAGTCCTGGTTCCTTCAAGGCCAGGGCAGGGCAGAAGACCAGTGACCGGGATGAAGCTCCGTATTAGGACACAGGCCTCACTTGCCCAAGGAGTCCCGTCCTTACCGCTTCAAAGTGCTGAGTTTCTGAGTGAGGTGGATGTCCCTTCAGGTGGAACATGAACCTCCCATACATTTCTGGGGGACACGGCCCCCCACCGTAGTAGGGAGATTGATGCATCCGTTCCTAACATTAACTTTGCAGAGCTCTGAGTCCTGTCCTTATGTTATTCCAGATCCCAACTGCTCCGCCATCTCACACGGGAAGACACCACTGGTGAAAGACCTTAAGTTCCAGAGAATAAGAATCTCTCTTACCGATTTTAATCCCCTGGCTGTGTCTTTCTTGAGGGCGAGACCAATAACCATGGCAGAGACAGGCCACCTGGAAGCCAGGAAATCTCAGAGTTCCCAGCAAGGGGATTTCGTGTAAATGTGACATATGGATGAACTGGAAAGCTAACAGTGACTGCCCTCCCCTCCCCCGCCACACACGCAAACACGGAATCGTCCTGCAAACTAAATCAGAGCTAACTGCCGGTAGTCTTAGACTCACTCAGAAGCGTGGCTGGGAAACTAAGTCATCCAGCAGGGGCAGGACAGAAAAGAAGTCACAGCTGCTGTGCCAGACTATGTTGGCTTATTATATGAGGGGTTGGAGCTGGCCCGTCACCCCCATCCTCCTCACCAAATGCTGGTACCCAGGGAGATCTTTTGGAGATAACTGTGTCCTTGAGGTTAGCTCATGGCTCATTCTCCCTGGCTTTTGCTTGCCTGGTGGCCCATGCAGTTCAGGAGACTTTAAGAGGTTGTGGATATGATTCTAAAGGCTTGGCCAGATGATCAGAGAGCTGTGTAGCCAATATGAGTGGAGGAACTATAGAATGTGCCAAAGAGAAGAAGGTACTCTGGACCTTAAAGTGACTATCACATGTAGACAGAGGTGACCAACCATTGTTCCTTCTATGGGCCTTTTGCTCTACCAAGCGCCCCACCCACCCCAACCTTCCCTACAGAGTGACTGAAAACTCCCTCATCCTTCTTCCCTCTTCCTTCCTCCCTCCTCTTGCAGGTGCTCCTCCATGCCTCACCACCCCACCCAAGTTCATTCCCATGTTCATTTCAGAAGCTCAAACAGGGCCGCCAGCTTGAAGCTTCAGGGGAGGCAGGCTGAAAGGCAGGCACCTTAGCAGCCTTTTCGTAATGACGTCCTATGGCTGGGCTCCCCAGGGGTGACCTCTAGAATGGAGAGATGACATCCTGTTGCCCAGCTGCCAGTGACTTCTGGGGTATTCTCCCTTCGTGTGGATAGAAGTCCAGGATATAATGAGCTCCATGGAGGTTTCTTGCTGCTTTCGGAGGGTACGGAGAACATTTTAATTTTGGTTTTCCGAAGTGGCCCCCTTCACAGCTGTCATTTGTCGTGGCTTCCATCTGTCCTGAGCAAGTCATTCCTTTGTCGCTAGGCATCTCCAACATCCCTGCCATTAAAAGCCCTATGTTCTCTGCACTGTTTGGCCAGCATAATCTCTAGCAACCTTTCCATGCTACGAGTTTGAACCTGACCATAGGGACTGTACAAACAAGGTTGTGGCCTCTGCATACACTCTAATCGCTATGTTGCTTTTTCTATAAAAACTACCCAATGAGCCTTTAACCTTTCATGAAAGCAAATTTTTAAAAGGTTAGTGTGTGGGGGTGGGGGTGGGGAACTGACCTCTTTTTAAGCCAGTATATCTGAGCTGAGTGTTTTAATAAATCTGATTTTTTTTCTCAAGGCCCCAGTCTCTGCTGTGTCCCCTCCCTGCCCTAGCCTATCCTTGCAGAGCCCTTAGGGAGGTGAGGCCAGTCTGGCCAGCGCTTGGCTCTCCTGCAAGTTTTCCTTACAGCTAGTGCATCACCATGCATGGGAACCAGAAAGCATGGCATCCAAAGGCCACCCCTTCCCAACCTCCTGAGATGCCTCGCCCCCATCCAAAGCATGTGCTTGCTTCCAGAGAATTTGAATCAGTCCTTTGTCTTTACGGACCATCAAGTGGTGGGCTAAGAACTTAGAGGCCTGAGGAGGTGTGGGAAGGAAAGACAGCTAGGGGCTGTGTGGGGCCGGGGCTGTTGCATGCACCGCCCAGCCTTCTGCAAAGAAATCTCCAAGCACCTCGGGCCAGTCCGGTGACAAACGTCAGCGCTCCGCCTTCTTGTGCCAGGAAGTGGCTGTCCACCCCCGCTCTCTGGAGTCCTTTGGAGCTTTCTGATGTCACCAGTAACTCGGTCTGCAAAATCCCCCCTTGCAGAGGGGAGAAGCCGACATGATTGATGGTTTTCTCTCTAAGCTCTTTGTTGTCCACGTATAAGGTGAGCACCGCACCGTACAAATGGCCGGGCAGAAAGCAGCATTTCTGCACCATCAAAACAAAACCACACTGAGCCACAGGAAGCCTCCTCGATTAGTGAGGCATTTCAGTTTTGCTTTTTCTTTTTTTTTTTCTTCCCAATCCTGATAGGTTAGTGCGCTTCTGGGCTTTGTTTTATCTTGGCTTTAAGATTCAGGGTGGGCTGAATGTTTGCACATGGAGGGCGGAAGTGGGAGCAAAGGCAGTAGGTCCGCATCTACTACGATTCTGAGTGGGAGTTCACCTGAAGAGGACTACAAGGCGACTCCGCCCACAGACTGGCAACCAGCTTCTGACAGCAAGGCTGCAGCACAGAGCCCATGGCACCCGGTTAGGAGTTGACAGACCCAAGACTTGGTTGGGGAAAATGGTCTAGAAAGTCATCTGTGAATAACACCAAGCTGTAAGCACAACTTGGCGTGCCTGGGTAGTGACACCATACTGGGACTATAACCACCACTCTGTCCCCTCCGGAGTAAAGACTCCACAGAGGTCTGGAGTCAGTTGCCAAGGTAGCGGGACAATGGCAGAGGGGAGGGGGCTCCAATGTCTCAGCTATTTCCAAAGTTAAGATCTGGTTGTTGTCTTGCCCCACCCCCACACAGATGAGGTCAAGGCCAGGGAACGAGTACAGGGTGGGGGAGGGGTTGTCTTTTGAATTTGCCCAATGGCAAAGTAGAAGGGGGTACTGGCATTTACACATCCAAGGATGTAGGACTCTGAGCTGATGAGAGCCCTTGGCAGGTGCTTTATTCATAAAGAGCTATGGCTCGTTTTTTGATAGATAATATATATTTATTAAATGTATTAATGTGTATTTTATAATGTACCCTCACTCTTCCCCTCATCCTGGCTGACTTGCATACTTATAAACAAAAATTGTTTGAGAAATTTCAAGACAATCAGTATGTACAGGGCTGTATATAAAATATCACAGACTTTAAAGGTTGTTAAGCATGGGCAGATAGGTTTTATTTTCAAAATGCTGTTCTTAACAAGAAAATAAAGGCTTTACTATTTACCTAAGATGCGTGGTAGCTTGTCAGTCAGATCCTACTGAGAGGCTTTCAGCCATGTCTGAGGCCTTTTGAATGGGAGAATCCTGGTGAGCAGCAGCCACAGAACCAATGTTAACAGAACTAATAGAACGCTGCTGTTATACAATGGAAATGTTGGGGCTTTAACAATGGAAATCCTTTCTGACAGCTGGCTCTTATGGACACAGCTCAGTGCTAGAGCCTTGCCCCATTTGTTATCCCAACACCCCAAAACCAAGACAAAACTAACACAGAGATCTGAGGTAAGTTAAAATACGGATCTTGGCAAAAGTGGGAAAACTGGTGTCAGAGGACACGGTCACGGCTCAGAAGGGTGCTCCTGACAGTGAGGATGGCCATGGGAAAGTGTAGCCTTTAGGGGAAGGCGGGAAGCTAAACTGCTTCGGCTTGTCTGCAGCAAATCCTACCTCGTGTGCAAGGGTTCTGTATCCACCACACTAAGGCTTGTTAAAGACACTGTCATAGGGAAAGTGCATCTTGGATACGCCATCCTTCCACACGGAGTGACTGACGTCGGCGGCTAAGGATATGGTACGGAGGTGGCAGGCACTTCCTCATCCTCTATTTTACATCTCACTGCAGAGAGAGAAGAGAGAGGGGCTGGTCACTTCACACAAAGACAGACCTGCCAGTTGGGAACTGCTCTCTGGACAGGGTCATTTACAACAAACCCCACCGTAGCTGTGGTTCTGGCCCCTCAAACGCTGGGCACAAAAAAGGATTGCACCTGAAGGCTAGGAGCCACCTCCCCCTCAGTTCGTGGCAGTTTGGAATTCAATTTAAAAAAAAAAAAGGTTGATAGTGTCCATTGGAGATCACGGTACCGAAGGAAGTTCTACTAAAAATGACAGATTCACCCTGATCCAGTACCTGGCACCATTTCATTGAAGAGAAGTTAGCTGGACCCAGAGCACAGCACTCTGTATAGGAGAGATTAATCCCAAAAGGTCAGATGCTGTCCCCAAGTATGGAAAGCCAGAACTCTCTTCTTTTAAATGTATTATTACTCATTGTAATATTGTTTTGTGGTGCTGGGAATGTGCCCAGGGCTTGCTTCATAAATGCATAAGTAGACACTCTGCCACTGAACCACAGTCCCTCGGCAGGATCAAAGGATTGTGTGTGCCTTTGAGTGCACATGCCTTGGAGGTCAGAGGACAGCCTTGAGTGTCCTTAGATGCCACTGCCTTGTATTTTAAGACAGACTGGCTGGGGCCCCATGGACCCTCTGTGATCTTCTGTATGACACTGACCCCAGGCCAGTGCTATACACGGTTTAAAACTGAACCATCCCCCACCTCAACCTTCAGTTTTAGCTTCACCGCTAGTAACTTCCCTCCCGTGTAAATGCCTGAAAGGTTGTTTTCGAGGGCTCGCCACCCTGGTTGTTTAGGAAATGGATCATGTTTCTATCAGGCACTAGGTTTTAGACTGTTACTGCGTAGAACAGAGGTTTCAGCCATGACCCCCAGTCTACCCAGAAACTGAGGGCATACACCCACCAGACATGAGCATCAGGCAAGGGAGGACTGCTGTCATCACGCAGTGGGCTATTTCTTGATGGCAGTGGCCTGAATGCTTTTCTAGAGCTCAGTCATTCTGAGAACAGTCGGCTCCTTAGCTCTTGTGCAGGGACTCGCTGAGGCAGCTTCAAGAGTAGGTTCCCTTAGATCCACCTCTCCTTCTGGTCTTGACTATGTGGAACTCTCCCCAGGTGCCAGGGTCCCCGGTATCCTCTCCTTCTCTATTTCAGTCCCTGTATTGATCTCGTTTTTTTAAATTAGTAATTACAAATTAATTAATTTTTTAAATTAATAATTAATAATATTAATATTTTTAATTAATATTACAAAATAATTGGTGGGAATCCCCAAATCTCAAAATATGAAATGTAGATCAAGCCCAGATCTGATACTTTCTGAGCACTGAACTAATTCCATATGTTTTAACTCAAGTTTAACACAGAATTGTTTTTTAAAATTCCATAAAATTGTGTTCATACTATATGTATGAGTATGAAACCTAAATGGGTCTAGTCTTTACACTTGAGACCTAACCCAAGATTTCAAATGCAAACATTTTAAAACCTGAATCGGGTGTCTCTGTCTCTCTCTGTTCTCTCTCTTTGAGACAAGACTCACTTCACTGGGGAGCCCTGGCTGGTCTGAATCATGCCACGTAATCCAAGTTGGCTTTCAATTAAGAGACCTGCCTGCCTCTGTCCCTTAAGCGTTGGGATTCAGGATGTGAGCCACCACAAGGGAGCCTCAACCTGCATTAACATTAACAAGAATGGTTTTAATACTGGGAGTCTTTAAGCCCAAACATGGTTTAACAATGTGCAGATGGAGCCAGTGGGATGCTGGATGGGTAAAGGCATTTGCCTCAAAGCCCGCTGACCTGAGCTCTGCTCCTAGAACTCACAGGGTGGAAGGAGGGAACCAACTTCTCAAAGTTGTTCTCCAAACTTCACACATTTCTGTACATGCACATATGTGCACACACATAACACACACACAAATAAACAATTTAAAATGTTATTACATGTAGAGATGTACCCCTTTGTCAGCTATACTGTCAGTCACATGATGATGCTCTATGCGTTTAGGATTCTGGAGCCTATTAACAATGACACGGTCGGTCAAAGCTGGAAATAATCTGCACTTTTCTCAGTGACTCCCTCCACTCACACCTCCTCTGGCCCATGAAGGCTTAGGCTGTACAGATTACGACTGATAGGGGCCTGGGCAAGGTCTGTAGTGTCTACCCTGTTTAGGACCCCTTTCAAGCCACTGGCCTGATGACCATACAGGCAGGAAGACACAGTGATCACACAGGATTGCACTGGATCCCCTTGGGATGCACAAGGCAAACTTGCCCAGCATCAAGTGGTTAACTAAAGGGGTAAGATACACCCTGAAAATGGACAGTGCTGTTTTATGCCTGGACGAAACGACTGCGCTGGATCTGACATGAACGCATGCGCTGCTCTCTGCTCTGGACATGTGACTAGTCCTCTCAGGCTCTTGCCCCTATGGCTTCTCCATGGCTGTGACCTAGAACTATGAGCTAGAATAAACACATTGTTGCTATTGTCTGGCTATTTTACCATAGTAACAGTAAACAAAACTAAGGCTAGGCCCAACCCAGTTACACAGAGAGGAGCCCAGGGCACTCATTTTAAACCTTCCCCCAAGTGACTCTGATGGATGTCAGTTACAGGTTCTGGCCTGCAGACAATAGGTTCTACACCTACAATCCATATAAAAACCACAAGGTCATTTTCCAAGTGTCTGGGTCTCATCTCAGAAACTGTGATGTCATTGGCCTGGGACCCAGGTATCTGTATTCATAGGAATTCCTGTGTGCCACTAATGTTCAGTCAGAGTTGAAAATGGACTATGGTTAGAATCCAATTTAAAGAAACTTGACTACAAGACCCTCAGAGCCTAGAATTCCTCTCAGCTTGATGCATCAGCTGATTAAACTGATCTACAACTGCCAGGTACGTACGGGGTGCTGTTGGTGCTGAAGACAAGGTTTCTGGAAAGGATTCCCAGCCCTTGGCTTTCCTTAAATTTCCCTCTGCTTATGTATATGAAGAATTCACCTGTGTGCCTCTGTCCCCCCATTCGAACAAGCCCTGCCCATCCCTCTCTGCCTCTTTACTGTTAACTACATTCTGCCCTTGCTTTGCAAAAGGCCAGCACTTTTTTCAGGGTGTCACAGGGACACAGTGAGGCCTGAGGGGAAAGAACTGAGCTAGAGATGTTTCTTTAAAACAAACAGCCAAGTGACTGTCCAGAGTTGAGGGGCTGAAAGTAAGCATAGAGGTGTGGCCTCACATGGTGAAATCATCTGAGGAGCGTGGACCATCCCCATTACTGGCCCTGCCTACAAAGATGCCTATCTCTTCTAGGTGGGCAAGCATATTGGAAAAATGTGTTAGCAAAGGAAATAGAGGCTCATGACAAATACAGGTGACACCACATCTGCTGTGTTCTCTGCTGGAGTCCCTATAGGCATGAACCACTAGATAAGAATTAAAGTCTCACAGCATGGTGCTGCTGTGAAGTCCAAGATTGTGTTGTGTACTGAAAAATAAAATCCCATTTCTAGTTGTGGTGTGGCTCAGCACACATCTTTACTCCCTCTGGCTAGAATACAGACACACTCTTAGTACATGCTTTAAATCCAAACAATGAAGATAAAGTTAGTTTATAGAAGGAAGCACTCATGTTTGAAAGTGATATCTAATTGAATGATAGACAAAGTGACAAATCAGAGACCGATTTGACCGAATAGGATGTGCCCAACTCATAAGAGAGGCGAAAGGGAAGCTACTTAAGAGAGCAGTGCAGAGAGGGAGGAAGGAGGCGGGTTTACCAGGAGAGTTTCACAGAGACTGGTTAAAGAGAGAACACACTAGACACAGATGAAGAAGCCAGAGAATGAGAAGGGTCAGAAAATCAGAACAGATTGCTAGAGTTAGTTTGGAGCCAAGCAGAGCAAAAAATAAGAGGCTGAAAGAGAAGCCAGACTGAATCAGTCAACTTGGAGAGGATTTTGAGCCAGAATAGCTGAGTTGAACCAGCCAATCGGAGCTCAGAAAACACAAGAAAGGGTGATCTTGGACTGGAGAGATGGCTCAGCAGTTAAGAGCACTGGCTGTTCTTCCCGAGGTCCTGAGTTCAAATCCCAGCAACCACATGGTGGGTCACAACCATCTGTAATGAGGCTCTGATGCCCTCTTCTGGTGTATCTGAAGACAGGGAAAGTGTACTCATATTAAGTAAATAAGTTAATCTTGGAAGGAAGGAAGGAAGGAAGGAAGGAAGGAAGGAAGGAAGGAAGGAAGGAAGGGAAGAAAGAAGAGTGGTCTTATTCTCCAGTTAAGTCTCAGGCTGAAAACATTATAGGCCTAGAGTAGATTGTAGGGAGGCTAGAAGCTTCCAGGACTAGGCCTAGGTTAGCAGACAGGCAGTTAATTTCTGAGACAACAATTTCTATAGGAGAATAAAAATTACACTTACAACATTCGACTTGGTTGTAGCTCAATGGTTAAAGCTCTTGTTGAACAAGTGTGAAGACCAGAGGACTAGATTTTGGATGGCCTACACCCACATGAAAGTCAGGTGGGCTCAGTAGCAGACATCACCAGTACAGGTTAACTGGGCTGGACCTCCAGGTTCAGTGAAAGACCCTGCCTCAATTAAGTTAGAGTGATCGGGTCTTCAAATGTGCATGTGAAAACACACACACACAAGTAAAAACCATGCATATACATATACACAGATTCAAAGGCAAAAGTAACTAAGTAAATTCCATCTCACAGCAACAAAAGAGAGGAAATACCATCAGCTCACTGGAGAACAGATGTGTGCCCTGGAGCAGTGAGTGATTCTACAGAGCAGTGAGCATGAATGAACCTCAGTACTATACTTCAGCTCACAGGAGCCTAATGATACTGAAGGGTAGTTGCATGGTAGGCTCAGAACAATCCAGAGTGTAGCCTTGGTTATAGCAAACTGGTGTTGAGGGAAGCACACTCAAGTAAGGAACTCTGAGTCCCACAAGAGTCAGGCACATGACTTCACTGCCCAAGGAAGAAATTCAATAGTGTTGACTTTGAGACAGACATAGTGATGTATATCTTTAATCCCATGACTCAGTAGATAGAATCAAACACATCACAAGTTCAAGGCTAGCCTGGGATACATAGCAAAACTTTGCCAAAAAAAAAAAAAGAAGAAAGAAAGAAAGAATAAGGAGAGAGAGAGAGAGAGAGAGAGAGAGAGAGAGAGAGAGAGAGAGAGAGAGAGAGAGAGAATGGGAATTGCGTGTACCTCCCTCTGGGTGGTGACTACATGGGTGTTCATTCTATGGCTCATATATTTTATTACCACCCATCTCTAGAAGTAAAAAGAAACAAAGACAGTGCATACTCTAGTTGAAATCACAAAGCCACAATAAAAAACTAGAAAAGTCTGGGTTGTTCAAGCTAATTCTCACCTGTCATACATCAGTGAGTAGACAATACTTAAAATCTTACTACTGCATAAGCCTATTGGACATGCCTCATCCCCTCTGTAGAAGCCCTGAGTGCTGCTGGGGTGCAGGGGTGTGGTCCAGGCTGGGAGTGTCCACTGAAGTCCACGTTTTACCTTATGTATCTTTTGAGCATGAGGACTCTATGCAAGGACTACTTTGCTAAAAAGTAAGCAGAATTCTTGGATGCAGTGGAACACACCTATAGTCTCTGCTACTGGAGGAGAGGGAGAAAGGGTTGCCTAAGTCCCAATGCAGTTAGACTCTGCCTCATCCAATCAGCCTGTATTCCAAGGGGTCTTAGTCCTTCCAGTCTTTGCAGGATCGAGTCCTGGAAAGGGAGGTTTGGAGGATTGGAGGCAGGGGGATGGTAGGGAGGAATCTAGCAGAGCTTCTGGAAGAACCCACTTTCTGCCTTAGAGATATCTACCAGACAGACGCCTCAGTGCCCCTGTCCTGTCCTTGTCCCCCTTGGCATGCTGATATCCAGCCAATTCCGGAAGGGCCAGGAGGAGTGGAAAATCCCAAAGAGATGTGCCAGCCCTTCTTCAGCTCCTGCTTAGTGGCAATGTGACAGGAGAGCCTGGCATCCTAATGAGGCTCCTTTACTTGAGCTCCTCCATCCTCTCCTACTCCAGTACTGCAGCTGAGAGGTCACAGCCCAGAGCAACCTCACAGCCAGCAACATTCCGTGGAGAGGGTGGAGGCCTCGGGGGTTAAAGGGGGGAATGTGGGACCACAAACCGTGCCTGTTCACCTGAGGCCAAAACACAGATTCCAGGGACCTACCTCAGACTTTCAACTGGATCTCCTGAAGCTGAGCCTGGGAATGAGCTTTGCCTACAGCAGTCTGAGGAAAGAGCTTTGTCATTCACAGGCTACTGAATCAGCTATGGGGTCAAGTGTGAAAAGAACTATCTTTGCAGTTGAGTCTAACTGGGTTAATCACCTGCTGTTATCTTGCCATCCCTAGGGCAAAGCCCCTCCCTCAAGGAGCTTCTACTCTATTTGGGGGAAAGAAAGAAAAATAGTCAGGGAACTGAAGTCCCTAAGGACCACACAGCAGGAAGAAGCTGCTTCGTTGAGCTTTTCCTCACAAGCAGCAACAGTCCCCAAGAGTGCTGGGACTTGAGGTCACAGAAGGGACAGGGTCACTCGGCAATTTTTATCAGAAAGTTAACAATGTTTATTTGATTTTTTTTTTAAATTAATGAAAAACAGAAACAAAGACAAGGTCTCTTATAGCCCAGGCTGGCCTGGAATTCAGTTAAGTAGTTGAAGAAAGCCTTAAACTCCTAATTCTTCTGCCTGGTCGTACTAAGTGCTAGGATTACAAGTGTGCACTGCCACATCCAGTGTGGTGCTGAGGATTGAACCTGGGGCTCTGTGCAGACGGGGCAAGTGCTCTACCAACTGAGCTACACTCCTATCCCAGTGTTTTCTCCTTTCTCTTCTTTCCTTTTGCCTAATCAAAGCCCATTTCCAGGTACATTTTTTAAAAAATTGTATGGTTCTCACTGAAGTATTGACATATATTAAGTCAAAGCGAGGTTGTTTTCTCTAATTTTACAGACAGGGAGACTGAGAACACAGGATTAGGTAATTTGTATGAGGTCTGACTATAGGTGGTCTGACCTCTACATTCACATCCTCAACCCCAACAGAATCACCGTCTCACAAACTTCTCACAAGGGCAACAAAGATTCCTACAATAAAACGTACAACTTCATACACTGGAGCAAAGGTATTCAGGGCTGTGTTGTAATCTTTGCAGACAGCCCAAGAGCAGTCTGAACGCCCAGCAACTGAGGAGAGATTCCTGTAATGGTTTATCCCAGTTGTCAACTTAAAACCTAGAATCAGCAGGGGCAGAAGCCCTCTGGGCATGCTTGTGGGAGATTATTGTGATTTATGATACCTTTCCTCAGCCAGGGGATCCTGCACTGTACAAGCAGGGGAAAGCAAACTATACAGCAGCACGGATTCCACCGCTCTCTGCCTCCCAACTCTGGGTGCTAAGTGACCACTTGCTTCAGGCTCCTGCCACCTTGACTCTTTGCCATGACAGACTGTGCCCTTGAACTGTGAGCCAGAAGAAACCCTTCTCCCTTAAGGTTCTTTGGTCAGGACATTTTATCATAGAGACGGAACAGAAGTCAGTTGGGGATCTGGTCATTGGTAAACATGGGGTGCCATTAGAAATGTAATGATTTCACAAAGTTTGAGGAAAAAGGAGGGATGTCACAGAGGAAACGGCAGGTACATTTCCTGCCAGCTTTGATGGTGAGGTAAATTTGAGATTGCTGGATGGCAGGTTAACATCTAAGAGGGGACAAGGATAATGCAAAGATGCCATTCAGCTAGTGTCAGAAGCCATCCATGATGATACCTCAGAGGGAAGGCAGAAGGGAGGTAGAAACTAGAAACACACACACACACACACACACACACACACACACACACACACACACACACAGAGTTTTCTAAATATAAACAGTCATGATCTCCTTTTAGAACAAGTGGTTCCCACTTTGCATTTGTTCCTGGTGAAGTCTCTGTTGTCTACCCATTAAGTTTGCCTGCCTTGTACAAAATCACAGTCATTACCCACAAAATTACAGCCGCAGCCTCTGCCCAGTCATCACGTGGGCTCTCAGCTATGCTTTAAAAAAGAAAGAAACCTTAACATGGATGAAATGGAAAGAGGACAAGGAGAACAAGGAGAATGCACCTTCTCCTTGATGTTCTAAAGCACCCTCTGTGTGGGCTGCTATTTGGTTGGGTATTATTTTTCTTTTCTTTTCTTTCTCATATATGGTACATGTACATGCTCATGTGTGATTGTGCAGATGTGGGCTCATGTATGTGGAGGCCAGGGGTGGATATTCCATGTCTTCCTCTATTGCTCACTGCCTCATGATTTTGAAACAGGATCTCTTATTGGCCTGGAATTCACTGAGTTGGTTGTACTGGACAGCCAGCAAGCTGCGGGGATCCTCTTGTATCTACTTCCAGGTTTATAGGCACACACTGTCCTGCCTGGACTTTATGTGCATGCTAGAGATCCAAACTCGGGGCCTCATGTCTTTACATCAAGCACTTTCCCAACTGAGCATCTCCCCAGTCCTGAGGATGAGCTTTCTTTCTAAAAGAATCCTATAAAATATATCAGACTAGCTGGTAATAAAAGTACATGGTTATAATCCTAGTACTTAGAAGGCTGAGAAGGCTGGATCATGTGAGGGGGAGGAGAAGGGAGGGAGGGAGGAGGGATATAATAGAATTAATTTGCCAGACAAAATAATCCACAGGAAAACCATGTACACAGTAACAGTGAGCTGGAGAGCCATGTGCCTTTACTCCCAGCTCTCAGGAGGCAGAAGCAGGTAGCTGTTCTGGAATGTGCTCCCTAAACTCATGTTTTGTCACAGGCAGATCTCTGAGACCCTTTTCAGGCACAAGTGCTTTCTGTCAAGTTGACCTGCCAGGTCCCCACAGCATGACTGAGTTCAGGAATGAAGTGGCATCCCAGTGGCATACAGGGACATAAGTAGGTAGAAGATATACAGTGAGAGAGACCAGTATACCCTAGAATGTGTACAATGAAGAAGACATAGCCCACTCAGTGTTGGGGGGATACAGGGCAAGTGGGATGCTCACCCATCACAGATGGTGATGTGACACAGAGTGGCCAAAATGACTTGAATCAAACCCATGAATACCCCCACCCCCTGACTCTACAACTCCAGAGATGCCAATGAAAATCTACAGCCAGCAGAAGACATCTAACAGCAGGCAAAGTACCAGCGTTTCTCACAAGGACCCAGTGGAATCCAACCCAGGTAAGTATCAATAAATCAGTGGGTATATAAATTGTAAGATACTCAGGAGATCACGTCGCAGCAATAAAGAATCATCTAACACTCTCTGAATGATAAAGCTGGACTTCCTAGACAGAAGGTCCAGCAGAAGAAGCCATGTTTCAAAAAGAGTGGGTTGCTATGTTTTCAAGTAACAGAAAATGTGAGGCTAAGCAAATTTTTCTGTAAAGATTGAAGTTAGAAAGGTTATGTAGCAGGAACGGGAGAGGCCTGCGGGAGTCTGCTGGGTGTTTGGCATGTTCTCCATCTTAGTCCGTGTGGTAGGTATGTGGTGTAGACATATGCAGGAGCTCACCGTGTAGCACGTAATGACTGGAGCACTCTCCTGTAAATCACCTCACCCACAAAGAATAGAAGCCATGGGTTTCTTAATCTAAACCCCAGTGCCAGGGGTTGGATACCTCCCTTCTGAATTGATATTGCTGTGCTCTTGACTGCCCACCAGGACTAAATGGTAAGGTCCTGTTGGTGAAGACAGCACACACTTAAGCTATAGGACACCATGAAGTCAAGCTGGAACTGAGCTGGAAGTGTTGTGCCTAATGGCTAGCTTGCACAGTGCCATGAAAGTTGCTGGGGAGAAAAGTTCTCAGTAATCTAACTCAGTTTAGTAACAGGTGTTTGATACCACCAGCCTGCCAGCCATGATATGCTCACAGGCCCAAGAGTGACATCACAGATCCAGGGCAACCAACTGCTTCCTGGTTGGAACTGAAGTCTACCCTGATGAGGGAACACATGCCTGCATTATAAGCCTGGTTGAAGGTCTATGGCTAGAGAGGGCACAGGCCCCATAGGGATTCTACTATGATGTTGTGCTAAATGCATGTGGAGTTAAAGTGCCTCCTGCATCGATATGTTTGTACCCAGAGACCTCTGCCACTCGACGTCAGAGAAGCCCCCTTCTGTAGTGGGCTCTGGTCAAAGCAAACACTACTAACTTATCAACTGCTGAGAATAAAGAAATGCAGAATGCCTTGACCTAATGGAACATCCATACCACCCATGCCGAGGCCAGGAAACCCATCGTGAAATAGGAGGTGCAAAGACTGTGCGAGCTGGAGGGGGGAGCACTACAAAGAGATGTCCTCTGGATATGGCAAGACTGTTACAATCATCCTCAGCACCCATATAAAGCTTTGCACAAACAAAGGGGAGGCATCTGTGGCCCAATGTTGTGGCCCAGGCTGTATAATCCCAGCACTCAGAAGGCAGAAGCAGTGGATCTATGTGAGTTCAAGGCCAGCCTGGTCTCCAGAGTGAGTCCCAGGATAGCCAGGGCTACACAGAGAAACCCTGCCCCAGAAAGAAGGAGGAAAAGAGAAACAAAGGCATCAAAGCAGAAGGAGAACATGGAGGATGGAGAAGGGGCCCATAGCTGTGAGACAGCAACATGAGAAAGGAACAGGGTACAGGAATATGAACAAAGTTCCCGCATGCAGAAGAAATTCTCAAAAATAATTCTTAAAAAGAAGAAAAAGGGAAGACTTAGATGAAAAGGCTGGCAGCTTTAAAAAAATATGTATAATATAAAATAAAATTCCCCAGGCAACTGGGGAAGAGAAGATTGGATACAATAATCCGAAGATCTTATAAGAGCCAAGGTTGAGGGTCACACACTGCTTGTCTTAGTCAGGGTTTTTATTCCTGCACAAAACATCATGACCAAGAAGCAAGCTGAGAAAAGGATTCATTCAGCTTACACTTCCACATTGCTGTTCATCATCAAAGGAAGTCAGGACTGGAACTCAAGCAGGTCAGGAAAGCAGGAGCTGATGCAGAGGCCATGGAGGGATGCTGCTTACTGGCTTGCTCCCCCTGGCTTGCTCAGCCTGCTTTCTTATAGAACCCAGGTCTACCAGCCCAGGGATGGCACCACCCACAATGGGCGGGGCCCTCCCCCCTTGATCACTAGTTGAGAAAATGCCTTACAGTGGATCTCATGGAGGCATTTCCTCAACTGAGGCTCCATTCTCTGTGATAACTCCAGCTCGTGTCAAGTTGACACAGAACCAGCCAGTGCACTGCTCAAGGCTGTAGTTCCAACTCTTGGGAGGCTGAGGCATGAGGAGCTCAAGGTCTACTTCAAGCCTCAACTACACAGATACCTTCAGGGAAAAACCAGTAGTGACAGGCCTCAGCAGGTCCTGGGGACCCTAGAAATACTAGCAGTGTCTCAGCATTCATTAGGAAATATCCATCATGGGGCTCTAGACCCTGCTCAGAGCTCTCTGCCTGTCTGTCATTTCTGCTGTCCTCACATATGCCCTGGGGACAGCTGTGCTGGCTGGGAGATGGAGACAAAGGGAGGGCCGAGGACTTGGCCAAAGTCACAGAGCTATGTGAATGGACAAGCAAGGTTCTCACCTGCCTCGGTCTGGGGGTAAGCAATCTATGGGCTTCCTGGAATGATGGCACAGGCTGGCCAAGCCAACACTGAGAAGGCTGAGGCAGGAGGACCATGATTTCAAGAGGAGCTTAGGCCATGTAGTAAATCTCACATAGTAAAAACAAGACAAGGGAAAGTAAAAACCACAGTCAATACCTTCATAGTCCTTAGTGTTGGAATCAGGGCAGGTTAGGAAAACAGAGGAGAGTGTAAAATTTATTACCAAGACTTAATTTTTCTATTTTGCTAATGTTTCTTCTCTCACTAGCATGTGCTAACTGTAGAAATGACTGACAGGTTGACCGTTTTCATGCTTGTAAATGGTGAGCTTTGTTCACGTTCACTGTCCTTTCCCCCAAACGGCTTGTTTTCTAAGAGAAATTATTTTCCATTATAGTATCACTACACAGTTTAAGAAAATGTGAAGGATACGGGTGAAACCTAGAAAGGAGAAAGAAAGCCCCATGCTCTCTTGTCTCCACACCAGAAGAGAGATGGGGAGCAGAGAATGTCAGTGGGCTGTAGATTTACTGCGTGTTGGACTGTTATTTTTAGGGGAGTTGAGTCAACCTGGAAGCCAGGAGGCAATTCGGGGCAATGACAACTCCAGGGTGGATTAATTGCAGCTTTTTGCTGCTGACTTCTAAACAATGCCCCCGCAGCCAACTTAAAGCTCTGCCTCCTTGGAGGCAGCATTCTACACAGGCACATTTGATCTTGGGGTGACAAAGCTGGTTACGCTGAGACAGAATCAGGGAATTGTTAATTTGACTCTGGGAAGGATCTTAATTCTGGAACTTTGGCAGTGCTGGGATCAAAAGGATCAAACCTTATGCATGCTAGGCAAGCCTTCTACCAACTCAGCTACCCCAAAGGCTTGGTTTCATAAGGCAAGGAAAGCCACGTCCTTATGGGAAAAAAACGTAAATCAAAGCTAGCAAGAGGTCCCCCAAATATAGGAAGAGAGGTCTAGCTTGAAATCCTCTTGTCTATTAACCAGGGATTCTGAACAAGTATCTCAAGCCTGGAAACCTGTTTCCTTCATCTATAATAGGAATATGCTACAGTTAGATAAGTGTGACCTCAAATCCCTGGTGACAAAGATTTGGGCCCAGACTATGGCTCTACTGTGAGGTGGAACAACCCTCAGGAGGTGAGGTCCAGTAAAAAAAAGTTAAGTCAATGGGGCATGCCCTTGAAGGTGATATTGGCACCCTGGCCCCATCTCTGTTTCTGTTTCTATCCAGCCAAGCTTGCTCTAGCACACAATCCCCGGCATGATGTTCTGCCTCGGTACAGACACAAAGCAACAGCAACAACTGACCCCAGATGGAAACCTCTGAAGTTAACAACCAGCATAAACCTTTTCTCTTTGTAAGTTGATTATCTCAGGTATTTTGTTACAGTCATAGGATGATAAACCCAATTAATACAAAGTTGCTGAAAAGCTTTCAGTAGAATGCAAGGTCTGAAATACGATGGCACACACTACACAGCACATGGTGCATATTCAATAAGACCATTTCTGCATGGCATGAAGAATTCGATTGCCATATGAGACATGGAAAATGTAGCACTTAAAACAGTATTTCAACACATTTCTTTTGGCTGTTGGGCAAGCTTTGGTTTATGTGTCATTCAGGTGAATTTGTGTCTCTACTTGATAATACTTTCTTCCTATACCTCAGTATACACAGGAAGTTCCCTTTTGCATGAAGACTGGAATTTCACTGCCTACTACACTGGCCTCTGAAAGTTGATGTCTTCCAGAACTCAGCAAGTCATAGGCATGAATGAACACAGGCAAGCCCAGTCAGCCACTGCCCAGGGCTTTTTATTTAGCTCTGCATTCTCAGCTGCTAGGGCCAAGATTGAGCCTTTAGAAACATCCTAGGCATCCCAAGAGAGTTTACAGTCCAACAGCATATCCACATCCTGGCAGAAGCTATATGTACTATATTCTGCCTTAAGAGAAGTGGAAACAAGTTCAGCTTATGTTTAAATATCTCTACAAGGATGACAAGGTTATAGATAATCATTTCCAGCCACACTCAGGGATTCCAAGGCAGTATTTGCTGTCTTTTTTCTTTTGAGTTGGCGATTCCTATATTCCAGACACATTAAGTGGTCAAGGGTGACTTTGAACTTCTGATCTTCCTACCTCTACCCTACATGCTGGGATCATAGGCACATGTCATAGTGCCTGATTTCACGAGGTACCGGGGATGGACTCTAAGCACGCACTCTGTCCAACTGAGCTACACCACACCCGGCCTCTGCTTGCTCAACTGACTCAGATTTCAGAGCAGACAGAGCTCAGAGCAAGAAACACTGAAACTCAGAAACCAGACTCTTCAAACATCAGAGGGGAATAGTACTAACATCACACAGTTTCAAATACTGAGTTCTTTCTAAGGGAGCCCCAGCGCCCTGGGGGAAACCGTGAATGTCTTCACTCACTAAGGAGAGTGACCCATTTCACTCACTAAGGAGAGTGACCCATTTATCTCCACATAAGCTCTCGTCCTTCAGAGGATGATTTGTCTCCCCGTGCCTCCTCAGTGCCTCAGTCCAGTGAGTCATCTGCATATGAACTGCTGCTGGTGTGAAAAACACCCAGAGGAAAACACTTTAAGGAAGGATGGTGGATTTGGCTCACAGATGCAGGTGGTGTCCGTCAGAGCCGTGAGGTGAAGGAGGCAGGAGTTGGGGAAGGCACTGGGCACCCTGCACTCCAAGTCAGGAAGCAGAAAGGGACGAAGACTGCTGTTCAGCCCACTTCCTCCCTTGGACTCGCTCCAAACCTATGACCTGGTGCTACCCCTAATTTTATGATGAAATCTGAGGAAAGCATAAATTGTTTACACCAAGTTTACACTCGATAGGCCAGACAACACAAGTGAGGGAAGTCTGGGGACAGACCATCCTGTCAGAAGAAGTGCTTCTTGCTTCTGTGTGGTTTGGGATTCAGCCTGGAAAGTTCATTCCTAAACAGAAAGTTGAGGTGCCTGCGTGTCTGTCTCCATGGACTCTAAGTCAAAGTTCTGTTGTTGTGGTTTTGAAGTCCAGAGTTTAGCACACGTGCAAAAGGTGGAGTGGGCCTTCATCTCTTGGCTTCACCAAAAGACACTCACTGGCCACTTTTTTATATCTTCCTGCCTCCATCCTTCATCTTTTATAATTAAAATTAGGACTCAGAAATAACAGGATTTCTCAGCACCGATAGTGACTGGATATTTAGTTCTGCAAAGGGGTAGGGGAGGAAAGACATCCCACACAACTGAAATCATGTACTTGATAAGGGACTTGAATGAACAACACACATATATACATACATACATACATACATACATACATACATACATACACACACACATATATACACACATACACACACATACACACATACACATATACACATACACACATACACATATACACATATATACATACATACACACATATATACACACATACACACATATACACACACATACACACATACACATATACACATACATACATACATAGACACATACATACACACATACACACATACACATATACACATACATACATACACACATATATACACACATACACACATATACACACATGCACACACATACATATACATACATACATACATACATACACATACACACATATACACACACACACATACACACACAACTTTTACTACTAAATACAACCAACCCAATTTAAAGGGACAAAAGCTCTGCCCTGCTATTTCTAGGGTAGGTATAATAATGGACAACATGCTCAGAAAAGATCCTCAACAGCATTAGTCATTAAAAAAATACAAATCAAACCACAATGAGATGCCATGTGACACCCACTGCAATGACTGTAATCTAACAAATACTGAGTGACACCCATGTTCATATAGAAACACCTTTCTACATGGCTGGTGGAAATGTGACCTTTCTCAGCCACACTGGCGAGCACTCTGGTGAGTTCTTCACTAAGTTAGCACATGACCCAGCAATTCCACTCCTAAGTGACCAAGAGAAGTGAAATGCATGTTTACATGGAATCCTGTGAATGAAGGCTTACAGTAGCATTGTTCCTAATTGTTACATGCCATAATGGCCTCTTTTGTCTACATGATAAAATCTAGAATCACCTGGGAGATGGGCTTGTGAGCATACTTGTATGGAACTGCCTCTATTAGGTTCACTGAGGTAAGAAGATCTGCCCACGGTGGGTGGTACCATTCCCTGGGCTGAGATCCTGGACTATACAAAAAGGAGACAGTGAGCTGAGCCCAAAAGCCATTGTGTGGCTCAAGGATGCAGCGAGAGTGACCTCTGGCCTCACCTCCCATGCGTGCTTGAGGCTCCTGTAGTGCCTCATTAGCAGGTGCTCTTCCTGACAAATCTGAGTGTCATGAAAGCGAATGCGGTGTTTGCAGTAACAACAGGGCAAACTGCAAGGCCCCTGGGTGTCAATCAAAGCCTCCTCCTTAAATGGAGCCACATAAAGCCCTGTCAGGCTTTCCTGTGGAGTAGGAGCAAGCGGAGCTGAAGATCTTAGATACCTTTGTTTTCTCACTTCTCATGATGAAACCTCACAGATCTGGTGAGTGGGCAGGCACAGTAGAGATAGGAAAAAGAACTGTGCTCTGTAATGTCCAACCGCCTTAGCTCTGTGCCTTTAAATGCATCCAAGCTCAAACTAATGAGAGTCGGATCTGAAAACTGGCAGACACTTTAACTGTTTGGATTCTAAATTTAGATTGTAAGGGTGAATACCGAGAGTCAACAAACTCACAGGGTGGGGGTGGGGCCATTTGGCAGGTGGCATTGTTGCTCTCTAAGGTCGATGGGCATAAAGGATCATGTGCTTTATGCTCTTGGCAACTAGAATCAGAGGCTGGATCCTGACAGATGCTAGAGAAAACATCTTCAGTTCCCCTAAGCACTGTAACTCCATAGGTGACAGCCACATGGTGCACCAATATGAGGAGGAGAGGGAGAACTCTGGGGTCACCCCTTTGCATTGTGGCCTTGGGTATAATGTTTAGCCTCTCTGTGACTCAGTTTTCTTATCCATATGATGTGATCAAACTGTGCCTACTTCAGAGGAGTGTGTGAAGATGAGGAGGCGGCAAATGGTGTGCTTGCTTCAGAACACATGGACTCGGACCCTTGTTACCACTATAGAGACTGTGGATCATCAACTGGGCCCCTTGTTACCACTATAGAGACTGTGGATCATCAACTGGGCCCCCTGTTACTACTATAGACAGTGGGTCTTCAACTGGACCCTTGTTACCACTACAGAGACTGTGGATCATCAACTGGGCCCCTTGTTACCACTGTACAGACTGTGGTTCATCAAGTGGGACCCTTGTTACTACTATAGACAGTGGGTCTTCAACTGGGCCCCCTGTTACCACTATAGAGACAGTGGTTCATCAAGTGGGCCCCTTGTTACCACTATAGGGACTGTGGGTCTTCAACTGGGCCCCTTGTTACCACTATAGGGACTGTGGTTCATCAAGTGGGACCCTTGTTACCACAACAGAAACTGTGTGTCGTCAAAGGAGAGATCAATACCTGGAACTGCACTGTAGAAAACTAAAACAAGAATGAACCACATTAGGTCCAAACATAGTGTATATGTTGTGGGGAGGTACTCCTCAGTATATACAGGTAGAAACTTGTCAAAGAATAGAAAAAGAAATGTGGGAGGGGGGGGTGTTGAGGATGTAGCACAGTGGAAGAGTGCTTCAATTAGCCATGGACGAAAGGAAAGGGGAGGAGAAGAAGGACGATGTGGGGGGGATGGAGAAGAAGGGAGAAGGGAGCAGAAGCCCATCCTTGCAGTCAGGGACATTTCTGTCTAATGTGGCCCTAGAAACAACACACAGAGCAAGTGCATTGAATGAATCATATGACATGTGAATTCCATCTCAGTAAAATTGCTGTGGCAAAGTAGAGACGACTCCAGGGACTTGACAGGGTAAAAACTACCAGTGGCCACATTAAACCCATCACAGGGGGGGGGGGTTACAAAGGAATAAACACAGTTCCATCTAAAACCTAGCAAATGGTCCATACAAAGCTGGGCCATCCAGGGTCATCTGCCCTCACCCTGCCTGTGGCCAAGGTCTAGTGCAACCACATGTTTCTTTACATCTTGCACTATGAAGAAAAGACAGTTCCAACTCCTAGAAACATGTTGTAAGATGAGTTGTGGAGGTGGGCTTTTTGAACCACACTGTAGAATGTAACTTTAATTTTTTCAAAACCTATATGATGGTTCTTAAATGTTTTAAATCTCCTTTTTAGCCCACTACCCACCAGCAGTAATGAGAAAGAAAGGATATGGGGGAAGTGGACCTGTTTAGAAAGGTTTTTTGGAACAATTCCAGGCTGCGTTGTCTGAAAATCTACAGTTCAGTTCAAAGTTAGCAGCGGCAGCTCAATCTGTTCACAAACACTTCACAATAAGCAATAACTCAGCCTCGACCTCTGTCCGTCAAGTCCTATTTATACCCTCCAAACATCCACCACGGGTCTTGTCTCAGCACGTAATTCTGTCTCAGTGGACATCACTCTGCCAATCAGTCTGAGTCCACAGAAACAGCAAGAAACTGCAGCACATCACCAGAAGCTTCTTGGTGAGTTTCTCTCTATGGAGTCCTGGCAAATGCAGCTCAACTACACAATGTAAGGCGGACCAATACACGTGTGTTGTTAGCAAAGGATCCTCATCATGTGTCTTTTCATCCTTTCACCTGTGTCTGCTTCAGCAAAACATCCTTTAATGTAATGAGTCTGCTTTAGTCTTGTTTGCCCCAACAGAGCACCATCAACCGACTTTCCAAAGAACCCTTAAGTTTCCACTTCAGTAGAACAAATGTTAGGGGGACAAGATAAACAGATGGATGCCTGATCCAGGGTAACTAGGGAGAATTTTCCAAGTAGGGACAGGAAACAGGGACTGGCGGTGGTGAAGAAGCAGGTGCATGCATGACTATGCCTGGCAGAAGCTGGTCCCAAGTCGTCCTGCCTGCTGCCAAGGCCTCTGGACTGGCCTTTCATTTCTGCTTTGCTGCAGCAGCTTTACTAAGATGAACTCACAGGCCATGTGGCACATACCCATAAAGCAGCCGACTTAATGGCTTTAGCCAATTCACAGATCCGCACAATTGTGCACGCTGTTAAGATTCTAACGTTCTATTCCTCGGAGACAAACCCTGGCCAAGCATAGTGCTGCAAGCTTGTAATTCCTGAACCTGGAAGCTGAAACAAGAGAAATGAGAGTTTAAGGCCAGTCTGGGCTACATGTCAAACCCTGTCAGAGAAAGGAAGATAAAAAGGAAGGGAGGTGGGAGGCGGGAAAGAAAAAAAATAAAAGAAACCCAGGTGTGCTGGTGCATGACCATAGTTCCAATATTTTGGTGGGGGTAGGAGGACCCTTAGCTATATGGCAAGCTTCAGGACAGCCTGGGCTATAAGAGCCCTTTTCTAATAGTAGCAACTTCCTAACTCTATGGTCTTTGGCCTTCTACATTCTGCCTGCTCCAGGCATTCCACATCCACACCATATGTAAGTGGCCTCCTGTGCCCAGCTCTTGTGGGTAGAATGTTTTTGGGGTTCTGCTTTGGCTTCTTGGGGTGCTGCTGTCACTTCTGCACTGGTTCTGGCAGGTATATCCTGAAAGAGCATCAAGTCTATCCCCTCCCTCAAGCCCTCCTGTCCTTGGGTTGATGGGAAGAAAAGCTGTAAGCCTGCCTCCAGAGAAAGTTCTACATCTTCAGTTCAGCCACTTTCACAACTGTGACCCAGGGCAAATGATCTAACCTTTGATACAGTTTCCTCCCCTGTAAGGATTGGAAACAATATGTATAAAGTGTCTGGTGCATTGTAGGCACTTGAGAAATTCAAGCTTTCCCTGGTGGTTGTGGCACATGCCTTTAATCTCAGTCCTGGGAAGGCAGAGGCAGGTGAATTTCTGTGAGTTCAAGGTTAGCTTGGTCTACAGAGCTAGTTCCAGGATAGCCAGGGTTACATTTACACACACACACACACACACACACATACACACACACACACACACACACACACACACACACCACAAACCATTTCAAAAAGCAAACAACAACAAGAAGAAAGGAAGGGAAAGAAAGGAAAAGAAGGGGAGGGAAGGGAAGGGGAGAGGAGGGAATAGAGAAGAGAGGAGAAGAGAAGAGAAGAGAGGAGAGGAGAGGAGAGGAGAGGAGAGGAGAGGAGAGGAGAGGAGAGGAGAGGAGAAGAGAAGAGAAGAGAAGAGAAGAGAAGAGAAGAGAAGAGAAGAGAAGAGAAGAGAAGAGAAGAGAAGAGAAGGGAAGGTCAAGCATTTATGGGACCAGGGCCTTCCAGACATCCAATGTGTAACAGTTAAGGGTCTTGGTGTGCCATCCTGTGGGCTGTGTGTGATTTCTCCCTTCTCTTCCATTAACACTAGCTTTCTTTTAAGAGGAGTCGCCTCGGAGTGTGACAGACCCAAATATGGATACAGAAAAGGTCCACATTGCAAAATGTGTGCTTCCCACCTTCCTAAGTAGGTGATGTGCTCTTCAGAACTCTCCTTTAGCATTTCTATTTCTTCCTGAGCACTCTGTCCCTGTGAGGCTACAGGTGGCACACAGAGCCCACAGCTAAGCAGGGGCTCTAGTGCTGAGCCACACTACCAGCTTCCCCTAAACTCTCTTAAATAGCCCAGTCCTCAGCCCACGCTCCTTCCTTCTCCCCTTAACCTCTAAGCTTCCAGATTTCTCTCTATCCCTCAGATACTGTATTCTCCCCAACTTAACCAAGTTCACATCTGATACTCTTCAATTCTGAGACAGAAGTCACATACTCAAGAGCAGCATTTTGTAAGCTTTAGAACTGTGGCTGTGGACATGTGTATTAGGAAGCAAGCATGCAGGGACTCCTCTATTTTGTTGGTACAAACATTTCCTGCCTCATCCAAGGGCCTGCTAGCTGGTACACTGCAGAGTTGGACCTGGAGCTCGGATCTTCAACATTTTTAATCCTTGACATGGCATCGGTGAGAAAGGCCTCACAGAGGAAGGTCTCGGATCTACAGCTATTACTGGGATTCCATAGCTAATCCATAGTATTCAGGCTTTGCTGATGTGGCCACAACACATTCTCCAGTAAGAATAAACCCACATCACCACATTCTCTGGCTGCTAGCCAGATGAAGCCTTACAAACCTTCCCGGGAGGTTCTCATTTGTGGTACTGAGAACCACAGCTATAAGTAAATTACCTAGAATCAAAACTATATTTTGGGTAGGCAGAGGCAGAAGGCTCTGGAGTTCAAGGTCACCCTCAGCTACACAGTGAACCTAAGGCGAATCTGGGTTTCATAAGATACTGTTTTAAAAAAAAAGATACAAAACAAAAAGCAAAGCAAAACACAAAACATTAACAATAAAAACAAGCACAACCTTTAACTGACTAAAACTTAGACACGAATTATTTACCAACCTCTCCTTGCCAGCTGTCTGTCCAACACCATGCATGCTACCACTGTCCTATTTGATCATCACGAGAGACTTCTACAACCAGTCCTAACTGCTTCCATGCCACACAGGGGAAGCTGAGTCTTAGGTGTCAGAGTCACTCACTTGTGTGTTCACTGACAGTAAGAGGCAGAAATCTGGCTCTGGGAGAAACCCAAAGCCACTGTGTTTAATAACAGCACACTTTTTTTCCAGATGTCAAAATCATGGTTTAACAATGTAACAGTCCCCTTTTGTTGACCACTTAGTATAAGCTGCAGATTGTTCTGGATTAACGACCAGGCACCTAAGGTGAGGGTGGGTCTTAGTATCACCATTGGCATTTCTTTACTACAGAAATGGCGTCACCAGGAGATTAAGGCAATGCTCCAGGTCATCAGCTGGGGGATGGAAGACCTAGTCCACCTACTGTTCCCATTTCTGTCACAAGACAAGTGACAAAGGCGACTTAAGTAGCGAAGGGTTTCTTTTGGCTCAAAGTTACTGTCCAGTATGGTGGGGAAGTCATGGCAGAAACCTGAGACTGCTGAGGCAGAGGATTGACGCTGGTGCTCAACCCCTGCTGTCCCTTTTATTCACTCCAAGACCCAGTCTGTGTGATGGCACCACCCCCACTTAAGGATGGGTCCCCTCCAAAACTTCCTCTCAGAATGCCCAGATTTGTTTCCATGGTGATTCTAAACCCTATCAGATTACCACTCTGTATCAACCATAGTGGGCCTTCCCCAGGTTTGTAGATCTTATAAGAGACTTCTGTACTCCTAAGTATAGAACAGAATGCTTAACAAGGCAGGGGAGGTACAGTGAAGCCTCAAATGAGGTTCATTTGCATAAACAAACTTAGGATATTACAGCTTTAAGGCCAAATCATTAAAAAAAGAAATCATCTCTGACTGAACTTTGATACCAACAGAACAGCGTGGGCCTGCAAGCATTTCGAGAGCAGGCATGTCCCAGCCAGGCAAATTTCTGCAAAATTTAAAGGAAAAGAATCTATGTGTGCAAGGTGATGTCATCCTAACATCCTGACCCACTGGTGAGTCTTAAAATTAAAATCAATGGAAGGAAGACGTGACATCATTAGATGTCTCTTAATCCAACTCCTATTTCTTTTGTGGATTAAACTGAAGAAGGACGTAACATTTGAGAAGATGAGAGAGGATAAAGCATATAAGATAGAACTGAAGTGACAATGTAGACTTACAGACATATTTCTTCATTAAGTGCTACAGCATTACAAAAACAATGACCTCATTTAGAATTACAACTGAGGCACGATCAACTTTATTTTACAAGTAGGAGAAATGAAGTACAAACATGACATCACCCACCCAAAGTCCCACAGTGGACAGATGGCACTGACTATAAATCTGTGCAATACCATGAATGATAATTCACATGTTATTCCTGTGTGCATGTGTGTGTGTGTGTGTGTGTGTGTGTGTGTGTGTGTGTGTGTGTGTGGTAGGGATTAGTCCAGGGCCTTTCACAAGCTATGCAAGTACTACTGGGCTATATCTCCAGCCCAAGAACATTTTTGAAGCCATAGGGAAATCTTACCTGCAGGACTTGTCACACCATAAAAAGAAATTTCCTGGCTCCCATGCCTTGGGGCCTGCTCCCTTTAGGAGGAAGAGCTGCTTCAAAGGGGTTTAGTCTTGTAGTTTCTGGAAGGACAGTGGTCACTGGATGCCACACAGTCCTTTTTATCAGTGAGATCAAATCTCAGCTTCAAGAAGGTGTAGTTCCAAGAAATGCATTTAATCATGAGGACACAATAGCCTATTTCCTTTCTTGCTGTGGCTTCTAGGAAGCTCAGGGCTGGGTTTCTATTTACGGCAGGGACATAGGGAAACGGTGACTAACATGCATACTGCAGCATGGAAGGGCTTTGTTTCTTTTGGACTGAAGTTATGTGACAGGTTGTCCTTCCTCTTGTCTCCGAGAAACCTCCATGCTGAAGAGGAGAGCACGCCTTCCGTCACACGCTGGCTATCCTCCGGGGATCTGGCATGTAGCACCTGACTACAATTTACTGCCCACTGAAACTTGACTGAAAGTAGATAAGTGTCCTCACCACACAGCTACAGGTGACACTGATGTGTTAGCTCTGTTGATTATGGCCAACATCACATAGCATTTCTTTCTTTCTTTTATTTTTTCTTTTTCTGACAGGGTCTCTCTACCTAGTCTTTCTTATCCTGAAACTCTCTATGGACAAACTAGGCTAGCCTTGAACTTACGTGCCTCTGCCTCCCAAGTGCTGGGATTAAAGGCATCCACCTCTAAACCCAGCACACTACATGCCTTTACGTTAGTCAAAGTGTCATCAGGCTATGCCCTTTGAATATATACAAATATATGTCATTTTCATCAGTCAGGTATTTTAGGTATGTCTTCATCTACAGGTCTTTCAGTATTTTGCCAAATGAATCAGTTGCTTTTATTCCCACTATGCTGTCTTTTTCTTAAGTCAACTGCCACCTGTGCCCAAAGTTACTGTGTAGTTTTGTGACTACAAATCACTAGAGTTTGGAATGAACACTTAGAAACAAGACGTAAAATACTTCCTTTGACAGATTGTGCCTTCACACCTTTGCCTCTACATATAAAATGATAAAGTCACTTAAAGCTTATTTGCTCATATCTAAAAATGCACATACCTTATGAGAAAGTTACCTGGTGTGCGCACACACACAATAAAGTCTGGTCTTATGGGAACAATTGCTATGATTTTTGTCTTGGTTTTTGTCAGCCCCTTCTCAGATTTCCAAATAACTCTTAGAGGTCATGACAGCCTCTAAGGCAAGGCTGGTATCTAGGAACAAATATCTATATTAATGAATCTCAAACTGTTCTTTATTTCCTTTTTCTTTAGATTAGCCTTTCTTGACCCGTGGATCTCAACCCCTTTGGGAATTGCATATCAGAAATCCTGCATATAAGATATTTATATTATGATTCATAACAGTAGCAAAATTATGGTTATGAAGTAGCAATGAACTATGTTAAAGGGTTAAAGCATTAGAAAGGTTGAGAACCACCGCTTTATAAAAAACTTCCGAGGGACTGGGGAAATGGCTTGGTTAGAAAAGTGCTTTCTATGCAAGCATGAAGATCTGAGTTTGGTCCCCTAGAACCCACATTTAAAAAGCCAGGACTATAAAGCAATGAGAGACAGGCAGATGCCTGAGGTTCCCTGAAGCTCAGGCTAGACGGTCCAGCCTGCTGAGCCAGTTTGGGCAAATGAGAGACCCCCCCACCTCAAAACCAAGCCAGATGCACAAGCAATACAAGATGGACAGCAACAGATAATGACAGCTGAGTCTGTCCTGTGGTCGTCATCCACATGCACACTCGTGCATCTATAAACACACGACTAAGCTGGTGAACACACATGCACACACACACATACACACACACACCACTTTTAAAGCTGAGCATGTTCAGAGGCAACTGCCTATCATCCAAATTATTTTGAGCATGCTTAGAGGTGTCTGTATCTTTAATCTTAAACTTTTGAACTCATGCGCTTAAGTTAAGTGTGCCCTAAATAACCGCACCTTCGTCCCTTCCTGAACTATGTCTAACAGAGACGCCTGGGAATGCACTTTTCCCTAAGGTGCTTTTCCATAGGCAGATGCACAGGCTTTCTGAATCAAAGCCCCATGCTTCAGTCATTCAAAGACAGCACTACTCTGGAAGTAGAACCCATGTGCTCCGTACTTGAAGCAGGGAATAAGTCTTTCTCTACTCCTTGATTTCTTGGCTGTGCTTATTTTGACCTGTGCTCATCCCAGTATGAGCCCCTTGGGTTTGGTGAGGGGTACTCACAAACGAAGAACACATGAAACTGATCACTGACGAAACACCACTAAAATCTTCCTATTATTTGGGGTAAGATTTTTGACTGAGTCTCGAGGTATCTTTGGACTTCTTTGGCTGAAATTCTAAAGACACACATTTAAAAATAATCTGTGCACCTGTCCTGCTGACAAATGACTGGAAAAGTTCATGCTGTTTCTGTCGGAGGAGAGAATGTTTGGGACCAGTAGCCTCTGACTCTGTAACCTGAGACCCAACTACAGGTGACCATAACAGCTGCCATTCCTCCCTGAGACTTGCTGTCTGCCAGAGGCTGCTCCAAGAGCACAGGGCAACGCCAGAGCACGGCATGATCAGACGAGAACACCTTAGAGTAAATTTGCTAGGGGGATTTCTATGCATTGGAAACTTTTAAATGAAGCTCAGAATTTTGGTTACTTTCCATGGCTCTACTGTTTGTTTGTTTGTTTGCTTGTTTGTTTGTTTTGCAAATCTAAAGTGCAGCTTACTTGTGCTTAACAAAAGATGCCACCCAGGAGGTCTTTGGGGCATGACAACAGTGTCACCTTGGCTAGGGAAACCTTGTTTTCTGACCAGCCATAAGATAATTTTCTTGATGGCAGATGAAGGGAGCAAGAAGCTCTGGGTCACTCAGGGAGAACCCAGCTATGATGCTTCCTCTTCATTCAGCCCCATCCAGATTCCTCCATGGACACAAGCCCAGACAGCAAGAGCTCTGATGGCCTGATGTCGAGTGTAAGACAGTGCCTGTGAAGTTTAGGTCTGAAGATGAAATCCAGGAGAGCAGCTCACAGGCTGGGTCCAGCTCGGTGTGGTGCATCCACCAGCCTGGGATGTGCAGCTCTGCATTCCAGCTCCAGCCCCACAAAAGGAAGCAGAGAAGGGAACCTGTCTGTGCATCAATCCCTAAGGAGGCAGGAGAATATGAGAAAATGAAGACTGATGGGGGCTTCAAGCTCACGACTGTTTACACATGTTCAGAGTGCACATGCACATGTGTGCTCATGCATGTGGGGACCAGAGGTCGACACTAAGCATCTTTCTCCATCACTTTCCACCTTAAGGTTTCTCGCTGACCTCGAACTCAGTGATGGGCTTCACCTATCTCAGTCTCTGTAGAGCTGGGATTACATATATGTGCCCTCAACTGTTATGTGAGTACTGGGGAGCAAATTCAAATCCTTTTTTCTGCTTGGCAGGTGCTGTACCAACAGAGCCATCTCACTGGCCCCATGGGAAAGTCCTTAGATCTTTCTGGCCTCTGTATCTTCTACTGTGAAATGAAATCCAAGAGCTTCATGCTTCAAATACATATGTGTAGACTGATTTCTGTGATGCTTTGGCCAACACAATGAAGAAGATAATGACAGCCCCATCCTGAATGCACAGAGTTTGAGGTCTGTCCGTCCCAGGAAACGAACTCCAAGTCACTCAAGAGCACATGGCCATCTCGATAATGCTATTGCGACAGTGTGAAACACTCATGGGCACTATGGGCCAGGACCCTTTAACAGCTGTATGCAACTAGTTCCATTCTGAATGGGGAAACTGAGGCCCAGGGAAGTCAACTAGGTCACAGCCGCATGGAGGGAGGTGGTAGCTAGAGCCCTGGGCAGCTCTGTCATTGATACTGTCTTGTCTTCCACCTGGCCATGGACTTGGGACAGTCTTTAGGCACTTCTGTTCTATTTTAATTTTTCCCAAGGGTCATTTTGGGGTCTCAACATATAGCACAGCTGAGCATTGATGTGTTAAGATGTTTCCTGACGACCCTGCCTTGCAGTAGGCAACATGGCACACAGCAGGCGGCTAGGGCAGTGGATTCTACCCTGCTCTGCCTGGCCCTAAGTCCACTCCTGCTCCACTGCAAGCCAAGCCCATCAATCAAAGAGCAGTGATCAACTCCGGAGAATACGGAGCGGCAGCGATAAGTAAGTGCCCTGTGCTTCCTGTGACCTTTAAACTGATTACCACTCTGGCTGAGTCCCAGTTCTGAGCCGAACTGAAAGGCCAGGCCTGAGCCAGCCTGACAGTTACTGAAACTGCGTCTCTCCCTCCCTTCCTCCTCCCTTCTCCCCTTCCTTCCCTCTTCATTTCTTGCGTACATGTTCACACATGTTTGTGTGTTACATGTGTTCCCATGAGTGTGTACACATCTTCTCTTGCATGTGGAAGCCAGATGTAAATGCTGAGTATCTTCCTAAACCAATTCTTCATCACATTTATTGAGACAGAGTCTCTTACTGATCCTGCAGTTCACCAATTAGGCTGGACTGTCCCACCAGCAATCTGCAGAGAGCCTGCTGTCCCATCCGGCAGCACGGGACTTAACAGCCTTACACTGCTGCTCCTAGCTTTCTACTTGGGTGCTGGGGACCCACTCAGGTCCCCATGCCTAGGTGGCAGGACTCCAATGACTGGACCAACTCTCTGGGACCCCCCTCCCCAACCCCATTTTCTTTTATTTTGAAACTTTAACTTACAATATATCCAGAATAGAAAAAAACAGAAAAGCAATTGCCAAAAAGGATGGAAAACCAGAAATCCTACCATGATTAATATCCATTCTACTATGGTCTTTTTCTAATATAAAAATATACACATAAATAAACAAAGGGATTTAGTAATTCAAAATACAGGCTCACAGATGCCCCACCATCTGCCATCTGCAAGCTGGGGAGGAGTGTAGGGGGTTATAGGCATGTGTGGTAACACGCCTATCGCTTATACATGTGGTGAGGTGAGTCCAGTGTTTGAGAGCCTGCGAGCTCAGAGCTCCTGAGGCCTGAGGACCAGGAGCCCCCAGGCAAGAGGATAGCAGTGTGCTGTGTAAACAGGAGGTTCTTTCTTCCTTCCTCACCTTTTATCCTCTGCAAGTCCTCACCAGTGGAGAGGCCATCCATGTGTTCAGCTCACCAGTTTAAACTCACATCTAACTCCTAGGAACACCCTCACAGCTAGACCCAGAAAAAGCATTCACCAACTATCTGTGGGAATAAACCTACTGAAGTTTAGACACGTCCCCAGAGATGAGGAGAATACTGTCTCATTAACATAGTTCCCCAAATTACAGCTTGTTCTTGGAGTACCAACACTAGAAAATAAAAGCCCCCAGATACAAGGTAACACAGAAGTGGTCCTCAAGGGAGAGAAAGGGCCATGTGAATTACACCCTATAGACTCTAGTTGCCAATCAGAACACACACTCACACACATGCTTACTAACAAAGGCACATACATTCTCTCTCTCTCTTTCTCTCTCTCTCTCTCTCTCACACACACACACACACCCAAGCACACATACTCATGCGTGCACACACAGAGATGAGTTCTGCGGGCCTCTAAGCTTTTCCTTTTTGAGCTCAGGTGAAGGATCAGCGTTTTCCTCCACAGTGTGGACTGTGGAACCCGCCACTCACTCTTCTGCTCTTGTTTGGCCCAGAAGACCTTCACACGCTGGCGGATGTGCTTGTCCTCACGTAGCTTCTTATGCCACTGCCGCAGTTCCTGAATCTCCGGGTCACAGCGCACCTGGAAAAGCCACAGAGCTTAGCTGGTCCCCTTTCTCCACACTTCCACACACCCCTTTACAAGTCTGCATGGGAAAGACTTCTCAATCAACTGGAGGTACTGTAAGTTCATAAAATTCTTTCTTGCAGCACTGGGCTCAGTCTCAGAGCCTTGTGCGTACTAGGCCAGTGCTCTAACACTAAGCCACGCCCCACCCTTGTTTTGATGTATTTTAGAGTCTCAGAAAACACTGTTCTCAATAAATTATCTACACTCCAAACTGCTCATTTCATATTTGAGAATAAATAAGATTGTGAGGATTTGCCACGCTAATGCTATGTTGAAATATTCTAAATTGCTGCTGTCCCATAAAATTTTAACATCTGATTTTAAATTTTCTCCATCTCATTTAAAAAAAAAAAAAGCAGATGAGGCTTAGATAATATATTAACCTAAATAGTAAATTAGTACCATTAATATCCATGGATTATATCCATGCAATATTCAAAATCTTATTATTTCAACATGTAATTAATATCAAAAATTTTAACGTAGGCAGACATGGCAGTACATACTATAATCCCAGCTCTTTGGGAGGCTGAGGCAGAGAAAACTGTGACTTCAAGACCAGAATAAGTTATACAGCAAGAATGTCTCTCCAGCCCCATGTTATAGTTCTTGTCTGAGTATCTTCTTTCTATGTCTGCTATATTTCTATCTCTATCTATGCTAGTGCTCTATCTACTCTTGAGCTGTAACCAGCAAAGTACTGGCTCCATCCCAACACCTGAATAACTAGATATGGTAGCAGATCCCTGGAATCCTGGCACTCGGGAGATAGAGGCAGAGAATCAGAAATTCAAAGCCATCTTCTAACCACACAGAGAATCCCAATGTGGGATCCAAGAGACTCTGTCACTCATTCTATTGAGATAGGAATGATTAGACCCATTCCACAGATGAGAGAACTAAGCTGGAGAGAGAGCAGATGTTATTCCAGGGGTGAGCAAACTGTGCAGGTGTGATACAGTTGTGCATGACCAAGTAGACTCTTTTTCCACATATCTTTATTATTTTATTATGTCATATAAATTATTTATTATTCACTTTATATCCGAATCACTATTCCCCTTCCAATGGTCCCTCCCCTAACCTCCCCCTTCTTCTCTGAGAGAGTAGAAGTCTCCCTAGGTATCCCCACACCCTGGCATATCATGTCTCTGCAGGGCTAGGTGCTTCTTCTCCCACTGAGGCCAGACAGGACAGCTGAGTTAGGGGAAAGGATTCCATAGACAGGCAACAGCTTTAGGGACAGCCCTGGCTCCAGTTGTTTGGGACCCACATGAAGAGTGAGCTGCACATCTGCTACATATGTGTGCTGGAGGCCTAGCTCCACTCCATGCATGCTCTTTGGTTGGTGGTTTAGTCTCTGAAAGGGTCTAGGTTAGTTGACTCTGTTGGTCTTCCTGTGGAGTTCCCATCCCCTTCAGGCCCTCAATCCTTCTCCTAACTCTTTCATAAGAGTCCCCAAGCTCCATCCAATGTTTGACTGTGGGTCTCTACAACTGTCTGAGTGGAACCTCTCAGAGAACAGCCATGCTGGGCTCCTTATCTACAAGCATAATTGCAAGGCATTGGTACAGGAACAGACAGGTTGATCAATGGCATTGAATCAAAGACCCTGAAACAAACCCACATATCTATGGACACTTGATTTTGGACAAAGAAGACACAACCAAACACTGGAAAAAAGAAAGCATCTTCAACAAATAGTTCTAGTCTAACTGGATGTCTGAATGTAGAAGAATGCAATTAGATCCATATTTATTACCCTGCACAAAACTGAAGTCCAAGTGGATCAAAGTACCTCAACATACAACTGGATGCACTAAATCTAATAAAATAGAAAGTGAGAAATAGCCTTGAACTCATCAGTACAGGAAACAACTTCTAGAACACCAATGGCTCAGGTTCTAAGATCAGTGATTGGTAAATGGGACCTCATGAAACTGAAAAGCTTCTTCTGTAAGGCAAAGGACACCATCAATTAGACTAAATAGCAGCCTACAGATTGGGAAAGGATCTTCACCAACCCTGCATCTGAAAAAGGGATAACTGTGAGACCTGGTGCCAGAAATTCCACACAGCTCTCTGGCTAGAGATAAGGGTGACCTCTGCAACCTCTGCCACTGGATCAGGCTGGAGTGTGCAAGCTCAGGTGAATGGAGAAGGAAAAAAAAAAAACATTTTGGCTGCTTCTGATGCTGAGCACAGCTTGCCCATGTTTCCACTGGCATGGGGCGCTGGACCAGGTTGAACTGAGCCAGCGAGAGACTTCAGTGTGGGATATAAGAAGCTTCAGGATAGAAAATCTCTTCCCAATCTGAGGTGTTATCAGCTCTTTAGAACAAAGGATCTCAAGTGGTGGAATGATTCTTACACGCATCTTTTTACTCTCAACCCAAGCTCCTGTTTATATATATACAGTTTTGAAATGGTTTGGAGTCTGACAACCAGCACTTTCTATTGGCTTGGCCTGAGGGCTTGGAAAGACCTTGCCTACATATTTGGGGGCAGTCCTGCTTTTGCCTGGAGCTTATGTGACCTGCCGTCATGTCTATCTGCATGGGAGGGACTTGGGGCATGGCTGATCTGACTGAAGTCTATGTCACATCCTCCAGCAGAGAGGGGACTTGGGGTGTGGCCAATGCCCTGAGGGGCTGTGAAGATTGGGAAGATGTGAAGCATGCCAGTGTGAAGATGGTAGTGTGAAGATTCTTGATTCTCGAGAAATTGGGAAGCTTCCTGCCATCTCACTCATTGTCCCTGGGGCTTCTACCATCTCAACTAAGAATCAGGGTTCCCAACATGGCCTACCTGCTTCACAGCTAATAACCAAAATTTATAAAGAACTCAAGAATTTAGACACCAGCAACCCAAATTAAAAAACTGGAATACAGAACTAAACAGAATTCTAAAAGGGAAGGAATCTCAGATGTCGAAGAAACACTTTAAGAAATGTTGAAAGTCCTTAGTCATCAGGGAAATGAAATCAAAAGGACCTTAAGATTCCATCTTATACCTGTCAGAATGGCTAAGAACAAAGATTCAAGTAATAGCACATGCTGGCAAGGATGTGGTAAAATGGGAACACTCCTTCATTGGTGGTGGAAGTGCAAACTGGTACAAACACTTTGGAAATTAATTTGGCAAATTCTCTAAAACCAAGAAGAATTCTACCTCAAGACCCAGCTATACCACTCCTGGGCATATACACAAAAGATGCCCCACTCTACTATAGGGGCATTTGCTCAACTGGGTTCAAAACAGCTTTATTCGTAATAGCCAGAAACTGGAAACAACCTAGATGTCCCTCAACTGAAGAATGGATTAAGGAAAATGTGGTATATCTACACAACAGAATATCATTGAGCTATTAAAAACCAAGCAGACTCTTAAGCATAGCCTCTCACCCCCTTCTCCATCCCTCTTCATTACCCTCTTGCTGGAAAGACTGCTTGACAATAAGCTGACTCTAAGCCTAAGTGGCTAATGATGATATCAAATTTATTCTGAAAGAGAAGTTAAAGTTGTTGAAGAACCACCACAATGTCTGAGGAGGTTGCCATGGTAACATTTACACAGTGCTTAGGGTTAACCTTTTTAATTAAGGGTGACCACTTTGTGGTTTCCAGTTCATGATCAGCTCCATTCATTAAATGGAAGCCATCGCTTTATACTCTGTGGAAGAGTTCCATGTGTTGGGATTAGTACGTGGATCTGGGGGAGGCACTAGATGCCAAGGTCAGTGGTCTCCCAGATAGTGGCTACTCCACTTATCCTTCCAGGGCCCCTAAGAGCGGGGGCGGGCGGGGGGAGAAGCCTGCTTGTTTTACTCATCGTTTAGAACCCATAACCTTGACTTGCTGGTCCACTGGACCAGAACAGGAGGGGTAAGGCAGAAGCAGGGCAATTAGAAGCTGTTGGAGACCTCAGGTGCATACAGGAAACAAGTACAGGCAGTTCAGAAGAGGTCAGGGGACAGCACAGCTGGAGCAGCCTTGGGGATAGAGCCATCCCAAGGGGGCCATCCAGGTAGGGGCCCATTTGCTTTATCAAGGTACAGTTGGATCTCGAGACTTTCCACTGAGCTTCCTACTGGGGATGTAACACTTGTCAGTAAGGCTACTTACACATCTGCCTCCCCCCAGGGCACAAACAGTCCCTGAACTGGGCCAAGTCGGGTTTGACCTTCAGATTCCCTCCCTGCTTACAGCAACTCTTCCTGTTTTCTCTCTCCTCTCTCAGTGCAAGGCACAACACCTATTATCTCTTGGAAGTGTGTTGCCATTATCTCTCCTGGGAACTTCTGTGAGTTGCCAGTAGCCCTGATGGTTGTCTTTTTACTTAATTGTAGTAAAATACAACATAAACACTACATTTTAATCATTTAAAGTACACTCCAGTGGTGCTAAGTACATTCAGAACTTTGTGCAACCAGTCCACCCATCCACTTCAAGAACATTCTTATCACCTCAAAAGGAAATTGTGTAGCCATTAATCAGAACCTTCTGGTTCTCTCTTCTCCCCACCCCTGCCACTAATCTGCTTTAGACTCCAGAGTGTCTGTGAATTTCCTCATTTGGGATATTTCACATAAAGGCAACCATTTGTCCATGGGCCCTTAGTGTACTGATTCTTTTACCTATACAGGGCTTCATGATTTACCCCAATCCCTTGCTACTTAGCATCCCACTGTAGAGCTATGCTATAGTAAGATTACCCATTTGTCTCTTCCTAGACATTGGAGTTATTGCCACCTTTTCCAATTGTGAACAGAGTTCTGTGATGACCTGCCACACCACATTTTTGCTTAAATATCCATCCCCCTATAGTTCTTTGACTATGACCTACATCACAAACAAAAACACCTGTTTGCCCACCCATCTAAGGCTGTATTCATTCACAGAGCTCTGTACACAGTACAGTGTGGTCTCCTCTCTTGGGCCAGAAGCCTTTTTCCTTGACTTTCTTCATTATGCTCTGGGCACCATTCACCTTGGCAGAATGCTGTTGCTGCAGCAGCAGCCTTGTTGGTGAGGCTCGCGTTGCCAGGTGATCGTGGGGCATTAGAGAAGGCCTTTATGAGCTGGGAGAACAGGCACCCATTGAACTGGGCTAATCCCACTGACTATTGTCACAGTTGGGAAAGCGATTCAGATGGCAGGAACTGTGCCCATCAGCAAATACCAGAGAGCAGCATGGTGTCAACGCACAGCAGTTTCCCTTCCCCCTCCCCACCCCCTACTCCTCCTTCCCACCACTTTGTTTTTAAGTCACCCTGGAGAGCCAGCTTGTTGGTTCACTAACAAAACAAAAGCTTCTCGATTCCAGTGCCAATTCTTATTTTTATTTATTTACTTATTTATTTTAATTAATTGATTCATTAATTTTGGTTTTTCGAGACATGGGTTCTCTGTGTAATAGCCCTGGCTATCCTGGAACTTTCTTTGTAGAGCAGGCTGGCCTCTAAGTCATAGAGATCTGCCTGTCTCTGCCTCCTGAATGCTGGGACTAAAGGCGTGCGCCACTATGCCTGGCCAGACATCAATGTTTATTTGTTATGATATTCATTTTGTTTTGTTAGAGATCAAACCCAGGGTTTTGCACGTGCCAGGCAAGTGCTCAACCACTGAGCATGCATGCCAAGTCTGGCTGTCTTTTTTTTAATGCACCTGAAATTATCTACTTCTTCCAATTATATAAAATTCTGATGAAAGGCAATTTAGAAAACCACATTAGTTTAGAAAGCCAGCTCTGGGCTGTGGAGATAACTCTGTGGGTAAAGCACTTGCCATACAAGCATGAGGACCTGAGACTTGGCACAGTAACACCGACCTATGACCCCAGTACTTGTACAAGATGGGAGGCAGCTCCAGCAGGGTCCTTGGAAGTTGGCATACCAGAGCCTCTTGCACACAGCCACAAATAACTAAGAGTTCTGTTTCAAACAGAGAGGAAAGCAAGGGGTGGTACAGAAGTTTGTCCTCTGACTATTGTATGAACACTGCAACAAGTGCATTCCCTTCCTCCACCACACAGACAAACACACACATCCACATATATATATGTATATGTGTATGTACACACAAGGGGAAGGGAAGGGGAGAGGAGAGGAGGGGAGGGGAAGGGAAGGGAGGGGAGGGGAGGGAAAGAAAACTCCAAACCGACACTCTTGAGACTGAAGCTCAGCTCTGCACAACCTTGCTTATGTCCTCAGAGCCTCAATTTCCTAATCTGTAAAATGGAGTTGGCACAAAACTAATACCTAAAATGCTAATAAAAACCTGTCTACATAAGTTACCTTTGTGTTAATTTACTCTTAAAATCAACTGGTAAAGAAAAGAGTAGATTCATCTGCTATGGTGAATCCTCCAATTGCCTTGGCTGCTCAAAACCAAGAGGCAGAGGAGCCAATGACTCAAAAATGTGGTCTCCCAGGAGTTTAGCAAGCACTGAGTACATACGCGATTCTGTAATTTCACAACTCTGGGCTCTGGCCAGCTGGTGCAGAGGTTCCAGGGTTGTGTGGGGTTGGGGAGGAAAGCAGCGGCTGCTAGGACTGCAGTCACCTTCACAATCTCTACTGCCCCAGTGCTCTGAGCTCACTTGTTTGCCTTGCTTCTTGGCAAAACAGACAATCACATAGCAACAGCTGCCCTGGCTTATTCCCTAGAGCTTTCCTAATTGCCTTGAAGGAAAGTGCTTAATCCATCCTAGTTACTGGAAGGATGCTGGAGAAGGAATGGAGGGGTCAGTCCTTCAGTGACACTCACTAGCACCAACCCTGAATTTGGCATGTGACATCTCCCAGAAGGTTCTTCTGATGACATCTTTGCCATGGCATGACATCCTAATGGTTATTTAGTAGACTTTACATTTAAGAAGGACCAGTTTCCACATGTAGGAGAGAGGGGTAGGCGGGGAGATGTTTGCAAAACTCCTTCCTGCTATCTAGTAAAAGCCCCAGAGCTCATAACTTTCAAGTTCCATTTTCTCTTTGTAGGAAGCTTGGAGATCTCTGGCAAAACCAAATCAGAGCAGAGCAAAGCCGGCTTCTTGTTGTAAAATTCACTAGTGTTTGGTGATCACTGACACTCACCCACACCACAGAATGCCTCAGAGTTGCTTGAACTAGAACCCTGCTCTGGACCAGCATTGTCAACAGTGGGTGTTGGCACATCTGGGAACACCCAGCTTAGCTGGTGGGTGTGAATGGCACTTTAGAAATCTAACGAGGGAGCAGGGAGATGGATCACTTGGTAAAGCAGCAAGGATGAAGACCTGCATTTGGATTCCCAGCCCCATGTAAAGTCAGGCATGGTGACACATGCCTGTACCCACACTGGAAGGCAGTGGTACGGGACAAAAATGCCCCCTGGAGCCTTCTAGCCAGCCAGCTAGACAACTCCAGGCTCAGTGGGAGACTTTGTCTTAAAACTCCAATGGTTGTTTGAGCCAAAGCCTGGTACTTTTCTATAGAATAGAGAAGATTCTAGCTGATTTTTGATATGCGCATATTGGATATGCTTAGTAAGTCAACAGTATAAGGTATAATAATCTGTCATTTTAAATGTTGCATGATGAAAAAATAAAGTGTACAGCAATGGAGGAAGATGCTCAATATTGCCCTCTGGCCTCCACACATGTGCGCACGCACACACACAAACACACATGTACACACGCACTCACATGTACATGTATACGCACACTACACATACATGTACATGTACACAAATCTAATGAATAGAAAAATAGCACTTATTCCTTTATTGCTATGGGCATCTTTATCCCCATGTATTTAACTTTAAGGTCTACTTCGGTGACCACTCATAATAGTCAGACACCTTTTTTTTTTTAATTAATTTTATCTTTTTTTTTTTTTTTTTCATTTTGCTGGACCGAACTACTTTATTCACTGAGAACCCAGACCACATGTGAGTCAAGTTGGAACCAATCATTACACCAAAGGCTGGGGCCTTCTGAGGACTGAACACTGTTACCCCAAAGCCTAAACAGACGGATGTCTTTGGCTCCTGACCTGTGTGGATTTTGTCCCCTGGACTAGTTATCTATACACAACACACAATGGATGCTGCAGGCAACCACGATACTGCTGTGTCACTACCTAAAAAAAGTGAGATGGAATAAAAATCCCAAAACACAGCCAAGTAAAGCACCCAGCGGCCTGGAGATGCCACCTTGATGGTCTTCTGCAGGGAAGGAGGTCCCTTCCTGAGAGGTGGGAGGAAGTAGAGAGCACTTTGGGGATGCCAGTGACATCTAAAGGGCACAAACTAGGAGGAAAAGAGGCTGGGGAAGCAAAGCAGAAGATGGCTCCCAGGAGCTGGCACAGTGAGACCCAAAGTGAGGGAAGCAGCCTCCAGAGGGTAGAGGACGCTTCGTCTGTTGGGTCACAGCCATACCCCAGGGCCTCCTGCATCTCTGTTCCTTGGCACTCACTGGCTATAGCTGATGTGCCCTTGCTCAGGGCTGTCTGCTGAGCCAACCCTGTCCTGGGCACCAATGAGGAAGGTACATGGCTTGGCTCCTGGATAGCAGAGGGGCTGCGTTTTATGGATTACTGATTATATGGTATCGCTTCTCAACTCTTTGCTTCCAACCTCTTTGGGTTATTTTGTATCTTCTAACCTCTGGTGTTGAGGCTATCCTTTTGTGACCCAGGCTGAAAACGATGGCACGAGCCATTCCATGTACATTTATTATACTTCTCTTGCCTGGCTTTATTTGGAATCTTTCATGCTTTTATATATACCTCTTCCTTCCTGGTTTCTGGAGCATCCAGTGTCTGGACTCCAGTTGTCTCTTTCCACCCATTTACGTCACGTTCTATTCTTTGTTTTTACTGGCTGGTTGGGTTTCACTTGGATCTTTGTTGTTGTTGTTGCTATTTCGTCACAGGGTCTCCCTATGCACCTGTGATTGGCCTCACACTATATCCTCCCACCTCAGCCCGAGGCTTCCATGTGTGGTTATAGCCGTGCAACACTATGTTGCTATATGCCAAGTGTTGTGACACATGCCTGCAGTCCCAGCCATTTGGGAAGCGAAGGCAGGAGAATCCTAAATTTGAAGAAGCCAGCCTGTATTACATAATCCAATCTGAGCAACAATAATAAAACCGCCCCTCTCCCACTGAGACAGGGATTTGCCTTACTATGTAGACCAGGCTAGCTTTGAACTCACATTGACCCACCTGTCTCCTCTCCCAAGAGCTGGGATTAAAGGTATGCACCACTGCATACAGCCTTGGAAGCCTTACTGGGGGCTGGAGAGATTGCTCAGTGGTTAAGAGGACTGACTGCTCTTGTAGAGGTCCTGAGTTCAATTCCCAGCAACCACACGATAGGTCATGACCATCAATTATGGGATCTGATGCTTTCTTTTGACCTGCGGGCTCTATACACAAATAGAGCACTCACTCATATTATAAAATAATAAATTAAATATTTTTAAATTTGCCATAATGTAATAAATTAATTAAAAGTAAATCATATCATAAAAGTCTCCTCCCGTGTGACGCAAGGACTTGAATGGCTTTCACTCTAGTGTCCTTGCTCCTGCCTTTCCGAGAACCACCTGACATTTTGGCTTGCTGCTCTATCTCAGGCCCTCCTACCTGCTTACAGATTGTCCTACCTCCTCCCTCATGGGTTCATTTCCCTCTATTTAAACTCATCTCTCAGGATTTCTTTCGGGAGGGGTGTTTGGGAAAGGCGTTATTTATAGCTCTTGAGTGATGGGTGAGTGGGTATGTAATTCTAGGTTCCATGTTGTTTTTCCCCTTCATCAGCAGACACTACACTCACTGTCTAGGGCATTTACTATGGCTGATGACAAGCCTATAATTGCCCTCTGGCTTTTTCTTTGTAGGGAATCTGCTGCAGGGCAGCTTTGAGGATTATGTCCCATGGCTTTGCTGTGGGACTTTTTGGATGGCCTTGTCTTTATCCGACTCATTCAGGGTTCACCTTTCAGTGCCCTTTACGATCTGGCTACTCCACCATCCCTCCCACAGCCATGCTGCAGTTCCTAGCACACTGACACTTGGTCCTCTCATCTTTTCTCGGCTGCTCCTCCTCCCAGCCCTCGGCTTCACTCTCCTCCCCAGACCCGACTCTCACTAACTGCTCCTTCAGCTGTGTCTATCTATTGGTTACCACATATCAGAGACGTGATCCACAGGTCAGCAACCTCCATACCCAGCCAAGCCTGTGAAGTTAGCACACAAGAGAGGGTAAGCCCAGGAAGGTGGGCTTTAACAGACTTCCTGTCACTGCTGATATACACTGCCTGCTTGTTCTCGGGTTTGTATCTGTATGTTTTTCTTTTTTTCTCACTGTGTGTGCAGCGCTGGGGTTGGACCTATGGCTTCATGCAGGCTGGGCATGCATCCTGCCACGCAGTCATCCTTGCCCATTCAGGGGAGTACTTTCCTCTACCATCAGCACACTTAGTTCTTTTTCAAATCTGAATTTCCCCTCTTTTTCATACTGTCTTGTTCTTCCAGCATGGCCTTTATTTTGTTCTAGTAAATCTATATAATCATTGTAAACATACTTCACAAACTCAAATTGCTATGCTTGAGGGCCTGAGTGCTCAAGTTGGTGCTGGCTGCTGACTCCTCTCTTCTTTGGAGGTTCATTTTTAAAATTAGAGTTTATAACTTCTGATGGTCTTAGTTCCAGCTCCAAGCTTGTCCACATCTGAGGTCATGTCTATAACTAGCAAATTCTGATTGGAGTGAACAAGACAGTAAATATTGTTGCTTTTGTGGGCCATGAAGTCTCTTTCAAACCAATTCCATGCTGCCATACACCATAAAAGCGGCAGTAGACAATATGCTAAATAGCTGTGGCTATGTTCCAGTAAAACGTTATTTGGAACACACGGGGGGGGGGGGGGACTGGGAGAGGGGGGATGGAGAGAGGGGGAGAGGGATAGGAGAGAGAGATGGATGCACATATACACACGTGGGGGGACAAAACAACTTGGTTTGTTGCCAGATTGAATGGGACAGGCCTATAATCCCAACTACTATGGAAACTAAAGCAGGAGGAACACACTTCAAGGCCAGTGTGGACAACTTAGTGAGACTGTGACTCAAAGAAGAAGGCCAAAAACATACTGAGGTTGCTCAAGGGTGGAGGACTTCTTCCCCGTGTGTGTGGGTGGCCATAGGTCCAATCTTGAACACTACAAAAATTATTTAACAAAAAAAAATAAAACCCAAGGAATGAACAGGGGCTGGATGTTGTCCATGGGTTTGCCGACCTATGCCTTGAGCCCCATGGGCTTTACAGCCCCAGCCTCCTCTGGTGCCTCTTCCAGCTCTCACACTAATTTGACGCTGTGCCCTTGGTGAGTCCCTTGGACTCTTGTCTTTAAAAACCCACTCAAATTGTAAGCTCAACAAATAACACTGATGTCATTTGGGTTCTGTTGACATAGGAACCTCCCCGCCCCTCCCCCCGCAGAGTTCTAATGCATGCCAGTGAGGTAGAAAAAGACCTGCAGGACTCCAGGTGATTCCAAGGGGCTGAAGCCTGGGCCACCCTGCTTCCCTGAATGAGAACCCCAGGAATGAGCTTAACGCTACAAGCCCCGCCTAGGACATCTGTACGGCTTGGCTGTTTCAGTTCCTACACAAATACCAAGCTGATTACTGCAAATCTGTCCAGTGTGAGTCAAGGGAGCACTCTTGGGCTGTTAGGCCGTGGTCAGGAAAGCAGTTGCTGGGTGACTCACAAGCACCAGCTGCCTTTCCTGAGGTAGTCTTTGCAATGCCCGGATCTAAGGCCTTCTCCCAGGAAACCACACCTACTTTTGTACTGAAGTCTTTCCCTCAACTCCTGCTCCCCGGGGAGGGGGGCAGGTCACAGCACATACAAGAAAGACATGGAATTTCCCCCACATCTCAATGATGTCAGTTCAGACAGAGTTCATCCAGCTTCTCTTGATAACGGAGTGTCCAGATGATCAGGAATGAATCAGATTGCAAAGGCATTTAAGGTATTTGATGAACCTCTCAGTGACTTACAGGGTAAATTACACCACAGTGTGCTGTGCCAAGGACCCTGTCACAGGGCATGCTCTGAGCTCTTCCCTCTCATCCACACTGACAGTTGTTGAGGGTTTCTAATGCAGGACCTGTGAGCACTGTTTTAGAAGCTTTATGTACATTATTTATTCTCAGAAGAAATCTATGAGGTGGGCAGTATTTCCACTCTTTTCAAAGAGGAAACTGATCCTCAGTCAGGCAAATAATGCCCCGAAATCAGTACCTATTGTAGCCCAGTGTTGAACCCAAGCAACAAGGAAAACCTGCTCCAGTGTTGCCATTCATTCTATTCCTGGCTGAAGCAGCAGCTCAGGGTTGCTTGTGGTATGGCTGAGTTTGAAAGCCAGTGATTCCTCTGCCAGGGTTCTCAAAGAGTGTTCCCCAGGTCGCCAGCATCCCTAGCACCCAGGGTTCTCAAAGAGTGTTCCCCAGGCCGCCAGCATCCCTAGCACCCAGGGTTCTCAAAGAGTGTTCCCCAGGCCGCCAGCATCCCTAGCACCCAGGGTTCTCAAAGAGTGTTCCCCAGGCCAGGCCGCCAGCATCCCTAGCACCCAAGAACCTGTTTGAAATGCACATTTTCAGGACCCACCCAACCCTCCCAACTCTGGGGGAGGGGCCCTGATACAGGCTGCAGATGGAGAACCGGGGTGTGGTAATGTGAATAATACAAGCACTCAGGAAGCTGAGACAGAGGATTGTGGGTTTGAGGATAGCCTGGGCTGTCTCTAAATAAGTAAATAAATATCAAGAGTTAGGGATACAGCTTTGGGGAAAGCACTTGCCCAGTTTGTGTGAGGCTCTGGGGTTCATCCCTAGAAGGCAGGGGTGGGGAGTGGGAGGAGCCACCACACTGTGCCCTTGTTGAGTCATGTGGATTCTTGTCTAAAAAACCCCACTGTCACTCAAAATTTAATTATGGACTCAAGAGCTGGAGGTACAGCTCAGGTGGTAGAAAATGCTCGATCAGCACATATAAAGTGCTGCATTCCTGGGTTTGATGCCCAGCTCCATATAAGTCAGGTGTGGTGTCATATTGTAATACAAAATCAGATGGTAGAGACAGGAAGGTCAAGGAGTTCAAAGCCATCCTTCGCTCATGACAAGTTCAGAGACTATCCTTGGCTACAGGAACCCTACCCCTATCCCCCACACACATATGGGAGTCTATTCACACATATGTCAGTGAATAATGTAGGCCAAGCTCATGACTTGCTCTGACCAAAAGAAGGTAACAGAAGTACTGCTATGAAAACTCTGAAATCTAGGCCTGAAGAAAGCTTGTAGCTTCTGGACCTGTCTCCTCGTGTTAGTTCTACATTTAAGGAGGCTCTTCTGATCCACCACAACATGTTAAAAAGCCACATGGAAAAGAAATGCCAACCAGCATGCCATCTGCCAGACATGTGAAAACAGCAGCTTGGCCTCCCCTCTGTACCTAGTCACCTGCTAATCTGGGTACACAGGGAACCAGCAGAATAGCCCATCCAGTTCACACACAGGATGCTGGAACACAGTAAAGCACTGTGGATTTATTCTTCAACATTATCTTTGTTGTTGTTACAGTACGTTGTGTGCAGATGCATGTGCTGCAGTGCATTGTGGAGGTCAGAGGGCAATTCTGCGCAGCTAATTCTCTCCTTGACCTTTTGGGAGGATGCTCTTACCCACTAAGGGATCTCCCTAGTCTAAGTCTACAGATTTAGACCACCAAGTATTCTCATAGGTTGCTATCCACCCAAAAAGACTCAACCACAGCAGAGAAACTGACCTGTGAATTTTTACCTTTAAAGGAAAGTGACCCAGAGAAGTGGAGAAGGGCAGCTAGATGCCAAGCAGGATGCCAGGGACCTCACCTTCTGGTCTCTCCTTGCCAAGCTTCTCAGTATAGATCTAGCACAAACCCCTGTGAGCTTATGTCCCCCTGTCACCATACAGGGTAGTCAACCTTTTGACATCAGAAAGTAACACTGAGGTTTGTAAATGTCATGGGACTGCATTCATGGCCCTCAGACTGTGTGCTAGGCATGCCTGAAAGCTGAAAGGTCTTTATTGTTACCTTGATGTTTGTCTTAAGACAGGTTCTTCCTGTGTAGTAGCCCAGGTTAGATTCTATCTCCTGATACTCCTGCCTCAGACTCCTGAGTGTTGAAATTAAGGGTTTGCTCTGCCACAGACAACTAAAAAGTAAAAATAATTTTGAGACATATTCTCATGTAGCCTAGGCTGGGCTTGAACTCACTATGTAGCCAAGAGTGGCCTTAAACCTCTGATCCTCCGGCCTCCACCTCCCAAATGTTGGGATTACAGATCTGTGTCATCATGTCCTTGTTTTATGTGGTTCTGGATATTGAAGCTAGGGCATCATGCATGGTACAAAAGCACTCTACCAACTGGGCTACACCCCAAGCCCTTGAAGAAATCCTTGATAACATTAAACAAGAGGCATTTTCATGTTACGTTCTCCCCTGTAGATGGCCTGGCCAGGCCAGGTCTTGTGTGTTTTTCTTGTTTATTCTCCACTTCAAACCTAGGAACTGGAATTCAGTATTACTGCTAGTCACAGTTTGTAGATGAGGAAAGTGAGGCTTGGGGAAGCTCAATGCCAATTCAAGGCCACACGGCAAAGGAGGTGGCATTAGGCTTATGAAGCACTGATGGCAACGCCAACCCACTGCACTGATGGCAATGCCAACCCACCATATTGGTTCATATGCAGATCCTAGGCTATCTGGAGTTCATCTCATACTGGAGTAGGTCCTACTAGGCAAACAAGATGGGAAGAGGCTGCTTACAGCCTGGCAAGATGACAGGCTTTGGGCTACTTATACCTGAGGAGGTACTAGTAGTTCTATGTAAGTAACTGAAGGAACTGGTGAGGGTGGGGGAGGGGAACCTAGCCTGAGACCTGATCCCAGAGCAGCCCAAGGCCCCTATTTATAGTACTGTGGCCTATTTCAGCCTGCTGAGTGGCCAGACATTGCCCCAAGAAGGAGGCCTGAATGGGGACCACAGCAACTGGGTGCCTTCTTTCTGGGGCACCAGAGTCCTGCTGGGCACAGACAGAAGTTTTTATCCCAATCAAAAGAATGTTTTGAAAAATAACAAGTTTTCTCAGGCAGGAAAAAAAAATCCAACAAAACCCAAAAGAATAGAAACCAAGTACTTGGATACCACCAAGAAACAACTGTGAATATATTCTTACAGAGTAAACACATGGTCACAGCTTTCAACGAAGCTACACCCTCACAGCTAACAGGATAGGGGTGGGGTGAGAGGTGGGGATGGAGGGTGGGGGATGGTAGGAGCACAATTGTAAGTCCTGTTTTTCAGGAATAGAAAGGGAAACTGAATAATTGAAATAGTGACAGGGCTGTCGAGCCAAGAGGCAAACCTCTTTACCCAAGCTGTTCCTTCTGTGTTAAGAAGCAGACTTTTGTGTGTGTGTGTGCTGGGAATAATAATGCTGTCCTCTAATCCCAGTGTTTGGGAGGCATGGAAATTAGGTCTACAAGTTCAAGGCCAGCTTTGAATCTCAAAAATAAAACTGCATAGCTGGTGGGAGGGGCTCCCTAAAAATCTGTAAACAGTCAGTGGTTGCTGGGGAGGGAGAGACATTTTCTTCAGTGATGTGGCCACTGGTAGGTAAGGTGTCTATGCTCCTGTAAGCAGCCCTTATGAAATTCGCATAAAGGGATGGGGAGGAGAAAGTGCAAGGGGCAGAGGTGGGAAGAGAAGAGGAATCAGGTGGGAGGGAACAAGAATGTGGAAGGTCATGTGTGGGAACATGTATTGAAATGCCATGATGACAGCCATTATTATACATAAGAATAATCATGTAACAGAAAACCACAGAGGTCACTTTGGATTCAGGAGGTCTGGAGTGGTGCTTAAGGCTCCCTGCCTCCCAACCAGCCCCAGGTGAAGACACCTCTGGCATAGACTACAAGCTGATAGGAAGAACAAAACATCACCACACGGCTTCTCCTTTTCTGCCACAGAATAGTGGGTGCTATTAGCTGGTGGCTGCTGCTGCTGCTGCTGTATGTTTTTTGAGACAGGGTTTCTCTGTGCAGCCCTGGATGGCTTGGAACTCACACTGGGGACCAGGCTGGCCTCAAATTCAAGAAATCTGCCTGCCTCCCAAGTGTTAGGATTAAAGGCACATGTCACTACTACCCCCCCCTTCAAGATTGGGTTATAGAAGGTATTTCTGTGGGACTATGCAGTTCTCACATACCTTCTGTGGTATATTATAGAAAAGGTCTCTGCAGAAGTGTGGATTCTAGTGGGTGTGGGCTGGGGAGATGGCTCAGAAGAACCCCAGTTCCATCCCTAGAACCCACACAGAAAGTGGGCACAGTGGCAAGTACTTATGCCCCCAGTGCTAGGGAGGCAGAGACAAGAGGGTCTCTGGGCTTGCAGGACAGCCAGCCTAGCCTATGTGGCTAGTTCCAGGTCAATGAGGCATCCTGTCTCAAAATACATGGTGAGTGTGACACCTGAGAAATGGCACTTGGGAAATGGGCCTCTGCACGGATGCACACCATGTGCATGTGCACAGTACATATACAAACCCTGGAGACCAGGGATTTGGGGGAGCCCCTGCATCTGGATGCTACCACTCGCCTCAAGAAGTCAGTAAGATTATGTGACTCCTTTCCAATCATAAAACCCAAGTTACACCAGCCTACTGACAGTTGGTACTGGGGTCTGTTTTTTGAGTAATTCATCTCCTGGACCCCTCATCCCAGCTCACTCACATAACCTACACTGAGCTTCAAATACATCTAGCACCTTCCACCTCTTTGTGCTTCAACGCTTGCACTGGGTCTCTATAGCCTTTCAGAGTGGCCTCCTTACCTATCCTGTCACCTGCAGGAGTCACCTCCCTTCTTCTCTGGTCCTCTCATTTGCTCTCTTCTGTCTTATGGCACTTAAGTTGCAGCAGGGTTGTGATTCCCTCCGAGCTGCTAGGTTTGGTCTTGAGATGAACCTAGACCTAGTCACAGTTACTAATGCTGCAATAAAACACCATGACCAGAGCAACTTGGGGAGGAAAGGGTTTACTTAGCTTACACTTCCACATCATGGTTCACCACAGAAGGGAGTCAGGACAGGAAGTCAAGCAGTGATGGAAACCTGGAGGCAGGAGCTGATGCAGAGGTGACGGGGTGACGCTGTTTACTGGCTTGCTCATCATGGCTTGTTTATCTTGCTTTCTTAACGGAACCCAGGGCCACCAGCCCAGGGATGGCCCCACCCACAATGAGCTGGACACTCCCCAATTAATCACTAATTAAGAAAATGAAACTACAGCTGATCTTAGAGAGACATTTTTCTCGTGTGAGGTTTCTTCCTTTCAGATGATGCTAGCTTATATCAAGTTGACATAAAACTAGCCAGGATACATGGTGTGTGCTTTGTTAATCCCCTCTGAGGCTTTCTAACTCTACTATGAAAAGCACATGCCCCTGGTAAACTGCTGATCTTAGAAGGCTCTACAATAAAATTGTATAGAGCACAACCCCTAGAGTTTATGTTACAGTCTAAATTTGTTGCAATCTGCTTGATTACCACATGTGTGAGATGAAACTCACATTGTAGGCAAATGGGGTTGGGGTGATTTATTAAGTGGTATTATTTTGACAATAGATGATAAACTTTGGGGGGAGGTCAGGATGGTAGAGATGAAATCCAAGGCATCGAGCTAAGCATGTGCACTATCACTGAATCACACCCATAGCATTTCTTCTGTATTTAGTGTGTGTGCATATATGTGTGTGTATATGTATGTGCACCTGTATGTAGAGCCAAGAGGACAACCTCCTGAGTTTGTTGTTTTGATTTTTGTTTTTTGTTTATTTGCTTGCTTGCTTGCTTTTTTGAGACAAGATCTCTCACTGTCTTCAAACTCATTTAAACAGGCTACAGAGGGTGATCAGGGAGCCCATCTATCTGTCTCCACTTCCTGAGTGCTAGGATTACAAGTGGGGTGTCACCACACCTAGCCCTTTTGCCACATGCTTTATGGATTGAACTCGGATCCTCATGCATCACAATAATGACTTTACTAAGTTATTGCCCCAGCACCCTTGTCCCCTTTTAAAGACAGGCTGCATTGTGTCTTGGGCTGTCCTGGAACTCCCACGTAGCTGAGGCTGACCTTCAAAGTGCTAGGATTCATGGTATGACCCTTAACTCTCATAAGCCCCTTGCCTCGCTCTCCCAAAGTGCTGGGATTACAAGTATACACCACCTCACAAGGTTCATTCTTCACACTCTGTTACATATTTGTTTGTACTGATTGACAGCCTACTATAGTAATGCAAGCAGGGCAGTGTTTAAAGCAGAGCTGCCTGCCTACTAAGGACGGTTATTCGTGAATGAACCATCTAACTGTAGAGTCCACTTGCTAACTGGTTCTGCTATACCAGTCTCAATTAGCTGGAGAAATTAAATGCAGAGTAAATAACTTCAAAGCAATTATAAAACTAAGAACAACTGTGCTTAAATAGGTATTCTAGGCATCACCCAACCAACTGGCCAGATAAGTATGACTCACACAAAGCTGTTTCCTACCACCCCTGAGTCAGCTGCTATCTGCCCTCACCTGGGCCCCTGCATGAGAACGGAAGTACTGTTTTTGTGATATGGGTTCACCTAGCTGTGTTGCTGTCCCCAGAGGAAAGAAGAGGGAGAGAAGCTGAAAAGCGACACAAAGGGAGGAAATGCATCAGGCCCTCCCTAAAGCAGCTGCACCAGAGACACCTTCTCTACAAGGGAAGGAAGCCCCAAAAAGCCCAAAAGCAAACCGGAAATATAGAGAAGCCAGGCAATCAAGAGAAGGGCTGGAATGTGGCTCCGCAGGCACAGCACTGCTCTAGCGTGCATAAAACCAGGGGTTCAATTCCCAGCACCAGTATAAACTAGGTGTGCAATTAAAGTCTGAAGGCAGGATGATCAAGAGTCCCAGGCCAGCCTGAGCTGTCAAATAAAACCCTAATTCAATCAACAAAAAAACAGGTCAAAGAACAGATGTGTGCTGACATGGAAAGGTGCCTCTGGACTTGCCATATAGCCCACAGGAGGAAGGAAGAGGACAACTTTGGTTCACAAGCTGAACCTACTGAACTCTCTTACTGGCCCAAGACACGAAATGCATCTTTTCCTTAAAAATTGCATATATATATATGTATATTTTATATATATATGAAAGTTCACACAAGCAAAGATGGAAAATATACACCTAGAAGGGTGCTTATTGTCCAGAAATGGTGATGTCCACATTGTATGTGTATGCATGCACATATGTAGGTGTGAAGACCAGGCAGAAGTCAGCACCGGTATCTTCCTCCACCAATGTCCCCCATCTCACTGAACCTGGAACTCATCAGTTTGATCAGGCTGGCCAAAGAGCTCCAGGAATCTTTCAGCTCCACATCCCTAGTTTTGTGATTGCATGTATGCATTACTGTTCAATGCCCACCTTCTTACATGGGTGCCAGGGATCTGAAATCAGGTCCTTTTGCTTGCCCGGAAGGTACTTTACCTACAGAGCCCTTCGCTTGCTTTTCCAGATGCAAAGAAGAGGCCACAAGTGAGCCAATGAGCCTCCCTCCCCCCACTAGGAGGAGTGGTTCAATTCAGAGGAAATGTCTCCACATCCACGCATGACCTGAACCTATTCTTGATAGTCTCATTCTTCTCACAGCTTCCTCTGGGTCCTCACGGCATCGAGAGCTTTCTATACCCCTCCCTCACCTCTGTTTCTGAAAAGCCCCTCAGTGCCCCAACTAGGAAGATGTACACGTTTGAAGTCTGCTTGGGTTACAAAGTGAGATTCTGTCTTAAAAAACAAAAACAAGGGACTGGTGAAATGGCTCAGCAGGTAGCGACACCTGCCACCGTGCCCAAGGAGCCAAGTATGTCACCGGGACCTACATTGAGGAAACAGAGTCAACTCCCACAAGTTGTCTTCTGCCCTGCACATTACTAACAGGGCAATCACAGTGTGTACCCATACACATAAACATGCACATACACAGGTACACATACACATGTACACACTCACAAAAGCACAAAAAAATATGTTTTTCATTCAAAAAATAAAAATGGGCTGGATGGAGGTGGCACATGCCTTTAATCCCAGCACTTGGGAGGTAGAGGCAGGCAGCTCTCTGTGAGTTCAAGGCCAGCCTGATCTACAGAGCTAGTTCCAGGACAGCCAGACTACACAAAGAGAACCCCTGTCTCAAAAACTTAATTAACTAATTAACTAGTTAATTAATTAAAATAAAGACAAGGGCTGGGGCTAAAGCTCCATTAGTAGAGTGCTTTCTAGCATTTGGGAAAGCCCTGGGCCCATCCCCAGCACTGGATAAAGTGGGTGTGGTAACACATGCCTATAATCCCAACACTCAGGAGGGGAAGGCCAGAAAACCAACACTTCAGTCAATCTCGGCTGTAAAGAGACTTCAAGGCCCACTTGAGCTACAAGACCCAGACTGAAGACTAGTAAATAAAAAACTTAAAATCCATTCATACTGCTGTCCTTAGTGCTGATAGATTAGCTTTACTATCCAGACAACATCTCTGCCCAACAGGTGACACTTCCCCCACCCCTGCAACTATCAGGACTGAACGCTGCAGCTAGGTTAGTGACCATGGGATACACCCCCAGGTCCTCAACAACAGCAAAGATGGAGACTAGAGTCAGGTGTGGTCATCCATGTCGGTAATCCCAGAGCTCAAGTACAGGCAGGGTGCTGCCATAGTAAGAAAAACAGAACCAACAACCTTAATAACATTATAGCTAGTGATATCATGGCTACCTATAAAAATTCAAATATGTTATTTCAACAAGTATGTATGTGATGACCTAAAGAAAGGCATCTGTGAGTGAGTCTGGTGGTGGGGAAGGTATGTGTTAGCCAGATGCATCGAAACCACACCCAGAAGTCTGCAAAGGGCAAGTGGATTCACTGAGGAGAAATTCATCCTAGGAATTCGATTTCACCAGCAAGCTGGGGCCAAAATTGTTCTACAAGTCACAAAGAGCACAAACAGCCACCGAAGAAGCTTCAGAGAAGTAGCCACACACCAGCCAGAGGGGACCAGTTGTAACCTGATGCAATTACCCGTGCCTCCTGTGTTTAGCATTCCTTCTGCACAATCCCATGTCTAACTTTGGGCCACAGAATCTGTGCACCTGCTGACAGATATCAGCTGTCAGAAGATTCTATCTTCCCTGCAGGACTCTCAGATAAACCTGGAACTCATGTCTGGGGTCCAGCCTGTATGGGGGTTGTCATCTTAACAGTCCCTTCAGTTTCTCTCATTGCAAAGCTGGGTCACACATGTGTTTGATAAAATGAATCCCCCCACACACACACACACACTTATACAGAGTAAACGCATACCACCCAAATGTTACTATATCCTCTTCCCAAGTGCCATATCTGGAAGATTAATGGGGGCAGCTGCTAAGGTCAAGAATCTTGATGCATGAGCAACTCCCCACAGAAGCTCATGGTTATGTGCCTGCATAAATCACAGAGGAGGGCTAATAAAATGGACCAAACTCGTTTGTTATTCATTCTTAAAGATGATTTGAGGATTCAGTTACTCATTTATAAGATTCCAAGAGTGCACAATGCCAATATAGCACTGGGGATGGGGTCAGTGGCAAATGAGCTAATTCATTTACCACTATTGGTGTCTAGATACTGCTACATTGACTAAATGCCCAGTATTTATTTCATGATCTCTCCATTGAGGACTAGCTGTGCATATGCCTTACTGATTCTAAGATCCTATATGGCTTTAGGAAGAAATCCAGATTCTGGACTAGTTTTGCATCTAGATCACACTCACGTGGCCTTCCCCTCCCTCCGTGGGCCCCTAGCTATTAAGAAAAGGGAGAGTCATAAACCTAGAGTTAGGGAATGCCAAAGCCAGTGAGGTTAAGGAAAAATAGTGGAACAAACAGCCATTTGACCCCCAATTTCTAGGATTCTCCAAGCCTCAGAGGTCAGCAGTCTGTGGAGCTGAATAGCCTCAGAGTTGTGCAGTGCACAGCCTGAACACAGCACGGGCCCACTCTTCCTATATTCTTCAGCATGATGCTCTTAGAACTCCATTGTCCCCAGGCATGCTTCAGGCTTTCTCCTCATCTCGGCCTTCCTCCTTCCACCAAGCCATCCAAACTTGAGGCACAGTTGATATACACTGCTAGTGAGCACCTGGACGTGTTTAGTGGTTAGACTCTAGCCTCTCTAGGGTAATTTTATAATAAAAGATACGAACCCCATCCACCACCAGCAATTAACCTTACAGACAGACAAATATCAGACAAGTGTGTAGACACATGAGCAAGAATATTTTGCACAAAATTGCAATTTACAAAGCAGACAAAAAATAGAATGTTGAGTTGGTCACAGGTCAGCAGATTACAATTCATGTTTTTCACAGAAATAAAACATAGGTGCATATCACAGAACTAACAACATTTGTGGGGTGGGATCACTGTGTGCAGACAATGAAAGTTATCTGCTGGTAAGAGTAGAACATGGGCACAAAGATTTTAGCACACCTAACTCTATGAAAACAAAAGAAAATTTCCCATAAGAATAAAAAATTCTAGGAGGCTAAATACCAACGAGTGACCCACATCATTTAGTTTTTCCATGGCTGGTGTCACTAACACTCCCCACCAAGCAATGACTTCAGATCCATCCCCTGAACCCACAAGGTGAAAGGAACAAACTAAGTCCCAAACATTGTCGTCTGGCCATCACACAGATGCTATGGCACATATGTGCACACAAAGTACATGTGCACACTCAGACACACACATTCACACTTGCAATAAATAAATAAAGGTAAAAAATGCTTGTAAAAAGTAGGCATTGTGGTTGCATAGTTTGGTTGGTAGAATGCCTGCCAAGCATTCAAGGAGCCTTAGCTTTGGTCTCAGCTCCATACAAAGTCAGGTATGTTAAGACATGCCTGCAATCCCAGCACCCACGAGTGAAGACAAGAGATGTGAGCCATTCACAGCCTTGGCTACATAATGAGTTCGAGACCCTCCTGGGCTGCGTGAGACCCTGTTTCAGGAAAGAAAAGAATAAGAGTACATGCACGAGAGAGATAGGCTTTAACAAGCTTTGCTGGCCCTCATCAACCACGGCCAGGCTCTCCCTGGACAAGCCAATGGTCATTCTCCAGGAGTAGAAGCCAGGCTTTTATTTTGTGCCACTATCTCTCATGTGCAACTGGCAGCATCTGAACATCTTTCTTAAACTGGGAATTGTGATGCTGGGACTATAGGTTGTAAGTGACAGAAACTGCCTCCCTGAAGGATCCCTGGTTTAGCTGAGCTCAGGGGGAGTTAAACTAGGAATGCGGAGGTAGCTCAAGTAGATGAAGTGCTTGTTGCACAAGCAGGAGTATCTGAGTTCCCAGCACCCACATAAAAAGCTCACCACAATGACACACACACACCAACAATCCCAGGGCTGGGGAGACAGAGGCAAAAGAATCCCTGGAGCTTGCTGGGCAGTTAGTCTAGCCAAACGGTGAGCTGCAGTTTCAGGGAGAGACCCTGTCTCAAAAGTGGAGAGTAGTGGAGGAAGACAGCTGACTCTGACCTGTAGCACCCCTGTACACTGTACACACACACACACACACACACACACACACACACACACGTTACATGTGACTGAAGCTTGCAGACACTGTACTGGGTGAAGTCAGTCTCTTCAGAACAGGAATTACATGGGCCCTCTTATGCAAAACAGGAGTGTATTACTTTCTCATCACCTGGACAAACACCTGACAACAGCAGCATAAGGCTCGGCCTTAGTCGGTGATGAAGCACAGTGACCAATGCAACCCAGGGAGGAAAGGGTTTATCTGGCCACTTCTACATCGCAGTCCATCACTGAAGGAAGTCGGCACAGAAACTCCAGCACAGCTGGAACCTGGAGGCAGGAGCCAATACAGAGGCCACAGAGAAGTACTGATTGCTGGCTTACTCCCCCATGGCTTGCTCGGCCTGCTTTCTAATAGAACCCAGGACCACCAGCCCAGGGATAGCATCGCTCACAATCGGTTGGGCCCTCCATCATCAATCATTAGTTAAGTCAGTGCCTTACAGCCAAATCTTATGGAGGCATTTTCTCAATTGGGGTTCCTTCCATTCAGATAACTCTAGCTTATGTCAAGTTGACATATAACTAGCCAGCACAAATAGGAAGAGCTTATTTTGGCTCATGGTTTGAAGATATAGTCCACTGTGTTGTAGAAGTTATGGTGGTGGGGGGATGGGAGCGGGGTTGGGGAAGGGGATAATATCTCAAATGTAAATACGAAGAGTATCTAATTTTTAAAAAGTTATGGTGGCAAGAGCTTGAGGCAGCTGTTGGCACTGCATCCACAGCCAGGAAGCAGAGAGAGATGAATTTGCTCTATCTTTTTTATTCATTCCCATACCCCAGCCTGTTAGATGGTGTTGTGCGCACTCAGGGTTGGTCTTCCCACCCCAACTAAACTTTTAGAAATACTCCCTGACATGTTCAAGAGATGTCTGTCTCCTGGGTTACTTGAAATCCTATCATGTCCACAGAAAAGAGTCACCATCACAGTGAGGTTCTTAGAGTAGTGAGATCCATAAACTAGGGGCTGGGAGGGGAGAAGGCAATGAGGAGTTGGTGCTTGGTGTGGAAGATGTCCGCTGAGAATGATGGAAAGTTCTGGAAATGAGCATGGCAGTGACATGCTCACTACACTGGATGTACTGAATGCTGACTGTGCTAAAAATTAGGAAGATGTTGAAAGTAAACATCTAAAGCTGCTAATGGTCTCCCAGGTGTGGGAAGGATACCACCCTCTGGAATGGGTGCTGTATATGACCTGGAAGCTTGCTAATGTCGTTTTCTGATTACCAGACAATTGGAGAGGCTGTGTACTATTTAGCACAAAGACACCTGGCACTCAGATAAGTCTTTGGTAATACATTTGTTTAAAGCACAACTTTGCTAAAAGGGCTTAATGACAGCATGGATTGGGAGTTCTCAAGGAGCTCCCCTTTGACCTACAAATCTACTTCTAGAACTTCTCCTTCATCCAGTGGCCAGAAAAAGTAGCAAACATGGCTACCCACAGGTGTCAAAATGCTGACTGCAATCATGGAAATCTTGACATATCTCAGCTTCTCAAATAGGAAAATCATTTGAAAAGACCAGTTACAAAAGAAAAGGTGATTTTCTCCAGGCAAGGTGTTCGAGCCATTCCATATGTTAAGGTTTCAAGTGTATCAAACAGGACAGCCAACTGATGACAATGGCCGGGTCACTGTTGGCGCAATGGCTGGGACACTATCAGTGGGTTGGTTCTTTGTTTGCTTTTTATGAATTTTCTTACTCTTCTAAAACAATGGGTTTTTCTCTCTGTGAAAATGAAATACTACTTTTTGCTTTTTGTTTGTTTGTTTTATTTGTCTGAGGCAGGATCTCTGTCTGTCTCTGTCTCTCAGCCCCAGCTCATCTTAATGAACTTGTGGTTCTTCTGGCTCTGCCTCCCAAGTGCTGGGATTACAGATGTGCACCATCATGTCTGGCTTACAATATTATTTTTTAGGGTAACACAGGCCAGTCAAATCCAACTTTTAAAACTTGGAAGGTTATTTGTATATGTGCATGAGTATGTGTGTAGGCCTCAGGTTGATGCCACACATGTCCTCAATGGCCACATGTCTCCTCAGTGGCTGCTGCCTCCTCCACCTTTTCTTCTTCCTCCTCCTCTTCTAGACAAGGCTTTTCACTGACAACAAATCTCATCCATTAAGCCAGACTGGGTGGCCAATGAGCTTCAGAATCTGCTTCTCACCACCCCAGGGCTGGGATCACAGGCACAGACCACCCTATCTAGCTTTTTACTGGATTCTGTGCATATGAACTCAGGACCTTGGCTTGTATAACAGGCACTTTCACAACTGAGCTATCATTCCAACCCTCAAATAAGTCTTTTGTGATAATTGCAAAATGAGTCTTGATTTAAAAACAACCGAATTCCCCTGTTTTGCCGAGAGTCCTATCTCTGGGGGCTGTATGTGAGCGACAACATTCAACTTCTGATGCATCTGTTTTATCCCTAGCCCACCATGTCATAAATCCCTACTATGTTCAATGTCATAAGCACAGTGCCCCTTACCAGATAGGCTCTCCAGAAGGCCTGGATCCTGACTGCTGCTTCTTCTTCTGTCAGTAGCAGGGAGAGGGGGATTGGAGGCCGCGGGCTGAAAAGCAATAAAATGGTCATAGGCCTGTGAGAATCCATCCTTCATCCTGCCAGTTCCTTTAACTGTCTTCCTGATTAAGGGCCTCATCCATCCCCATTCTTAGAGGGCAAAAAATGTCAATTTGATGGAAAAGTGTATGCTTGAGTTAGCATTTTTTGCCAAGATCTGGGATTTTTAAAAACTGTTATCCCTACCCCCATCTCTCTCTGTCTGTCTCTATGTCTTTGTCTCCCCCCCCCCCCCCGTGTGTGTGTATGTGTGTGTGTGTGTGTGTGCATGTGTGTCCACAAGTGAAGACAAAGGCTGACATCCAGTGTCTTTCCCTGTTACGGTGTTTTTTGAAACAGGATCTTAAATTGAATTTGGAGCTCCTTTCTCCTTGGCTCAGCTGGCCATGAGACACCAGGTAATAACATATTTGTTTCCCACACCTAGCTCTGGGGTTACCTGCCACGACACTTGGCTTTTTACATGGATTCTAGGAATTTGAACTTGGGTCCTCACATTTGCATAGCAACCCCTGGACCAGCTGAGCCGTTTCCCCAGCTCCAGTCAGTGTGTATTCTTAAAACAGGCCTTTTCTTCCTTTGAAGGACTTGGGCGACATGTTGGTTCTGAAGATGCAACAGACATATCATCGACACAAGACCTTACAGACATGGCACAGGAGACAGACACCAGCCCTTGTGGGTGACATTGTAACTTAAGTACAATACAGGCTCTTTCTACCACATTCTGAACAAGGAGATTTACGTAACCCATCCCTTTCCTGAAAGCAAAAGGCACAGAAGTCTCTGTGCGTGTGCCTCTACACCAAGTGAAACAGAACAGTAGCTTACACCCACACAGCACAGTAGCTTACACCTCCACAGCACAGTAGCTTACACCCACACAGCACAGTAGCTTACACCTCCACAGCACAGTAGCTTACACCCACACAGCACAGTAGCTTACACCCCCACAGCACAGTAGCTTACACCCCCACAGCACAGTAGCTTACACCCCCACAGCACAGTAGCTTACACCCCCACAGCACAGTAGCTTACACCCCCACAGCACAGTAGCTTACACCCCCACAGCACAGTAGCTTACACCTCCACAGCACAGTAGCTTACACCTCCACAGCACAGTAGCTTACACCTCCACAGCACAGTAGCTTACACCTCCACAGCACAGTAGCTTACACCCCCAGGCCTGTCATTAAGAGGTGGAAATGGGAAGAGCATCAGTTCAAGTCAAACTTGGCTACATAGCAACCTCTCAAAATGAAGAAATGAAAGAGGCAGGGAGTAGGAGAGAGCTCAGCAGTTGAGCCCTAGCCAGTCTAGCATACACAAGGCATTGGGTTCAAACCCTAGAACATAAAAGAAAAGGAAGAAAAGGAAGGGAGATGAAGCAAGAGAGAGCCTTGGTACAGTATGTTTGTGTGAATAAATGCTTTTAGATTATTCCAAAATAGAAAAAAAAATCAAAGCCAGGAAGACGGTGTGGTTGCTGAGACCCTGTTCTAGGGGAGCAATGTTGCAGCCAGCTCTGGCTTTCTGGCTGGCTTTCCTCTGAGGGAGAAATGAAGTAGACATTTCTGTAGAAATAATCGGCCCCTGCAAACATAGCTCTGTGAGAACCTTCCCCTAACGTTCACTTTCCACTTTTAGTCGCATCAGATGGTCTTTTGTTTGTTTGCTGCTTTTGGTTTTGCCTCTTCATGCCTAATGGCTGCTTTTCTGGCTGAAGTGCTCTGCCCCTGGGGTGCCCACCTTTCCACACTTGCCTGTCCGTTATTCCATTGTCCATATGGTAGAAATCAGTGGTGTCTTACTACCTCACATCCTTGAGGTGATTGCCCTCACTAGTTAAAATCAAGTGGCTTCTCGACACCTTGGCATTTCAAAGGAGACTTTGATATGGTGGCAGCAATCTTAGAGAATAACAGTGTAATGCACCAACACCCACTGATATTTACTGAGCACCTTCTAGCCTCATCCTAACCGGCCTGTTCCCACGTTCCAGCCAACCCGGCCTTTCAGTTCTAGCAGAGGAGTTGAAGGGCTTTGCGTCCCAGCCAGTGATCTGCTCACTCAGCCCTGTGTCTGTGTGGGGACACATCTTCCCTAAGATGAGGTCATTTTTCTTTAATTTGTTCCAGTGTGCCTCAGCGCTGGTCAAGGCCAGACACATTTTTCTCCTGATTCACTCTTAGGCCTCTTCTGAGTTCCACCCAAATGTTATTTAAAACATCCTATGATTAGGTTGGGGTCTAGCTATTATTCCTTCTAATCCTTGACCCAATTTGGAGACCAGTCTGGGCTTGTCTGATAAGGGTTCAAATCTACACAACCTAAAGCCATTGGAGCACACTCAATGCCCAGCAAGGCATGCCACTGTGATCAGATATCCTATAGAAACGATTTAAGGAAGAGAGGGCCAATTTTGACTCATGGTTCCAGAGGGACTTCAGTTCTTCAAGGTGAAGTCCATGGCCATGTGAGTGTGTGGTGGAGAGCCCTCACATTGAAGCTGTCTGTCCAGGAAACAGAAAACTAGAATGAAGCTTGGGGCAAGTGTGACTTTCCAAGTCCCTCCCCAGTTACTCTCAGTAGCCAAGCCCTACTCCTAAGGTTCCAAAGTCTTCCAAACAGCACCACGAGAGTGGCATCTGATATTCACATATGAACCGGTGGGTGTATTTCAGACTGAAACTCCAACACCATCTGGCTGTGGGCTAAGTGCTGTGTGGCACGTGGCTTCACAAAATGCTCACCACGGAAAACAATGGGCTGTTTCGACCTTGTGTTTCTGGTTGGAGAGGCTGAGAGGCATGAGGAGGAGCAGCGCATGACAACAGGAACTCATTCAAGATCACTGACTACTTCCCACTGAGGATGCAAGCTGTCCAGAAACGAGTGACCAGAGAGGGGAAGAGCCAGCTAGCTCGGGACGCAGGAGTCTAGGAGCTGTTGGGTGACAAACAGAAGAGAGCATGGCTGGGCATGGCCATTTGCCTGGGAGTTAAAAAAAAAAAAAAAAAAAAAAAAAAAAAAGTAGCAGATTGTCATCTGTCCACATCTCCTCAACAACAACAAAGCTCTATGTGAGGATGCTTTAGCAAAGGAGACTCTGTGGCCAGCATCTGAAGGGAGATTTGATGGGGTCCTTCTTTTCAGGGGCAATCGTCCCTGCTGTAGGTATGCTTCTCAGTTCTGACGTGGCACATGTCAAAGCAACAGTGTTCCTGTTGGGGACCAGAGGAAGGAACACCTGCAAAGCTGAGGACACTGGGGCCAGCCTACCTCAGCCAAGCAAAGGGCGTAGGGCAGTAATGAGACCTGGAGCCACTTTGCATCTCAATGACATGTGCAAAAGGCAAAATGAGATGTCTAATAGACCTGCGGGGCAGTAACATGAGGCCACCTTTAGTGATGTCCCTAGCTTTCATGGCTAAACAATACAGTGCTGTCTCATTGCCTAACAAGAGTAAGTGTAAGAGGGCCAGCATGTATCAGGCTGAATAAAAAGGATCTACTCTTGCAGAGAAGTGCTGGGAATTATTTGCCTCAGCGGGCCAGCTTGAAGGGACAGATGCTGAGCCAGGTCCTTCCCTGTCCTGGAATCAGTGCAGCTGGCCTTAGGTCAGATAAAAATAAAGGGGCAAGCCTCATCACCAGGACCCTAGGGGAAAAAGAGATGGATGTGTCAATCACAGAAGGCTGCTGCACAGAGGCCCCTCGGGGCTGGGGCTGGGCATCCTCAGATCAGACATTCTATCGCTGAGCGTCTCCAAGACGACTTGCTTTATTAGCAACGGTGATCAGCATGACTGTCCCCATTTTCTCTCAACTGGGAATTAAATGTATTTGCACCCAAAGAATCGATGCTGTAATCTTGAGAGGAGCAGAAACTAATTTTCCTGACAGTGTATGTGTCTTGCAGATTTAAAAATGTATTCACATGCTTCCCCACTCCACCGCCCTTTTGGCTTCGAAGTAAAGGGTTTGTGGGCAGAAGGAAGATACTGCATGCTTACAAACTGGGCAGTGAGAACAGGGTCAGAGAGATGGCTCAGTGGTCAGGACTATTCATTGCACAATCACAGAAACACAGTTCAAGTCTCATCATCGCATCAAGCCCATTGTCCCAAGCCAGTCTCTGGGGATCAGGCATTCTCTTCCTGTCCTCATGAACCCAGGTGCAGGCGCCTGTGTGCGCATGTGCACAGATACACAGACGCTGAAACAATCTAGGAAGGTAGCCCTCATCCATTTTTCCGTCTAGTTGTAAGAATTTCAAAGCTGGGTAAAAAGAAAGAAGCTTGCCTGGGATTAAACATTAGATTTTAGATTAAACATCTCCTTTCATTAGGTGAAAGATGAGCTGTTTTCTTAGAACATAAAGGCAAGAATGATCCAGATAGAAATCTATTTCCAAAGATGGTATGGGCCGAGCTTCCATCCATCACCATAAAGTCTTTTAATGGCCTAGGATTGGATGCCATCCACCTCCTGTATCTGGCTAGGGATGTGGCCCTCTACATTAACTGCCTTACTCTTTTATACTCTTCGGGACACTTACATTCTGGGGCAAGGAATGCGGGGTACGTGTAGAGGCAGGGGTTGATGTCAGCTGTCTTCCTTAATTGGACTCCACTCAAAACATACCAGCAGCCCACTGATTCTACTTGGCTGGCCAATGAGTACCCAGTACACTCTCCTCACCTCCACAGTACTGGGGTCACAGGCAAGTACAACCTTACTTAGCTTTGTACCCGGGCACTAGAAATCTGAACTCAGCACATCACAGCAAGCATTTTATAGATGGAGCCATCTCTCCAGTTCTCTCAGTCTTGATTAGGAATGGCAGACACTGCAAGGAATCCAGTAGACTTATCTGTAGTTTTACCTCCAGACATATGGCTGACTACTTCAGATTGGACCTTCTAGGATCCCTGAAGACCTAGTGTTCTCTGACAGAAGGAATTTCTCCAAAGATCCAGGCAGAATGCTAAGTGTGGCCTTCCAGCACATGTAGAATTTGTCCTTAGTGAGCTGTATTCAGCTTTTGACCCCTCAGTAATCTCCACCCCAGGAAGTCAGCAAACAGTGATTACCCATCAGCTGAGTCTCTGCCCTAGTTGGATACACAGTTGGGCTGCTCAGTCAACCTCATCACTGAAGCTGTGAGTCCAGAGAACAGCCTATTGAACAGCTTCTTAAAGACCAAGACTGAGAGATTTGATTTTTTAAAAAATAAAATACACCCAATTTGATGTTAGCTCATTTGTAACTAACTATGACGTTTCTATTGTTACTTAGGGAAACTTAACTGGCACCCTGTTCAGACTTCCAAGGTTGAGCCAAGCTCGGGGTATGTGGGAGGGTATCAGGCTCAACCCTTCCAACCCCTTCCAAACCATCAGAAGATTGTTGGTGTCACTAAATATTGAGTCTACAGCCTTGCGTTTGTAAAAGATGCTCTCCCACTGAGCGCACTCCAGCCAGATCTTCACTTTTCTTTTTATAATGCCTCGGACCTCTTTCTAACTGTCAATTTCTATTCTTATCCAGAATATTATTTTTAAAAGCACATATTCAGCAAAAAGGATTACAGTGGGCCACTTATATTAGAATAGAAGTACCAAAATATTAGAAAGAAAAGCTGATGATATTGTGAAGTGCTTTTAAAATCGGTGCATGTAATTAGGATTCATGTGGTTTGGTCAGCTACTGAGACTTAATAAAGGAGCCACAAGTGCAAACGGTGTTCCAGCATTGTTACACATCTGTAAAGTGACAGAAAGCTCTCAGTGGCTGCCACTGTGACAATGTCAGCCACAAGCACTACAGACTCCACCAGAGCCACTGCCAAGTTCATAATTGGACAGAGGTTAGAGAAAATCAGCAGCTAACCTCCCTCCTCCTCCATTCTGGGTCCTGAATTATGGACAGTTGAGGCAAGAGCTGGGGCAAGAGAGGAAGGGTAAGTTCTATATTCACTAAGAGACTGGAGACTTAGAATTTAAAATTAAACAGGATGAAGCCCAAGAGAGAAGCAAGACCATTTAATAAACAGAATGCAGTCTGAGGAGATTGCTCAGTAGGTGAGGCATTTGCCATTCACCCAGGAAGAATTTACTCTGTGCCCATGTAAATCTGGGCACAGTGGCACACAGCTGTAATCCTAGTGTCCTATGGTGAGATGGGAAAAGACGAGAGTCCCTGGAAGCATGCGGGCCAGAGGGCCTGGCATGCAGGTCAGCAACCAACCAGCAACTTAAGTTGTCTTCTGACCCTGGAATCTAACTCCTTTCACCGCACAAGGAACTGCAGTGCCGAGCTGAAGACCGTGACGGGGAGATGGTCCCTGACTACCCAGAAGGCTCAGTGCTACAGCCTCCTCAGAGGAGGAGGCAGGTGAAGTACTGCTTAGAAGGAAGGGATTCAAGCCAAGGACTGGCCGGCAGAAGCTTGCAAATCAAGACGAGATTCTTCCCTCAGCCCCTAGAAGGCACTGGACTGACTTGGCAACTGGATGCTCCAAATTCATAAAAGAAATGTGTACGATTTAAAGTTTATAATGCCTCTGAAGCAGCCAGCGGCAATTAGTACATCATTCATTCTCATTAATGGCAGTGACACGGAGCCCAGAAGCTCCACAAGCAACAGGAAGGAGAAGAGAAAATAATGCCGTGTCTTAGAAAAGTGGCCAGCTGTGCATCAAACCTCCAGCACAGGAGGCCACTCTGAGCATTTACACAAATCAGTATGGCCCAAGCCCCCAAAGCAGCTTTGCTTCCTGCCTCCCTCGGAAAACAAATGAAACAGCAAGCAGTGAAGATGGCAGACTGTCCCCGGAGACTCCGGCCTTGGTGATGACAGAGTCAGAAATACACTCACTGTAAGACAAAATTCATTGAAAGTTTTTTTTTTTCTATCAAGAGGACATGACAAAAACATTTCTGCCCAACCACCATGTTATGAGCGCTAGAAGCAAATATGCGGGGTTTCCTGGGCCACCTCGAAAGCTCCAGTGTGCCCGGTCCCACTGTTACTTCCGTCACAGAGACGGTCATGCTGTCGGACTTGTCCTCAGATGCCACAGAGACAAGTCTGTTTTCACCTCGGCTTGTGGTCATAAGATACCTTTCATCATCAAAGTATGGTGGGGTTTCTTCTCTTTTATTTATTTTTGCCCAACGATAAAATTTGGCTGGAAAACACACTTCACCCAAAGCAACCTTTTCTTTTCTAACACAGCAGTGGCTTCACTAAAGGCATCAGTTTTAATGACGTCTTTCATGAGCCTTCTCCCCTGAGACATGAGACCAGAAGAGCAGTGGACCCTTTTGTTCCTAGCTCAATTTTCTACTTCGTTTTTCCCAATGACTCTGATTGAATCTCAGGGCAATACTTTTTGGCTGAAGGAAATAAAAATCGTAATGTTTCCTATTCTGATTATTTTATTGCCTCTGACCACCTGGTTGAATTAGGGTATTAGGCTATATGCTTCAAGAAGATGATGCTGGGTTCTGAATAAAGGACAGGCCAGCAGAAGGAAGATACGGTGGGTATAACACACCCACAAAAAGGCAGGGATGGAGTACCTTCCTCACACTCCAGTCCGCAGTGGACCTCTGGGCTGTTCCCTATTGTCACTCCTTTTCCTGTAGAGGAACTGGGCATCCCTGCTCTGTGCTGCACGGCTTCCAGCTCCTCCAGGAAGCAGGGGTCACACTCCTTACACTGAGGCTGAACTTGGCCACACGACTGCATTAGCAAGTGGAATGTGAGCAGCAGTGTTTGCCGCTGCATGGTCAGCCATTGCTTTCTTCCTCTATGAGGCCAAGGAAGGGGACTGCTCCTTTACACAAGGTCCCAGAACGAAATGAAATATATAACAGAGCCCAAATGACAAGCAGTGGTGTACAACACTGAAGGCTGGGGCTATTTGTTACTGTGGCAGAACCTAGAGAAAGCAGACTGCTACAGAGTACTGCTGGGTATGTGGAAATAGCATGACAGAGAATGTATCAGTCAAGGTGCTTTCATCTACAAGTACCAGAAAGTGAACTCAACATGGCTGAAGGAAAAAAGGGTGGGAAGGAGGATTGACCTGCTCATTTAACTTCAAGGCAGTAGCATTGGTTTTAAACATAGCCAGATGATAAGTAAGTAAGTAAGTAAATAAATACTCAAACTCTTGCTGTGTCTCAGGTCTGCTTTCAATCAGACACGATTTTGTTATCTGATTGCTTTTAGCAACTCGAGAATTGTCACTCAAGAGATCCATATCTAGGCCTGGAGCTATAGCTTATTGATAGAGCACTTGTCTATGCCTAAGGCCCTGGGTTTGATTCCCCAGAGCTACAAAAAACAAAGCAAAGATCTAAGTCTAGTGGAAAGAAGAGTCCCTCCTGATGAAAAGTCTTGAGATTACGTCAATGGCTTAGGTAGCATCACGGGCAGGAATTCCAGCTGTTTGGACAGCTCGGGCTCCATCCTCAACTGAGCAATCGCTAACTCACAAGAGTAGATAGACTGGTAAACATGGGAAATTAAGTGAGCAGAAGTAGGAAAATCAAAGCAGAGAAGCCTTATGTTTTAATGTGATTTATATTGTAACTATGGAAAATCATAAACATCTACTAGAAGTGAGAAAATGAAGCAAAAAGAAATGACGTAAATATCCCTTTGTTTTTCAACCTTCTTTTGAGAAAGGTTTTAATCCTGCTATGTAGCTATGGAGTAACTAAGGACTTTGCATTTCTGATCCTCCTGCCTCCACCTCTGGAGTGCTGAGATGTTAGGCATGAATCACCACATCCAGTTTATGCAGTGCTGGGGACTGGACCCATGAATGCATCCTTGACGTATGCTAGGCAAGCACTCTACCAACCGAGACTCAGCCTTGGGCCTGTTCTGCATTCTTATAGTAATTCTTTGCTAGGAGACAAATAAAAGTCACCCACAACAGTTCTAGACATGGAACATTTCCTTCCCCTGCATCATCAACCTCACGAAGACACACATTTTATGCATGATAAACACTCTACTTTCAAGTTTATGTGCTGAAGAGTATTTTTAAAGATGTGTCAATGTCCTATACAAAAATATGGTTATATTAAAACAAAAAGAGGCAGAAGAAAAGTAGCTATGAAGGACTAGACAGAATATTGAGTCTGCTAAACCGAGGACAGGGAAACAGGGTGACGAATAGACCTGGTGGGAGAAGGATCATTTGCAGGACAGTCACTAGAAAGCCACCTGTGACAACTGCTTCCAATCCAGCTGTAATCTCACATGACACAAGCACCGAGCTGTAGGCAGCTGGACCTTGACATTAAAATAAGACTTGCAAAGTAGCTGCTCCCTCGCAGGCTGGTAGGCAGGCTTCCAGGAGGCAGTAAGTGGTAGCAGGTACATTTAGCATTGCATCTCACACAGAGGTTGTTTACTAATGTCGAGCCAGGAAAGGAAACTCGTTTACTCAAAATACCCACTTCGAATCCCCTAAATTACCCAAATACATGCATTACAGCCTCATGAAGTCGGTTTTCTTCTCGTCTCAATACTGATCGTGTTAAGTTCGGTTGACAGGTAAGGCAGTACGGTGTGAATGTGCTCTTGACAGGGCTGATTGGAGGCGGACTGCCCGGGTTCAAGTCCTGTCTCTGATGCTGACTTAGCACCCTGAGCAAAATGTAAGCACCTTGCATTTCAGTTCCTTCTTGGAAATGTGGCTGTGGCCAGAATAGCCAGTGTCCCCCAGCACCTGAGAGTCTACCTGCACTTCACAGCCCACAGCAACCTTCCTTGCAGGTACTTTGGGCTAGGCTCTGTGAGGAGGGTGGAAAAGGTTAAGACCCTTTTAGGCAGAGAAGGCTAAGAACAGAATGGAGAACATCTCCACTCTTCACCGTGTATTCCGATCCTGCTATGGTTTAGAAGAGGATGGCTGACTGGCAGCTGGCCACGTGTGTGGAGAAGAAGTCCAGTGATCACCATGCTTCCCCAAGACTCACTTCCTTTAACTTCAACTTCCCAGTCTTAGCATCTATATGCAAGAGCTGTGGAAAGGTTGGAAGGGATCGATCATATTCAAGAAAGCATCTAGCATTGTGGCTACTCGGTTAGACGAGCGATGATCACTCAGATGCAGGCTGACTTCTACCCAACAAAGAATTCACACCTGCCTACTCACACCTGACTGTACCCTAAGATTACTCAGGAATCTGCAGTGGCACTCGCCTTCCATTCCAGTACTCAGAACGCTGAGGCAGGAGAACTGAAGGTTTGAGGCCAGCCTAGGCTACATAAGAATCTGTCTCAAAAAATAGAAACCATAATAAACTGAACATAAATAAAGCTTTTTAAAACAAAAATGAAAATAAAATAATGTTCATGCTACCTTGGGAATTTGGATTTAACAAATTCTTGAGGAAAAGTTCTGCAGATGGTTTAAATTTTTTTTTCTTGTATTTTGAGACAAGGTCTCACTATACATCCTTGGCTGTCCTAGAACTTGCTATCTTGACCAGGCTGCCTCCTAAGTACTGGAAATAAAGGCACACAACATGCCTGGCTTATACAAGATTTTATATTTTTGGCTGTGAGCCTAGCCTCTAATGGCTGAGCCATCTCTCTAGTCCTTGCTCGCAGATGATTTTAAAATGCAGCCAAGGTAGAAAAACCACAGGATTAGAGCAGAGGGTCTCAGCTGGTGCGATCTGCCTCACCTGCAGCTTTGAGACATTCATCTGTCTGCAGATGTTCTGGAATATTTAAATTGTAGTGGTTGGGGGTGCCACTGGCATCTCATAGGGAAAAGGAAACAATACTGCCAACATCACAATGCTCAGCACAGCTCCCCACACAGCTGAGGTCCAAACACCTGGACTAGAGGTTGTTCCCAGTTCCTGTCCTCATGTGCCTGAAGGACTCTGGTTTCTACTTGCTTCTCTGGTTCTTCCTGCTCCAAGGTACCCTGGAAGAACACAGCACCTAAGTTCTCAAATCCAAGTCTGGACTCACCCCAGCTGGCCCCAGGCCCAGGAAGGGTCTCCTGCCTCACAACTTCCCTTTAGCGCTTTGTTAACACCCGAATTACAGTGCTCACTACACAGCCTGCCTCCCACTCTGAGCTTCAGCCCTCTGTTCATTGCTGGTCTCCTCAGCACCGAGCCCTCTGTGTTATGGCAGGTAGGAGCTACGCCGTGTGAACTAGATTTCATTTCTATTGCACTCCCGGGCATCTCCTGGAAAGATAGTGGAAGCATGGAATATAAATGCCAGCAGATGCCAGAGCTGTGTCTCCAACTGCAACAATGACTGTCACCTCTCCATGTGTTTCTATGAGGGACCTTGAGGCCCCCTGAAGATTCCAGAGCAGTAAGTGACTAGGGATTTACAAGGATGCTCAAGGAGAAAAACGTCTTGTATTTTGTTTCTCAGGTTCTTTGTCTGCATGTGGCTGTTTTGCTACATGTATGTTGGTATACCACATATGTACACAGTGCTTTCAGAAGTCAGAAGTGAGCCCTTGGAAGTGGAGTTACAATGTTTGTGGACCATCATGGGGGACTTGGAATGGAAGCTGGGTCCTCTGTAAGTGTTCTTAGCCACTGAGCCATCTCTAAGCACCTACCTTCATCTCTTCGAGACAGGGTCTCAACATGTAGTCCAGGATGGCCTGGGACTCACTATGTAGACTATGCTGGCCTCAAATTCATATGCTTTTGCCTCCCAAGTGCTAGAGGTCAAAGGTATGTGTCACCACGCCCAGTCATGTCTCTGATTTTTAAGAACTTTTTTCATCAGACAGCACATTAAAATGGTTCATTTTCAAAGCACAGCGGCAACAGAGGAAAGCAAACCCCATTGTGAAAAAAACATAAGCTATTCGGTGAACAACAGACCTCATACTTCTCGGTGATAATCAGAGGACTGTGTATGTGACTGGGTGTGTTTGTGTGTGTGTGTGTCTGTAGTATGTGTGTGTGCATGCATGTGTGTTTCTGTGTGTGGTGTGTGTCTGCATATATGATAAGTATATATGTGTTTATGTATGTGATGTGTATGTGTGTGTATGTGTTTCTGTGTGTGGTATGTGTCTGTCTGTGTCTGTGTATGTGTGTAAATGAAATTGGGAGCTTAATAAGTGCTCTACTACTGATCACCAGTCAGTGGTTTTAAATATAAATAAAAATCAAGGATTTTCCAATATGGTATTCCTTCCAATGTATAATATTAATTATTTTAGTTTATTATCAATTTCATTATTTCTACTATATGCATATATATGCATGCATATATATATTTCTGGGTTTTCATGTATATATGTTTGTATTTCTGGTTTTTTTTTTTTTTTTTTAAACAGGAGTTCTCTATGTAGTCTTGGCTGTCCTGGAACTAATTATGCAGACCAGGCTGTCTTGGAACTCACAGAGATCCACCTGCCTCTGCCTCCTGTGTGCTGAGATTAAAGGTGTGCTGGTACCTCATTCTTTTTTTAAAGGCAGGACTGTATGTAGGCAGGCTGGCTTCAAGCTGGTTAGGTAACTCAGAATGACCTTGAACTCCTGGCCTATCTGTCAGTGCAATGCAAGAACTACAAGCACAAATCACCTGGCCTGGTTTGTAATTTCAGATTTTTTTTAAAGATTTGTTTATTTTATGAGTACACTGTAGCTGTCTTCAGACACACCAGAATTGGGCATCAGATCCCATTACAGATGGTTGTGAGCCACCATGTGGGTGCTGGGAACTGAACTCAGGACCTCTGGAAGAGCAGTCAGTGCTCTTAACCACTGAGCCATCTCTCCAGCGCTCAGATTTTTTTTTTTTTTTTTTTTATTACCAGTCCTTAGGCAGCACCATGCTGCCTGTGGAGGAATGCAGAACCCGAGGAGTAGCCTCAGCACCTTCATAAAATCTGTGGCTGGCAGATCACATCTGTATCCTTAGCACTGGGGAGGCTGATGGAAATTGATCCCAAGAGCTCAGTGGCTGGCCAGTCTTAGCCAATCGGTGAGGTTGAGGTTCAGTGAGGGGCCCTGTCTCAAAAGCTAAGGTGAGGGGCCATAAAGGATGACACATGACATCAACACGTCACCTCTGCAGGCATGAGCACACATGTATCATGACAGTTATAGAAGGGGAGGGATATGGCCTGAATACTGGCAAGAAGGTGTAGGTGTAAAAGTGCCTGCAGCCAAGTCTGGTCGCCTGAGTTTGATCCCTGACATCCACTGGATGGAGGGAAGAGCACTTGCTTGCTTGAGGAGAAAAGAGCTAGAGTCTGACAGTCAGAGAGATTTTTTACTGTGGTGTGTGGTCTTTTAAATGGAGAACTGGTGAGCCCAGCTGAGAAGCAACAGAAAGGTTCCGCCAGATTTCTTGAGACATGATGACCCCTCGGACAGACAGAGGAGGCCGCTAAGAGGAGAGCCCGGAGCTTGAGTTTGAGACCTGTGGGAGAAACTGCAGCTCTGCTGCTAAAGCTGTGTAGCAAATGCAAGGACAATGAGCTCAAGGCGCTCCAGCAGAGACATAGACAGGAACAGAGACGGGGAGAATGACCGGAGAGAAAAACTATTCAGACTAAGAACTTCTTTTCTGTGTTATTTTTGAAGTGTTTCTGGGGTAGAACCACGTGAACAGAGGGAGCTTAGTCCGTGCTACAAATAACTAGAGACAAGAGCCCTAAGCATTAACTGATCTGGAGACTGGGTGCAGTACATGAATCCCCTTCTACCAAAGAAAGCCATTGTGAACTCAACCTTGAGACTGGGACTGGGCAGGAGAGATGGCACAGTGACCAATGCTATGCAAGCATGAGGCCCACAGGTGGGCTCCCAGCATCCCAGCATGCTGGGAGAGAGGTGGCTGCCTGTGATCCCAGTGCTCAGAGGGCAGAGACAGAGGGTTCCCCAGAACCAGCTGGCCATCCAGACTAACCACAGCAGCAAGCCCTGCATTCAATTTTGAGGTCCTTCTCTAATTACCAAGGAAAACGCCTGACCTCAGCCTCAGCTTTTACATGTAGGCCTGCACACGTGCAAACATGCATATACACGTGCATCAACACCAAACACACACGCACACTAAAAAAAAATGAGGAATCAACTATTCATACTTACTGGTCCTTGAGCCATTCCTGCACAAATGGGATGGAGAAGAATTCTGTGAATGACGTCCCTGCCCTCTTTGGATTCTGGCTGGTCACACAATCATGTTGATTGGCAAGAAAAAGGACAAGAATTAAGCCAGTTGTTGTTCTTCTATTGCAAATTAACACAATCAAGTTCTTAGGCCCACTGAATATTCATGACTCAGGCCCACTGAATATTCATGACAGGAACAACTTACTTGTACAGCCACTCAGTCAGGAAATCACAGGCAATGAATTTGGTCCTCTTCCTCTAAAAAAAGAAGAGAAAATTAAATTATATTCTTACTTTATCTATGTGTCTCATAGCACACACACACACACACACACACACAGAGAGAGAGAGAGAGAGAGAGAGAGAGAGAGAGAGAGAGAGAGAGAGAGAGAGAGAGCAACTGGTTAGACTCAGATAAAACATGCATGAGTCCATTAAAGGTTTATAAGTATGTCAACAAACAATATGTGGATGGTATAAAGCAATCTGGAAGTGTTTCTCTAGTCAACTTTGGGCAAAGCATTTTCTGACAGTAGGGACTAAAAGAATACAGTGAGTGCACTTAGTAGGTGTTTATTACATTTCCTTGCTCTGTGCCTTAGGAGGTTGACTTTGAAAAAAAAAAAGACTTAATTGGTTTTATGTACGTAAGTATTTTAGCTGCATGTATTTATGTATGTACATACATATGTGCACCATATCACTGGTGCCATCAGAGGTCAGAGAAGATGTCAGATCCCGGGAACTGGGGTTATAAATGGTTGTGAGCCATGTGGACACTGGGTCCTGGTCCTTTGCAAGAGAAGCGCTCTTTAACCACTGAGCCATCTCTCCAGCCCTAAAGAGGCTGATTTCATAGTTCACAATAGCTAGCAACTGGTGGGAAGGATTCTATTATCTAGACTACGACTTGAGTTATGTGTAATTTATGGAAAGGACAAGTAGGATATGTGGTGAGAGATGTACCTGAGATGATTTCTATCCTTGTGCAAACATCATAGACAACCCCACTCTGTGTGGTATGCTATCAGGCCACCAACTGAACCCTGGACACTGGGCACACTGGCCACTGATTGAACCCTGGACACTGGGCACACTGGCCACTGACTGAACCCTGGACACTGGGCACACTGGTCACTGACTGAACCCTGGACACTGGGCACACTGGCCACTGACTGAACCCTGGACACTGGGCACACTGGCCACTGACTGAACACTGGACACTGGGCACACTGGCCACTGACTGAACCCTGAACACTGGGCACACTGGCCACTGACTGAACCCTGGACACTGGGCACACTGGCCACTGACTGAACCCTGGACACTGGGCACACTGGCCACTGACTGAACCCTGGACACTGGGCACACTGGCCACTGACTGAACCCTGGACACTGGGCACACTGGCCACTGACTGAGCCCTGGACACTGGGCACACTGGCCACTGACTGAGCCCTGGACACTGGGCACACTGGCCACTGACTGAACCCTGGACACTGGGCACACTGGCCACTGACTGAGCCCTGGACACTGGGCACACTGGCCACTGACTGAGCCCTGGACACTGGGCACACTGGCCACTGACCTCAAACATTCCCTTAGTCATTCAGAGCCACAGCTGGACTTCAGATCTAGGTATTACTTTCAAAGATGGAAGGAAACACATAAAAGTAAAATTGCAAAGCGCCTAAGGCAGAAGCCATGTCCTCAGGCTACTGGCCCTGTTAGCTGTATCTAGTTCCCATTCTGCACCTCACAAAGCCAAATTAGGCCAAAAACTGTTTCTTGGGCTTCTGACTAGAGAGGACAATCATGGGGCATAGTTCTGCCTTATGAGACAGAAATGTACAGATATGTACACTCTGCTGTCCTGTGATGTTCCCCTGGACTTCTGGTGGAACATAGCTGTGGGCCTGGAAGAGGAGCAGTCCCTTTGAGCCCTGAAACCAAAACCCACATTCTCAGCATGTCTCAACCCCAGTCTTAAGAAGGGGAAGGGGAACACCAACCAATGAGTTTGCATGGCCCCAGGTGCATATGCAGCAGAGGATATCATTCTCTGGCATCAATGGGAGGAGAGGCCTTTGGTCCAGTGAAGGGGAATGCCAGGGGGCTGAGGTGGGAGAGGGTAGTTGGGAGCGGGAGCACCTTCATGGAGGCAATGGGAGGGGAAGGGGGATAGGTTTGGAGGAAAGGGAATAACATCTGAAATGTAAATACAGAGAATATCCAATTTAAAAAAAAAAAAAAAAAGAAGGGGAAGGGGGTTGGCTGGAGAGATGGCTCAGTGGTTAAGAACACTGACTGTTCTTCCAGAGGTTCTGAGTTCAAATCCCAGCAACCACATGGAGGCTCACAACCATCTGTAATGGAGTCTGATTCCCTCTTCTGGTGTGTCTGAAGATAGCAACAAGTGTGCTTACATAAAACAAGTAACTCTTTAAAAGGGGGGAAGGGAACAGCAGATAAGTTTGAATCCATCCTTAGCTACAAAGCAAGTTGGAGGCCAACCTGGACAATAGGAAACCCTGCCTCAAACAAACAAACCAAAGCCACACTCTGCAGGAGATGGAGCAGGAGTTGGGAGGAGCTGGGTCCTTGCTAACCACCTTAAGCCACTGTGCCAGCTTGGTCCTTTATCCTTATCTTGATATGTAAGGCAAAATAAATTCCACTGAATTTATTGCCTCTCATTATTACATGCAGCCAAATATAGCCCCTAGCCAGGAAGTCTCAGGGGAAAACATTCTAGGGTACTGGGTCAGCTGTGCTGAGAAGGTAGAGCAGCAAGCATCCTGCGTCCCCTTTTTGCTTGAAGCCCCTTCTTGTGACCTAAACAGAACCACTGGCTTCTGTCAGAGAACTGTTAAGGGATCTGAGAGATGGAGGCTCCCTTTCTGGCTGTCTCTCCCTCTCCCCTTCTCCTCCCCCTCTCTTTCTCTCCCTCCCCCCTCTTTCTCCTTCTCCCCACTTCCTCTCCCCCCCCATTGGTGGTGTGCCCAGAATAAACTCCAAGCTCACAGTCTTATTAGACCTGCATTACACACCTTGTTGGAAGTTTCTTTTTTTTTTTTTTTTTTTTTTGTCTCCTTTTGTTTACAAAAGAGGTTTATTGTTCAATCTAGTTTCCTCTGACTTGAGATGTTCCATCTCTTACACATGGGTTCAGGAAGCAGGGATAGTAAGATGGCTCAGCAAGCAAGAGTGGTTGCAGCCAAGCCTAACAATCTGAGTTTGATACCCAGAGCTTACATGGTGGAGGGAGAGAACTGAGTCCCAGAGTTGTCCTCTGACATTCATACATAGGATTCAGGAGATGAACATTCCTCACAGGTCTCGGGAAGCTTTGGAGCTTACGAGGTTCACAGGGTTTACCCGCAGTTAGACAAACAGTAACAAATGCTGTGGAAAGGAGACTTTTGCTAACAACTGCCTGCTAGTGGTGCAGAAGGTTTCAGAAATGCAGGTGTGTGGACTGTGACCCATGCTACAGTGGGCGTTCCCGTGATGCAGCCTTCAGTCACCCACCAACCTGTAAGCAGCCTCCATAAACTCACTGATTCACCAAGCCAGACCCGGGTGGAATGGCTTCTTTGGTTGGTCACTGGTACTCAACCTGGACCAAATGGTCATTTGTTCATATCACTCCAGAAAAAGTCAGAGAACCCTTTTTGGCAGAGACTAAGAACCAAGTCAGTCTACAGGTGCTGGATGCCATAAGCATAGCCCTCCCAAGAATGTAAGATATTCTGGAAATTTCCTGTCGCTCTAGATCTACCCTGTCCTAACTTATCCTGCTCGGAGATGCAAAGGGGTTGACTTTATGGCTCAGGTCAACCATCAGGCATTCCTTACCAACCACCTGGGTCTAGCCGACAGGAGCCATGGAGGGGTTGGAAGGAAGGAATTGAATTGCACCCTCCCAGAGATTCCTCTGCTAGAATCCTAAACGCTAGTATCAGAATATGACCTTATTTGGAAATAGGAGTGGTGCAGATGGAATCAACTAACCCAAAACAGCCCTACCTAGAGAAGACAACCCAGAGGTTCATTAACAAGACTGCTGATCACCCTGCACTAGACCCTGGACCTGAAACAAATACCCAAGTTCTTGGAATCTATTAGGTGCATGAGCACTTCCTCCCCTGTCCTCGCCCCCCCCCCCCCATATTGGTGGTATGCCCATGGGAGAACTAAGAGCTCATAGTTTGTAGTAGGCACACTAAGTTACACACCCTGCTGGAAGTTTCCGTGGGGTTGGGGAGGGATGGAGTAGGGTAGGGTGGGGCTGGGTGGGTGGGTGTGTCTCCAACCAGACTGTGCTGGGTTGATTATTGTTTACAAGTGAGAAAGCTTTAACTAGTATTTTTCAGTTCTCCAATCCCATGTATACTGAGCATCCCAGGAAGCCTTCTGGCTCACTGTATATTTTCCACGGAGGAAGGTCTCTCCTGCACGTCCCTGATGAGCCCCACCTCAGCATCTCAGAAAGATTACAAGATCTAGGAGCAGGGTGCTCACACTCCGTCTCTGCCTGGAGCTTTGTCAAGTGCCCACTGTGGAGCGGGTGGTCCAGGAGGGCTGTGTGAATAGATGAACAAATGCAGGGACAAGGATGTGGCATTTCAGACTAGGAATGATTAGTATACTTCTGGATACACTTCAACTATTCCCCACAATTTCTCTCTCAATCTTTTCTTTTTAAGACAAAGTATCCCTTAGGCTAGCCTCAAACTAGCTATGCAGCAGATGTTATACATCCTTAAGTTTCCAATGCCTTTCCGTTCCTCTGGAGAGCTAGGATTATAGACATACACTGCCATGCCTGGTGCTGGGAGCCAAGCCCAGGGCTTCAAGTAGACTGGGTAAACCCTCCACCAATGGTGCTATGCCCCAGCCCAGGACATTATTTTCTTATGGAAAGCTTCCTTCTGATCTCTTTTTCTTCCTCCCCTTACAAACTGCCAATTTGGTCCTGTATTCCTGCAGAAAGTCGACAGGGTTGCTGTGAAACCAACGGTCACTGGAAAGCAAAGTACATCATGGCAGTCTGTACAGAAAACATAGTGGCGCCGAACTACAGAATTTTTGCGGTCCTTTACCTTGAAGTCAACAGCTTTTATAAAGAAAATGAAACATGGCCAGCCAAGGGAATAAAATGAAAAGTGTTGCATTTTAGAAAGGGTCTACTTTTTCATTTTTATTAGTTCTTTGAGATTTTAGTGTCTTTTGATCATGGTCACTGTCCTCCCCCTCCCCCCCACCTGTTCCTCCTGGACCCACCCCTCCCCACCCCAACCTTCCCAATTTTACATCCTGTGTGTGTGTGTCCATCCCTAAAGTTATTTTGGTTTTGCTTTTTAAAGGCTCTGAAGGTTGCAAATGCAAGGGTGCCCTTCAAAAGCTATCTAAGAAGAAGAAAATACTGTCACAACAACGTAAATATGTAGCCAAGCACAAATTGCAGCCTAATGGCTTAAACAATGGACAACTGTACAATGGTGGACTCTCCCTCTTCCCACACCACATGCTTGTCCACTTCACATTTATCACACTGGTCAGCGGCAAAGATTCCATGCAGATAATCAGCCTCACTCATCCGATTAAACAGCCCTTCGTATAGTTGTATGAAGCTCATGAACAGATTGATTTGCTTTTGACACAAAGAGATAAAATATGAGGGATGATACTTTCCTTGAGTTCTGGGCAGGCGTGGACGTGCCCTGCATACCCAGACGTGCAGAACAGTGAGGTATTGTTCAGCTGTTGTTTAGTTTAAAAATTATCCGCTGGGTTGCTGAAAGGGAGAAGGGAAGGCAACTGAAAGGCTGTGGTGAGTGAAGAGATAAGAAAGGAAGCAATAGAAAAAGGAAAGTACAAGGCTGAAGACGCCTGGGCTGCCAGGCTGATGGGATGTGCGCAGACACAGTGAAGCCGGCGTGATTAAAAGGCACAAGCGTGAATAGTTGTGCAAGCAGAGCAAATGGGCAACCGCAAGGTCATTTTGGTTGTTGTGTGTTTGGTTTTGAGACTGTAAAGTAGCTAACTTTCCAGACCCCAAATCCTAAAAACAGAACAAACCTAACAAAATTTATAGTTGAAGGTGGATGGTGTACTGGATATCAGAGACTAGAAGTTGGGAGGAGAAGGCAGGAGACTAAGGTCAGCCTTGGCTACACATAAAATTGGAGGCTAGCCTGGGACAGGTACATGAGACCCTTCTTCACAACACACACACACACACACACACACACACACACACACACACACAGTGTAAAGTTGAAAAGGAATGTAAAGTTGAAAGGGTAAGTATAAAGGGATAAGGCATATGTTATCACAAATCTGCAGTTTATACTTTGATGGGTCCAAAATAGCACAGTGGATAGATGTGAATGTCCTGGAATGAACTGATGGGTTAGTGGGTAGATACACTGTGAAGCAAATAAAACAAAGCATGTAACTTAATGCTATGTGGTAGGTACGTGGATTTAGGGAAAATAATTATAAGAAGATAAAAGGGAAAGTATTATTTTTTAAAAATAAACACAACTCTCAAAGAGAGAAAAGGTACACATGAGAGCAATCTTTAGAGCAGTCTACACCAATTTTTATGCTGAGCACACACACAGGAGATACTAAAGAGCTGAAGGCTGGAAGAGAAATAACTAACATTTGAGAACAAAATCTGGTTTAAATGGGTGTACATAACTCTTCCCCCAAAGCCAAGAGAATACAGATGGGCCTTGTGGTGCACAACTGAATTCCAGCACGCAGGAGGCTAAGGCATGAGGACTGTCAGTTTGAGTTCAGCCTGGGCTCCACAGTAATGTCCTGTCTTAAGGAAAAAAAAAAAACTGTTCACCAACAGAGAACGCATAAAGAAAACGTGGTACGTATTACAACATGGAATTGTTTTCAGCCATAAAGAAAAATGGAGTGCGTTGGCTGCAGGAAAATGGATATAACTGGAGATGACCATATTAGGCAAATTAAGTCAACCTTTAAGTATCACATTTTCTCATTTGCTAGTCCTAGATTAAGTATATATATATATATATATATATATATATGTACAGACAACATGGAAGTAGAAAAGGCATTGTCTAGATGAAGAAAAGGGACTCCTGGGAAGGGGAACATGCATGTGGAGGTAGCAGGGGGAATATGTCCAAGAAAGACAAATATCTCATGTTTTCCCTCATATGTGGAATTCTGGCTAAACTCACATATATAACATGAAAGCAGGAGTAAGGCTATTTGAGAAGAGGAAAGGAGAAGCAGGAAGTGGGGGGGGTGAGAGGTGAAGATAAGGGGTGGAACATGGTCTAAGTATTATGTGAACACACTATAATAAAATGTCATCTTATCAATGATTAACACTGATAAAAGAACATTTTTTTCTAAAGACATCATCCAGGCTCTCAGATTAAGCTGGCCTGGGAGGTTTTTCTATGGGCTCCTCACATCTTAAAAAAAACAAAAACCAAAATACCCCCATCATTTTCTATGTAAGTCACTTTAAATAAATTTTTCTGTCACTTCCTGGAAAAGCCCTCAAAGCTAGTAACTCTAGGAAATACAGAAATCTTAACTCTGCATAAATAACGCTTCCCCAGTCAAAACAAAGTCATGTGAACCTGTGCTGGGTTTTATCACTAAGGATACAAACGGGTAACGTTTATTAAAAATTGATTACGGTAAAGTACCAGCATAAAGTTAACTGCCCAAAATATTTTCAGGGATGTGCTGATAGGAAGAATTCCCAAGTGAAGTTTACAAAGCAGCCATTAAGCCAGCTCTGTTTAATGTAGCTGTTCAATTATGTTCTAATTAAGTTCTGCTCTCTCGTGCTCCAATTAAGATAATCCAAAGGCACAGTTAGATGTCAAGGGACCACTTCAGAACATCAGGCCAACATCATGTCTCATCCTTTCAGGTATTTACATGTCTCCTGCGTAATCTCTTCCTGAGGAATACCAGCCAGTCCACATGGGATGGGCATGAGATGGTAGCTTTTCAATGCCTCCTTGAAACACTGAAGGGCTCTTGTGTCAATCACCCGGCTGACTTCCTGCCATAGAACCATTTCCTTCTCTGACTCATACAGACCCTGACTAGTGAAGGCAGCTCTGAGGACATGAGATCAAAAGGCCCAAGGCAAACACTGAGTAGAGGGACACAGAACTCCAGTTAACAGTAATACCTTGACCTAGTTAGGGTCAAAATGCTTTGCACACCTGGCTCATTCCCAGCACACTCTGGAGTCTGGACAGTCCTTTCAAGGTGTTCTCTTTGCAGGCATCAAGATGTGAGTACCTTCCAAATATTTATATCATAGATGGTGCTGCTCTTGACTTTGGTCGGAGAAATTTCCTTTTGTAGTGGGTAATGGACTCATTACTGGTCCAAGTGTTGACTCTACGTACCTGAGTTGTCAGCTGTGGTGAGTCATCTCTATCAACTGCCCAAGGCTCAGGTGACATAGAGAAAAGGGGATCAGAAAGAACGCAAGAGCCAAGAAATGGGTGAAATGCTAAATTTTGGACTATTATCCAATCAACTCACAGCAGCAGAGACCTACACAAGATCAAGCCAGTCTACATCCCAGCGTGGATGGAGAAGGACCCTCTGAGGCCCTCCTTCTAGTGGAGTGACTGAAAGTTGACAGCTGATAAGAGAGGAAGAATCTCTCCTTTTGGGATATGGTCACTGATAGTTCCTGCCCCGTCAATGGCCACACCCCCATGTGCATGTAGGCAGCACTAATTGTACTCAGGAGGTCATTAGTAGCAGCAATGAAATGAAGATACAGTGAGGTAGGGTGAGGCCATAGGGTCTCTGGAAGGATATAGTAGTTTTGGGTGGTATGATAAAAAATACATTGCATAAACATATGAAACTTTCTTCCTTTTTTTTTTTTTTTTGGCCAGGAAATAGTTTATTGACAATCAAGGATACAGCCATCAGAGAGGGAAGCACACAGGACTGCAAACTAAAACTCAATAGCGAGCAAGGGCCATTTGGGCCAGGAACACTGCACCCTGGGGTTCCTCACATTCTCTCACCAGTAGACACACAAGATTGGGCATCCAAGGGAGGGCGCAGTAGCTCTGGTGTCCCAGAGAGTGAGAGATATATGATACCACATTATGAGTGGCAGGACAAGGAGGTAAAACGGAACCAAGTTTCTTCATTGCCCAAGACCTCCTCCTCCTCTCAGAGCCAACACCGGGTGGAGGACGGAACCACCTAGAATCTCGTGATCAGCTGCTGTCTTCTCATCATCCATCTGTCTGCCACTGTAGGTGGGCCGCTGCTGTTGTGGGGGAATTCCTTCTTTTTCTTCCACACGCTCCTTGATTCGATGTCAATCTCAATCTCTTTTCCGGTCAGCATCTTCACTTTAATTAGCATCTTCCTCCCAGGTTGGGGTTGCAGGTGGCTAGAGTGCTGCTTCTTGAGCCTTGGTCACTGTGGCCGAAGCTGCCGCTTCCCAGCACTCCACTCGAGGAACACTTCTGCTTCCAGGTCACTCTCCGGACCCACCCTCTTCTCTTTCCATTTGGTTCCCCAAACGCTCAGGAATGCGCTCATGTTTTGTGTCAATGGGGTTGAAAAGAGAAAGACAAGCCGGCTGAGAACAGCCAGATGACGTCCTGAGACCCCATGCATGCCCAGCGAACTGGTGATAGCGGGCTGTAATTCTAGCAGTCTCTTAACTCTGGACAGTGTCTTCAGAGTACATATCCACCCTCTGAGCTCCTCATTCCTAACAGTGATGCTGTAGTGGCTATTCCTGATTGTCAACCTGGCTAGATCTGGAATGAACCACAATCCAGACTTGGAAGGCTCTCCTGTGATCCTGATCTTGAGGTTGGGAGATATAAGTTTCTGACCTGGATCTTGGCATGGAGATCTTGAGGGATAGTGGCTATGAATCCCAGGAGACTAAGGCAAAGAGATCTCTGAGTTCAGGGTCAGCCTGGGACAAAACAAGTCCCAGATCCAGGAATGGTGGTGCGCACCTTTAATCTGGGACACACCTTCTGTTGGAGACCTACATAAGGACATTGGAAGAAGGAAGGTTCTCTTTCTTCACCTGCTTGCCTTGTGGGACTGAGCAACTGCTACATCCTTGGACTTCCATTGACAGCTGATGCCGACCATTTTGGGGGAGTTGATTACAGACTGTAAGTCACCAACAAATTCCCTTACTATATAGAGACTACCCATAAGTTCTGTGACTCTAGAGCTCCCTGACTAATACAGATGCCCTAAGTTTTACTCACATAGATGATGTTTTTTTCAAATACTTGTTTTATGCATGAGTGTTCTATCTGCATGTACACCTGCATGCCAGAAGAGGGCATCAGATCACATTGTAGCTATCCATGAGCCACAATGCAGTTGCTGGGTCTTGAACTCGGGTCTTCTGGAAGAGCAGCCAGTGCTCTTAATTGCTGAGCCAAACTATTGGTTGATAATTCTCTTTTCCAAATACTTGGAACCAGAACTGCTTTGAGTTTCAGAGTTTGGGGGATCCTGGAATATTCACACCTATGCAAATATCTTGGGATGGAGCTAAGTCTAAACATGAAATTAACTTATATTCCCTACATACCTTATGCACACAACCTGAATATAATTATAGTTGATGCTTTTTAATAATCTTACATGTGAGTTTTATGATATATGTCTTGGTTAAGGTTCCTATTGCTGCAATGAAAGACCATGACCAAAAGCAACTTCAGGAGGAAATGAGTTTATTTGGTTTATACTTCCATATTGTAGCTCATCACTGAAGGACAGGAAGGAACTCAAGCAGGGGAGGAAACAGCTCAGCGGATGCAGAGGCAATAGAGGAGTGCAACTTACTGACTTGCTCAGCCTGCTTTCTTATAGAACCGGGACCACCAGCCCAGGGGTATCACCACCCACAATGGCCTGGGCCTCCCACATCAATCACTAATTAAATGCCCAAGGTTTGCCTACAGCCAAATGGAGGCGTTTTCTTTTCTTTTTTTCACTGTGTGTGTGTGTGTGTGTGTGTGTGTGTGTGTGCATGTTTGTTTTTCCCTGAGTAATCCTAGCTGTCCTGCTCAGTAGATTAAGTCTGTCAAATTGACTTAAAACCAGCCAGCATAGTTTAGAATTCTCCCCTGTGGCATCATGTTAGCATTAGGGCTGGGGCTGGATCTTGGCTGATACAGTGTTTGCCAGGCATGCAGGAGGCCTCTGCTCAGTACCTAATACTGTATAAAACTAGGAGCGGTGGGTGGCTCATGTCACAAGTTTAGCATTCAGGAGGTGGAGGCAGCAAAAGCAGAAGTCCAAGGCCAACCTGTGCTAGAGACTATAAGAAAGGAGTTATACATTTTGGGTTTTCACGTTAGAGATGCTTATCTTTGGGGGTTTAGAATGGCAAGAGTCTCCTTGTCTGTCTATAATACCTAGAAAGCAGTGTGTTGTGGTACATGCCTGACTGCAATGTTGTTTTTTCATTAATTCTATCTTAAGCAGGATGTCATCCACCACTCACTCAGGCAAATCTACAGACAAGAAGAGCCGTGGGAGAATAACATTCCTCTTACAGATTTTCAGTCTTCCATGCAGTTGATGTGTGTTAAGTGTTTTTTATATGTATGGAACCTTCTTGTACAAATGTCTGTGCATCATGCTTGTACCTGTGGATGGTTGCATCCCCTGGATCTTGAGTTACAGATGGCTGGCAAATGAAATGAGGACTTCACTGTCCCTAGGTATAGCTGAGGAGAGGGATTTTGTTGATAGGAGGGAGAGCACAGCCAGAGGCATGTGAAAGAATCTAGAGTGAACGGAGCCATGAGAAGAAGAGGGGGGATAGGGAGTGGAAGACAAGAGTCAAAGTCAGAGAGAGAGAGAGAGAGAGAGAGAGAGAGAGAGAGAGAGAGAGAGAGAGAGAGGCTGCAGGGTTAATATAGGAAAATAAAGCTGGGGAGGGAAGGGAAGGCCCTAGGCAGGAGAGAGAGGTTTATGGCAAGGGGTGTGGTGAGAAGAGCTGAGATGGGCCACAGGTACTGGGTGAGCCCAGAGGCCTACACACACTTTGGTGTGCTAATAGGCACCACAGTTAGCCATTTTTCCCAGATCTCTTTGGGACCTGACATTTGTGAGCCTACATGTAGATGCTGGAAACAGAACTCACGTACTCTGAAAGGACAGCCAGAGCTCTTAATCATTAAGCTACCTCTCCAGTTCCTGAAAATTTTCTTTTCAAACACGTGTGTGTGTGTGTGTGTGTGTGTGTGTGTGTGTGTGCAAGCAAGCAGCAGCTCGCTGAACAGAAACACACAAATAAACGAATAAACACAGCCAAGACCAGAAGAACCTTCCAGCCACGTCCAGCCTGATTGCTGCTGATTCATAGAATAAATGGTGAGATTAAATAAACAGACAGTAATTTTAAGCCACTAATGGAAGCTATTTTTGTGGCAGAAGGTTAACTGATGCTGTTTGTGTTGAACAACTGAAAAGAACTTATGGTACAGTGGTGATAACCACCATCTGGCAGTCAGTCAAACCCTCTACCTCAGCCATCTGGCAGAAAGCCATGCCCCCTGCAGACAAAGCTTCAAGCCAGAGGGGGAGAGTCATACCAAGAAACCACTGCCCTTCTTTTGTAAGAGAAGCCTGGGGTCACCCTTGGGACAGGCCGTTGACTTTGTCTTTAAAGTCTTGTTGTCAAAGCTGGACTTTGATTTTTAGAAACAAAGACAACTTCCAGCCAAGTCTGGGAATGAAGTAATCAATGCCCCTTTGTTAGGAGGAGAACAAGGAAAGGAACACGGCTATAAAGTTATAATAAGATTGTTCTTGCATGGCTCACAAACTGGGTCTGACAGCAGTTTTAAGAGTTGTCATGGGAACTGCTTGTTCTTTAAAAAATTAAAACCATTAAAACATTTTAAAGTTGGCATATAGAAATTATACATATTTATAGGTTATCTCATGGTGCTTTGATATCTATCTGCTCATATGTAATGCACAGTGTTAAATTAAGCTAAGCATATCTCTGCTCACATGGCTCACTTCTTTGCAGTAATTACAATGCATGATAGGACGTATTTCTTTCACCAATGGTCATGATGAATGTTGGCTCTGGAACCAGTGTCCTAGGTTCAGACCCTGGTGCTTCCTCTTGGCAGTCTCATGAACTGAGCCTCCCTTCACGAACTGAAACTCTGGACCTCAGTTTCTTCAGTCATAGAATAGGAGAGACATCAGAGCCACATGATGATAGCACAATACTGGGGGAGCTCAGTTGGTAGTGATGGCCTCCCATGTAGGAGGCCTGGAGCTTGATCCCTAGCCCTCATAAAACTGAGCATGCTGCAGTCACAGAACTATGGAGGTAGAGAAGCACAAGGTCAGCCTTGGCTACATGCCCATTTCCAGGGCTATATGAGACTCAGGCTCAAAATGCCACAGCCCAAACAAGATCACAATGTAAAGCTGTATGTTGGTGGTTTGAATGATATGTCCTTCATATTTCCAGTGTCCCGCGCAACCGTCTCGCCAGCAAGAACGACGCGGCACACAAATAGGATTCTTCTGTGGTAAAGCTGTAATGCATCTCGAGAGGCAGAGCATAAGCTTGCAACAAGTGAAGACGAAGACCCCGAACTTTCTAGCCCGTCCCCTTATATAGGAATCAGTCCTCGCCTTGGACGTGGAGCCCCCTGATTGGTTGAAACTCATCAGGCCCTATGACGCCACGGGAGAGGCAGAGCTCAAAGAGTGGAAAGTTACCCAGCGCGTGCGCACATGACTTGTTTACTGCTAACTCCAGCCGGATGTCAGCGCCATCTTGTAATGGAGAATGTGCAGGCAGCGCCCCACATCCCAGCGCTTAAATAACTGATCCCTGGTTTAGGGAGACTTAGGGGATGTGGCCTTACTTGAGAAAGTATGTCACTGGGGGCAGGTTTTTAAAGCTTGACTTGGTGCCGTGTTGAGTTGGCTCTTTCTGTTTCCTGTGCACAAATTTGAGATGTGAGCTCTCAGCTTGCAGCTTCAGTTGCCGTGTCTGCTTCTTGCTGTCCCTGCCATTATAAACTCTCACCCTCTGGAACCATAAGCCCAAAATAAACTCTTCTATAAGTTTCTTGGCCATTGTGTTTTATCACAGCAACAGAAAAGTAACTAATACAGTCAGCCCCTGGCTGTAAGCTGGCCTCCTGGGCCGACTCGGGGCTGCTGATAGAATAGATGGCTACAAAGCAGCCCCCGCTTTGAGTCATTATTCATTAGTGACTAATAAATTATGCAACTAATTTATGGGGTGCTAAACACTAAATATGAATTTTGGTGCTAAATATTGATTAGGTGCCAAACCCCCAAATATGAATCATAGTAGGGCTATTGGGACTCATCTGCTGCCGTAATTGTTTTTGGCTTGTTGAGAATTTCTCATCTTTCTGGATGAGAAAGGAGCATTTCCTCCATCACCTACTTAGAGAGTCACCTCCTGAGTGAGTTGCTGAGGTTGAGCCACTGAAGAACTGAATGGCATTTTGGCTCAGCCAAGGACTGGCTCTGACCTCTTCAGATCACAATTTCCACACTTTAACCTGCTAAGAACACCAGCCACACCACCAGGCTGTTCTCCAGAACAAATGGAATCTCATACACAGTGAGTGAGAAAGGCTGACCCAAAATAAAGGCAGTACTCATGCTCAGAGCTTGAGTGTTCTTGCACACAAGGTAATTACATGCTGTATTATTCTAATATCTCTGTTCCCACCCAATTCTTCAGTTGAAATCCTAGCCCTCAAGGTGATGGCATCAAGGGGTGAGGCCGCTGGAAAGTGATTAGGTCATATGAGGAGAGCCTGTGAGGAGAATGAAAAAGACATTGAGAAACTGCTTTTCCTATAAAGTACGGCCCCCTCACTTGGCCCACAAAGTAACCAGACACAGGATGCAAGCCTGGCATGTCTGCTTTACTTTGGCTAAAGGCACAGGATAAATTACTGTCCATGACCTCTCTCCAGTCACCTCATACAGCAATTATCAGATGATGGTGAAGCCACGTTGAGAAGCATAAGTAATCAAGGCCTGGGGATAAGATGAATCCTTATGTAGACCCATAGTGGAGCCAAAGACCAACCAGAGTCCCCCTGAACCAGGCCCGCTTGACAGTAGAATACAAACGTTAGTCCCTATTCCTCTTTTAACTGCTCTTCTTCCTAATGTGGCCATGTTGAATAAATCTCCTGTCTCTGCTTTTTATAATTTCTTGTCTCTTTACTTGGGACAGGTGGCTATCCCTGTCCCTTTGGGTAGAAGCTGTGAGAGCCCAGGTTTTTGGTCCTAAGAACCCCCCATTATAGGATTAACAGCCTCATAAAAAGAGGCCCCATGTTAGGACAACATAGGAAACAGATTAACAGCACCTTCAGAGGAGCATGTAGTATTTGCCTGTAAACCTAGCACAAGGACAGTGGAGGCAAGAGGTAGGAGTTCAAGGCCGTCCTCAGCTACATAGTGAGCTGCATAAAACCATGTCTTGAAAAAAAAAAGTTGCATATGTTGGAGAAAAGAGTTGTGCTATCTATGAACCAGAAAGTGGGTCCTCCTTGAAACAGGATAGAAGGGGGAGAAAATGGGTGGATATGTTGGCACACCCCTTTAATCCCAGCACTTAGGAGGCAGAGGCAAGCAGATATCTGAGTTTAAGACCATCAAGGTCTGCATGGTGAGTTCCAAACATCCAGGGCTACACAGTAAGACTGTCTCACAAAAGAGAGGAGGAGGAGATGGAGGCAGAAGAGCTGGAGGAGAAGACATGGGGATGGGAAGAGAATAAAATACACTTACAAATAATGTTACAAGGAAAAAAAAAATGTTCCTTGGGAAAGGAGAGATGTATTTGTCTCACTCAAGTAGAGTTCAGCCCGTGAGCTGCGGCAACGTAAATCCAGGCAAAAGCTGGCGCAAATAGGCTGTTTGCCTCATGCCACTTGGGAGCAAAATGACCTAACTTCCATCCATTTGTAACACAGACACTCATAGGTGTGCACTCGTGCACACACACACACACACACATACACACTTCTGTATGCCCTCCCCATCTCCGCCATTTAACTTCATCAAGAAACAAACCCTAGATCCAAGCCCCTGCAGATCCAGTTAAGACTGCTTACAGGGCCTTGGAGAAGTTTCAGTCTCATAGTAAAACGTTTGATACACAAGCACACAGACCCAAGTTGGGATCCTTAGGACCCACATAAGGCTGGGGCAGAAAGAACTGTATCTGTGGCTCCAGCTCCCCGACCATGAGGTCAGAGACAGACAGGAAAATCCCCGGAAGCCAGCCAGCCAGGTTAATACAGTGGTGCACAAGAGACCGTGTCTCAAAAAGTCAGTAAGGACTGATGCCTAATGTCTGCTGACCTCCATCCATGTGCTATGGCACGCCCATGCCGGTACTTAACAAACTCACAGGTTTATCATACACATATGCACAAAGATTTTTAAAAAGAACGAATTGTCTCTTGTGTGTAATAGCTACAGTGGATTAACAAAAGGTTTCCAGCCTCCACAAAGTGCTTAAGTCACTTAATTGCAATCTTCAAAACGGCCTGACAACATGCACCCACTTCTCCAGCCACCCGCCAACCCAATGAACACTTAGCTACTTTGGAGCCACACTATGAAGCAAAACAGAAAACAAGGAAATCAAGCATAAATAAGCATAAGTCACCATTTTAGGAGCAAACTACAAGTCAGCAATTATTCTTGAACCATATCAAGATAAAATGTCAAGGGTCCCAGCAAGCCATGAATGATGCCACTGTTCCAGAGCCATTGGATTTGAGTTTGGTGGCTGGTGACAAACAGAAAAGCCCCAGATGTGTGAGCTAGTTTGGTGGCTGCTCGATGCTCAGTTGAAGCTTCCGTGCCCAGTGACGGGATGAGGGGAATAGCTGGGTGGAAAAAGGCAAGTCAAAATAGCAGGCATTCCACTTGAAGATGACAAGTGTGGGGGCAGAAATAACAGGATTTTTAAGCCTTCAAAAATAGTCCAACCAAAGATCACATAACCAGGGCAGGGAGAAATGCAGAGAATTGTGTTTAATTGAAAAATCCTAAAGCAGGAAGAGTGAACATCAATTTATCTGCCTTGGATGTACGCGACCCTCTAACACCTGAGCATCCTGGGAGAAGGACAGGAAGCTGACATTCCTTGGTAGCCATGAGAAATACTAAGTACGTTATTATTTGCACACTTCCGCCTAGTAACAGAAGGTATTATGCTATCTCTTTAACAGCTGAGGAGATTGAAGCTCAGGGTGTGTGTGTGTGTGTGTGTGTGTGTGTGTGTGTGTATGCATGCACACCACATGTATGCAGGTGTCCAAAGAGGACAGAAGAGAGCATTGGATCCCCTGGAGCTGGAGTTACAGGCAGTTGTGAACCGTTCTTGCAGATGAACACTCTTTTTTTTTCCCCCATGTATTTGAGTGCACTGTTGCTGTCCTCAGACACACCAGAACAGGGCATCAGATCCCATTACAGATGGTTGTGAGCCACCATGTGGTTGTGGGAATTGAACTCAGGACCTCTGGGAGAGCAGTCAGGGCTTTTAACTGCTGAGCCATCTCTCCAGCCCACAGACGAACAATACTCTTAAAAACTCACATTTTCTGAGCAGTGGACAGGCAGATCTCTGAGTTTGAAGGCAGCCTAGTTGACAGAGTGAGTTCCAGGACAGTCGGGGCTACATAGAGAAACTCTGTCTTACATCTTTCATTTCTCCCCCTCCCCCCAGCTCCTGGTCCGGATGCTGGTACTGACATCTGATGTTTAGATAGTTTTCACTCACTCTGCCACAGCTCATCTGCTGGGTGTTAAGGATGAAATACAAGTTGGCATAGGCCTGCCTTTAAACTCTAATGCACAGAGAAATACCTTGCATTCTTTGAAAGCGGTTGGTCATTGCCTGGGGCTGGAAACTGGTTTTCTCGCTTTGTTTCAAAGTTATTTCAAAGTTAATGTTAGTGTGAAACATTAGATAGGTAGCTTTCAAAGTCAAATCTTAATTACAGCTCTGAGATGGTTTCATACCCTCTGAAGGGTGTAAACGAGAAGAACAACAGCGAACAGAGTCAACGAGGGGATGCACTGTGACCACAGCCACCCTAGGTCCCGAAAGAATCCCAGAGTCTGCTCCACTCTTGCTGTTCCTCTCCAGTTAATCTTGTGAAAAGCATCAGACACACAGGGCAGAGGTAAGACTTTTCCATCACTCTCCATGAACCACAGGGTTCACTAGTGTCTGGTGCTTTCAGGATAGAACCAGGTTCTGGGAGACTACTCTGTATCCACGGTACCAGGGCCCATGATCCCTTGACTTCACTCATATGCAGATAACCTTGTATGTGTGCACCTGCCTGTGCAGCTGTATGTGGTACATGCCAGGCTTCAACCTGCCTGTGCAGCTGTGTGTGGTACATGCCAGGCTTGCACCTGCCTGTGCAGCTGTGTGTGATACATGCCAGGCTTGTACCTGCCTGTGCAGCTGTGTGTGGTACATGCCAGGCTTGTACCTGCCTGTGCAGCTGTGTGTGGTACATGCCAGGCTTGCACCTGCCTGTGCAGCTGTGTGTGGTACATGCCAGGCTTGCACCTGCCTGTGCAGCTGTGTGTGGTACATGCCAGGCTTGCACCTGCCTGTGCAGCTGTGTGTGGTACATGCCAGGTTTGCACCTGCCTGTGCAGCTGTGTGTGGAACATGCCAGGTTTGCACCTGCCTGTGCAGCTGTGTGTGGTACATGCCAGGCTTGCACCTGCCTGTGCAGCTGTGTGTGGTACATGCCAAGCTTCAACCTGCCTGTGCAGCTGTGTGTGGTACATGCCAGGCTTGCACCTGCCTGTGCAGCTGTATGTGGTACATGCCAGGCTTGCACCTGCCTGTGCAGCTGTGTGTGGTACATGCCAGGCTTGCACCTGCCTGTGCAGCTGTGTATGGTACATGCCAGGTTTGCACCTGCCTATGCAGCTGTGTGTGGAACATGCCAGGTTTGCACCTGCCTGTGCAGCTGTGTGTGGTACATGCAGGCATTGAACTCAGGCACTTGAATAGTAAGCCCTCTTATTCACGGAGCCATGTCACCAGTCCCACCCACAGATGTGCTATTAAGATTTTAGTCCAAGACTCCACTGTGGTCATTTTGTTGGGTTATCATATCCCATCGTGTGCTCAATTTAATAAAAGGCTACAGTACATTGAATCTACTCCAACCAGCAGCAAGATAAGAAGCAGTGCAGGACCAGAGAGATAGCTCAGTGGGTAAAATGCTTGCTGTACACACCTGAGAACTTAAGATCAGCTCTCCAGGACATACACTGCTGGGTACAGTGGTGCACGTGTGTAACCCTTATCACTGGGAACTCAGTGGCCAGCCAGTCAAACCCAGGGAAAGAGGAAGGGAGGGAAGGAGAGAAAGAGAGAAGGGTGGGGGATTGGGGAGGGTTCTGGAAAGGTGACAGAGAGGTCATCTGACTTCTCAGTCAGCAGTAAAAGTACAAGGAGGAGGAGGAGGAGCCTAAGAGCTCCGTGCTCCAGGCACCCCAGCCTCACCCTCACTCCACCCAGCTGTGCCTGGCTTCTGTTTAACACCACAGAGAGAGAGAAGGAAAGATCCTAGAGAGAACACAAACTAAATAGTGAGTGGAATCCACTGAGCCAGTGATCAGAATTCGAAGCAGCTTAGCCTTCATAACATAAGGCCAGTGGTCATCTGTTTCCCAGAAAACAGCAGGGGGTGGGTGTTGGCATTTCTAGGTGCTGTGCTGAGCACAGCCTTCGTTGTCTACCAGAAGACGGGGCCATGCTTGGGCTCACCTAAGGTGTCCTCTGTCACCCGATAGCTGGGTAAACCCAGGTTAAAATGACTCTCCCAGAGATCTCAGACCTTCCTCCAAGAGGGGTGGCATTAGATGATGAATGCCAAGCACTTTGGTCAGTACCGATGGGCTGCCAAGAATGAATCAAGGCAAGGACAGCGCCTCTCACTTCCTCCAATTTTATCTGTCCTAGGTGCATGTGTGCAAGTCTGTGTGTGTGGAAGTCAGAGGACAGCTTCAGGTGTCATTCTGAAGCAAGTGGCTTCCATCTTGTTTTTTGAAACAGTGTTTCTCGCTGAGACCTGGGGCTTACCTATTTGTGGCAAGGCAGGTTGGGTAGACTAGTACATGCCTTTATGCCTGGATTTTACATAGGTGATGGGGATCAAGCTCAGATCTTCATGCTTACACAGCAAGCATTTTATTGGCTGGGCCATCTCAGCAGTCCCTCTATTTCCAATGGCTACTACAGCAGGAAGCAAAACAAAGGGGAGTGTCTTTCCTGTTATAATACTGGAATTGCTGTCACATCTCTGTCCTTTTTGATTTACAGTCTGCCTCAGCAAAGCTGCATGCTAATGAAAACGCTGTTTCCTGGGGCCTGTCTGGGTGTGGAGTAGCAAGGTAGGGGAAAACATCGAAGTGCTCCAGTTTGAAAGCACAAGGCCCATGTGGCAAAACTCACTGTTTCCTACAAGACAATGTACAGATGGCCCAATAAATGAAGAGATGACACTCCTGCCCCCCCCCATGCCCCAGGACCACAGATGATAGTGACTTAGGAGGAAGCCCAGTGCTGGGGTTTGGCCTTGCTGAGCAGCCATGGAAGCTGAGAGCCAGAGAACAACTGCTCGGGATCCAGCAGGTGCTTGATGAAGACAGAAACTTCTAGAGATCAAGGAGGTATTGCTTGACAGGTATAAATAAGAGCCTCTTTTTCCCCATCAAGTTAATAAGTAAACCTAATCTGTTCAGGCATTATTGAGTTGGTTCTTGCTACCCCCATCGTTCCTTGGACTAGGACTCAGTGCTAAGTCACACTGGGAACCTGGCTCAAGAAGGAGGTCACATTTAAGGCACACTTGTTGCACAGGACACTAAGTTGATATAGAATTGATATTTACTGATATCTCTGCAAGTTCAGATCTGCACTGAATACTGCAGGAGCTGCTTTATTCCCTCATCCTCAGAATCCCTTGGGCAGCACTGTGGTTGTCCTCTGTTTACATGCATGGAAACTGTGGTAACTAGGAAGATGAAAGCCACCAGTTCCTAGAGGTTCACTTCAGGGTCTATGAGACAGATCAGACCCAGCAGCCACGGTGTTTTATCACCCTTTGGTGCTGGTGTTTGAACCCCAGGGCCTTGTACATGCTCAGCCAAAGCTGTAGTACTGATCTGTACACTTGAACCTTATTAAAAAAATTTGAGACATCTTCATCTCAAGCTGACAAGACCAGCCCTCACCTTGTCCTAAGAAGCTGAGACAGCAGATGTGAAGCACTACCTGTCAGAGGTAGACTTCAAAATTACAGAACTATGACATCAGAGACTTGCTCTTCACCAAGGTCTGATTTACTGACTATTAGGGAATCAGGCTGGGCCATTTGCTGGCCACTAAACTTTCTCCCACTCCTGACTGAAACTCGGGAGCTAATATCTTGCTCCCTCGCCTGTCTAAAACTTCTCTCTAGGGAATACGTTCGACAGAATGGCCTTCCAAAACAAAGGTGTTGACCAGGAACATAGTAACAACTGTGCATCTTTGACATCCAACTGTGTTGTGTGCATTCATGGAGGACCAACTCTGTGCTCACCATTGGGCTGGGTATAGTATTACTAAACATCGAGAAGTATAAAACCAAGATAGGAAATCTATCCTCAGGACACTTAAAATAGCTGGGGAGGCAGGCATGTATAAAATTAAATGTATGTGGGTTAAGAATGTCTTAATTAAAGCTCTCTGAGTTTACCAGAGAATGAGGAACAGATGAGTACCCTGAGATCTGAGAGCTGGGATCAGTTGCCTCTCCTTTGGCCTCCATGGAACTGGGAGCCTGGGAGATGATCCTGCAGCTGAATCTGGAAAACAAGTAGTGCTTACATATGCCGAAGAGAGGAGTACAGGGAGTGCTTTCTAAAATAAGGAGGAGCAAACAAACAGAGGCCCTGAAATGGGGAGGCTGGTACTGGGTGGGGGCATGTTTACCTTGGGGTGGGTGGTAATTGCCTAGGAAAGAGAGCCAGAGATGGAGGGAGGGGAAAAAGGAAGGGGATTGGAGAGGGCTTGAGAGCCAGGCTGGGGGCTCTTGGCTTCATCTTGTGGATGTACCATTCTTAAATGGTATGGCAGTCCATGTGTTCAAGGTGGTCTCTGTGATGGTGCTATTGGGAGAGGACCTAATGGGAAGTCAGGTCACTGAGTGTGTCATCAAAGGGGACTGTGGAACTCCAACACCTTCTCTTCACTCTCTAACTTGTGATGTGAGCGGTTTCACTCTGCCATCTGCTGCCACTGTTGTGTGCTGCCTGGCACAAAGCCACAATGAGCTGAACGTGCAGGGGAACCTCCAACACCGAGCTAAAAACTAACTCCCTTTCCTCTTTACTAGTTGATTATTTCAGGTATTTCACTACAGTGACAGAAAGCTAAGACACTATGCTATGCCAACCCCTACCAGTAGGGTGGGGAATACAACTCAGTTGGTAGAGCACAGCCTACCATGCAGAAAACTCTGGCTTTGATCCCCAGCAATGTTTAAAATCTGACATGGTAGCATACATGTGTGGTCCCAGCACTCAGGAGGTAGAAGCAGGAAGATCAGAGGTTCAAGGTAATCCTTGGCCACAGTGTAAGTGGAGCCAGCCTGGCCTACATGAGGCCCTGCCTCAAGAAACAAAATGTAAAACAAACAAACAAACCAACCCACAAATGGGGTTAATGCCTTGTAAGCTATTGTTCCAATTACCACGGAGAGTCTGCCAGAAGAAATGTTATGTCTGGCAGCTCCAAGGGGTGAGTAAGCATAGGAGCTAGTGACAATTAGGAAGCAAGGGGACAAGGGTAACATCAAGATCACACTAAACAAAAGTCAAACATTGTATCAAGCACATGGAAACTATCTCCACAGCGTAGAAAAGTGTCATTGAAGGAGGACCAGTTTGTCTCAAGACAGTGACCCTCTGGGGTCAGAAGGCCAACCATGTGGTGATGCCATTGACTGTGACTACATTTACAGATGGCAGGCTTTATCAACCGCCTTTCACCATGATTACTGTCTACTGTCTAAGTGCCATTTTAAGTCATTTTATCTGAACTGGAATAGGCTCTGCCATTTTCCTTGAACATACTGTGGAGTTCTGCATCCTTTCCTTTCCCATCCTCAGGACACAGACAATACTAACTCAAAGAAACTCCTGGGCTGCTGTGAGCATTGAAATAAAGGATGATGAAGCTCTCATAAAGAGCCTGGTGCAGGGGGCTGGAGAGATGGCTCAGTGGTTAAGAGCACTGACTGTTCTTCCAGAGGTCCTGAGTTCAATTCCCAGCAACCACAGGATGGCTCACAACCAACTGTAATGGAATCTGATGCCCTCTTCTGGTGTGTCTGAAGACAGTGACAGAGTACTCACATACATAAAATAAATAAAGCTTTAAAAAAAAAAGAGCCTGGTGCAAAACAAGCGTTCAACCAACAGCTGGTATTGTTACTCATTTATCTTGTGGGTGCTGTGGACTGCTGTCCTCTGAACGCAGTGACCACTGCCATCTCCATGAGAGCAGCTAAAACCACCCACAGGGCAACCACAAGGTCAGGCTCGTTTCTTCACAGAAGGAGGGGCTGGAGAGACCCTCCTTGAGATTCCAGCCATTCCTTCCAATGCCTTCCCCTCCCAAGCTGCAGGTGCTAAAATACAGTGTGTGGAGGGTTAACTGAAAGGGAGACACATCTATATAGCTATGGGGAAGTTGCCATCCATACTGAGGTGACATGCTGTGACATGTGGCTGCTTTGGGGTCACCCGAGCTCGTTAGTAATTCCTTATTCTGTAAGTAAACTCAATGAACATTGGTTAGCCAAGCTGGACTTGGTTGAAATTGTTACATTGGATGATCATTGGTTCCATATTACCTGGGGTAAGCAGAGTGCTTGCATTGCTCTAGGGAAAGTTCACAAAACAGTGGGGGATATTCAAAAGTCTAAATTTCAAAACTGTGGGAAAGAGCCTTCCTAATCATCCTGTGAGAAGCAGGGAAGAGGAGCCCTGAGGGGCTCTGTGCAGGTTCTGACAGGGTCAGTGGACTTAAGTCACTCTATCACAGTAATAAGTATGTTTACTGAGCACTTGGTGCATATCGGGCCTCTCCCAGAGATGTTAACACAGAGGCTGGAAGTAGTGGCACAGAATTTTCATACCAGCTGCAGAGCTGAGGCAGGAAGATCAGGAGTTAAAGATAAGGACTTTGAAGATAGCCTGGGGTATATAGGATGATGTCATTATGCAATAAGGCAGGTCCAGGATAAGGTGAAGCCTATCATTGGATGAGAAGGAAGAGTAGATTGGGGAAAAGTCTAGGAAAGAGGAGGAGAAGGAGATTCAAGATGGAAGACCAAGATGACCCATCTCTGTCTGAGCAGCTCTGAGTAGTCATAGGTTATCTATACTTTCTAAAGGATGGATTTCTATGGGTCAATTTAGCTTATCTAGGTGGGCAGTTCATATCTTTTTCAACTGGTTGTAAGTTTATTGTATGGATGGATTGTGGATTGAGAATTTAACATATAAATCTGTTTGATAAGTTACTGATTGTTGAGTTATGTTTTTACCGGGCTGTGGAGAATATGAGCTAAGTTCTTGGCTAGTAGAGAAGCAGGCAGGCCAGAAGCAGCCAAGGCAGGCATAGCAGACCGCCTGGGTCAAAGGAAACTGGGGTCTGCAAGTACTTGGAGGCTACGTGGAGCTGCTGAGATAAAGATACCCCGCAGTGCCATGTGGCCCCACTGGTGCTGGCTATAGCACAGGACCACTTTCTATTTCTACTGCAACAGAGTACATAAGATCCTGTTTAAAAACAAACAAGCAAACAACAAAACAAAAACAACAACAAAATATAACAACCTGCCCTAAAACCTCCAAACCTAAACCAATTAATCAAAAAGTTAATAAAAAAATGGAGGAAAGAGAGGCCAGAAGAGCAGGATCAATCGAGATGCAAGTAAGAAGTATGCACAGTATACCGCTAGCTGTAATTGTCAACTTGACACAACCTAGAATCACCTCAAATCAGTCTTAATAAAGAATTACTAGATTGGGCAGTGTGCATGTCTGTGGAAGATTGCCTTCTATCACTGTTAATTGATATAGTAAGGCCCAGTCCACTGTGGGCAATACCATCCCCTAACCAGGAGCTCCTCAACAGTATGAGAGAGAAGAAAGTTAGCTGGAAGCAAGTGTGCCTGGGTGCATTGGTTTCTCTCTGCTGTGGGTGTGGCAAAAAAATAACTGCTGCATGTTTCTGTATTATGATTTCTCTGTTGTGATGGACTGGAACCTAGGATCATAAACCAAATAAACCTTTTCCTCCCCCATGTTGCATTTTATAAGGGTTTTAACACAGCAACAGAAATGAAAGTAGGACACAAAGTGTTAGACAGCACTCAAAACAAACAGGAACAAAAGAACTAAGACCTACTTGATGCCAAATTGCCCAGGAAAAGGGAGGGCAAGATGGCCAGGTGGCAGAAAACCTCTCAGGGGCCCAGGTGGCCAGAGTTAGCAGTGCATGTGCATTTATATTGTACTAGATGCTCTGGCAGGGCAGGGGGCAGGAGATAAGTGGCCCATACTGGTGCTTCCTTGGCAAAGGAGTCATTTTTGAGAATAGAAACCCAATGATCACAGGCTGCATTCAGACTAAAATGGATGAGCAAGAACTTAAAAGTGTGAGCATCCCACCAAACCACTGACCTCAAAACATTTTTCTCTCTTTGCTTGGTGAAGCAAGTTGGCCATTCCAGGGAGCAGAACTGGAAAGATGAACATTTCTAGATAATCTCTGGGAGAACCTGAAACAAAAATATTCCTGCTGAAAACAGAAAAAGACTTAGGTTCATCTGATAAACATTTATTGCTTAACAGAAAGAGAGGAAGGAGGAAGGGGGAGGGAGAGGAGGAAGGAGGGGATGAAAAGAGAGAGATTGAGGGAGAGAAAGGAAAAGGGAGAAAGAGATGGAGAGATTAATTTTGATGTTGGTTCCATCTGGGCTGGTGCTGTAGTAAGTATCTCAGTTGGCAGAGCATGTCATTTAGGAAGCCTTGGCTTCAATCTCCAGCACCCAATAAACTGGGTGTGAAGGTGCAGGCCTACAGTCATAGCACTCAGATCAGAAGTTCAGGCACACCTTAGCTATATAGGAAGTTCAAGGCAAGACTGGGTACAGGAGCACCTGTCTGCAAAAAAATAACATTGATTCAATAGCACAATCCTGTCACCACCTGCTTCAGACTGCCAAGTGGGACTGGATTACTAAGAAACTAAACACAGCCTTGTGAACCCATGGAGTCTGGCAAGGATGTGGGCCAGGTCCTACTCTGTCCTACCTGGTCAAGTCCACCAGCTGGCTACAGCACCAAGGTAGTCACAGCACAGAGGCCAGTGTCTGCAGGAGAGTGTGACAGGAACTGAGGCTAGAGAGGAGCTGGGATAGGAAGGACAGCAGATGGGCAAGATACAGTCACACTAGCAGCGGCAGTCCCTGACCAGGGCCCAGAGCAGAGGGCACAAAACAAACAAGAGAAGGAGCAGAGGGGAGGCCTGATGAGCCGAGACTCAGGTGGATATGTAGGCTGGACCTGAGACTTGAAAGCAAGACTCTTGTGTGCTCTGTGCATCTCTTTACCCCTCCTGCCCCTAGCTTTGTATTTAATAAAGAATCAGAGTGCTTGCTAGCATTCTCTCTGCTACATGTTAACTCTGGAAAGAAGTCAGGATTCCACAATATTCCTCTTAGAAATGAGGATTATGGGGGAGATAGTTTAGCTTGGGACCTGAGTTCAATCCCCAGACTAATGTGATCAAAGCTACATGTGGTGGTGTGGGCGTGTGATCCCAGTGCTAGGGAGGGGAATACCTGGGGCTCCCTAGCCAGCCAGCTTTGCCCATTTCCAGAGCTTCAGGACTGTCTTACAAGACAAAACAAAACAAAAATACCAGCACAGACTACTATGTGGTTTCCCCTGACAAATCTGACCCCCAATTCTACCCTGTGAGTGCACATATTCACCTCAAACTGCAGAAGATGAAGGATTGACTCCTTACTTACAGGTCTTGGACTCAACTGTTTCTGTCATCTTGGGAGGACAGGGCACAGGCGGCATCACTGGGAACTGCTGCATTGGGAGGTAGTGCTCCATGTTGAAGCCATGAGGAACCAGTTCCTCCAAAGGCGAGACCTACAGGTGGTGGGGTAGGGCAGTAAACTCTGAAACAGCTCCGATCACTGGATTTTCTTTTTATACTTTTAAGATTCAACTTATCTGGGTTAGGGAGCCTAGACTCATGCCATAGCACACATGTGGAGGTCAGAGGACATGTAGAAGTTAGTTCTCTACTTCCACCATCTGATTCAGGTTGTCAGACTTAGCAGCAAGCACCCTTACCCACAGAGTAATCTCGCCAGCCCTTGGCTTTCTATTATTATTATTATTATTATTATTATTATTAGTAGTAGTAGTAGTAGTAGTAGCAGCAGCAGCAGCAGCAGCAGCAGCAGCAGCAGCAGCAGCAGCAGCAGCAGCAGCAGCAGTAGCAGCAGTAATAGTGCTCTTTTGAGACTGGATTTTTCTGTGTAACCCTGGCTATCCTGGAACTTGATTTGTAGAGGGTGGCCTTAAACTCAGAGATCAGTTTGCCTCTGTTTCCCAAGTGCCAGGATTAAGGTATGCACCACCATGCCTGGTTTTCTTATATAATCTTACTAGGAATGAACTTCTGTGTCAAATGGATAGGCTAGAGGACATTCTGAATTCAAATGTTCATTTCCTTTCCCTCTTGGGATACTTTTAAATGAGGGAAGGGGTTGTTTATTTAGCTCAGTCATAAAGTATTTGCCTAGCAAGCATGAGGCCCTGAGTTTGTCATAAGGTCTTAGGGGAAAAATGTCAAAATTAAATGACAGTGAAGTTAGAAACACTTTGTGGGGTTAGGGAGTCTGCAGGGAGACCATCTGTGGGTGAGATGTTGGCCAATAAACTAGAAGAAAAAAAAAAACCAAGCAGGAGGCTGGAGAGTAGTTACAGCTCTTGCCCTGTGTCTTGGTCAGGATTTCTATTCCTACACAAACATCATGGCCAAGAAACAAGTTGGGGAGGAAAGAGTTTATTCAGCTTACACTTCCTTCCACATTACCAGAGGAAGTCAGGACTGGAACTCAAGCAGGTCAGGAAGCAGGAGCTGATACAGAGGCCATGGAGGGATGCTGCTTACTGGCTTGCTCCCCCTGGCTTGCTCAGCTTGCTTTCTTATAGAACCCAGGTCTACCAGCCCAAGGATGGCACCACCCACAATGGGCTGGGCCCTCCCCCCTTGATCACTAGTTGAGAAAATGCCTTACAGTGGATCTCATGGAGGCATTTCCTCAACTGAGGCTCCTTTCTCTGTGATAACTCCAGCTTGTGTCAAATTGACACAGAACCAGCCAGTGCACTGCTCAAGGCTGTAGTTCCCACTTTTGGGAGGCTGAGGCATGAGGAGCTCAAGGTCTACTTCAAGCCTCAACTACACAGATACCTTCAGGGAAAAACCAGTAGTGACAGGCCTCAGCAGGTCCTGAGGACCCTAGAAATACTAGCAGTGTCTCAGCATTCATTAGGAAATATCCATCATGGGGCTCTAGACCCTGCTCAGAGCTCTGCCTGTCTGTCAGCAGAATTCAGAACCCAGGTGGCTATGGCAGCCCACTGTAACTCCAGCCTCTGAAGGAAGTGATCCCCAGAGCAAGTGGGCTAGAGAGGCTGCATCAATGCGCTCTGGGTTCAATTAAGAGACCTTCCTCAATGAAAACTTTGCAAGAGTGATAGGAGGATGATCCCCAACACCAACCTCAGGTCTCCATACAATGTGTACCCCATACATGTATGTACCCATACATAAACATGGATGAAACCAGGGTGGATGATTGGGAAACTGAGGTAAGCCACTGAAGGAAGCAGCACTAGAGGGCACAGGGCCTTCTTTCCAGTAGAATTCCAAAGGGCTTGGCACTCAGACTTCCTGGGCATTACAGGGAGAGAGAGAAAGACAATGCCACTGAGAGAGCCAAGTGAAACATGGCTGTTGCCCATGTTTCTCTATGGGCTGTTTTCTCTTCTTGATGTTCAAGAAGCTTCACTTCACACCAGCATGTCCTCTTGGCTCCCAACCTCCCCAGTGGCTCTTCTGTAAACAGATATAACAAAGGTTGGCAAGGAGAATTCCTGTGGGCACCTGAACACTCACTTCTGTTTAACTGTACTACTGCCCAACACCAAGATACGGACCCTGTTCCTGGCCACTCTGAGGAAGTCTTCCAGAGGCAACCACTCCCATGAGCAGCCTCCAGACAGTGTTTGTTTGTTTGTTTGTTTTTTAATTCATAGAAAAAATCCATCTAGAAAACAAAGCCATGTACACAGCAGTACAAGGAAAGCATGCCAGGTATGATGATTACTTTTAGATGCCAATTTAAAATTTAGAATGGACTAAGATGCTCCCTCCTAGAGCTACATTCCCTTCTTTTATACCTGGCTTAGACACTGAGACACCTTGTTATAGTGTTTGACCCTGAAACTTGCACCTATGGCCCTCTGAGTCTTGGACCCTTGCATCTGGACCAAGAAGTGCACCACCAGCTTTCCCATTTCTGATGCCTTCAGCCCAGGAGTAAGCAACACTACTGGCTGCTTTCTGGTTCTCCAGCTTGCAGATAGCCTGCTATGGGATGTGCAGCTTTAGTAATGTATGTGAGGTGACTCCCTAACGACCTTCTTGTCATTTATCTATGATCAGTTAACTATCATCTCTATTATCTATCTATCTATCTATCTATCTATCTATCTATCTATCTATCTATCTATCTATCTATATCTACTTATCTACCCAATCATCTCTTGTTGGTTCTGATACTCTGTACAGCCCTAAGGTACTTGGCTATACAGAAAAATACTCCCAGGTTCCCATTTAAAATTGTATTCAACCAAAGCTCTCTACATAGATCCAGAAGATCAACAGCATAAAAACCAAAGATTAAGAATTGTAGCCATGGATGGGCATGAGGAACAACCTGTAACCCTACCTAGCACCTAGAAGGCAGAGTAAGGAGGATCACCACAAAACCTTGTCTGAAAACAAATAAACACACTAAACTAAACCAAAAAAAGGCAAGTAAGAGTTAGGCATATGGTGCACACCTAGCACTCGCATTCTGGAGGCTGAGGCAGAAGAATCAAGAATTTAAGGTCATCTGAACGACATATATACAGAATTCCAGACCAGCCTGGTCCCATCTATATAGTGAAACCCTGTCTAACAAAAGCTAAAACTAATAAATAGAAAAATGATTCCTAGAAAAGTAATTCTCCTCTAGAGAATGACAATTAACACCTGCAGAGAAATTTGTGTAAGAATTGCATCCACAAAGCAAGAACAGGATGTTAGTAACAAGGAACAGTCATAAAACAAGAAAGAGTTTTAAAGACAAGAAACTTCCAAAGGCTACTACAATAATAAAGATTACTCAGAAGCTACAGAATTTAGCTTGAGCTCCATTCATGTCACCTTGCTCAAGTCCCTTTACTCAAGTATTAAAAAAAAAATTAAGGCTGTCAAATGTATACAATTCCTAGGTATATTTCCAAGGGGGACTCCTTTCCTGGTTGCTGGTCCCCCTCCCTCTTTCTCAGCGCAGTGAAACCCACTCTACATCACAACTGCCACTACATAGGTCTGCTGTGTGATCCACTGTAAACACTTTTTACACTGTGAGTTAGTCACAAGGAGCACATGTCCCATTTAATAGAAGCTATCCCTAAGGCTCAAACTGTGTATAGGATGTTTTCTAACCCATGTCTTGGGTTCTAGCTCCCAGCTCCCCTTTCTCCCTCCCAAGCCAGGATGTGACTCTTGGGCTATTTGTGCTGCTCTCACTGAGGCCTGGGCAATGCTCACCGAGCTCCCTGTCACCGCGGCTTCCTGCTTCACCTTATAGCCTTCTGGAAAGGTTGGCAGCTCAGCTTCATACTCTGAAGAGAGAGGGAAAGTGTTCAGTTCTACACTTCGCTGATGTCTGTGATGTAATTTCCTTCTTGGAATAGAACATCCTTAAGCTTTATTTCAATTGGTAGTTTACAGAAACGAACACCACTGCTCATGTAGGTGATTGCTTTTACTTACTCTCTTTAGCGCACTAATGGGATGGAACACAGGGCTTTGTGGGTAAGTTCTCTCTTGCTGAGTTATATCCCAGCCCCAGCAGGTTGGTTTTTATTTTAATTCAAAATGCGTAATATGTCTGGTTCATTGCATGAAAGTCAAGGCTTTATGTTAGAGTCCCAGACTCTTCCCCAGACACTACAAGTTCAGATTTTGCCCAAACATCATGGTCACTACATGGATTAAGCAGAAGTCAAAGAAGTAGCCAATAGCACATGTGGTGGTGTAAACAAGAATGACCCTGTCTTAGGGTTTGTATTGCTTCGACTAAACACCAAGACCAAAAAGTAAGTTGGGGAGGAAAGGGTTTATTTGGTTTATACTTCCACATCACCGTTCATCATTGAAAGAAGCCAGGACAGGAACTCAAATCAAGACAAGAACCTGGAGGCAGCCCTCACAGAGATTAAGCCACTGCTACTTAGTGGCTTGCTCCCCATGGCTTGTTCAGCTTGCTTTCTTATACAGCCTGGGTCTTATCCCAGGACCACCAGTCTACGTATGGCAACAGCACAATGTGCTGGGCCCTCCCCCATCAATCACTAATTAAGAAAATGCCTTACAGCCTGACCTAATGGAGGCATTTTCTTAAATGAGATTCCCTCCTTTGAAATAATTTGTTTGTGTATCTAGTTGGTATAAGACCAGCCAGCACAACCGAACCATTGTCAACTTGACACACAAACATATCACTATGAAGCCACAAATTATTTTTCTTAGTCATCCCCAAGATCTCTTTAAAAGCTATCTTTTATAAAGAACCACAGTCTTTATGAACTCAAATGCATTAAAATGTCATTCCCTTTAAAACATCCAATCTCTAAACATAAAAGTCTTTTAAAATTTCAGCTTTTAGCTGGGGGCTCTTGTAAAACTCAAAATTAATTATTTTCTTCAAGTGGTAAGAACCAGGGTATAGTCATGTTCCAGGATATTTCAACCTGTTTCTAGTTAGGGCAGTTTAGCCCTTAGCACACACACCCATAATCCCTCTGGCCGGAATACGGACACGCCCTTAGTACTCACCTGTAATCCCATACAATGAAGGTAAAGTTAGTGAAGGAAGCACTCATGTTTGAAAGCTATGTCTAATTGAGTAGCAGAAAAAATGATCAGAGAGAGTTGGCAGACTAGGATATGCCCAGCTCTCACAGGAGGAGAGGGGAAGGGGAGCTGCTCTAGGGAGAGACGGACAGAACAGGAGGAGGCGGTACAGAGCAGGAACACAGCAGAGGTCGTGGAGAGCAGTGCGGTAGAGTTGAGAGGGAGAGTGGAGCAGAGCAGGGAGAGGAGGCAGTGTTACCAGAGGGTTTTAGAGAGAGAGATTGAAGACAGAACAAGCTAGACACAGGTAAAGACAGAAGGAGAATGAGGAGCAAGGAGATTAGAAAAGACTGTTAGAGGCCAAGAGAAAACCCAGATGGAATCCATCATCTGGGAGAGGAGTTTGAGCCAGAACAGCTGAGTTAAACCAGCCAGCTAGAAATCAGAAAGAACTAGGAGGGGTGAGCTTATTCATCAGCAAGTCTGAGAGGCTGAAAACATTCCAGGCCTAGATTAGATTGTATGGAAGCTTAGAAACTGCCAGGACCTGCCCTAGGTTAGCAGACTAAAGTGTTAAACCTTGGGGATGACAATTTCTTCAGGAGAATAAAAGATAATTTTACACAGTCACAATCTGAACCAAGCAAAACCAAAAGTATAAACAGCCTAATATCCTATCAGCTGGGATGTACCCACGAGCTTCTGGGTTCTTCCAAGGAGCTTGAGTGACTTCTCCAGCTCTGCCTCTGAAACACACACAGCTTGTCTTCTAGGCTCCAGCTGGCTCCGCCCCAATGCTGCTGCTGCTGGCTCCGCCCCACTGCTGCTGTTGGTCACCAACAAAGGATGCTGGTGCTCATCCTATGCTACTGGCATCTCCAAAACACTAGGGCTTTTGCTCTAACTGATGCTGCATTTTCACCAACAGCCTGTCATAGGCTCTCATCATGGGAAGCTTCTTTGCATGGCCCCTTCAGTCCTGGACTTTCAGCTACTACTGGGGCTGCACCTTCACCAATGGTCTCTCCTAGTGCCCAAGCTTCAGCTCTCTGTATGGCCCCTTTCGTGCCTCCAAAGCTAGTACCAACTGTGTGACTCTTACACTACTAAGTTCAGCAGCCAGTGTGAGGTTCAACCTTGATTGCCTCTGGAACACAGCTTCTTTGTGCTCTCAGAAAACATTTCCCAGACATCACCTTAGTGATGTTGGTCTCAATCTCCATTCAATTCTCAGCTCCAGCCAACAAATAACAAGCAAAGCAAAGGTTTTGCTTTAGTAATTCTGGTATCGTGTTAATCACGGCAATTCCTCAGCCCCAGCTAACCAGAACGGCAGAATTTTAAATCAAAATAGCAAATGTCCCTGAGTCTTTAAAGTTTCCTCTAAAACTTCATAAGCCAAGCCTGCAGAACTCTCAACATTCATATCTTCAAAGCTCGCACAGAACATCCTAATGAGAGCTCATTACTCAATGGCTTTTCTGGCCCCAAGTTCCAAAGGCCTTCCACAATCCTCCCCAAAATATGGTCAGGTCTGTCACAGAAATACCTCACAATCCTAGCCCCAACTTGTCTTAGTTATGGTTTTTATTGCTGTGATAAAACACCAGGACCATCTATTACTAAGAAAATGTCTTACAGCTGAATCTTAGGGAGACATTTTCTCAATTAAATTTCCTTCCTTTCGGATAACTAGTTTGTGTATCAAGTTGGCATAAGACTGGTGGCATATCTCCAGAAGCTTGTATTTTTAATGCTTGGTCACAATTAGTAAAACTGGGAAGGCTAGCCTTGCTGGAGAAGGTGTGTCATGGGATAGCTTGTGATGTCTAAAGCTCACACCAGGCCCAATCTCTCAGGTCCAATTTGTGCATCAAATACAAGCTCTCAACTACTGCTCCAGTGCCATGCCTGCTGCCAGGCTCCCAATCGTGATGGTCACAGACTCTGTGTGATGGTCACCCTATGACTCTATAAGCCCCCAGTTAGATGTTTTCTTTTATAAATTGTCTTGGTCAATGGTCAAGCTCATGTTGCAGCGATGAGGTAAACTTCATTTTGGGCAAGGTGGTTCTGACTGAATGACTATATTCATTAGTTTTTATCGCTGTGATTAAAACACCATGACCAAGGCAACTTATAGTATGAAGGGTTAATTTGCCTTATAGTTCCAGTGGGCTAAGAGTATGCCATGGCATGGAGGCACAGTAGCAAGCAGCAGGCATAGCAGATGGCAAAGAAGCTGAGGTCCTACGTCCTGAACTTCCAAAACTGAGCAGAGAGAACATATTGTGAATGGTATGAGGTTTTGAAACCATACTTTCTTCAACAAGGTCACATCTCTTAAGCTTCCCTGACAGAACCATTAATTGGAGACCATGCATTCAGCTTGCCAGATAGTAGACAATTTGTCAACATTTTACAATGCACGTATTAGCTGAGAGACAAGTACACCAGCATGGGTTGTGAAAAAAATTATTGCATTTATTTATTTGTGGGGGCATACATACATGTCACAGTGCACATGTGGAGGTCAAAAGTCAACTTGCTGGAGTCAATTCTCTCCTTCTACCATATGGGTCTCAAAGATCAAATTCAGGCCATCAGTTGGTAACAGTGTCTTTACCTGCTGAGCAATCTTGCTGGCCCAATCATGAGTCATTTTGATTCCTGATACCTGCTACAGAAATGTGAACAGGTTGGAGCAGTCCCCGTGTGTACTGCTGAGAGGACATGAAACCTTTAGGAGGTAGGACCTCTGAAAGCATGGGAACGTTCAGGTCACTTCCTCTGTTTTTGTTGTCATTGTTCGTTTGTCTGGGTTGAGTACTAAGCATTGAACCCCGAGACTCACACTTGGTAGGCAAGTGCTCTCTGTCACTGAGCCCACTTCCTCTGTTGTGCTTCCCACTCATGAGAATAGTTTTGCTCTGTTATGTGCTCCCACCATGATGTTCTGTACTAAGGGCCTCAGCAACATGACTGTTGGGATTTGAATGAGAACTATCTTCTACAGGTTCATGTATCTGAACTCCTGGTTCCCAGTTGTTGGTGCTGTTTGGGAAGTCTATGGAAACTTTAGGACGTACAGCCTTGCTGAAGGAAGTATATCAGGGGAAGCTTTGAAAGTTCATAACCTTGCTCAACTTTCTGTCCCCCACTCTTGATAAATAAAAAGATATTTCTCTAGTTCCTGTTTCTGCCAGCATGCCTTCTCTGCCACCATTATGGGCTCTAGCTTTCTGGAACCATAAGCCCAGGTAAACCCCTTTCTTCTCTAGTTGGTTTGGGTGAAGATATTCTGTCACAGCAACAGAAAAGTAAACAATGCAATGGTCAATCCATCATGAATTAAAACTTTCAAAATGGTGATGCAAAGAAATCCTTCCTTGTTCAACTGTATAAACATGCTGAGCTTCCGGAAGCTAAGGTTTATGCATAGAGAGGCCAGAATGTCCTGCCTCTGTCTTTTCTCCATTCCCTCAGTGTCCCAGTCAGGTCCAAGTGCAGGTCATGCAGGGACATGGTAGGAATAGATATCCTTTTATATAGCATTCAAGCTGAATAGATTTAGGGATCATGGCAATGGAGGCAGTTAAGATAAACTGTACTTCTGGACTGGGTATCTGAGTAAACAGCAGCGACATTCCCTGAGACAGAAAGTAAGCCTGATGTTTTAATACTGAGTCATGTGTGACTCAATATGGAAGTTTTCAGCATCAGTAAATACTTGTGACTGAGGCAGAATAACTACCTGGGGAAGTAGGGTGGAAGCTGCTCTGCTCTGGATTGAGAAGGCAGTGGGCATGGAAGTGGTGTGAAAGAGGTAGTGTGTTCCTTCCAGAAGCCTGACTTAGAGAACAAAGAAAAGGTGGATGGTGGACTCAAAATCGGGCTGTCTCCTGTGATCACAGATCAGAGTGTGTGGAAGAGATGTTAGCAGAGATGTGAAAGATGGGAGAGGAGGAAGTGATAGACTGAGATCCTGAAAATAAGACAGTGGCACCAAAGCCCACAGAGACCACTGGGCCATGAGTGGTGGATGTGCCTTTCTGTGTTTATGGATCAAGTGAGTACTGGTGTTTTTTGTTTGCAGACAGGGTCTAATTATGTTGGCCTGGCTGGCTTGGGGCTCACTCTGTAGACCAGGATGGCCTTAGACTCACAGAGATCACCTGCCTCTACTTTCCAAGTGCTGAGGTTAGATATGTGTTATATGTGAGTTGATATAAGTTGGAATTCTTGCCCAACTCCCAACTGCAGGCATCTTCTGAGTAAATGTGTCCTGTGCTAAATGACAGGACCATTTATTTGGGCTAAAACTCAGACCAGCAGACGTGGAAGGTGAGAGAAGGTGTGGATGAACACTGAATGATGAGCAGATCCCAGAGCTGGTCGGTGTCATTTTCCCTGGCTTGCTCAGCTGGTCTGCTAGAGGAAGAATTATTCATTCAGAGCTGACCCATGCTGGGATCTGATCAGTGGATGAAGGACCTACTTTCTAATAACACCATGGCTGCTGAGCTGGAGAGTGATTAATTGATGAGCCAAGGACAAGAGGATATTGATAGCAGTAATCACAGCAGTGTTAAAATAGGAAACAAGGAGCCTCTAATGGTTAAAACCATTAACATCACAAACCACTCTACGATTTAATTAGAAGCACTGGAAGGAAGTTTATTGATAATGATACAAACAGTCTTGAGAATACAAAGGCTTTAGTCATTGACAGAATGATGAAGAAGACTGAAGAACATTTATAAATAAGTTATCGGATAGGTAGGCAGGTACACACACAGAAGCAGCATGAGCCAGGGAGGAGAAAGGAGTTGTTAGACACTTACTGATGCTGTACCTTGCTTTCATGAAATTGAGCTTCTGCCAGTCTACTGGCTATGATAATTTTTCAATTGATTTTCCTAATAGAGTGTAATAACTAACTTCAGGGATTAAGATTACCAGAAAGCATATACACTTCTTCTCCCTGCACCTTTACTTGTCTCTTTGGAGAGAGTTTATGTAGCTGGCCTCAAACCCTGGGTGTTCCAGTGTCAGCCCCTCAAGTGCTAGGATTACTGATGTACATAGTATACCCAGCATCATGCTTTCTCTGAGAAGCTAAATATACTTCCTATAGGCTTTCAATACAAACCTACGTTTCTATGTGTAAGAATTAGATTTTCATTCTTCCAGTTAGCTTCAGCTGTCAACTTGACACAGACCAGAGTTATCTAAGGGACTCTCAACTGGTGGACTGCTTCCAACCTACTGGCCTGCGTGGGCATCTCTGTGGGCAATACAGCTACTAGGAAGGTGGCCCTGGGTTATGTAAGAAAATCTGGCTCAGTAATAGCCAGGGGAACCAGCCAGTAAGTAGTATTCTTCCATGGTTGTGGCTTCAGATTCCTGCTTTGTGTTCCTGTCTTGGTGTTCTTCAACTGCAGACTAGAACCTGTGAACTGAAATAAACCCTGTCCTCTCCAAGTTGCCTTTGGTCAGTGTTTTATCACAGCAAGAGAAAAATAACTAGGACAGTCATCTAGGTTGAAGTCACGGTGGCCTTGTATAAAATCAGTCATCTTCATTGCTCTACAGGTATTATTTTACAAGTGACATCAATTCCCTTGCTTTTCAGAAAGCACTAAACCCTGTTCTTGCTTTTACCCACACATGACACACCCACAGAAACTGATTCCACAACAGAAAACAGAAACAAGTTTCTTTATCAATATTTATGACCATGTATTGAGTCTTTCAAGATCTAGGGCCTCTTCTCATACAATCTCATTTGGCTCCCACTACAGCCCTGTGAGGTAAGGATTATCCCCCTCCAAGAGCACCTTCTCCAATACTACTTGTGATATTGCCAACTTGATTGGGCAGCACCACTGCTGTGGGCTGGGTGTCCTGCACTGAATAAAAAGAAAAAATTGAGTTGAATCCCAGAATTCATCTCTCTGTTTCCTAGTTGTGGCTGCCAGGAGCTCCCACTGGGATGATGTACTATACCCTCAAACTGTGAGCCAAAACAAAAAGTTGCTTTTGTCAGGTATCTTTCACAGCAATGAGAAAGATATCAAACTATACAGCACACTGTACTATGAAGATCTACTGACTTGGAAAAATGAATTCTCTGGATAAAAGATAGTTAAGTATACAGACGCACAAATATTGCTGTAGATTAGTTCCTCAGGTAAGGACCCTAAGGGTGGAACTTACAAGATCATCAGGATGAATCCTTTTCTCTAAAGCAAAAGTTACAATGAGGAAGGAATGCAAGCCCTGGTGGTTTAGGAGTACTGACTGATTCTACTCTCTTCTTCCTCTGAACTCTCCAAGCCACCCCTCTTCTCTTTAAACACTGGCAGATTCACTGTTTCCATGCATCGAACATTTACTATTCCATAAAGTAGCTGTATATTGCTATTTAAATTGATCAAAATTAAGTGAAATAAGATACCCGTTTCTTCAATTCTGCCAGTCCCAAATCACGCTCTCAACACACTTAACACCACGGATTATTGAACGTTCTATTAGTGCTGTATTGGAAAGCTAATGCAACAAGAATGAAAATCTTCCAGTAGGGAGGCTGAGGCAGGAGGATTCTGAGCTGGAGGCCACTCTACAGTCCAAAAAGAAAGGGACAGACAGTTGGACGTATTATAAATGAATCTGTGTCTCTGACTTCGAGATCTGAAGGCTTTGGAATTAAGAAAAACTAACACTCTTCCTGTAACCAAGGATCTGTGACTACGTGGTTCTACCTCCTAACACCACGACATAGGTATCATTGTTATGCTCACTGTAAGACTATTACAAGACCCCATGACCAAAGTTTATGGACTACAAAGGAACAAGTGATCTAGCCGGTGTTTGTGGGCGTTCAGAAAGGCTTGGGGACAAGAAGAGATCAAAAATCTATTTGTCCACACCAACATACTTCCTGAGTGGCCCTACACTGGAATTACCGGAGCCTGTCTACAGAGTCCATTCATTCTCTGCAGGCAGTCTGGGTCTCTACCCCCGAAGCTCCACACCTCGCAACTCTGACTCGGTTTCCTTCTGAGTGCCTGTTGTCTGTGGTCGCTCCGGAATCCAAGACGTACGCCAGCCTGCTTCTTCGCGTGTGGATCGGAGGCTTGGCTAGTTCGCCCGCGCGCGTCACCCGCCGGGCGCACAGAGGCTTGGAACGAGCGTCCCCGCAGGTCCCGCCCGCGTCCCGCCCCCGTCCCGCCCGGCCCGGCCGGCCGCGGCCGCCTACCCTCGCAGATCTGCTCCCACAGATTCTTCTCCGGTGACTCGGCGACCTGCGCGTGTAACGCGAGCATTTCGGGGGACCCAGACGACACTGCGGGCACGGGCGTCCGCGTAGTGACCACCGAGTCCACGGTGTCTCCCGCCTCCTCACGCAGCACGCTACGGCTGGATGCTTGGCTAGGCGCCGCCATGGACGCGGTTTCTACAGCAACCCAGGGCGCCCTGAAGCCGCGACCCGGAAGGAGAAGAAGTTCGAGGGGGCGGGCCAGAAATTCGAAGCTGACTTCCGGGTCGCGGCGGCGCGGGTGCTCACGTGGGGAGGTTTGGCCTGCTAGTAGACCAGGTGAGTGCGGGTGGCTCGTGCGGGCCCCGTAGAAGGCCCTGCACGCAGGGGGACAGGTAAAGCAAAGATCAGTCACCCCAAACTCGTCCTCAACCCTCGGTTTCTCTCCAAGCCTTCCCGCCTTGGAGTAGGCCTAGGGATGATCCTGGCTAGCAAGCAGCCTGCAGTTGGTGAAGACAGGACACGCTCCTCTGGGCTTGAGTCCTTGTTTTGCACCTTGCTGACTTGGAGATCTAGTAAATTAACGTCTCTGTGGCCTGCGAGGTGTATTGGTCACATTAGCCCCATCCACGGCTACCGTGGGAATTTAAAAGTGCCTTAACACTGGACATAGTGACCCATGTCTATAACCCAGGCATTCCGGATGCTGAGGCAGGAGGATAACGCGCTGCAAACCAGCCCGGACGGTGTAGTCAGACTTTGTCTCAAAAACAAACCGCTTTTGAAGAAAGCGTGTGTTTGCAGGTGATGCAGTATAGGTTTGGTTCCACCTCTCCCAGGTGAAGGAGTTACAGGGATGGAAAAGAGGATGTTGGTGGTGGTTAGTGGTACAGCTAAGAAAAGTCAGCCTGTCTTGAGGCCCAGTCTGTTTTCTTCTTAACGCTTAAGGACCATCCCTGAAGTCCTGTTTATGTTCTCCGTGTTGGCCAGAATCAGCCCCTTGCCTCAGACCTACTTGTACACCTACCTGTTCAGTGGGTTGGATGAAGGCAGCTGGTTTCATCCAGCAGCCCAATCACCCTCCACTTCTGCCTCAAGGGTTGATCGACTCTATTATCCTATTGGTCAAGCTGGAAAGCCGTGTTTCAACATTTTCTTGACAACTTGATACTGTTGTTGTTTTGGTTGTATGTCATCTCACCACAAGCTAGGGTTATTAGGGAAGAGGAGCTCCAGTTGAGAAAATGCCCTGTTATAATAGTGCTCTGTAGGCATGTCTGTGGGGGCATTTTCTTGATTCATGATTGATATGGGAGGGCCCAGGATTCTGTGTGCTCCTAAAGCAAGGTGTGACTGGACTTGAACTATATAGCTCAAGGCTGGCCTAGATCTTTGAAGCTGCCAGGAGCAAGCCAAATCCTTTGTGGACCATGTTCGCTCTGAAGCCAAGGAGGGGGTGCAGGACAGGGAAGCTCCTGGACTCTGAATTTCCACCTCTTTCCTTCGAAGCCTCCCATGTTTTGTCTCTAGTCCAGGAAGTAGCAAGAACCATTCTGGTGGCCTTAGTGTAAGCCATATATTGAACCCCCCAGCCACTTGTCATAAGTGTTTCTGTTTTCCAGAGAGAAGCTAGGTAATGAAGGTTTCCATGTGCTTCTGCCACTCGCTAATGCCTAGCAATCACCTTGAGACCGAAGACAGCGCTTGCAACTGTCTTGTAGACTGAGGCAGCCTATCCTGTGTACCTTCTGCTTCAACTTGGTGTGGAGTCCAGAGAAGCCAAGGTTATAAAGCAAGAAAGTGTATACCAATGTTTCCATTTGACCCAAGTGTTGGGAGTCCTGGCTGGGGCTTGTCTCACCTTGCCACATTGTATAGGTAGCTTGGGATGTTAAAAGTTGGAGAACAGGATTTCTTTCTAGACCTAGAGCAGAAACACTATATAGATGAGCCTGCGGAAGGGGTTGACTAATATCCCTATATTGGATCTGGTGGAGGTCTGCTTGGAATTTCTCTGTTTCATCTGGTTTTAAAAAAAAGTCCTGGAAGCCACCTGACAGCTTGATCACAGTGCATCTTACTGTGCTGGCTTGGGTAGGGGCTTAGTGAATATCTCTTGAATTTAGGTTAGTCCAGAGATTTCGGGGAGATGGTGGACAAGGAATCAAGTGCTCAAAGCCTTTTCTCTAGAGTCTCTGGCACCTCTTTGAGGATGGATGTGTTGTTCTTTCCTCCCAGCAAAGGAAGCTGGCATTCAGAGGTAGTAGGGTAATGGAGTCAAACTGAGTGAGGAGTTTGGGTTCAAATGTAGGCCTTTACACTTCCTGCCATTTAACTGTCTCTCCTCGTGCTCCCAAGGGATGGGAGTTGTTTTCCCTTCTTTGAGACCACAGGCTGGGACTGGATAGAATGATGATAAACTGCACTGTTTCTGTTTCCCTTCTCAGCGATGGTCAACAAGACTCAGAAAGCAGACCTGGGCCCACGGCTCCCAGAGAAGAAAAAGAAGAAGAAGAAGAAGGTGGTTGCAAATATCTCAGAACCAGAGACTCAGTACTCAGTCTTAAACAGTAATGATTATTTTATAGATGTTTCTCCAAGGGCCACATCCCCTCCTAACAGTGTGGGTGAGGTTCAGGTCCCTGAGATGTCACCGGGCAAGAGAAAGAAGAAGAAAATGTCCTGTAGCACTCACTTGGAGGAGTACCTGGGAACTGAGCCTACATGGGCAAGACAGAAAAAGTCACCTAGCCCTAGAAGACAGGTCCTTGAGCAGTCAGCAGAAGGCCTCATCAGAGAGAAGAAAAAGAAGAGGCTGAAGTCCTTATCAAAGGCTTCCTCCCAAGGCTCAGAGCTGAAGACCTCCCCAGATCCCAAGCATGCCAAGGAGGTAAGCAAAGCTTGTAGGAAATCCAAAAAACACAGGAAGGAAAAAAAGGTTCCTGACATGGAAGCCTCTCCTCCCCAGGACTCTTGGCTCTATGAGGCTGGGGATACTCTGCACTCATGCTTAGAGGGGGCAGAGGCTGAGGAGCAGGCAGCCTTGGGACAGAAAAGGAAACAGGGGAGCCCTAGAGATCACAGCATGAAGAAGAAGAAGAAAAAGACTCACCAGGAGGGAGACATCTTCCTGGTCAACTCCAGGATCTCCATGGAAAACAGCCTGAAGAAAGGGAGTAAGAAGTCACTCAGAAGTAAAGCTTTGGAGTTCATCCCGATAGACAACCCAAAGGACCATGGGAAGAAGAAAGTAAAATCTAAGAAAAAGGTGGACCAGCCAGTTAATGAAGAGCTGAATGTGAAAAGAAAGAAAAAGAAGAAGAGGAAAGAGAGCGGAGTGAAGGAAGACCCCTGGCAGGAGAAAAAAGAGGCAGGTTTCATTGGAGTCTGGGGTGAGGTTGCCATATGGGTGCCTGTATACATGTCAGCACGGGCACTTGTACATTTAGCTGACAGAACCCCAGCATCCTCATGGGTGTGTGCATTAATATATACTGGGGAAGGATAGGAGCCACCTGTTTTTTAGTAAACCGGATCCAGAGGCTCCTGTAGTGTCACCAGTAAAGCAAGTGTTCTTCACTATCCATAAATGGGGGTCGGCTTTTTCATGTGAACTTGTGGCATGTTCTTTCTACTTGCTGTCTACCGCCCAGGAGCCTGTAGCTGTCAGTTATAGGCTGTTGCTTCTAGCTCAGGAGATCCCCGTGTATGTTAAGAGATGCCAGTGTGTCCTTTCCCAAAGCCAGTGTCTCTGCAGCCCAGGAAATAACCATCTGCAGATCTGGAGCAAGATCTGGTTCTCCAGCTCTGTGCCAGCCATGGCCCTGTGGTCCTCACGAGATGATGATGGGCATTTTCTGAGGAGCGCCTGTGAGATATTGGGCCATCAGGAAGATGCTGCTGGCCTGCATCTACTTTCCCAGATGAGGTGGGGATGATGGGTGGCTGTGTTGGGCCCTGCAGGGTGGTTGTGGTTGCTAGCATTCTCCCAGCTCTCTCGTGCATTAGGCTCTGTTTCACCACCCTCGGCTCAGGTGTGAAATCAGAAGACAGTTTGAGGGAGACTGTTCTCTGTTTTGTGGTGTGGGTCCTGGGTAGACAGGTCAGTCGGGCATGCTGGCAAGCCATCTTCCGCTCTTTATTCAGAAACTTGGAGCGAGGGAAATGATTCATTGGGTAAGAGTGCTTGCTCTGTAAGCATTGAGACTAGAGTTCAAATCCCCAGACACCTAAAAAGCTACGCATGGCAGTATGTGCCTGTGACTTGAGCGTTGGTAGGGAGAGACAGACAAGATTGCTCTGAGAGACCCCATCTTGAGCCAATGAAGAAGAGAGTGACAGGAAGACACTACTTGCTTCCTGTGTGCGTGCAAAACACAAAATTCAGGGTAAGACGAACCTGGAGGTTTAGAACTAGCTCCCAATCAATTTTAGGACCCCTTTCTTCCAGGAGATTAGGGAAAGGTCTCCCCTCTGCTTCACACCTTCCAGACAACCCACACAGTTTACTGAGTCACACCGGCCAGGCCAGGAGTAACAGTGTAAGGACGGGTAAGGAGAGTTCCCCCTCCCATCATCTCATCATATACATGTATGACACTGGGGCCAAGCTCAGCAATCTAAAGAAAGAATACAAAAGCTTTTGGCACTTGTCACTCATGACGGGCCAGGGACTGTTTGCCCCTGGCCTGCAGTTAGAGGGTATCTCAAGGACCTGGATAAAAATGGCTGGGGAGACCCTGAAGAACAAGGGTGTCTCAATTGTGCACCAGCCATTGAATCCAGAGACCTGGATTCAAGTTAGCACTGTCACTGAGCTGCAGAGTAGCCTGGTTGTTTCCCTTTACTTCTCTTGGCCTCCGCTTCTTTGTGTCCACTGGGGAGATGCATGAAAGGGAAAGTAGGCAGGGCTTTGTTGCCTCAGGTTCTATCTTGACAGGAACCAGTGCTGCCATACTCTCTGGATCGTTCTTAGACCATGTGACCTTACTTAGTGGATTGCTGGAGCTAGGGCTGTCCATGGCTTGCCTGAGCAACATCTTCCCTTTTTTGCAGGAGTCAGACACAGACTTGGAGGTGGTACTGGAAAAAAAAGGCAATATGGATGAAGCCTGCATAGATCAGGTATGACCTGGACTGTTCTGTGCACTTCCTTACTTGTTACTCCCTAGATAACCCTCACCATCCATCAGGACACAAATTCCTGGGCTCAGGGGGATTGGGGTCTCCAAAGGTGTCTTGACAATTCCATGGCACACCTCTAGAGGCAGGCAAACTCAGTCCAACTGCACCTCTGGCCAGGGGATCACAATCCTGACAGGCCCTCTCAGGGAGCCTGTTGAAGAGTGTCAGGAAAATGGGAACCCGTGACCCTGTAGCTAGAGCAGGTAAAGATGCCCAGCCATGCCCATGGGGTATCTCCACCAGTTCAGGAGCTTGAGAGAGCTCATGCAGACTAGTATCACCTCTGTCATGTTCATATCCCTGTGTGGGATCTAGACTTCGTAGAACTGGAATGTTTTTATGTTCCTTTACCCTAGGCCCTGGCAGGACTGAGGAGCTGTGGGGGTCTGGTTGTAGTCCATGCTTTGCTGGCTGTTGATCCTTCTCTACAAGTCTGCATGGGTTTTTACAGGCAGCTGTAGAGAAAGGGCAGGGTGTGTTGGAAGGATATCAGTGTTGCCCAGATAGACAATACCTGGTCCCCAGGGTGCCTGATGAGGACAAGGCTGCTAGAGATGGGGGACAACCCTGCCTCATAGGTCCTCATCTCTACCTTAGGAGAAAAAGGAAGATGGAGTAAAAGTTTAGAAGTGAGGAGGGCCACCCAGAAGAGATGGTGATGTGCCATCTGTGGAGCTGTGGGTGTGAGGGAACTACACTTGGAGGGCGATGCATATATGGCCAAAGGAAGGATCAGGGGAGAGTGATGTGCTGGAGCTTCTCCAGGGTAAGCCTGGACCACTGGCCTTTAGAGCTCCTAACCTCCTTGCTGGGCCAGGAGTGCTCTGCTCAATAGGCCAAGGCCAATAGTGCTATAGTGGCCCAGGACACCAAGCAGAGGGGCTAGCCAAGGGGCCGCACCTCTCCTGGGGCCTATCCCTTGGCTGGGATCCCTTTATCCCCTTAGGGCACAGCCAAATGTTGAGCAGCTCCAGCCACCTAACACTGCAGAGCTCTTGGACTTCGTGGTTCTCTGCCTACTAAACATCTCTGAGGCTTATCACAAGATGGCCTTGTGTCTCCCCTTTCCCATAAACACTGAAAGATGGTTGTGTGTAAAATGGGAGGATAACATGTCTGAGAGGAAAACCACCTGGAATCCTGCCCACTATCATAAATGAGCTCCTTTTGCATGCTTCTAACTCCGTGCACTGTATGTGGATGAGATGGAAGTCAGGCAGCATGTAGAATCTGTCCTCACTGTTACTGTTGTGATAAACCCTCTCACCTGTTCCCCTCATCCCTGCTTTTCTATGCTACAGCAGCTGCTACAGATTTTGTGTTTTAGATTTTATAAAAAGTACCCTTATTTCAAAGTTCTTGTCAGGTAAAGGGGTGTCAAAGTTAGACCCAAATCCCTGGGGAGGAAGCAAAAGCCCTGGAAGCTTCTGTAGTGCACTGTGGGCCACTGGTGCCAGCAGAGGCCCTGGGCTGGTCAGATGCTTCTGCTTCTTCCTGAGCTCAGGCTCTCCAGTTTCCGCAGGTAACTGATGCGGGGATCAGAAAGTAAGGTGAGTTTTGCAGGGCTGCACGGCCCGTTTAGCAGCATTGCTGGGATTCCAGCTTGTGACTGCCTTGTTTCTAGAAAGCAGTGCTGTCCTCATGGAAGGTGACTACAGTATGCACAGTAGAGGGCTTCAGCATTTCAGTTGGCCAAGTTCCCATACACGTTACTGTTACAGGATGATCTGGTAAAGGTGGATCATCCTCTGGTACAGGAAAATCACTTCTCAAGAAATTGTGTCCATGACTAGTGTTTCAGGCCAGAGGAACAACTATTAACCAGAATGTCCTGTGCTCTGTAGCAGAGTGAAGCTCTTGATCTTACACCCCACCTTTATAGCATTGAGATCACTAGAGAACCGGGTCTCATGGGACTCTTCGTTTTATTTAGTTGCTTGTTTACTTATTTATTTTGTCCTTGAATAGGTGAGACGGAAGGCCTTGCAAGAAGAGATTGACCGTGAGTCTGGCAAGACAGAGGCTTCAGAATCCCAAAAGTGGACGGTGGGTTTGTTGTGGTGGGTTTGACATCCAGAACCTAAGGTGCCCAGCTGGCTAGGCACAGAATTGGTCTGAGCCAGCTTCACTCCTTATAAAGGCTGCTAAGGGGCTGGCCACTGAGATATGTCCCTTAGACTTCACATCCTGCTGTGGACAATGGGGTGACATTCAGCCCATGGAAGGCTGTTAGGAGCATGCTGGAGGAGTGGGAGTTAGGGGTAGACCTCTTAAGATGCCCTTGGAAAACATCCAGACCCTATCTGAGAAGGTAGGAGATGGTATGAGGGCCATGGACCTGGCCACATATGTCTTATGGCAGCCATAACACCACCTCTTTGTGCCTTCAGTCAGCTTTATAACCTCAGTCCCTAGCTGGTGTCTACCCGGGATGGCGCTGTAATATGTGCCAAGGTATACAGGACCCTCATCATCAGACTCTATGTAGTGCCTGGAAGGGATGGGTGTTGGGGAGTGTGCTGTACTAGATGATTAGAAGTAAAACTTTCAGGACAGGGGACACTTGTAAGACCCTGGATATGGTGGTACCAGTCCTTAGCAGACAGGGAAATGGCAAATGCAGGACCCAAAAGTGGGAGTGAACTCAGACTGATCCCTTGTAAAAGCCAGGCTAATGACAGGGCAGCAGGAGCTACCTGGGCTGAATCTGAGTCCTCAGAAGCCACGTGAAAGCAGACACATAGCACAACTCCTTTGAAGTGATGAGAGTGTTGTATGACACTGATCTGTGGGTACAGCAAAGTATACTCCCTAGAAGGAGCCAATGTCAGACTGAAGCCTGATAAACAGGTTAGTTAAGTGGGGTTACTTAGAAAGCATAGAGAACTGAACGGCAGCTGCATTACCAAAAGTGTACCCCAGCCTGAATGACGGAGCTCTGGAGCATTCTAATGATGTGCAGGCAGTCCAATAGGTCTGCAGTCCTTACTGCTTACTGTAACCTTGAGGAGGGAGGGACCTTAGGAACCTGCTAAGTAAGTTTTCAGGGACTGCCTAGAACTTAGGGTCTTAATAAGCCCCTCTCTCAGAATTAGAGGATCAATATACCACACAGGCTATAAAGGAGGATTTCTGGAAGCTCATGGCCAGCCAAGGATATGACGCAGAAAAATCAAAGAGCTCTTGTCTCAAATAAGATAGAAGGCAAGAACCAACCCCTGAGGTTGTCCTTTTACTCCACATGTACACACAAAACAAAACACTAGTTGGACTGTGGAAAGGTTGAGATGTGTTCCAGGGTTAGAGAGGTGTCTTTGTGTTTTGTGGTGCAGTGTGATATGAAGTGGTGTTCTTACCATCACCATGTGTTGGGAGAAAGTAGAGCACAGATTAGCTTGGTGTGCAGTGATATATATGTTAGAAGCCAATGGTGTGTTCCCAGGCTGGTCATTCTCAAGTTGGGAATCATCTGGAAATATCACCCCCATTAATCTGTAGACCTCACTTCCTCACCTGTACTGTGGGAATGAGTAGTCATATCCCTCAGGTCTCCTTAGGATGAATGAAACAGTTGATTGTGAGGCTAGGGTGAGGGAAGCATTGGTCTTCAAGGGCAATGACAGACAGCCTTTTACTCTCCACTCAGGGAACTCGGTTTGGCCAGTGGGACACTGCCGGCTTCAAAAATGAAGAACAGAAGCTAAAGTTCCTGAAGCTTATGGGTGGCTTTAAGCATCTGTCCCCGTCATTCAGCCGCCCTCCCAGCATGACTGTCAGGTCCAACATGGCTCTGGACAAGAAGTCTTCAGACATGCTTCAGCAGAGTCTGCAGCAGGACTATGACCGGGCCATGAGTTGGAAGTTCAGCCACGGGGCTGGCCTGGGCTTTAACTCTGAGTCCCGCAAGGTCTTCTACATTGACCGGAACGCCTCCAAGTCTATCAAGCTGCAAGATTAAATTTTATTGTCCCTTTCTTCAAGCTGCATTTCTTGATCAGTTTTGCAGTTGGCTTGAAATAGTCACCTGCAGTTATTGAGGACTTTATGAATTGCTAAAGCCCCCCTATTTTCTATGTTAAACATTCCACGTCCTTGGGTGACAGTATTTTAACAGTAGCTAGCAGGTGCTGACACATGGAGGGTTCTGACTAAAGTGTTTTCCTTACATTGATATACTTAAACCTAATTATGAAATGGGTGCTATTCTCTCTATCAAGTTCAGGGACAAAGTAATAAAATGGCTCAGGGTCACCTTCCGTTAAGTGCCATCAAGAGTACATCACTCAGTCACTCAATGATCAGTGTAATGCTATGACTTTATGAGGACCAGCAAGTTTGTTTTCCTTCCTTATCAGGAAGCAGGTGTGGCGTGCCAGGCAGATGTGGCTGAGCTTCCTCTCTGTCCTGTACACCTCTGGGCTGGCTTCCTTCCATCTGACTGCTGTGCTTGGATTTGATGTTGCTGTATTGGCTGGATCTCAAAGAAGGCATTTTGGATAGCAAGTCATCCTGCGTATGGACCCATGGCGGATTCTCAGCAGCATGTTCTGTTTGTGTTCACTAGACAGAAGACCTTGGACACTTGTATGATGAAATCAAATGTAAGGAGTGGAGAAGAAGATAACTTTGCTGCAGGCACTGTACCCACTCCCACAGCCCTAAAAATCACAGCAATCTTCCTGGAGCTCCAGATATAGAGATCCATGTGACATGATTTTCTCTTCCACCAGTCTGGTATCAAGGTTCAGATAAGTCTTCCTATGTCTTGGCCTGATCTCTCACAGGCAGAAACACTGGCTGGGGCTGGAGTGGTGATGGAGGGATTGACGCTGCACTCAGCCAGAACGTTTATCCTTCCAGAACCATCATCAGTGTTGGTGTCCTTACACTGCTAGGAAGATGAGAGGCAGTTCCAGAGATGGGAGAAAACCCTCTTTGTGACCAAAGAAACTTCCAGAAGTCCTTCAGGAAACCTTTTATAGCCTCATTCAACTCTGTACTTGTTCCTGTATCAGCCCCTTGGTAAGGAGATGCCCCTCAGGCCAGCCAGGGAGAGGGTGAGGTGTGCAGTACTGCCAAATAGGCTGCAGAGGTGATGCTGTGCCTGCGGCAACTGCCTCCGCCCTACCCTGTTCCCTGACCTGTAGACATGGGCCATATTGCAAAGTTCTTACCTGTTCAAGCCACTTTCCTGGGATGAACTTGGCCTTTCTTAAATTCAACCTCAGGATTCAGAAAAGAAGACCACCTCCAATCTCAGATATCAACTTCTAGACAAATCTCCCCTGGCCTTAATGAAGCCTGGGAACCAGCTATGTAACTCCAATGGTTTGTGTTCCCCAGAGGTCACACTCCAGTCTAAGGACACCTTAACTCATCAAAAACTTGCACATTGCCATCTCGTGGGTGGTAGATGGTTTTCCATCTTATGCCACATACAACTTGGAATCTGTCACCAAAGTGTGAGCCAGATCTTTTTCATAGCTGTTACACATATCTCAGTGGCTTGGTTCCTCTGTTCACTTAGGTGCTCCATTTGCTCACCCTTCTTTCTCTAGGAAGTGAGGTCTGAAAGCAAAGGCCTCAGACTGAGTTCAGCCTTATTTCTGCTCACAAGTTTGGGGGCACTCAATGCCTGTGCGTCAGTTAACCAGGCTCCAGTCCTACTGGTAGTGGCTTGAGCCCCCTACCCCCGTTTCCATGTTTTATACCTTCCCCAGAACCCTGCAGTCTTCTGCGTGGTGTAGTTTATCTCCAAGGCACAGGGATGGGGGTCAGGGATCCAATACAGCCTTGAACTTGGCTGTTTCCCTCTTACCAGCTTAGTGGTGCTTAGCAATATCCTTGTCAAATCTCATGGTTTCTACCACTTTGTGCAGGACACACACACTCAGCAGAGGGAAATTAAAGTCACTAATCACATGATTTTTTTTTTTTTTTTTAATTAACTTTTTTTCGGGGGCGGGGGTGTCTTTTGAGACAGGTTTTCTTTGGGTAGCCCTGAATACTATGCTAGCCTTAAAACTCACAGAGATCCACTGGTCTCTGGCTCCAGAGTGCTGGGATTAAAGATGCATCACTACTGTCTGGCTTCAAGCCACCAATAGCTATCAGGTGAATTTGAAATCAGATCCTAGATTACCTGAGGAGGTTCTTCACAAAATTCTTTAACTGATAGGTAGCAGAGTTAGTGTGGAAGAGACTTGGGAGATACCACAGCTGCTCAGGAAGGAAAAGGCCACAAGCCAAGGATACAGGCAGCCTTCAGAAGCTGTGTAGCATTTCTGTGCACCACAGTGCCTGCAAAAGAACTTAGTCATGGTGACACCTTGACCAAGCCTGGAGAAACCAGTGAGTTCTGACCAACAGCTGTCAGACAGTAAAACCACAGGAAGTCATTGTGCTTGTAATTTGTTAAAGTAACAAGAACCGGGAACAGCTGATAGGCAGACCTGAGGCGCCCTGTTTTTCATTTCCTAAAAGTCTGTTCACATGTCCTTCCCAGTGGGGGTGGATGTCATTTGTGGAGACGTCATTCCGAGACTGGCCTGTCTGCACACTTCTGCCTGGGTCAGCAGAGCCCTGTGGTGTGTGTACCTAATGTGAGGCTAAGCCGAGGTTAACACAGAATTCTCCAGGCCAATGTAAGGTGCTAATGCTGTTCAACCTGGTCATCCCCGAGGCAGGAGAATGACTTAACAAAGGATTATTTGTGAATTTGCCAGTTATTTTTCAAAGAATTAGCATCACAGTGAAAGTGACAAGATAATTTTAGTGGAAACAGTTTGGTGAAATAAAGGCCACTTGGGAGTATCGGAACAGCACCATAGTGAATTCTGAGTTCTGCATGTTCACAGCAGGAGGAAAGGCATTTCTTAACATCTGGCTTTTGTTCTTTAGACTGGGGACTCATATATCCCAAACTAGCTTCAAACATGTAACTGGGGACTTTGAACAGATCTCGATCCTCCTGTCTCTACCTCCTAACTACTGGGATTCTAGGTCTGTACCACGGCACTGTTCTATGTGGGGTCTTGTGTCTGCCAGGTGAGCATTCCACTAACTGAGCCATATCCTAAGCCTCATCTGTTCATTTTTGGTTTGGTTTTTAAGAAATTTGACTCAATTCCTGTGGCTGGAAGGTACTGTCATCAGATTGGCCCTAAATGTATATACAACAGTAGCCCTGGTCTTAAACTAGTAAAGACACGTGTGTGTGTGTGTGTGTGTGTGTGTGTGTGTGTGTGTGTGTGTGTGTGTGTGTGTGTGTGTGTGTGTGTGAGAGAGAGTGACTTTAACTTCTACTTTCTGAGGTTAGTCATGTATAGTGTTTCAGAATAAAGATAAATCCATTCCTAAAGCACAAATAGTTTTTTGAATGTGTGTGTTTTGCTGGGACTAGCTAGCTTCAAGCAACCCTGCCTCAGCCTCCCAAGTAGCTGCAACTTGAAGTGTGTGCCATCACGGCATTCTAGCCTGAACTTGGATGTATTTTCACAGGCAGTAGTAGGTTCCAGCAGTCAGTGCTTCTGGCCAGTGACTGTGACATGCAGCCCAAAGCAATCAAGGGCAGTCCAACTCACTAAGAGAAGTACTGCCGTAGTGCCCAGCAGTGTGTGGATCTGAATGTGCTCTTTAGGAGACAGAAGTGGTCAGCCAACAGTTGGAAGCACAGCTGATCTTTCAGGATAATTTACTTAGTTACAGGAAGGGCACTGCAGTCTTCATAGCCCAGGTTGGCCTTAAATTCATGGCATCCTCTGCCTTTCTCTGTGAAGTGCTGGGATTACAGGTGAACACCTCCATGCCCCATTGGTTACAGGACATTTCTACTGACTAGGGTGTCTCAGATGTGACCTCAGTTTCTCCTATATTTTACATTCAAATGGGCTACTTGTAGTTGGAAAAGAATCAATGGGCAGGCTGACATGTACTATTTCCCAAGGTTTTATAGGACACTGTCTCTAAGAGTGTGATGTAAACCTGGGGGCTGCTTTTCAGCAAATGGAAACGCCCTTCAGAAAAGAAAGCCTGCACCCTTGGCTGTTCCCCACTAGTGTGCACAGATCCCAGGACCAGGGAACAAGAAAGCCTTGCCAACACACCAAGACCAAGACGCTGCTATCTAAAGAACAAGACTGGGTTTTAATGCTCTGTCAATGCCCCTGTCAATGTCAGAATAGCCAAGTAGAAGGCAAAAGCTTAAAACCAATCTGTATAAAAGTAAAAATAACAAAACCTCCAAATTTCAGGAAGAGTTAATGACAGCCAAGCAGGTATTCCAGGATGTGGCACCAGGACCCCCAAAGGGCAGGTTCTCAGGTTCTGGTTTGCAGAGGGAGCCTCAGGGCCAGCTCTGACAGATGATTCATGTCGGGTTGTTTGCTTCGCTTTTTGATGTAGTCCAGAGTTTTCACCTAGAAAGAACAGCTCCAGCTTAGATTTGCCTTTGTGGCTCTGACTTAGGACTAGAGCCTCTTGTGAAGTGGCTCTAAGTGAGCTTACCCTGACTTAAATGAAAATGGGGCATCTCCTCAGGGTATCATTAAATTCAGTCTTGGGGCCTGGGCACATTGCTCATTTGGCAGAGTACTTACATGCACAAAGTCCTGGGTTTCATTCCCAGCATCACAAAAGCTAAGTAAAGGCAGGAGGATCACAAGTTTAAGGATAGCCTGGGCTGCTACTTGAGACTTCTCAGGAGAAGATTTTGACTTGGCTGTGGCCAGAAGTGGGTGGCATTTTGCATTCTCAGTAAAAACTGAGAGTGTCTGGGAATGTTTTCTAACAAAAGAACTTTTGGGTGTGGCACCCATCTTGGGTGACAGGGGCCCTGGTACTTACCATGGTCCTTGTGTCTGCACAGCCGTGCCTCTGTGCTAGGTGCCACAAGTTGACTGAGAGTTGGTTCAGCTTGTTGTTACGAAGGTCCCCGTGGGCTAGGATGCTATTGAAGAAGGAGAGGCCAAGCAAACTCTGTCGCTTCAGGGCCTGGAAGAGAGAAGGGAGGATATGGCCTTGTCCTGGCACACTGGGTGGGCTCAGTGCATGTTCTGAGGTAGGGAGGTCTTAGGCTACTGTGCCATGTGTTTGCTGAGCTCACCCACAGCACCTGTGAAACATCAGTGAGCTCTACAACACTTGTAGTGAGTGGGGACTGAGGCACCACAAGCACTGAGCTCTGCTTGGCCCCTGGCCAGCACCCTGGTTAGGAGAGGCCCAGCAGTCACTGGCTGTCACCCTGGTTAAGAGCAGTCACTGGCTGTCACCCTGGTTAGGAGAGTCTGGCAGTTTTAAGTGAAGCCCACAGCAGTGAAACAGCTGTGCTTTAAGCACAAGTCAAGCCTGAAGGATTCCTCATGGCTCTCAGCCAAGGCTCAAGCTTCTGAAAGCTGTAGTCACAATTGCTGATCCTAACCAACACAGCTCCTGAACCAGGGCCCAAGTCCTTCGTTTACAAGACTGCATTTACACAGCATGGTGGTGCACACCTAACCCCAGCCTCAGGAGGGAGAAGCAGGAGGGGTCAGGGGTTCCAAGTCATCTTCAACTCCGGAGGCCAGACTGAGCTATATGAGATGCCATCTCCAAAAGTCAAAGAACAAAACCTGCTGACACTGTAACAGCAGCCCTTTCTGGAATCTTGCTTTGTTGGGTGATCTGTGATGTACCTTACCAAACAACCATACACAACCAGCGTTGAATGGCAGAGTCAATGGGGGAAAGAAACTACAGTGACTGCTCAGGTGAAAGGGCACAGAGAAAGCCTTATCTAAAGGTGGGCATCTGCTGTTTCAGGATGCCATGTTTGTTCTGAAGAGTTCCTGAGTAGGCCCAGAAGTTCAGGCTGCCTAACTTACACTCTTGTCTGTTCTATGCTCTGTGGGCAGCACCATGGTGGGAATGAGTCACGTGAGGAATGGAGCAGAGGAGCAGAAGTACCATGGCCAGAAGGGCCACTGGCACCTCTTGGGCATGACTTGCTGACTGTCTCTCAGCTGTGACCTGCTCTGGTCTCATGGCTGTCATCAGGCCAAACTGGGCTGCTTCCCTTTGACACCCATGCCCCTCAGGTGCCCAAGAATTCATTAGAGAATTAAGCTCAAAAAATTCAACTTCAAATATTAGCGTCTCCCCTGAGAGAGATCTTCCAACTACATTTCTCTGCAGAGAATGAGGGTTTTAAGCAGTCATACTGCAGACTAACTGGTTCTTCCTCCCTCATCAAACCCCCCAGTAACATTTTATCCTAAAACACCCAATTTACAGCCCATTATAAAGGACATTACTTGATATGTGTCAGGGATGTGAGGCATGCTGGCAGACAGTAAAGACAGAAGGGGCAACTGTCTTCAAGGGAAGCCAGGTAGTGCCTTGAACCTCCTAGGCTTTCTATAGGCTTGTGGGGGGGGGGCTCTTTTCCTGTGAGAACTGTCATTTCCAGGAAGCTCTAGGGGCTTGGCACAGGTTCCAGCCCTCCTCACACCCAAACAATTTCTCCCAGCTCATGATTAAAGCAGAACTTAATCCTTCATGTGACTTTGAAGATTTTGGAACCAGGGTGGTTCCCGGCATGAGGGTAAGGGACAGATAGGGATGCTTAAGTGCTGGGGTCCCAACAGCAGTTACCTGGCCTCCACGTGGGTGGCAGCAGGCTGGGCGGCTGGAGAGTTGAAATGGGGCATTGTGAAGGGGGGACAGCAGGTTCAGTTACACACACTGTCAGCTCTCTACCTCATCCATCTGTATCTCCCCTCCCTCCTATTTACTTTCATTTTTATGATGCTTTTTGGATCTTTATTTACATATGAATATTTTGTTTAGGTGTTTGTATGTGTACCAGAAGGTGTTGGATCCCCTGAAATGGATGGTTGTAAGCCACCACATGGGTGCTAGGAACCAAACCTGGGTCCTCTTGAAGAGTGAAAAGTGTTCTTAACTGCTACGCCATCTCTGCAGCCACTCATTCATTTATACACTCAGTATGTCACTGAGACAGGGTCTCTGTAGCCCAGTCAGTTCTTGAACTCAGTATGTAGACCAGGCTGGCCTTGAACTTGTAGAGATCTGCCTGCCTCTGCCTCCCAAGTGCTGCAACTGGAACTGAATTGAAGGCATGCAGCACCATACCTGGCTAGCTTTGATTTTTAGTCATGTAGTCTACACTGACCTCAAACTTTTGACCTTCCTGCTTCCATTCCAAATGCTGGAATCACAGGTGTCCACACAACATTATTTTATGCTGTGTTGGGATTAAAACCAGGGCCTTGTGCACACTAGGCTAGCACACTGAACACTGAGCTATATCCCCAGAGCAATGTTTAAGATAACCAGTGACCATTCTGTCTTAGCCTCCGAATGCTAGAATTATAGGTATGTGCCACTATGCCCAGCTTTTCTGTTTCTAATTGAGAGAGGGAGAGGGAAGGAGGGAGGGAGGGAGTAAGGGGGGGAGGGAAGGGAGATTGAGACAAGCTGAAATTGGGTGTTGAGGAGCACTATGCAGGCAGAAAACAGCCAAGGCCAAGAGCCTAAAGTCCCAAGAACAATTCAGTCTGATTCCGATTTGTTTCCCTTTCACAATGGACCACTTTGAAACCACCCTGCCCTGTGGCTTCCAGAGCTTGTGGAGAGGGTGGGTACCCACCTCATCCTTGGCCAGGGTTTTCAGGTGCTCCAGGATCTGAACCATCACTGCCTCACACAGCTTGCTGTTCTCAGCCAGGAACTTGGAGTCTCCCCCATACAGGCTGTCATTGGAGTCAACTGGGTGAACAAACAAGAGCAGTGTGTCACATGAGATTGACAGATGGCAAGTAGGCCAAGGTGACCCACTCACTTTGGGAGTCACTAAGAAAACATCTGGCCTAAGGCCAGCAGTGTGGAAGCCCTCCCCTTACTGGCCATGCCTGGAGGGGACAGCAGGTGACAGGTACTGTGACAAGCCTCTCTCTGTGTTACAAAAGGGTATACAAAACCAGCACAAGAAAGGGATGATGGCATGTATACCTTCAATGAGTGGGGAAACTGAGGCACAGAAGCCAGCCTAGCTAAGATGTTAAGCTGTCTGCCCCGGGACCCTTAAAACCAACTGGCTAGCTTTATAGTTCTAGAAGGTTCTATTTATCCTACCAGGGGAGACTAGTGTTCAATAATCTTACCCAGATGTGAACCCTGACAGCTACAATGACTGAGATGCCCAAAGGAGCCAACAGTGGCGCGAGTGCTATAGGAATAATCCACCACTCTCTGACTGGACTTAAAGCCTGCTCCTCAATCAAACTCCTTCCTGCCATCACCATCCACGGTCCAATGATTCCCAACATTTCTTTGCCTGACAGTGTCTCTCCTTCCTCTCTCATTAAGATGCTGTAATGATACAGCAACTCGATCTATCGTTCATGCTAGCCTGGAAATCACTCTGTAACCCAGGCTGGCCTTTAACTCATGGCAACCCTCCTGCCCCAGCCTCAAAGTGCTAGAAATATAGATGTGAGCCACCATGCCTAGGTCTTTGGCAAAGCCTCTACTTGGTCACCTCCTGTGACAGCCACAGCCTAGACAAAGACCAGTTCAGCTAAGGACGGCTTGAGTACAACTTCCTCTTCCTTGCTCCTCTCAGAGAACATGGTCTCTGCTGAACAGGGCAGACACCATGTAGTCTGTGGTGGTCGTTTGGGTTTTCACTTCAACGATGAATCTCAGCCAATCTGCTTATCAGAGGACAGCTCTGAGGCTGTGATGATTGGCCTCATCCCCTGCATGGGGCCCAGAGCAGTTCAGCTAGTCTCCACTGTGTGTTTTTGTTTGTGCAGGGCTGGGCATGTCGGGCGGAGCTCTAACACTACATCTGATCTCCACTTCTGCAGATGTGCTGTGTGCAATCATTTGGAGGCCAGAGACAAATCTCGAGTGTCATTTCTCAGGAGCTGTCCAGCTTATTATTTACTTCTTTACAACAGGGTCTCCCAGTGGCACGGAAATTACCCTTCAGTCTAGGCTGGCTGGCCAGCCGTAAGCCTCAGGGATCACCTGTCTCTGCAATTGAGCGATCTGCATGCTTGAATGGCACGTGCTTCAGCAACTGAGCTACCTCCCCATCCTTCCTCTTTGGCTGGCTTGCACCAGCCTGTACGAACAAGAACACAGCTTCTGCCTTTCAAAGCTTGTTCCTTTCCTCCATGCTCACACAGCTATTCCCATTTTCTCATCTAACCCTTTAACTTCTTCCATCCCAATACCCAACATGAATGTCCCCATGGCTGGGTGCAATGTAGGCTAAGTGTCTAGGTGACAGAAGAAGAGGTCAGTGCCATCTGATAAGTCAAGTGGCATTGCCCAGGCCTGGGGGTGGGGCACAGAGCAGTAATCCAGTCATTTAGGGAGGAAGTTAACAAGCTCTCGGTTTATCTGCTGGGATGTCGTTGTGATTTCCTGGTACCTTTGTGTTACTACTATCGCTAAGGAACAGCTGGAGAGGATCTCATCTCACCCACAGTTCGGAGGAGATAATATCCACGAGAAACACAGAAGGGCCTTCAATTTGAAACTGTTGTACGAATGAATAACAGAAGACTAGAGTCCAGTTGCAGATGCAGTGGGGGCAGGGTGGGGGTGGAGAGAGATAATCCTATTCTGGGGTATGTAACAATCTCTCAGAGACGGCACAGAAACAGTCCCTGGATGTGGGCCCCAGAAACGGGGAGATGTCCATGAGACACTTTCCAAGACCAAGGAAAGCCAGGCCTTGGAACTCTTGAGAAGCCACTCTTTGGAACCTGGCATAGGAGTGCACACCTTTAATCATAGAACTTGGGAGGCAGAGGCAGGACCCTGTGAATTCCAGGCCAGCCTGGTCTACATAGTAAGTTCCTAGCTAAAACGAAAAAGGAGTCCTCTTTAGGAGCTGGGACAATGAATCAATCAGTCCAGTGCCAGTCACACAAGAATGATGCCCATATTTGGACCTCCCATGTGAGAAAGCCAAGTGTGGTTGCCCGTGTCTGACAGAAATAGATGGATCACTAGAGCTCACTGGCAAGCCAGCCAAGCCAGTTGGTGAGCTCCAGGTTCAGTGAGAGACTGTGTGAAAAACAACTGGGCAGTATAAAGACACTTGACATCAATCCCTGTCCTCTATACACATATGCACGTGCACACACACACAAGTACACATAATAGAGTCCCTCTTTACACACAGCAGGGTCATGTAGCTATGTGAAGTTCCTAGTTTATAGTGTCCCAGGAACTAACTTTAGAAATTATATTCCTTTCCATACTACTGTAATTCACACTGACTCCTGTAGAGCAAATGGGTGGGCCTGTGCATCATTAAACTGAGAAACATCAGGGATGCTTTGAGTTCACCTCTGGCTGCTACTTTCAGGACAAAAGAGTTCCATATTCTCTCCAGGTTTTGATTAAAAACAAAAGATCAGAGGTACAAAAAGAGTTGAATATGGGGTGTGTTTGTTTTAAGATGGATTTTTATGTAGCCCAGGCTGGATCTCAGACACTCAATGCACCTGAGGATGACCTACATATATTCTTATCTTCCTGCCTATCTAGAAACAGGTGAGATTGTGTGACCAATTTGAGGCTCTGTGGGCTTAATCAACTAGAGAAAAATTTTTTAAAAGTTGTGGTGGAGGAATGGGGTGGGAGGAAGAGGGGGTGGTGTGTGTGAGGGGTCTCATATCAGTGCCACCAAGGACAAAACAGACTGAACAGGTGGGAGAACAAGAGCGCCTCCTTTCTCCCATCATCTGAACTGTGTGGGCCTCCACACCCCCTAAAGCTCAGGCTACAGAACCCATGCTAAGGCCTGCGTGAACTTGGGCCAGGGCAGCCTGTGATGATGATCGTCTATTACTGATCCAAGGGTGCTTTTGCAATCCAGCACATTGTCAAAACCACCTCAGGTACTCCCCAACCCCTGAGCGCCCATGTGCGATCACACACACACACACACACACACACACACACACACACACACACACTCACACTCAGAATGCTGAGCAGATGGCTCATGGCCCAGAACTTGCCTAGCACATATAAGGCCTGAGTTCTATTTCCATCACCCCTCAGCCCCACCCCAAAAAAGATCCTACAAATCTTCAGGCCTATCCTGGGGAGTGTAAATTGGGGATAGAAAGTGGCTCAGGAATACAGACTCTTGAACAAAGAGACAGATCAACTAACAGGGTGCTTGCTTGACACGTGTGATTAACTGGGCGTGCCTGTAACCCCAGCACTCTGCGAATAGAGGGGAAATATCAAGAGTTCAAGGTCTAGAGACACAGAGGCTGCCAGGGCTAGAGTGAGAAGAAACAAACAAAATGGGGTCAAGGCCATCTTCAGCTACAAAGTGAGTTTGAGGCCAGACTACACTGGCTAAGAAATACAGCTCAGTGGGTAACGTGCTTACTGCACAAACATGAGGACTTGAGCCTGTAACCCAAGTAAAACCTAGACACAGCAGTGCGCCTGTGACACTGCACCGCAGGGCTTGCACAGACTGGCGGATCCTTGGAGCTCATTAGCCAGCCAGATTAGCTCAACCGGTGGGTGAGCTCCAGGTCCAGTAAGAAGCCCCGCCTTCCAAGGAAGGTGAAGAGTGATTAAGGATGACTCATTGCTAAGCTCGGCTTCTATGCGCACACACACAAATATGTCCATGCAACTCACGTGCACACTAACACAAGAAGAGAAGATGAGACAGTCCCTTTGCTGTCCCTGAAATGGGGGCATGCTGAGGGCTGGTCGGGATGCTGCTACCTTTGTCAATGTGGTAAAGGTAGGTGTCCTGGCTCATGGCAGACAGCAGGTGCAGGACAGAGGTGTAGATTCGGATCTTGTCATCGCTCGCGTCCTCCCAGGTGTAGTCCTGGATCACGTTGAGAAGTTCTCGGACCAGAAATAGGACCCCGTGCTCTGGATGATCCTGGTGGAGAGAAGAAAGAAATGACAAGCCCAGCGGATCAGCTAAAGCACCCACTAACCCGGCAGTTTCCTTAAGCAGGTGCAGAGATTACAGTGCTCAAGGCTTCACAAGAGCAGGGCCCCTCATGAGCCCAGGCAAACAGCACAGAGAGAATGTGACACGAGGCAGCATTCCCGCTCACCACACACTTCAGGTTGGGGGCATGAGCAAAAGCCTCACTTTTGGGTCCAACGAACAAGAGGCATCACCTGTCAGCCCAATGGCCTGTGCTTGCATGAGTACTCCCTCATTCCCCATGCAGTGGTAGAAGCAAGTCACGTGTGCCTATTAACAAAAAGATACTGTGGATCCTCAGAAGATGACATGGCAAAAGCCACTGCACCAACTTTAAGTCCCGCTCCCAAGGATGCTCACCAACAGCAAGGCTGGTCTGGGCTCCTTCTATGAGAGGGGAAGCCAAGGGACGACTCAAAGTTAGAGCGAAGTGTGTTTCTCAGACACCACAGAATCGTTCCAAAAAGGGTTGCAATGCAAAAGGGTGGGCAGCTTCAAATGCCATTCCCAAGGTGTGGTTCTGCTGAAACTACCTAAAGTCCTTCCTTGCAGGAAATAAACGCCCAGCTAGCCCCACCAACCCTTGTCACAACACTGCTCCTAGCCTAGGCACACAGCACTGGGTCCTAGCAGGAAACACTCAAACAGGTTAAGAAAAGGAGGGCAGAAGGATTATTTGCACAGCTGGGGCCAGCATGAGGCTAGGCAACAGGGCCTGGTGCCAGGAGGCTGCTGCTATTATCCCAGGCTGAAAGAGTAAGGTGCAGGCAGGGGCACTTTGGGGTCTGAAGACCTGTAGCTGGAAGCTGCCTGCCACAAGATGTAGCCTTGCATGGAGGGGCGCGGCTACTGGCAAAGCATGGCTGAGGATCGATCCAGAGGTGACAGGCACGGAACATGGGTGTCCTCATATACTCTGGTCTGCAGGCTGTGTCTCCTGTTGGCCGGATGGGCTGGAAGCCAGAGTCTCCAGAGGCCACTCCCCCTAGCACTGACTAGTTAGTGTGCAAAATAACCTGACACTTCACAGTTGAACAGTAAAGAATGCTCCGTGTACAAGTCCCAATCCTGTATCAGTTAAAATGGTGACAGCTTTGCCAATCGAGAACATGCTCTTCCAGGGCTAGGAAGCCATTCTCCCTTAAAAATTAGTTGTGTGTGTGTGTGTGTGTCTGTGTGTATCTGTATACACTGTCGTGCCAGGGCATGTGTGGAGGTCAAAGGACAATTTTAAGGAGTTGGTTTTTCTCTTACTACCAGGTGGGCACAGGGGATTAGATTCAGCCTTGGTGACAGGTGCCAGCACCTAAGCCATGTCACTGGCTCAGGAAGCCCTTTCTGTATTTCTTCAGACAGCCTCACTACAAGCTCAAGCTGGCTTTGCCTTCCAAGTAGCTGTGATTACAAGCCTGGGCCAGTAGGCCCAGTTTTCTGTTTTGGTTTCCTTGTCGTTGTTTTCTGAGCACTTCTTGCCGTCTGGAACCATCTTATTTACTGCTTCAGAGAGCAGCTCAGTCACATGTGTGGCCTACATGCGTCCTGCAAAAAGGCAGGTACTACAACTTCTGCATGTGTGTTTGCCACACTGCAGATCTAGTCTCTTACAGGCTGGACTGATTATTGTGATGTGTGTGTGTGTGTGTGTGTGTGTGTGTGTGTATGTGGTGTGGGGTGTGTCTGTGTGGTGTGAGGTGTGTGTGTGTGTGTGTGTGTATGTGGTGTGGGGTGTGTCTGTGTGGTGTGAGGTGTGTGTGTGTGTGTGTGTATGTGGTGTGGGGTGTGTCTGTGTGGTGTGAGGTGTGTGTGTGTGTGTGTGGTATGGGGTGTGTGTGTGTGTGTGTGTGGTGTGGGGTGTGTCTGTGTGGTGTGAGGTGTGTGTGTGTGTGTGTGTGTGTGTGTGTGTGGTATGGGGTATGTGTGTGTGTGTGTGTGTGTGTGTGTGTGTGTGGTATGGGGTGTGGGGTGTATGTGTGTGTGTGGTGTGGGGTGTGTGTGTGTGGGTAGGGTGTGTGTGTGTGTGGTGTATAGTGTGGGGTGTGTGTGTGGGGGGGGGTGAGGTGTGTGTGGGGTGTATGTGTATGTATGTGGTGTGGGGTGTGTGCGGGTAGGGTGTGTGTGTGTGTGTGTGTGTGTGTGTGTGTGTGTGTGTGTGTGGTGTATAGTGTGGGGTGTGTGTGTGTGTGTGGTGTATAGTGTGGGGTGTGTGTGTGTGTGTGGTGTATAGTGTGGGGTGTGTGTGTGTGGTGTGTGTACATGCATGGGTACACACATAAGTGGATGCTTGTGGATGTAGTACACATGCACAAGGAAGCCAGATATTAAAATTTAGTTGTCTTCTTCAATTGCTATCCACCTTATGCTTTGAGACAGGCTCTCTAACTGAACCTGGAGCTCACCAATTGGCTCATCTAAGTGGCCAGCAAGTCCCAGGGATCTTCATAACCCCATTCTCCCAGCACTAGGAGCAAGGTCTGCCACCATATATAGCTTTTCACATGGATGCTGGGATCAGGACTTAGCTCCACATGTTTTTGTGGCAAGTACTTCACACACTGAGCCCAACCCAGACTGACCTCAAACTCATGGTCCTCCTGCCTCTGCCTCTTCAGCACTTAATTCTCACAACTGGCTGAGTTCTGTGTGGTGCCTCCAGGAGTACCCACTGGTATGCCCAGGCCCTGGCTTTGGCCTAGTGAGTGGCATATGATAGGCCCGGTGTGAATCAGGGTGAGTAAAATCACCTTTGCTTTTCAGGCACAGAGGAAATGCCAAAACTGGCCCTGAACGCAGCTGTGTTGCCACTCAACCCACTGTCACTAGCTGGGTCTCACAGACAGGAGTGGACCACAGAAGGTGAGTTAGCTCATACTTCAGACACAGAGGGGCTTTGATTAGAGCACTGGCAACCTGCCTCCTGTTGGCTCCCCCCTCTTAGATGAACTAGACCTGTCTATGTGCACAGGAAGATGTGCCTGGAGTGGCTACTTAGAGCAAATACATGGGCTTCAAGTCCTGCAGCTGCGGAGGGCCGTCGAGCCAGCCGTGGCCTGATCTGAGATGACTGTATTTGCACTGACACTGCCTAGGGTAAGGATGTGGGCAGAGAAGCCCGAGATGTGCACAAGCCTTTCATATCCATGGGAACTGTCCCTCCTGCATCAGCAAGGGGATGCATGCAGCTCAGACACCCAATGTGAGCTGCGTACATCTGAACCACCCAGGCGAGGCTGCCTGCTCACAGTCCCAGCTGTGGCTCACCGCAGCCTTCCTCTGCTTGCAGCTGTTTCTAACTAGGCTATTTTGTTCGGTACGTGGATACTAAAATACATTTGTTTTAATTTAAGGATCCGCCTTGGGAATAGATCACAGTCTGATGAAGCCAGCAACTTTGTGTCAGCACTCCTGTTCCCACCGGGTGGGAGAACAATGGATGCACTTTCAGAGGGGTGGGGCCGTGGGCAACGGAATTCGGGGAATGGTTTGGGGTGAGCACTTCTGCAGGCTTCAGCTCATAGCCAAAAGGGTGACAGATTATGTTCATGGTGCTGCACAAGAACTCCTTGTGCTTTCTGTGTTTTAGTGACTAAGCCATGTATATATATATATATATATATATATATATATATATATATATATATATATATATATTTATTTATTTATTTATTAGTGGATGCTCCAATAGCTGAAGCCAGGCACAGGTGGATTATTTTTCTTTTTTGATCCAGTGTCTCATGAATCTTGGTCTGGCCTTGAACTTATTACACAGCTAAGGATGACTCTGGCCTTCTGCTCCTCCTGGCTCTACTTCTTGAGTGCTGGAATTACCTTCCTGTACTACTGCATCGGGCTTTCTGTACTGGGAATAGAACCCAGAGCTCTGTGCATGCTAGACAAGAAAGCACTGTACCAACAACTGAGCTCCACTCCAGCCCAGTATCCTTTTAAAGCAACACAGTGGTTTCAGTTTGTGTTTAACAGGGAACCAGTAACAGTTTCTTTTGTGTGAGGTGTGTGTATTGTGTTATGTATGTACACAGATGTATGCTCATGTACATGCATGGACACCAGAGGCCAGCATCAAGTGCCTTCCTTGGCCACTCTCCACCTTGGTTGGTTTGTTTGTTTTTATTTGTTTTTTTGAGACAGGGTCTTACATAAACCTGGACCTCACCTATTTCGCCAGACTGGCAATTTTCTTATCTCTACCCTGTGCCTTGAACTCTCTTTCTTTTCTCTCTCTCTCTCTCTCTCTCTCTCTCTCTCTCTCTCTCTCTCTCTCTCTCTCTCTCTCTCTCTCTTAAATCTCTGTGTAACCCTGGATGTTCTGGAACTCAATTTGTAGACCAGGCTGGCCTGGACTCCACCTGCCTCTGCCTCATGAGTGTTGGAATTAAAAGCATGTACCGCCACCTCCCTGTGACCTTGAGTTCTTGATCCTCTTGCCTTCTTCTTCCACCGATTATAGGCATGTGGTAGAGGTGACTGAAGCCAGGGCTTCACCAGTGCTAAGCAAGCAGTCTACAAACTAAACTGAAACCCCAGTCTATGCACTCCTCTCCCCCCCCATGTCTGTGTGCACGGCATGTTAGGCTGTGCAGGTGTGTGTGCCTGTGCTTGGGCACGTGGAGGAGGCCAGAGCAGGAGTATATATGTCTCCCATACTGCTCTCTGACTTACACCGCCTTGAGAATCAGCCTCTCAAAGCTGCCTGCTTTGGCTAGGCCAGTGGGCCAGGGGGCCTGTCTCCACTCCCCAGTCTGGGGTTACAGGCATGCACAGCCCTGCCATGCTTTCCTCATGGGTGCTGGGAAATCAACCTTAGGTTCTCATGCAGAGCAAAGGGTGCTATTCACTGAGCCGTCTTTCCATGCTGCGTGTTTTGGTTTTGGTTTTGTCTTTAAAGACTTTATTTTATATATGTGAGTGTACTGTCGCTGTCTTCAGACACACCAGAAGAGGATCCCATTACAGATGGTTGTGAGCCACCATGTGGTTGCTGGGAACTGATCTCAGGACCTCTGGAAGAGCAGTCAGTGCCCTTAACCATTGAGACATCTCTCCAGCCTGTTGTTGGGGTTTTTTTTGTTTGTTTGTTTGTTTTTGCTTTAGAAGAAAAAGGTATCCTTGCCAGCCTCCCTCCTAGATGGGGCAACTCAGTGCCAATGAGGTGGTTTCCAAGAGGAAGCCGGAAAGTGAGTCTTCCCTCCTACTGACCTGATAAAGGGCCTAACATTGTCTCCACTGTCCCTTTGGAGTACCCACTCTCAGGAATCCGTATTTCAGCACAGTTCCTGGGGGCAGGACTACCTGAGAAAATAATGCTGGTCTCAGAAAGCTGAGCTTCAGGCAGGAAAGAGGGCACAGGGAATCTTGTCTGGCGGGGTCACTTACTGGCTGATGACCTTTCACCTCTCTGTGGATTACTGTCCACTTCAGTCAAATGCTTTGAGTGTATACTTATGAACCGCTGGCTGGTGCTTCAGGAGGATGTATGGTTAAGTGAATGTAAGCAAGGGCTGGGTGCAAAGGAGCCAGAACACCAACAGGCTGGGAGCACAGCAGGATAGAAGGGCCCCTGGGGTGGGAAGGTGAGACAGAGAAGGAGAGAGAATCCTGACAGAGAGCAGGCTGTCAGAGCAGGTGCCTGTGTGTCCTCGCCTCCCAGGGCATGTCTGCATGGCCTCATTAATCCCAGTGGCTCTGGTCCACACAGCATCCTATCTTCCCTTTAGGCTTTCATTTATATAGCGGTCCCTGCCTTGGAGTCTTCCCTCACCTTGCACCAAGACTCATTTTCCTTCTAATCTCAGCTGAAAGCTACCTTCTTGGGCATGGCTTCTCTAACTGCCTGGGAGTTCATCTGGCCTTTGCTTTTCAGGTAGAACCTTCCACCATCCTCAAAGCCAACCAGTCAGAACCTGGAGTCCTCCTTGGTGACACCTGTGTGTGTGTGTGTGTGTGTGTGTGTGTGCGTGTGTGTGTGTCCCAGCAACTCTTAAAACCACAGGAGTACCCACACACACACAAGCGAGGCACTAAGATGTGCCTGACACTTCTTACAGATGGAGTTAATTGTGTTCAATATTAAGCTGACTTCTTCCGTTCCCAGACTAGGAGACAGCCATGGACTGGGCTGAGAGAAAGGGAAGGGTGAAGCAGAACGTGATGTCTTGCTGTTTCTGTAGCTACTTTTAATGAGGACAAGAAACGTATCTCCCCACTGCAGCCTCAGTGATCAGGGGACACTCTGAGTTCCTACGAATCCCAACACAAACTCAGGGCCCTGAAACCGCGACGCTGGACTTGCCAGTTCTTCTTTACTCACCCTGCCAGAGGTGGCTAATGTGGATGTTCACTGCATGGAGAAGCCATCTATAGACAGCAGTGAGACCTAGGGAATAACTTAGCAACCTGGGACCCCACTTGGCGGGGACTATACACACTCCCCTCAAAACAACACATTTAGCAACCCTGCTGGCAACCTCGAACAGCCCCACCCCCCAACAGGCATGTACACCCTACTCCAAACAATCTCTTCTCCCCTGAAAACCAGCAAAACACCCCTTTTGTGAATAGGTTCTATCCAGGTATAAAAGGCAGAGAACCATCAAGCCCAAACTTGTTTAGCTACATGCAAAGTGAGACAAACTGTCCCCTATGTGTACTTTTAGAGAAAATGTCCTATTTACTATCTTTTGTCCAAACATATCAAATATGCACACAATTAAAATATGATGCATTCTGGGAAGGGACATACACATGAGCAAAAACCTCCACAATCCAAACCTGTCAATCAAAACTGAGAGCCACCCACTCTATCCTGAACAACTGAACTCCTTCTCTTGAGCCCCATACAGTACTGGGGCCCCTGCGTGCCTCCAGTCATTCAGCTTGCTATAGCTACTACATGAACTACCAGTACTGTCCGGGTAGCTATCTGGGTTCTGGAGGAAATACAAGCACACCTGTGTCTATTGCAATACTGCTGTAATGGCTGAGGTGTAGGAACCAGCTACTCTTTCTGCAAACAAATGCATAGAAAAAAGAAGTCTATGCACACAGCGGAAGGTAGGGAACCTTCAACAGTGAAGTCTGTAGGACGTGACAAAATGAATGACACATGAGAACTCAGGCTGAGCGAAACAGACCAGTCCCAAGTACAAGCATTGCCTGATTTCATTTAGAGAAATGTAAAACCCTCTAATTAGTGGCTGCAGGGGTGAATGGCTGCTACAAAGAGTAAGAAGAAGAATGGGGAGTTAGGGACCAACAAGTCTAAATTTTCAGTTAAGCAAACGAGACACACCCAAGACCTACTGGACACCATTTTATGTAAGGTCAAGGACGATGCAGTTCTTCTGAAAGCTCATGTTTCATGTTGCTACCACTGTAAAATCAAACTCTAAAACAGTAACCACCCCCCACAACACACACAAAATCATGCAAAGCTGTCACACAAGAGGAAACCAACCTGAGCAAGGTAAACATGGGAGGGGAGCGTTTTCATGCAAAATCCCATCATGGTGCTGTGGCTCATCTGATCACCTCTTGGCCTTGGCTTCTCAAATGGAAACTTCCTCTTAATCCTCAGAGGCTACACTCCAGTCATGCCAGAGAGCACACACGTACCTAACCCTACTGGCACTATCTTTTCTTACACGTACAAACATGATAAAATTTACACAATTTACAAAAGCTTACAAATCAGGCACAGTCAGTTTCTTAATTCCTTTCCTGTTGCTGTGATTTAAAAAATGCCCTGACAAAAATGACTTAAGGGCGAACTGGCTATCAGTCCACATTGCGGGGGAGTCAAAGCAGCAGAAACTTGAAGCAGGGGGTCACATCACATGTCAAAAGCAGAGAGCAATGAATTAATGTGCACTAGAGCTTGGCTCAGGCTCTCTCCTCTTACAAGTCCAGGATTTGATGCTTGTGCCACCTACAATGGCCAGGTCTTCCCACCTTCATTAAAGTACTTAAGATAATTTCCCAAGACATGCCCACGGCCAACCTGATCTAGACAATTCTTCATTAGACTACCTTCCCAGGTAATTCTAGACTATGTCAACTAGATGAGACTAACAAGAACTAATTGTAAATTAGAATAAATTTAACAGCACCTATAATAAAGGTTAAGATGTTTTTCTTTCCTAATTAAGTTGAAAACCTCTACCTTTTCACAGAAAAAACTCACTTTAATTTTTTTTTCAAATCCTATTTTTAATGACGGTTCTTAAACACTCTAACCTCCCTTTTAGCTCTCCACCCACCAGAAGTAGTGGAAAAGAAAGGATATGGGGAGGTGGATCTGTTTAGAAAGATTCTTTGGAGCAACTCCTGCCTATGTAGCCTGGAAATCAGCAGTTCAGTTCACAGGTCAGCAGACAGTGGCAGCTCGATCCACTTGCAAACACTTCACAATACACCAGCAGTGCAGTTTGATAGACTCAGGTTAGCAACAGAGGTGACATGACCTAACAGAGACAGCCAAGCCTCAGCCTTGGCTCAAGTCAGCAGGAGAAGTTCTCAGTTGTGCCTCTCAGTGAAGACTCTAAACCCATAAATACTGCACAGCTAGCTGTACCAGCAAGCCAAGCTCTGTCTCCATCACTTCATGGAGTCCTACTGATACCCTCCAAACATCATGTGTCCTCTGTGTGCCTTGCCTCAGTGCATCAAGTCAGCCTGAGTCTGAGGAAGCAGCAAGAGACTGCACTACACCACCAGTCCTTTTTTTTGGTGCATCTCTCTCTATGGAGTCCTGACAAATGCAGCTCAACTACGCAATGTGAGGCGGACCAATACACGTGTGTCATTAGCAAAGAACCCTTCATCATGTCCTCCTGTGTCTGCTTCAGTGAAGTGTTCCTTCAGTAGTTCGCCTTAGCCTTTCACACCTGTGTCTACTTTAACAAAAAGGTCCTTCTTTTGTTTGCCATAGAAAATAACATCCAACCAACTTTCCAAAGAACCCCCAAGTTTCTACTTCAGCTACTCAAGGGCTTCTCTTTGGCAGACAGCATATAGAATGTAGAATAGCAGATGCTTAAACAGTATAGCATCACTATTCCTGTGCTATGGGCACTGAGGTAAAAGTGTGCACTCACTCACAGACGGGTGATCTGAGAATGATAAGAGCAAGGATGGAGTGACTTGTCAACACACCATGCAGAATGGCACAGAGTTGAAAATATATACATTTCTGGAACTTTATATTTAATATATTAGATGGAGGTTGGTTGCTGGCCACTGAGAAGAGAATGTAGAATACAGGTGAGGGGTGGGTGCCTCTGTCCCGACTGCTGCCTCTCCTGAGGAGGGGGATAAAGAGCTGCTAACCCCTGATGGTCCTGAGTGAACAAAGAGTATGGCAGACTCTGGGCTCACATCATGTTTGAAGGAACCTGGAGGGGACAAATCCTGCTCTGATACCAACTACGTGCACAGTCCCAGACTCGGTCTTTTCAGTTCTAGGTGTCTCTATAAGCAAAACAGACTCATTAATTCCTACCTTTCAGGATTCAGGGAGGATTCTCAGAGGCTATGTAAGTGCCCATGAGGGGTTTTGGCACAGAGCCAAATAAATGCATGTTCCTGGGGTCAAAAGGGACATAGCTCAGTAAGTAAAGTGTTTGTTAAACAAGCATGAAGCCCTGAGTTACATCACTAACATCCACAGAAAGGCCAGGAGCAATGGGTACCTGTACCTGTACAGTGCTGGGGATGAGAGACAGACAGACCCCTGGGCTTGCTGGCCAACCATTCGATCCTAACTGGTGAACTCCAGGCTCATTGTGAGAACTTGTCTCATGAAATGAGAAAACAAGGAAGAAAAATGAGGAAGATGCTGATGCTGACCGCTGGCTTCCACACGTACCCTCAGGCCTCAGACTGCAGTTATTCTTCATTGCCTGGATCCCACCAAAGTGCAGTCTTTGACCCCAGGAAAAGCAACCAAGTCCTACTCATAGCAGAAAGGGCTTTCCCGATACCTATGTGCCAGGCTGGCATCTGGAATGAGGTTTTTAAATGTATCCTCAGATGCCCAGAGGAGCTAGGGAGAAAGATGCACACCCTGTGTGCTTGGGGCAGCTGTTCCCAGCTCTAGCTACCTGAACAGATTATAGAATGCCAGCGTGAATTACCATTCCTCAAGGAGCCTATTCCTCAAGGAGAGCCACAGACCTGTTTGCTTTAACTTTTTTGTGGAAAACTCACTCCAAGTGCTTCCCGTCATCCCAGAGGAATGTGTGGCAGCAGGCTGGATTCTGCCCCCTGGTCACCCACATGGAACCCCAGGGAGGGAGGCGCCAGCTAGCGGCTTGCTTTCTTTCATAAGTATGATTTCATACAACCTGCACAGAATTCCTTCAGATAGGCACTTCTGTGACACTTTTGAAAGATGACAGGTGAGACTTGGAGGAATTACAAAACCATCTCCAAGGCCCTATCCCTATGAGGTCACTGGGTCAGGACTAACTCTGAGGAGAAGGCTTTCAGAGAGGCTTAGCCGCTTTCAGTTCATAGAAAGCTTGTGTGCAGGTGGTAAAGCGCCTCACCAAATCACCAAACAACAATCAACATCAAGTGTCTCATTAGAAACTTGGGTTTTTCCTGGGTTCTACTTAAATGACAATAACCAGGCTACACAGATGGGGGCACTGACCACAGAGCAGTGGTCAAATGTCCGGGGAAAGACCCTGGGAGCCCCTGCAGCTCTGCCACTAGACCTTCCACCCCTCACCAGGATGCTACAAAGGACAATCAAAGCCTCACCCAGAGCAGGTCTGTGGCTGGGCCTCCTGGTTCCCCTCTGAAAACTTGGACTCTGAACACAGAGTCCACTGCTGAGTCATCTTTTGTTTTCTCAGCTTGATGGAGATACATAATCCGCACAGGGAACAATACGGCCATTCAGGTCACACAATCCAATGACTGTTCCTGTATCCAGAGTTGTGTGGCTGTCACCACAATCCGCTCAAGAGTTTTTCATCACCCCTAAAGAAACCTGGAACCCAGCAAGTGCTGAGTCATTGCACAGCCCAAACTTAACACTTCTCCAGGTCTAGTCCTGGGAGCGGCCCCTCCGGAACCACTGAGGACAGTGACCTCCAAAGGGCCAGTTTCAACCCAAGAGAGACATCCAAAGATGAACTCTAGGAGTGTGCGTTTAGCAGGGCAACCCGGACACACAGCCATCCCAAGGACGAGTTTCTGGGGTATTGTTTTGATACTTGCTTTGCGGGTTTTTGTTTTTGGTTTTGCCAGGTGAAGCCTATATATTCCTGGGGCTGTGACTCATAAATCAGTAAATAAGACACCCAAGGCTTTAGGGCAACACGACCATAGCAATGCGTTCCTGTGGGTACTTTCCCAATGCTTTGGTGAGAACCTATGGACTCTGTGGGGAGAGTTGCCGTGGTGCTTTTTAAGGAAGGGAGAACAGCAGCAGCCTGAACTCTCTTTCGGAAGCAAGGTGGGGTGCTGGGGTGCTGATGGAGAGGATGGCAGTAAGGCAGCAGGCCTCATGGGGGACTGCAGTAAGGCAGCATGCTGCATGGAAGGACTGCAGTAAGACGGCGTGCTGCATGGAAGGACTGCAGTAAGACGGCGTGCTGCATGGGAAGACTGCAGTAAGACGGTGTGCTGCATGGGAAGACTGCAGTAAGACAGTGTGCTGCATGGGAGGACTGCAGTAAGACAGTGTGCTGCATGGGAGGACTGCAGTAAGACGGCGTGCTGCATGGGAGGACTGCAGTAAGACAGTGTGCTGCATGGGAAGACTGCAGTAAGGCAGCATGCTGCATGGGAAGACTGCAGTAAGATGGTGTGCTGCGTGGGAGGACTGCAGTAAGACAGTGTGCTGCATGGGAGGATTGCAGTAAGATGGTGTGCTGCATGGGAGGATTGCAGTAAGATGGTGTGCTGCATGGGAGGACTGCAGTAAGGCAGCATGCTGCATGTGAGGACTGCAGTTAAGAGAATCTTGAGTTCCAGAATACACTCACTTACACAGTGAGACTCAACTCTCAGATAAAAGAAAAAAAAAAACAAAAACAAAAAACTACTCACAAAATGTGGAATGAGACAAATGGGAAGGGAAGGGGAAAGGAGAGGGAGGTGAGAAGGGGCAGGTGATGGGGAACAAAAAAGGAAAGGAAAAGAAATAGCATGTGCACCTGACCTGTATGTAATAACAGAATACCTGCTCATGTCTCTCCCAGACAAAGCCTCAAATTGCCGTGACCACCAAGGCTCTCTGCATGCAGCTCACAATCAGCTGAAAGGTAAATGCACCCAGAGACGCTATTTGGTTTCTCCATCCAAACTCATGTCAGAAAACAGGTCCAAGACCAGGCTGAGAACTATGGGAAACCTCCAGGAATTCCTTCTGCAGGATCCCCCAAAGGACCCCAAGAATGACTGCTCATCTCTTACAGCCACAAGGAGTCCAGAATCTAATGTTTCCTGTTTCAAAGAATCCCACCGCTGTGTGGCTACACTCTGCGCCCTCACCCGATCCTCATCAGAACACCAAGAGCTAGCACAAGTTGGCCCTCATTTTTTATGGACAGGACACACACATAAGTAACTGCCAAATCTGCAAAGCCAGAGATAGAAAGAGCTAGAGCCCACTGTCACCTTCACTGTCCAGGGTCACTACACCCTTGCCTTGTGTAGAGTACAGAGCACTGAATGTTAGTGCCTCCCCTCAACCCAAACACACAAGCTGAACCATGATCCCAATTAGATGATGTAATGGTTACATCATTGGTTAATCTTGGTTGTCAACTTAATTGGAACTTGAATCAGCTAAAAGACACCTGGTTGGAAGTAACCAAGAGCTGGCTCTGCAGTTAAGAGCACTGGCTGCTCTTGCAGATGGACCCAAGTTCAGTCCCCAGCCCTATAAGGTGGTTCATAACTGTCTGCGACTCCAGTTCCAGGGTATGTGATACCTTCTTCTGTAGGTACCAGCACATATGCAGGACACAGATATGTGCTGGCAAACACTCATATACAGCAGATAAAATATAAAGGGCTGGGTATACTCAGGAGGTAGAGGCATGGCGAATGAAGACCACCTGTGGCTACTGGGAACATACCGGCACGACCAACAGGGTAGAGAAGAAATTGCACAGGAATTCCAGGAGGAAGGGCTCTGACGGCCGCAGCTTCCCATCAATGCTTATCGTCTTGGGGACTTCCGGAACAAGGCTGATGGCGGCTTTGAAAAAAGCATCAGCTGCAAGACAAGACCGGGATAGGTGTTCAGACAAGTTCAAGGCTGGACTCTTTCTTAGCCTGCTGGGGATCAGACAACCTGAGGGTTCGGTTTAGTCAGGGGGCCCAGCAGAAGGTTCTTCAGTCCACATGGATGAGGAGCTGCTGTTGACCGGAGCAACCAGGAGACACGATAGTTAACCAGGCTTAGACCGAAGGACGAAAGCGGAGGGGACTCTCATGGACAGTCTAGAGAATGGACGGAGAAGACAGCGGAGCCCATGACATGTCCTGTGCCCGCACAGAATCCGGGGTGCAGCAGGGTGTGTCTGTAACCCCAGTCCCAGGAAGGCAAAAAGAAGAGGATCCCTGGGGCCAGATGACCAGCCAGGCTAGCCAATCAGTGAGCTCCAGGTCACGGGAGAGCCCCAGCTTAAAAAAAACAGTGGTAAAAGAAAACACCGGACATAACTTCTGGCCTCCACACACATGCTCCAAAGTAGGTGCATATGCACACATGTGCACGCACCTGCATGAATTTGTACACAGCACACACATACAGTGTAGGACCTACACTGGCTTGAATCCGTCAGTCCTTATGCCCACAGGTGAGGGCGGGTCATCACCAGGACCATTTCAAACCTGGGTGACGTGGGGCGGGACTCATTTTATTCCTGTGTAGGTGGAAGGGTCTTGAGTGACTGGCAGAGCTACTGCTTGAAGTTTGGTCCGAGTCTCTTATAGCAGCACAAAGAAACAACCACTGAGCTGGGCGCTGGGGCTCGAACCTGTAACTCTAGACTCAAAAGGTTGAGGCAGGAAGATAGGTTCTGCGGTGCAAACCTGAAATCCTATACCCAAGAGGGTGGGGTGGGGCCGTGAGATCCGGGGCATCTGGGGCTACAGAGGAATATTGTGCTGGAAAAATAAGCCAACACTCACTGACCTGTCTGAAGAAATGACTATATGCAATACATACACATGTGCGCACACACACACACACACACACGCACACATGCACGCGTGACTGCACACATGCAGGCAAGCACACACAAAGCTCTGGAGAGTTCTAACCAAGTAACATTTCCAGAGAATTATTTAGATATGAAATAACATGTAAAACAAGAGGACTTCCAAAGCTGGGAGAAAGGAAGGAGGAGAGGAGGAGGGAGCGGGAGAACCAGAGCCCTGGGGAAGGTAGAGTTCTTTGTAGACCTGCCAAAGTACTGACCGTGATAAAAAACCCTCAAGGCAAGCACTGGCCTGAGAAATCAACCCTTCCACTGCTCAGCCACATCAAACGGGTTCACGGGGCCAGGTCGTTTTCTACCAGAAAATGACTTCTAATGACATGCAAGAATGCCACAGCAGGGTGCAGAACCCTGGGTTAAAAAGCAGGAACCCAACTGCATGCCTGAGGGGCTGGCTTGATGGCAGATGTTGGCTTCCCAAGGAACAAAGAGCTGTGGTTAACAAGAAAATCCTGTGCCTGAACTTGAGGGGGCGGCTAACTTATCTTCCCTTTTCAAGGAAGCACAGCGTGAAGAGGCTCATCCTGTGAGGTGCGCTGAGCTCTGGAAGCTTCCCTGCCAGGCCGGTTCCCACAGCCCCTAACTGAGTTACTAAGCAATAGTAACAGCTGCTGCTGCAGCACAAGGCACTCTAGTGGACACTGGGAACATACAGGGGAGAAGATGGAGAGCAAGAGCTGATGTCATGAAAGTGGCCAAGGAACCTATGAGCTAATTAACTGGCCCTACAGCACAGGAGCCTGTTCCATGCTCTAGTCTGGAATCAAGGGAGCAGCTGACTTCACTCACGTTGAGGGCAGAGGTGATACAGAGCTTTTAAAAAAGGAAGGTCTGTTTGAATTCAGCCTGCTTCATCTCCAAGGTCTCTATTCCCTTTTAGAGAAAGGCAGATCCTTTCTGCTGCTCTAAGAAGGTTTACAGTGTATTATTTCCCCCCAGCAACCCCAGGACAGGGGGGAACAGCTTAACTACCTGGGACTCCATCTGGTTTGGCCTATGCACAAACCACTCCTCTTCTACTAAAGCACCTGGCAGCCGGAGGCTCTTAGATGCTTGCACGCCATATGCACAAGCCTCTCTGAACGATGTGCCTAGCAGCAGCCAGTTGCAGCCTCAAGACCCCTCCTGCATATACGCCTTCCTCTGACAATGCAGAGGTTTCTCTTCCCCTTAAGGACTTAGGGAAAGCTCTTTCTATCTGATTCTAGTTATGTCCAGGTGGGAGAGTAGGACGGTGAATCTGGCCTGAGCTGGTTTTAAGTATATATGCAATAAGGTGTCCTCAAAGAGAACTCCCATGGGAAATCCCATTCACCACCCTATGCCTATGCAAACTGGGCATGCAAATGATTAACGTCAGGTGCATCACGGGTGAGACGGGATATACGCAGTGGAGAATGGTTATATAACATAATCTGTCAATCAAAATAGAGAACCACCCAAAGAACTATGTTCCTCAGCAACCAAACTCCTCCTCCTCTTGAGCCCCAGGAAAGGAGGCACCAAACAGCAACCTGTGTCACTGCGTATCTTTATCTGAACAACTCCCTGTCAGTCTTGACAGTGTGTCCTGCTCCGTTCTGCACTGTCATCTTAGACAGGATTCTTGCTGCTCTGTTCTCTGAGCACCTTTAGTTCATCTTCCCCCTCTTTCTTATCAATGCTTTTTGAGAATTTCATCCAAGGTATTGTGATCATATTCATCCACTCCCCAACTTCTCCAAGATCCTCCTCCCCTTCCCTATCCACCCAGCTTTGTGTCCCCTTTGGTTTTTTTTAACCCATCAAGTACAGTTGGGGCTGCCCGGATACTCTTGGATAGATGGCCTTCACTGGAGGATGGTCAACACACCAGGGGCCTCACTTTACAGAAAACTGAGTTTCCCTGACTTGGCTCAGACCCTGAAGGAACTGATGTTATTATACAACACTATGATGGTATTGTACAACACTGTAAGTCACTGCACTGTGTATTTAAAATATAAGTGTTCAGGCTAGTGAGATGGCTCAGTGTGCAAAAACACTTGCTGTGCAAGCCCAATGTCCTGAGCTCCATTCCTGAGATTCACAAAAAGGTGGAAAGAGAACACAAAAGGGTTGCCATCTGACTTCCACACATTTACTGTGGCTCCCACACATGCACTCTCGAGCACACACACACACACACACACACACACACACACACACACCCTGCAAACACACACACCCTGCAGACACATACACAATAAAAATAAATAAAATAAAATTGGTTTTGAGGCCTATTACATGGGAGAGAATTTCATGCCTCATATAATTCTGGACAAAAGCCCTTGGCAGGGGAGGTCATAGGCCCTATGACAGATCTGCCATTCTCACTTTCTTAAATGAATATGCTATCAAATTGCCTTCTAAATATTTGTCTCTATGCACAAAGACCTTGTTTATCTGTTCAGAGAAGCTTCTGTTTTGCAGGGGGCAACAGTCAGTGGAGAGATGCATAGCTGTTAGTGCTAAAAGGGGCCGAGTACTCTGCCTATATGAAACATCTATGCTGACCCCACCTCTCCACACACCAAGGCTTAGGGAACCTCCTGGAAAAGGAGGTAGGAAGAATACAAGAGCCAGAGAATGGGGAAAGGCTCTGTGAGATGCTGTTTTCTAGACAAGACATGGCTGTGACAACGAGACTCACAGCAGCTGTGTTTTCTGCCCGAGATCTTCATCAGACCAAGAGAGTCAAGAGTCCAGCATAGATCTCCACATCCTGAGCGCTACTGAGACGCTACTAGGAGCTGACAGCTGCTGGGAGAGGTTCCCCATGTTCCAGTGGGCAGTCAGTATCCATGTCCATAAAGGGTAGTACTTCCTCAACTCAGTGGCTCACCGATAAACAGACAGACATATGAACTTGGAAGGGGAATCAGGTTAGAGAGAAAGATAGGGGCATGAGATTATGAAAAACAAAGAAAAAAATATATAAGAAAATCTAGCCCAATTATTTCAAATTAAGTTTTATGTTATGTATACTTGACCACAATAATAAATAATAATTAAAAAAAAAAAAAGACAAAAGAGCCGAAACTATCCCTGACATGACCCCACTTCCCAGTCTTCCCAGCAGAAGCAGGTGCCAGGACTCCACCATGTCTGGCTGTCTCGTGCACAGAAGTCTACTGTACCCATGGCCTGGAAACTCTGCTGCCCTGGAAAACTCTTCAAGATCCTGAGCAGAGTGCTTCGCAGTGGGAACCGAAACTCTGCTCCAAACGACCTGGAGGGCCATTACTATTTTTCTGTGTACGTGTTTGCCGCTGAGTGGCCCACAGAATGTGCCTACTATTATTACCCATTAAAGTGGCAGTGGCTTTGCCCTTGGCTCCTCTCACTCACCCCACCCAGTTCCTATCTAAAGGAGCGACTCAGTTATTTAAGGGCTAGGCACACATGTTCCAAGGCAAATTCTTACTCCATTCCCAGAAGGCGCACCCCATACAAAAAATGTCTGGGAGACTTCTCCACATCCATTTAGTAAAAAATACTCGGTTAAAAAAAAATGTCTGCAAGTGAAAACAGGTTTTTCTCAGCCTAGAGCTCAAATGATCCCGTCAACATCATATTTCCTCTTTAAAAAAAAGAAAAAACAACAACAGCAACAACAAAACACAAAACCATAGCATTTAAAATTTTTAACAGATGGGAGCCTTCTCTGTGTTGACCAGATTGGACTGGATCCTAACTCCTAGGCTAAATCCATCTTCCTGTCTCTGCCTAAATCCATCTTCCTGTCTTGCTGAGAACGCAGGTGAGTCACTGCACCCAGCTAATGCTGATGTGGAGTACTTTATTCTGTAGCTTTAAAAGCCACACACCACCTTAAAGGGAAAATGTGCTGCACCTGTTTTTACAAAAGAAAAGATGAACAAACAGGAGGAGGAATTCTCCTGCATAAGCAATGCTCTCCTGGGACTGGGGCAGCAAGGCTCAGATGATGGAGTGTTTACCTAGCATTCAAGAAGCTGTAGGTTCAATCCCCCAGCACTGCATAAAACAAGTGTGGTGATAAGTGACTAATTCCAGCACTTAGGAGGCGGAGAGAGATGATCAGAAGTTCATCTTGGGCTACAAGCTTGGTCTGAGGCCAGTTTGGGACATGGAAAACCCTGGGTCCTTGCCACAACTCCCCCTCAAAAAGGAGAGAACATAAAAGGCACACCCTGCACCTTAGCACGGACTACTGGCCTTCAGTCAGTCTGCAGACATTTTCTGCTGCTCCAATTCCCTACCTCCCTCTCACGCTTCCCTTCCCTGGTCCTCCTTGGCTATATGGTGAGTTCAAAGCCAGCCTGTGATGCATGAAAGTCTGCCTTAGGGAACAATTATCCTGGGTCCTTGCCGTCATAAAGGAGGCCATCCCAGGTCCCAGGAAAGAGCAGCACTAAAGCCAAATACATCACACTCCATGGGGACTGAGCAGGATCCTGGTCTGCACTACAGAGCACATGTGTCCAAAAGAAGCTCTCCCCATGAGGCCAGACACGCTCTAAGGTCCCAGGTTTCCAGACAACCCTACTGTAACCATTGTTTCTCATGATGCCGTAGGGTCTCACCTGAAGCATGTCTTCAGAAGGCCACTTTCTGTTTTCTATTCATCCCCGAAATCTATCTGTCTAAACAATAGGGTTTCATGTTCTAAGACAATGGGTCTCAACCTTGCTAACGCTGTGACCCTTTAATACTACGGTTCCTCATGTTGTGCTGACCCCACCACCACCACCGCAAAATTCTTTTTGTTGCTGCTGGTTGTGGCGGTGGGTGCCCTTAGTCCTAACATTGAGGAGACAGAGGCAGGCGGCTCTCTGTGAGTTCAAGGCCAGCCTGGTCTGGAGAGGGAGTTCCAGGACAGCCAAAGCTACATAGAGAAACCCTGTCTTGGAAAAAGAAAAAAATTGTGGTGCTACTTCATAACTGTAATTTTGCTACTGTTACTTACTGTGATATAAATATCTAATATGCAGGATATCTGATATACTAAACCCTCCCCTCTCCCCACCCACCCAAAGGGCTCACTGCAGCCACTTTAGCAGAAGCAATGAATTCTAGGCTAGTGAAATCCTGCCTCAAAAAAGTAAGGTGGTGGCTCTGGAGGAACAAAACCTGTTTTCTACATGACCTGGGACTCTACATGAAAGAATACACATAGGTACATTTGCACACTCACAGACACAAGCATGTACATACATGCACACACACTCACATGAGCATGCACCAGATCCTGAAAACTGGATATATTGCAACCAAGACATGAAGATGACTTTGGCAAGGCCACAGGGTCTGGAGGCCAGCTGGCCACTGAGGTTTAATCCTGCTACTGCCAACCTGTGCTTCTGCAATAGAATCTGTTCTTAAAGCGATTACGTTTGAGGACACAAGGGCCACTATTTCAACGATGCCAAGGCGGAGCAAGTTTTACCGTGGTACAAGTACCTAGAGACAATTAAGTGGCATATTCATTATGGCTTAATTGTTACCAACGACAGCTTAATACAACCTTGCCTTCGCCACACGGATTCAGCAACATGCCCTTTCCATTCATGCTGGACATCAATATTTAATGTGAAGATCTGCTGGAGACATACAAAGTATTTCCAATTGCATCAGCACCAAACCAAACACTCTCCCTCTCACCTCAGAGTGTCCAGGGCTCTGCACTGAGTCAGGCTTGCTCAGCTCACAAGTTACCTCCTATCTGGGGGAGGGGCAGGGGTAGGGACTTTCTGTCATCCCTGCAAAGTACCCAAAAGGCTGTGCGTTCTGTCTGTGACTAGCAAGCCTAGTTTTCCTTAAGCACTAGGGATTAAGCATGACAGCTCATGCAGGCAACCTCAGCTCTTGGGAGATGAGGCAGGAGGATCTGGGGTTCAAGGTCGTCTTTGGCTTTAGAGCAAGTTTGAGGTCAGCCTAGGCTGCCTGCAACTCTGACACAGAAAACCAAACCAAGGGCTGGAGAGATGCTCAGTGGTTAAGAGCACCAACTGCTCTTCCAGAGGTCCTGAGTTCAAATCCCAGCAACCACATGGTGGCTCACAACTGCCTGTAATGAGATGTGATACCCTTTTCTGGTGTGTCTGAAGACAGCTACCGTGTACTTCTATATAATAAATAAATCTTTAAAAAAAACCAAACAAACAAACAAACAAAAACCAAGCAACAAAGAACAAAAGCAAACCAGGCCTGGGGAAATGGTCCCTTGAGTAAAGTCATGCGGTCTGAGTAGCTGAGGTCACATCTCTAGCACCCTTGTAAAGCCCAGCCAATGCTCCTATGTTAGTTGGCAAAAGACCCTGCTTCAAGACAAGAATGTCCTCTGACCTCCATATGCACACCATCATAAATATGCACCTGCACTCACACAGAAATGTACACATACAACATATATACACACAGAGAGAATTATTTTCCACAAGTGTATCAGTCAGTCTATGATAACCAGTATTTAGTACCACATGCATCTCAGATTCAGAAGGGAAAGTATGTGTTGTTATGAAGGGACTGCCCTTAATAGCACAGCTCTTTCAAGCCTCCATGTTAGCTGAGGCCACAGGTGGGGTGCCACAGGCAGACCACAAGCCTCCTTCTCTGTAAAAACGAAGACAAGCACCCGACCTAGTAATACACATAGAAAGCAGGAGCTGTCTGCTGGGAGTCTGGCACTCTCCACAGTAAGGCCTCAGCCTATATTCCATCTCCCCACCCCACCAGACTGTCCTGCTTCTGGCCTCTGGCCCTTTTCTGTGGCAGGAGGTCAGTCTCTAGGAGGTCCTTGAGTGCACTGTGGGCGCCTGGACTGCCCCTCCCTCCCGGGTTCTCAATGCCATCTGTTTTGGGAAGCTTTCTGGCTCTTCTCAGACAACTGAGAATTCCCTTCTGCTCTAGGGGTCCTCCCGTACACAGTGAAAGAAATTTTACCAACTGCCCTGTGAACTAACAGTCAACAGACCGGCTCTCCCTCACTAGAGCCGGGGGGGGGGGGGGCTCTATGTGCACCCTGGTTTCTGGAACAATGCTTTGCATATAAAAAAAATGAGCATGAAAGGCCGGCAGGAGGCCGGAGGCCATGGATGGAGTTGAGGCTCCCTGTGCCTCTTTCTTGAGGTTCCATCAGCAACTGTCATTCATCCCCAGTCGCCACACTCCCAATGGCAGAAGGGTCCTGTCTGTTTCAGTGCGGATCGGGTTTCATGCCACTGCCCACCTGTGAACCGTTCCCGCTCTAACTGACCAGAGGCCTCAGGGTTGGGGGACACAGTGACATCCACTGCACTCAAGGCTTTCCTCACAAGAGTCACAACTGCAGCCCTCCACAGATGCTGAGAGCCTCGTGAGTGATAGGAAGCAGGTTTATCCTCCAAAAGCAGCTTCTCGCCTCTGGAAAGGGGAAACGCAGAGGCCTTCCTCCCACCTACTGCTGCGTCTGGCTGCAGCCTCAACTGCCACCGTCATGGTACAGAGAAGCCAGCAGCTCCCAACAGCAGCCTGCAGTGGTGTCTGCTTTATGCGTCCCCAGGTTCCTCGTGCTGAGCTGCACAGCGGCTCCAGCCAGTATGCCCTCAGGTGAAGGCACATGCTAGGACCTACTGTGCTTTACTTCAATATAAATATAAAGCTAAAGGCTTGGGGTGGGGCTGGCTTCCTCACAGACGCTGTCCACCTGCGAGGTTTGCCACCGTTAGTCTTTACTGTTCATTTCTCAGTGGGGCGCAACCCAGGCTTCCCTCATGCCTCAGCTTCTAAAGTGCTGGGGTCATAGGCATGGCTCCTCTATCACCACCTTTATAAACCGGGACTAAAGATGGAGTTCAGCTGGTAGTGATCCCAGGCATACGCAAACCCTGGAGCTCAGTCCCTAGACCTCATGAATTGGGTGTGGCGGCCCATGCCTATTGTCTCAGCACTAGGAAGGCCATCCTCAGCTACCAAGTGAGTGTGAGGCCAGCTTGGGGTTCTAGAGAAAAGAATCATCACCTCACGTTATCGTGCGGTTACCACTCATCTGGGAAGCACCTTCAGCACACAGGTGAGGGGGAACACAATGCCAGAGCCCTGCTACCTCAGCAAACAGAAGCAAGGCCCCATGGCTTGGCCGTCTGGAGGAGAAGAAAAGGCAGGGCAGCCAAGACCTGGTTGCTAGTTATTAACAACAGTTGGGAAGCAATTAAGAGAGGGTGAGGATCAAGAAAGGTTAAGGACCGAGCTAGCCTTGCTTTGTCCACAGGTGGGGGTGGGGTAAGGGGGTGGGGGGTGAGCAGGGAATGTGGGGGAAGGGGCGGGGGAGGGCAGCAGCTGAGTACAGTACAGCTTACCAGAGACAGAGCATATGAACTAGGCTCTGGCTAACATCTTTAAAAGTACACTGGAAAAAGTGAAAGTTAAAAGAAGGGAATGAGAGCGGGTAGGGTGAAAGAAAACAGAAAACACTGTGGACTTGTATGAAATTAACTAATAAAAAATCCCTGCTGTGGAGCAGGCCTCACGCCCACCCATGACAGCCACTGCCACACACACAGGTCCATCTTTCTGGGCAAGTCAGTGCTGCAGCATGCACAGTCCGGTGGTAGGTGGGTCCACTGAGGCCTTTTTCTCCTACGATAGCCTACACAGAACCTTCTAGCACTATGGAAGCTAGCCAGTAACGAGGGAGTCTGCGGGTCAGTTTGAGGTCAGGTTCTCTGTATCGACAGCCAGTGAGAGGTGTCTTCAGCAACAGCCTTACCATGCAGCTATGATGGGTAAGAGCCTCTATTGTTTTAGGGACCTTTGGCACCTCCCTGAACAGTGACTCCTAGGGACGTAGCTCATGCCTTAAATGACACAAACTTGGGAGCAGTATTAACCATCCATGCAAGATAATTCCATTGAAAATTTTCAAACATTACAGTTTGAACTTAGTTTACTAACTACTGGGTTTCAGTTAGGCCACCCCCTCCTCCACCCTTCTGTTACATCGGAACCACATTGCAAGACCACAATGAATATGGATGTGATAGTCCCTCTGTAGTAGGTCGATATCCCGGGAGCTGAACTGCTGGGTCATCTGGCCGTTCCAGTTCTTTGAGAACCCTCCAGACTGATTTCCCAAGTAACTGCACTAGCCTACACACCTGCCAACACTGGGCGAGTGTACTGCCGTGTCCACACTTCTAGTTGTGGTCACAGGCCCTAAGGTACAGCCTGCTGTTGTTACTTCCGATTACCTTATAAACACTCATGCTTACACCCGATACTGGGCTTGCTCTCGGCCCTGGTCAGAGAAGCTCCCTTCTTGCAGTGAGCAGCAGTCAAGGCAAAGATACATACTGGCCAGAGTGCTGGGAAGAGTCTTAGTGCTGTGCCCTAACTAATACCTCACCCCATTGCTACAGTCCCTGCCAAGGCTTGGGGAGCACCGAAGAAAACGAGGTGCAGAGAACGGAAGAAAGCTGCCTTCTCCTCCCCCAGCAGCTGGCAGTTGCCAATAACCACCCCTCCCCGCCCCCCAGCCAGGAGTGGAGCTTCTTGCCTGCTTCCCTTCTCTAAGCTGAGTTTTCGTCTGGCCTGGGCACATGCAGGCAGGTGCTGGAAATGCTGCCACAGACACTGAGTTCATATATACGACTGTCCTGTTGTGTCTGGGGAACACTTCCCTTGTATCCTCCGTCCCCTCTGACTTACACTATTTCTTACGCCCCTCTCCTCCACAAGGATCTCTGAACCTTGGGAGGAAGGAATAGGGTCAACGGCACTCGGTGGGTGCCGAAATCCAAGAGCAGCACCAATGGGACTTGATAGGTTTAATAAAACAACGAGAAACGGGAGGGACTAGTTGGGTGTGAGAGGTGGATCTGTGAGTTGTTGGCTGAGGACTGACTGTAATCAAAATACATTGTACTAAATTCTCCAGTAACTAACAAGATTCATAAAGAAGGAAAAAGCAGAGGGTCATAGGTTTAAAACATACAAAGTTAAAAAGAATGTACTGGGAAGATTACTGATATCTTCCAATAGGATATAGCAGGTTTCCCATGCTCCAGTGGGTGTCCCTAAACCCATGCACACACAGGCAGCACCAAGTAGACCCAGGGGGCTATTAAAAACAAAGGCTTGAAGCTGGAAGAGGATCATGTGTCACTGACCTTCTGTATTACACGGGGAATAGAGGGGCTGAAGGGAGAGAAAATAATAGGGGGCTGATATGATTATGTTTCACTGTATACGTGTATGAACGCCTCAAGAATAAAGGAAAACGTAAAAATAGAAACAAAACTACAAGCAGGGTAGAGAGCTCTGAGCTGGCTCTGGTCACAGCCCTGAGCCTAGCTGGCATTCTTGCTCTGTTGCACTGAGCTGCACATTCCCTGATCTGAAGCCCAATTCAGCCATCTTGAAAGAAATGCTGGCGTTCCCACAGACCAGAGGGTTTTGCCTGTGAGAAAGCAATCCAAAGGGTTGGGTGTAGAGGCGTATGCTTATAAATCCAACACACTGCAGGCTGAGGCAGGAGGATCATAAGTTTGAAGCCCAGCCAGGGCAGGACTACATAGCAAGATCACTGACACGGAGAAGGAGACAAACGGGGAGGGGGGGAGGAGAGAAAGACAGACACCCGGAGAAAGAAATGGGCCCTCAAAACTCCCAAAGCCCTGTGCTGTTAACGTTGCAGCTACAGTCAGTGCCATGTTAACGCTGAGGTTGCAGAGACAGCTAAGATTCCAACTCTGCAGCCACCTTGTGCCAGCGGTCCGGAGCTCTCGGCTCTCAGGTTACCGCTTCCTTTATTCTCAAAGTCGACGGGACACGCCATCACCTCTGCTTTGTTCATGGATAAGCACAAAAAGGCGGATTTGTCTGAGGCCATCTATTTCCCAAAGTGGCAGGACCAGAGGCAGACCCACAGTGTCCTGGAGACTTGAAAGCCGCCAGCAGTCAGGGCCTCAGCACACCCTGCTGGTGGCCAATCACACTAATCAACCCTACTCCTCCCAGCCTTTGCTCACATCATTCACTCCATCCGAAGGCTGCGTACTCCTTCCCTCTTGTCTTCCCACACCCTCCTTATAAGTACACACTTTCTTCCGAGCCACCGACAAACAAGGACAAGAAGCTATCTGGAGTAAGGGCGCAAAGAAAAGACAGGGAGGCGTTTCTGAGTTGCCTTCAGGTAGGAAGCAGTGGTGTGTGAGTTTATGTGGATGCTCTGTGATCCAGGGTGACAAGCAAGAATGTCTGCAGTAAATGCCAGCGTGATCCTATCTTGTGTTGGGACCTTTGCAAACAAGATCCTAAGATGGTCTAAAGGGGATTTCGAGACCCCGAACTCAGCCCTGGCAGAGGCCTACCCTAAAGTGGAGATGCGGTCAAGGCAGGATGAAAACAAGCCAGGGAATAAACCAGGAAGAGGGTGATGCTTCAGAGATGCAGCTGAGATGGGAGGACGTTCTTGGAGACAAACAAAGCAGCCAGCTCCCACGAGCTTCTTATTTAGCTCTCTCCTTCTCAGTAATTGGCTGCATTATTTATTTGGCCAGTAACTGCTCTGTGTGGCTTTCAGGGCAACAGTGATGGGCTTTTAAGGTTTAGTGCGACTGCATTTAGACTCTGAGCAAAAATCATCAGATGAATTTTTAAACATGAAGCAGACACCACATCACTGTGCCCGGCAGTAGCTTAAAGTCAGGGTGAAGGCAGCAGCCTGGAGTTCAAACACCATGGTGCTGAGCTTACACCCCCTCCCTTCCCGGTCTCACCTTCCCAACACCCTTCCCATACTTAGAAGAAGCCTCTCGTGTGAGCTGCTCAGGGAGTGGAGTGTCACCCCAATAGCAGGGTATTTCCATGCGTCTGGTGTTCAGACACATGAACAAACACAGACTACCCTTGAGTCTGCTGTGGCAAAGCAGCCTCGCCTTCTCAGGCTCTCTTGGCATGGTAGCCCAGGATGTCTGACCAGGTCTGAGATAGACTGGGAAAGGTCAAGACATAAAAATATCTGTCTCGCTCCGCCTCTGTGTGGCCTGACTCCCGTGCTTCCTACTAGAGAAGTATTTAAAAACATTCCCTGGCTGCTGTGCTCTTTCCTCCGTCAAGGCATTGCTCAGTACGTGCACACAGGGATGGATGTGGCTGGGTCAGACATCCTAAGTAGCAAGGGGGCATCAAGGATAGAGAGACAGGCTTACCTTGGGAGAGGCACTGGTTGGCCAAGGCAACCTGACCGGAATGGAGGTAGAGGTTGAGGCGGGTGAAGATCCCCACCAGAGAGGGGATGGTGATGAAACAGTAGGCAACACAGGCCTAGAAAGATGGGAGACAGGGATGGTTAACCAAGATGCTCACGTTTACTACACCCGTTTCAAAGCAGACGCACAGCACTTACTCAGTCTGTTCTCCCCAACACACACACACACACACACACACACACACACACACACACACACACACACACACACGCATGCACGCACTCCCCATCAATCCCCATTCTGATGTGCCCTGGGACATTGGGGAAGGAGAAAGGGGGAAAATAGAGAATTTGAAAACTCATCCCTCACTCTACTTACGCAAAAGAGAAACTGCTTGCTAAGAAATATGTGGGTACCTAAATGGGCCACCTTGTCTGGCCTCAGTGGGAGAGGATGTGCCTAATTCTGCAGAGACTTAATGTGTGTGTGTGTGGGGGGGGTGATACCTGGGGTGGGGGCTCCTCCTCCTCAAGGGAGAAGGCAAAGGTGGAATGAGGGGAGGGTGCTAGTGTTGAGATGTAAAGTGAATAAATAAATTTAATTTAAAAAGAATGTTTTGTATGTAACAACATCCATCAATATATAAAATGTACATGTAAAACAATACGGGGGTAGTGGGAAGCTAGCTGGAGATAAAATGCCTAATAGTGGCTGACCCTAAGGATATAGGGAGAAGGTAAAAGGGAGAGGTGGACGCTTCCTTTCACTATAATCACTTGGGTGTGGTTTCACTTTAAAAGATGGGACACTACCACTCTACTATGAGTAGGAGTGTCAACTTAAGAGGCTGACATCTGGATGAACTTTGACTCAGATATAACCTTAAGAGCAAAAATTATATTAGGTCTTCCAGTCACAGGCATGAGGATATTATATGAAAATGGTATTGCTAGAGAAACTTTTGTATTAATATATTGGAAAAATTCAAGAGAACATGGCTGGCACACAGAGATACAAACGCATCTCAACCACCTTGGAACACCAGAGGAAGAACATCCCTTTGTCTGAGGTGTTTCTAGCTTCAAGGAGTTTTGGATTTTGGAATATTTGTGTATATAATACACAGTGGGGTATCCTGTAGAGGGGACCCCCAAGTCTAAACACAGAATTCTGTTATGTTCCCTATGTGCATTATACATGTGCAAGGAAAGGCAGCTGTGTACAGCACTTTCAGTAACTTTATACAGGAAACAGTCATCATATGGAGCTGCCCATTGATAGCAGCACAGCAAGTTTCAGATTTTAGAAAGTTTTGGAACTGGAGATTGGACATCTATGATTTGTGTTGAACTTAGGCTTCTTGGACATTTCTTTTGAAAACAGTACAGAAGCTGATCATCCCATCACTTCCTTGGGAAAAACAAATCTAGAAAATTAACACTAAGCCATCCTTATGATGGTACATTCAGCTCCCGCAGCCCTACCTCCGAGCATTTAGCAATGTGCAAACTCAGGGCCCACCGAAGCTCCAAGCCTGGAGCCCTTATCTTTAGAACACACCCGGACAAACGCAGCCGTCTTTCTGGAGTGATTTCCCTTCATGACTTTCCTTGTTTCCATTGCCAACCGGTTCACACTCTAGATTATGAGGAGACAATAAAACAGAAATGGTAATGAATGTTCAAAACCCAACTTAACATCTTCCAGAGGTTGTGGGCTCCACAGACATCAATACGAACAAGCAGACAAAGCCAAGCAGGTGGCCCCACATGCTTGCCGAACTTACGCAGGTTAGGCTGTCGTGGCTTGAGCAAACACCTCCAAGTCAGCAGGGGAAAGGGCACTAGCTGCGTTGGTCATGTGTGTCAATGAGCACAACTAAGAACTCTTTGTGCTTTGAAGAATACCCAGGGTTCATTCACCCCGTTTCCAAAAGTTCCATATCCCAAGGAAACTTCCAAATCTAGTAGACCCAGCAACGTAACCACATGGAGCTAAGACTAACCACAGTAACCACAGCGTTGTCTGTTACTCAGATGACACACATCACTAGTTCATTTGAGCCTTAGAACTCTGTTGGGTGGGTACTATGACCAACCCCCAATTTATAGATAAAGTCTCTAGAGTTACGTCTTAGAATGATTTGTGCAAAATAACACAAGAAGAAACGAGCACATACAGAGTGCTCTTCTTCTTCTATAGGTGTTAATCGATTAAAAAGAATGGAGTTTTGGTTCCCAAACTGTGTACCATGGCATCCTCAGGGAGCTGCAATCCAGGGAAGAGTTTAAGGAACAGCAACTGTTGGACTCTGTGCAAAGTGCTGGTGTCATGTAGCTCGTGACTCAAAACTGCACCAAATTCCATCCCTTGTAGCCACACTCTGCATAAGTGGACTTTTCGGCAGCTATGGTGACAAAGCAAATGCCTGTGTGTGTGTGTGTGTGTGAGTGTGTGAGTGTGTGTGTGTGTGTGTGTGTGTGTGAGTGTGTGAGTGTGCGACAGACGAGGAGTGGAAAATAAGCATTGGTATGGCAGTTGATCAGATTCCAAGGCTGGGACTGTGCAGCACTGACAAGCTTGTCCACACTTCAGCAGGAAGTAGTTACGGTTGTGTAAGAGGTGTTCTTCTTCATGTTCTGCTGGATACAGGCATAGAACCCAGAGCCTCACAAATAAAAGCTGCCACTGTGCTCCATACCCAGTCTGTTTTCCTTTATGTGTGTGTATGTGTGTGTGTGTGTGTGTATAATTTTACTTATTTAATAATAACCAAAACTGTTAAATTAACTGGCTAATTCTTTTGACCCAGGGGTCACTAAGACTATAGAATGCTAGCCCAAGGGAGCAGAGAGACAAGGACCTCCAGGTTACCTGCTCATCAGTGGACTCAGTGCAGACCACTTAACTCTTGTCGCTATCATGCAGAAATGAGAGCATACAAATTTCTCAGAGGCCGGGGGTGGGGATGGGGGAGAAGGTTAGACAAGAAGAAAGAAAATCAATGAAACATAAAAAGAAAGAAAAAAGATGACTGTGAGTGCTCAAAAACTTAAGCAATGCTGTGGACCTGATCGGTCTCCGAGAAACCAACTTTCCAGCCCAGGAGAGTAGCAGGAGGGTGTCTGAAGAATCACACACTCCAGGCTGGTTGATCCCAGCACTCTGGTGTGGGCACGGTGCTGTAGAGGCAGGAGGGTCAGCAGCTTAAAGCAAAGCCTCAGCTACATAGTGAATTTGAAGCCAGCCTGGGCTACGTGAGACCTAGCCTCAGGAACACTCCCAAACTGAGCTAGAATGTGGTGTACTGATAACCAACCAACACTCATTGAAAGAACACATGACAAGAACGCTCACATGGATCAACTGCACAAGAACAGGCTCCAGGTTGCAAAACATCGACCTGGACTCAACGTAGAAGCTGAGCTGCTGTTCAAAATCACGGCCAAAGGACACCTAGAATCAAAGAGAAAGAGATGAGAAAAGGCAGTTAGTGTTGTTATTAGTGGGAAGACGAATGTGTGCACATCCACACACTCATGTGCATACACTGACACACACGCATACTCTCTCTCTCTCTCTCTCTCTCTCTCTCTCTCTCTCTCTCTCTCTCTCTCTCCCTCCCCCTGACTACAGAGGTCTCATGTTCCTTAAGCCCAAGTAAAACTGAAACACCACTTGAGCCACCCAGCTCTGTGGCAAGGACAAGCAGTCCAGGGGCACAAATTAGAAGCTGGGCAAAAATAGAATTTTCCAGAGCAGGAAGGAAAGGAAATCATGGAATTTTCACAGAACATAAATTGGGTCCCTGGGAGCCATTTATGACAGGGGCTTCCCTGAGACAGGCCACGCCCAACAGTTTCCTGACCTCGGCAGCTCCTAGTGGTAGCCAGGGCCACAAAGGAAGTTTCTCCACCACAGCCCCTGGACACCCCTTCCCTTTATGACAGTAGAAGGCTCCAGCACTCCTCAAATCAGTTTACTGTCCCCATGGTAGATACGAGGCTCACACCGTATCCCCTGTGACTCAGTAACCTTCAGACAAAGGCAGAAGAAGAGAAACTGCCCTGGTCAGCATGCTTCGTAAGTCAAAGAGAAAGGACAGGCACTTGGTAAAACCCCCAGGCCCATTTTCTACCTGGGAACAGAAAGGCCGAGTGTGAATTTTTATCGGAATTGATGACACCCATGGAACCAGCAGGCAGCTTCACCCTGCTGCTGAGCAGGCCACCGGTTCTCAACACTTTTACCCCCGTCAGTTTGGATTCTGTTGTTTTAGTAAGACAGAGGATTCCAAGCCAGGTGTGTGAGGTGTGCCTACACCTCATTACAATCCTAATACTGAGGCAGCATGACTTCCTCAGTCCAGAAGTTCAAAGCCAGCCTCGGCAGCACAGTAAGACCTCAGCAACACCCAGAATTAAGATGAGTCAGGACAGCCTCACACTTCCATACTGTACTCCGCCCCCCCCCCCCCATGAAAAACAGCACTATGTGAGATATAAAAACATGACATGAATGGGCAGGAAAAAGCTACGTGGAAGAAAATGGAGTCCTCTAGCAACATCCTTGGAAAGTAAGCAAGGCGTTCCCAGTTCCATCAAGCCTGACACCCTTCAGAGAAGCCTTGATGCCCAGTCAACCCACAGACATACAAAGAGAATAAGGCAGATGACGGCTGCTGAGGGAGGAGTCAACTGTCACAGTAATCAGCCCAGGGTCCAGTAAATAATCCCATGTCCACACGCATGCAAGGAACGCTAATGAGACTCGGTGGGTCACACAAAAACCAAAAAAGACATGAAAATAAGAGAGAGACTTGTTGGAAAAGGGTGGGGGGAGTGGGAGGGTGATGGGGAGATGTGAAAAATGCAATATTTACAACTATACAATCATCAAATAGGTATTCTATGCTTCCACGCTCAGGGAAACTGCCACCCAGCAGCACATGAACACAACGGTGGTGTACACACACATGGCACTCTGCCCAGAGACAGGTTTGCCACCCGATGATCCACATCACAGCTGTTTCCTCTTCATTCTTGGTCTTTATGATTTGGGTCACCAGGCAACTTTCAGGCCTCCCAAGCTGTGATGGTTAACCACAACTGTCAACTTTACTGACTTTAGAATCACCAGGGAAACAGGTCTCTAAGGATTATAGCTTTTGAGTAGATAAAAAGGTCTACCCTGAGTGTAGATAGTACCTGTATTCCTTGGGTTGTGGTCCCAGACTACAGAAGAGGAGAGACTGTGCTTAGCACAAGCATTTCTGTCCCCTGGCCCCTCTCTCTGCCTGACTGCAGACAAAAAGAGGCTGTGACTTCAAGTTCCTACTTGGTGACATCACCACCACCATCCCTGTCCTGATAGACTGGACTCCTGACAGACTGTACTCCAGACAAACTGTATTCCTGAACTACAAGCCAAAACGAACCTTCCTTGCTTAAGCTAATGTGTGATATTTGGTAACAGAAACAAGAAATGCAACTAGTATACAAGTTTATCCAAAGAGCTCCAGTCTCAGAACATACTAGAGCCCGTCGTGCTAGGCCATAGGGTTGGAAGGAAGCCTGTACAGGACAGAAAGCTCAGAGAGGAGGGTGGAACCAAAGGTGACATAGATGGGAGGTCCTGTGGCAGAGGAGACCCCAAGTCCCACCACTCCCCAGGAACATGCAACTACACTGTGTGGAAGGAGCCAGTAAATCCCTGTTTCACCTCTCCCCGTTGACTTTTCCCACAGTTGGCTTATCCTGGCTCTCTCTGCCCCCGGGGAGCCTTGGCAAACATAAAATTTCTAATTCCATCTTATCTCAGTAAAAATGAACAGCACTGGGAACTACGCTGTGAACCACTCTCCGCAGTGGGAATAGGCATTACATCATGTTTCCAAGTGGACTGAAGCTTTCTTCCCACAAACTTACCATTTTTATAAAGCCATTGATCAAATGGGCCAGCATCCTTTTCTCGTCCTCAAGCGTGAGAGCACTGGAATCAATAATGGTGCATAATTAACATGGAGGCAGCAAATGTAGCCGTCTGGACAGAAAAGCAACAGGGGCAGGCACCTTAACGAGCTGAGGCGCCTGTGCAATTTCCAGATGTGAAACTCCCAACAGGCTGCCTGTCTAGCTTCAGACAGACGTGTTAAGCAAAGGGAACACAATTCAAATGTCAGTTTCCTCTCCTGAAAGACGCCCTGCCATTCTGAAAGGGTGTTTATCAACAGCACAAGAGAAGGCAGCTTTCTCTTTGGAATTCAGGCAGCCAGCTCTAATATCAGTTTGCATTTCAGAGAAAACCTGGCATCTCCTCATTTTTAAAGAATTCCACCACACACCCAAGGACTAACAAATGCCCACACACTCGCCATCAAGCTCCTAGTGTCCCCTGCTGCCTTGTGACATTTTCCCGGGACTACCCATCCCACCTCCACCCAGCCATCCACCTTTATTTTTGGATGCAATTAAAAACAGATCTCATTTATAACTGACAGAAATTTTAACACAAATACACATTTCTAATTGTTGAGTCTGGCTTTGATTATATATACAAATAGTTCCTCGGGTTTATTTTTAAAGGTTTTTGTTGTTGTTGTTGTGGTTTTTTTAAGTTTTTAAAACAGTTGGTGTTGCTGCTTGAGGTCAGTGGCGGAGTGATGGCCCAGCACTGCGTAAGGCCTTGGGTTTAATCTCCAGGAATGAAAACCAATAGGAATCAAAGTTTTATTTGTGTCATCATAAGGGAAAGTACGTTTTGGCAAATATTGCATTGTCTTTTGACTTACAATATGTCCTTGTTTCCAGTATTTGAGACACGGTCTCAATGTATATGACTCAGGCTGGCCTCCTGCCTGACCCTCCCGAGAACTGGGCTTAGAGGCGCACGGCATCATGCTTGGTGCCCTGCAGTTCTTTAGGACAGCATCCTCCAGCCTTCCTCATTGCTAGGTCTGACAAAGCGAATGCAGGTCAAGTGTGACTCTTGCACTCGGTGTCCCTCAGAGAAAGCTGCTTTTCTTTAAGGCGTGGCCTGTGGGCTGTTGAGGTAGGCCACCTTCCCGTGGGAGGATGGACAGCAAGACTCAGCAGGGGTGGAGCGGCAACAACACAGAAGGAACTTGGGTCCTTGAGTGCAGCACCTGAGAGCTATCAGTCTCCACTGCAGGCCTCTGAGCCAAACACTACCTTGCACATGTAAGTATCTATGAGCCTTTACTTCTACTTTTTGCTCAATTAAAGTCTACTGGGCTAACTTATTACGAACATGTATTATTATTGCTGTTGTTAAGACAAAGTCCTACCATGTAGTCTGACCTTGAACGTGTGATCCTCCTGCCTTAGTCTTCTGTGTGCTGGGATTGCTAGCGTGTGCCTGGCAAAGTATAATACTGGTAACATTTAGATTTTAATAACTACACATGGATTTGAAGACACAGTTATAAAGATTCTAAAATTAATGGATTGAAATAAAATTATAAAGACAAAAAACATAAAAAGCAAAGGGTGGGGGGGAGGTAGCTCATCCTCTGGTAGAAAGGCCTGACCTGACACTAGACCTGAGCTTTCAACAACCCGGGCACTTAAAGCCAATGTAAGAAATAAAAGCTAGGAGACTTGGCTCAGCAGTTAAGAGGAGCCAAGTCCAAGTTTCAGAACCCAAACGCAGCTCACAGCTTACTGCAACTCCAGCTCCAAGAGACCCACATGAGACCCTCACACAGACACATGTGCAGAAAAGCCACCAATTCACATAAAATAAATAAATCATATCTTTAAAAAAGAAATGGAAGCTATGTCATTTGCATGTCAAGTAAGGAGCTAAGTGTGGTATCAATTAAGAGGCTATCTACTGGCTGGGTGAGCTGTCAATGTACCAACTACCACTCTCAGAAATCTCCAGGGGACACAGAACTGGATTCACTTGCACAATACCAGCCCCTTCTTCCCAATAGAAACCTCTCTGCAAAAAATATATGATATCTCATTTTTCCTCTGAAAGTTGGCCTATACTCCTTGCTCTATAGGTCTGGCAAGTTCTTGTCAACAGGAGTGTGTGCACACACTCACGCAGAGAACACAGAGACTGATGTCAAGCGTCTTTGCCAATTGTGCTGCACCTATTTTGAGCAGGGTCTCACTGAACCTGGAGTCTCTAGGTTCTGATAGTTGGGCTGGCTTGGGGGAATCCACCTGTCTCTGTCTCCCGACCAGTGAGGTTACAGATGTGCACAGCAGCATCTGGTTTTGACATAGGTGCCAGGGATCCAAGTCCAGGTCCTCTTGTTTGCACAACAGGCACTTTAGCAACAAACCATCCCCCTATCCCCCATGAGTAGATATCTCTTTTCATTTTTCTTGTTTTTAATGTGTACACGTGTGAGTCCGTATGAGATCATATACGCCAAGTGCATGCAGAAGCCTGCAGGAGTGAGAAGATGTCAGGTCCCCTGGCACTAGAGTTACATGAGATCATGAGCCAACAGCTGGGTCCTAGGAGTCCGCTGAGAGACTAAGGGAACTCTTATTCCGTGCACTCTCTCTCTCCAGCCCCAGTTTCCAGGAATCTAGACCAGGTCGAGCTGTTTGCAGCAGCTGCTTCTGGATGTGCCCATCCCATTTACTTCCTAATGCACCCCAGCCACATGCTTACTGTGGCCGTTTTAAGAGCTGCTTACTTCACGGAGTCGTGCATCGTCTTGCAAATGTGCAAAAGGGCATTGAGGATGACAGGGTCCTTGGTTGGCTCCTGCTGGTGCCTAGGAGACATTAAGAGACAACTGTAAAAGCTCTGTCCACAGCCATGATAGAGTGGGTTGGGTTCTCATCAGCTGTGTATGTCTAGGAACCCCAGTGCACCCCTGAGGTGCACTGCTCTGGCTTGCTCTCAGCTCTTCTGTAAGTCACAGGGTGCTCCTTACACGCTGGGCTGCTCCTCCTTGCAAAAATCACTTTTTTTTAAACTTTTACTTTACTACATTTAACTCCTTCTGCAGCTGCCCACAACCTGCACAAAAGTTAAGTGCCAGGCAAAACGTGACGTAAGAGGACAAACTGTCAAAATGAACCTTCATGTAAAGTTGGTGTATTCTCAATTTTCTAAACTTACCCCTATTTATGTACTTCCTATTCAGAGCAATTTCCATTTTACAATGTAGCCTTCCCCTGCGAGAACCGATCTGAAACCCCCGATAAACCAAACTAGCTACGTGTTGTCCACTACATTCTAAACCAGTGTGTAACTTTAAAAGCGGGCTTCATCTGTGTCCGCAGACTGTCACTGTCATCTCTCCTTCCTCTAGCGCACACATTCTCACTTCCTGTTTCTGTATCTTACGCACACGCCTCCCTGAATTAACATGTCTTTCCTTTCTCATCCCTTACAAGGTTGAGGGGTTTTCTGAGATAGAATCTGGTTGTGTTGCCCAGGCTGGTTTCAAATTCTGGGGCCTAAGCAATCCTTCTGCCTCAGCTTCCTGAGTATCTGATGCCTGATATTTTAAAGTTTATCAAGGGGCTTGAAAGATGTCTCAGCGGCTGAGAGCATTTACTTGCAGGTTCAGTTCCCAGCATGGTGCTCAGAGCATTTACTTCCAGGTTCAGTTCCCAGCATGGTGCTCAGAGCATTTACTTCCAGGTTCAGTTCCCAGCATGGTGCTCAGAGCATTTACTTCCAGGTTCAGTTCCCAGCATGGTGCTCAGAGCATTTACTTCCAGGTTCAGTTCCCAGCATGGTGGCTCACAACCACCTGTAACTCTGGTTTTAGAGGATCCGATGCTCTCTTCTGATGCCCATGTATACATGGCACACCTAATTAGGGCACGCACACACACATTGAAAACAAAACTGTGAAGATGTATTTTAAGTGTATGCGTGTTCGGCTTGCAGGCACCTATTGTTCCACGTTCATTCCTGATGCTACAGAACTCAGAGGAGAGCCTCAGGCCTCCTGAAGCTGCGGTGATAGGTAGTGTGAGCTGTAAATAGATGCTATGAATTGAAACCTGGTCCAGTCCAAGAGCAACAAGTACTCTTAGCTCCCAACACAGTTTTTTCAACCCCCAATTTAAAAAAAAATGGCAGGGGAGGGGTTTGTTTCAGCTTACAAGCTTACAGTCTGTCGTGAAGGAAAGTCAGGACTTCAAAGGAATTCTGCTTACTGCTTTATTCCCCAAGGGTTGCTCAGTTTGTTTTCTTCTTTTTTTAAAATAAATTAGTTTAAATAATCTTTCTCTCTATATATATAATACATACATATTATATATTTAAATTTAAATATTTAAATGCAATATAATAATATACGTAAGTATGTGTATATGTGTTTACACACACATATATATAAAACATCTATTATATATATAATTTTCTCTCTCATACACACACACACACACACAAATGACAAGGTCTTGCTAGCTTTGAACCTACCATCTGCCGGCCTCAGGCTCCTGGCAATGGGGTTATAGGACTAAATCATGTGGCCGGCACGGCTGGCATGGCACCTGCCTTGAGTGTGTTTCTGCTTGTGGTGTTTTAGGGATGAGAAATGCTTACAGCACTGGGCTTCAGAGTTACACGAACCACCAACGCAGTTTGCGGGGTGCTAGGACTCACTTGATGAAGGCTTCCATGATGCACTTGCAAACCTCCACCCGCACACTGTCTTTCTGGAACATGTCCAGAAACGGTAGAAACTTTTCCTAGGAATAAAGCAGGCGTTTGATGTGTGACTGACACAGCTAGAAAAATAGAATTTGTGGGTCATTTTTTGGAGGTGGGGGCTGTCAACTAAGCAGAAGGAATGCTCAGGAGTCCCCCGGAGTCCCCAGATTGAATTCTTTTGTTGTTATTCTTGTGTGATTATTACGAATGGAACACCCTTAATCCAGAATCTGAAATTCGACGTCCCCAATTCCGTAATTTTCAGAAAAGTGCCAACACAATGCCTCAGGCTCTCTATATGACATTCTGCGTCACTGCTGTTGCACAGTTTGGCAGTGTGGGGCACAGAACATGTCAGGCACATCCCTGAGCTGCATCGTTAGTCTCTTGTACAGAATTATTAAGCTACTGTATGAAACTCCAAAGTTGCATATGAAACTGAATGAATTCTATGTTTAGATTTGGGTTCGGTGAATGTCCTCAAACCTAAGAACAGAATACCAAGTGCGAAATGCTTCTCTCCCGGAGCACCTGGATAACAGGTGATCAACCTGCAGCAGGTGGAGTGCACACCGCTCTGATGAGGAAGAAATTAAGCAGAAACAGCATTTTTCTTTCAGTCTGTGTGCACCGTATCTCCCAATGGTGCTTCACTCATGGAGCATAACTGCTTGTTAAGCAGACAGGGGCTGCTTTTACAGAGGCCTGGCAAACAGGAAAACGTCACTGCAGCAGAAGACACTCGTCTCCAAAGGCCATGAGGAGATGGTACTCACCACGGAGAAGAGAACTGAGAAATCGTGGAAGTGGGTGATGACTTTCTTAATGATGGACTGAAGCTGTGAAAAAGGACACAGGAAGCTTAACAAAACCTGTGTTCAAAAGGGGAGACCCTCCAGCACCCTCCCCCACAAAGGCCACAGCAGCTAGCCCAGACTGCTCCAGGAAGGAAATGGATCAGGTTAGGTCCTGACTCAGTTGGCTGTCCTTCTCTATCTCTTCCTTCAGCTGGGACTGTGTCTTGGCCTCAGCCCCTTCTCCTAGGTGGTGGTGTCCTGTGAAGATGGAGTAGGACTAACCCATGTGCTCAGGGAAGACTTTGTTCTGCAATATCTTTCAAAATAAAAGGAAACCCAGGGTGGCTTGAACCACAGTGTGTTGCCAAGGATATCTTGAACTTCTAATCCTTTCACCTCTACCTCCCCAATGCTGAGGTTATAGGTAATGTGCCTCAATGCCTGTGTTACATGGTTCTGGGGTATCTACTCCAGGGCTTTGCTCATGCAAGGCAAATGCTCTGCCAACTGAACAAACCCCCTGGATCTCATCCCAGCCTCTGCTGCTAGTCTAACAGACCACAAACAACTTAGATCCACAGTCTCACACAACTATTCAAGCTCTAAGTGAAACTTGAAAGCAGCTAGAACATGGGAACAGATGAGTGTCTGTGTGATAATAAAGCTTTATTTAAACAAACAAGTGATGGGCTACAAGTGGTTATGGGCCACAGACTTCCATCTCTTATTGTAGCGCACCATGGTCCTGTGTTTCTTTCTTACTTCAGTGAGAGGAAGATGATGGAGTTTACCAGTGGAGTCAACATCCACTGACCCAAAGATCATACCAAGCCTCAGAAATGCCCAGAGCTTCATGGCAAATGCTTTTATCCAGGTATACAGAGTCTTGGTCAAAAACAGCTTGCCCTGGGAAAACCAGGGAGATGTTGCTTCTAAGTAAAAGGTAGTTCCTAGCCTTTGGATGCTATTCAGAACATTTCCTGACTAACTTCTTATTTGTACTAGAAACTGTTACCATATCTTCTCTCAAGATCTACAAGCACAAAAAAAGCAGAAGTGTACAACCTCACTTCTGAAGAAAACAGCTAGGGCTGGAGAGATGGCTCAGTGGTTAAGAGCACTGACTGCTCTTCCTGAGGTCCTGAGTTCAAATCCCAGATGGTGGCTCACAACCAACTGTAATGGGAATCCAATGCCCTCTTCTGCTGTGTCTGAAGACAGCTACAGTGTACTCACATACATGAAATAAATAAATCTTAAAAAAAAAGAAAGAAAGAAAACAGCTAGCCAGGAGTGTTGAGGGGAAGATTAAGGTGAGCACTGGAGGGAGAAAGTGAGTGGGCTGTGAGTCTCTCTTATGAAAAGGTGTAAAAAGCCCTAAAGGGACCAGGGACAGGGCTCAGCAGGTAAGAGCACTTGCCACCAAGACTAACAACCTAAGGTTGACTCCTGGAACCCATGTTAAAAAGCCCAATGCCATGGTGACACTTTCCATCCCAGCACACAGGAGACGGGGTCTCTGAGACCCAGACCAGTCTGGTCTACACAGAGTGCCTTCAGCCAGGATCAGATGACCAACAAACAAAACAGGGAAGGAGGAAAGTCCACAGGCAGCTAGCCTGGAGCAGCTCAGAAACAAGGTGGAGAGAGACCTGCTCCTGAACTGTCCCTCGGACTTGTACACGGATACCAAGGCACAAGTAGGAAGTGCAAACCTGTTACCTGGGGGTAGGAGTCCTCAAATGCTCGATCTGGAGTCATGTGCTTGATGACGTCAGCCAGAACCGTGTTAACTTCTCGTTTCTATACAGGGAACATGAACCAACTCTGTTGTCAGGCTGAGACCACTAGCTGTCTTCCTGGGAGAAAACACTGCCACAAACGCCCATGATACCAGGCTGAGTGGAGAGCTCGGTGAACATTCCCCCTGCATGAGTGAGACCCTGGGTATATCCCAGGACCAAAACCCAACCAAACAAACAAAAAAGCCACACACCCTTCAGGAAATAATTTTAAATATTCCAGAAGAATAAACGCAAGGAAAGAAATCCTGTCCACAGCCTCAGTCTCATACCCCAACCCTCAAGATGGTTACATTAACCCTGTCAGTACTGAACACTGGTCTACAAAGATAAAGTCATTAGGCTACTTTCTGCCCACCTGGCCCAGGTTCCTGCCTCAGTACCTGGAAATCGAGCAGTGAGGCATTGTGGGAAAGAGGAAGATCCACCCTTTACAAGCCATCTGCCCTAACTGCTCATTTCAGCCATCTGTGCCAGGAGTTAGCTAAATCCAGCCTATTGTTATAACCAGCAATGGAAGAAGAGTCTCACATTCAGCCCAGAGACAGACGGCATTTCATGACAGCAAAATTTCTGAGATCTGAATTTTCGGTGTGTGTAAGCAAGGTTTACAGGAACCCAGCCATGCAACCTTGTACACTGTCTGCTACAAAAGATCACCATCTGGAGGGAGTTTTAAGACAGCAGAGCTTTCCTACTTGTGGCCCTCACACTTGGGGAGTCTCAGATCTGGGCACCATCAGACTTGGGCTGAAATAAGCTCCCACTCACAGGGCCTCTAATGATGGACGGGGCCAATGGACTCCTTTGGGATTTTTTTTTTAAGATCAATAATCTCACCCATGAGGGTTCCACTCTCATGACATGATCCATCCTTCTCGATTACACTGGCATCCTTGGGCATAGTTACCGAGCACTGGTATGAACTGCGCTCAGAATGCCAGTCAGCACCTTGAGCTGTGGGCAGCTGCCAGCCTCAGGGAACAGGTCGGGGCATATGAATCCAGGAGGCAGGGTGGACACAAACGTCCAAACCATAACCCTGCACTAACCGGCGAAAGGCTTGGTGCTCAAGCATAAGAGTCTGAGTTGGGGCCCACAGCACCCATGTAAGCAGCTAGGAGCAGGTCTGCGTACCTGTAACTCCAGGACTGGAGATAGAATCGCTGACTAAGCAGCCTGCTCAAAAAACAGCGAGGGCCACATTCGGAGAACTCACTCTGCCTCGGGAAAGTAAGGCTGAGAGGGATAAGATGGTTCTTCCTCTGGCCTCTGACTATAAACGTACATGTAGCCCTCCACTACACCTACAAGAATGACAAATGAGGTGGGCAACTGGAGAGACAGCTCAGCAGCTAAGAACACCTGCTGTTCTGTCATGAGGCCCAGAGTTTGATGTCCAATACCCACATGAGAGAGCTCATAAAGGCCTGTAATTACAGTTGAAGGAACCCGACTCTGACACCTCTGCCCCCACGGGCACGCGCACGAGTGTGCACACACAAGAAATAAACCTCAAAAAAAGACCTCCACGTGTGCATACAGGGTACACATACACATGTGCACCAAAATATTTAATGTTTTTAAAACAAGTTAACTCTGCCAAGAAGGTCAAACGAGCCCACTTCTACCTACTTCTAAAGCCCTTATTCTTTGATGGGTCCAAAATTCCCCAAACTACGGTTCTGTCTGCACCCAGGAAAAAGAAGTCTCGGTATTTGCTTGTGGGTGGGAAGCGCATGCAGGCTCTGAATGTTTGAAAATGCTAAACAATATTAAATAAAATTTAAAACAAAAAGGGAAATGTTGCCTCCTCCATGCATTTTAGCATCCCGGTAGCCGAGGGACCACTGTTCAGCCTCATCTGACACAGCACTGCTCGGCCTAATGCTGTGCAAGCGTGGGTCACACTTGCTGACAACACATGCTAATGCTCCTCAGACAGTGACTGAGTGGTATGTGCCTATAGCTCCAGCTACTTACTCCCTGAGCCCGGGACTTTGAGACCTGTCTGAACAACACAGCAAGGCCCCAGCTCAAGTACCACTGCAGCATTCCAAAGTGGGCAGACTCTGTTGCTGTGGTAACCATTGAAGCACAAAACCCTTTGAAAAACAACCCTATGGTCATACTCACCGTGAAATGCCTGCAGGTGTACTCTACCCAAACCTCGGCACAATTAATGTAGTCCTACAAAGAAAGGGAAAGGTAGCTTTAGGGTGAGCACAACACCTCTTCACTTTCGTCACAAAAATCACAGACATCCTCAAGGGCTCTAGGGAGAGAGACAGACTGTCTGGCTGACTCTTACGGTTGGATTTGTCCCTCACAGGCTCCCATTGCTGGGGCTGTTCTGGGAGGGCATGGAACATACAGACAGGAGGCAGAGCTAGAGGAGGTGGTCCTTTGAGGCTGTAGCCTAGCCTAGCCTCCAACCTGGTCTCTGCTCCCTGACTCCATCAAGCTGTAACAGCCTACATAAAGCACAGGCCCTTACTGCCATGACCTCACCTCCCTACCCTGACAGTAGTATCCTCTTTGAGACTGGGAGCCAAAATAAATTGCCTCCCTTAGGTTGGTTCTGTTCCATGCTTGGTCAGAGCAGCATGACATTTAATTGACTGACATGTGTTACCATGAAAAGCAAGTTATAAAAGGAAACAAGTAGCGCGAAGCTCACTGTAGACTCTGATCTCAGCATTGTTCCTTAGGCTAAGATGCAAATCTAGGGAGTTCTGCCTCAATTAAGGAGCAAAAGGGCCCAAGACGTGAGGAGTCCTTGCTCCTCAGCATAAAATCCCTAACACCTCAACCCCAGGAAAAAATCTGACTGAGAGTTCAAGGTTTGCCTGTTGTCTTAAAAATAAAGCATTTGATCTACAAAAGGGTTATAAATCTCTCTTATGAAAAAGTCTGGAAAGCCCTAAAGGGACCAGGGACAGGGCTCAGCAGGTAAGAGCACTTGCCACCAAGACTAACAACCTAAGGTTGATTCCTGGAGCCCATGTTAAAAAGCCCAATGCCATGGTGACACTTTCCATCCCAGCACACAGGAGACAGGGGCTCTGTGAGTTCCAAGAACAAAGACGACCAACAAACAAAAGAGGGAGGGAGAAAGTCCACAGGCAGCTAGCCTGGAGTTTCTCAGAAACAAGGTGGGAAGAGACCGGCTCCTGAACTGTCCCTCGGACTTGTACATGGACACCAAGACACAAGTGCAGTTATGTGTACACACACCTCACTGCCACGGCCATCATCAAATGCACAATACCAAATTCCACCAGCTGGTCTGGTGTTGTTAAGACTTCTGGTAGCTCTGGTGTTCAACAGCTGGTCCTCAGTCCTTTAGGGCTATCCTAGTAGATAACTATTTTAAAATATACACTTGGCTGCTGCACTCTGGATGCTCTATGTGCACCTAGAAGACACCCCAAGGTTTCAATACTGATAACTATATGCTTTTAGTGTGTCATGAGGCGTCTTAGAAACAAAATATGATTTAGACAGAAAAATTAAACACCTTTAATGTCATTTGATCCCACTATAGGTTAATAAATAATATAAGGACAGTTTCTTTCTTTTCTCTTTTTCTTTCCTTTTTTTTTTTTTTTTTTTTTTTTTTTTTTGGTTAGTAAAAATTCCATTTATTATCATTAGGTTTGGTTGATGTTGTTTGGTTTGGGTTTTTTTGAGACAGAGTCTCCCTTATATAGCACAGGCTGATCTTAAATGCTTCATCCTTCTGCCTCAGACTCTTGAACACTGCAATTACATATGTGAATCACCATAGGTGGCTAAAGCTCATTTCTATAAAAATAAAAGGTATGGAGCTGGAGAGATAGCTCAGTAGTTATGAACAACTGTTGCTCTTGCAGAGACCCAGGTTTGGCTCCCAGAACCCATGTGGTGGCTCATGACCATCCATAACTTCAGTCCCAGGGACCCCAAAGTCTGCTTCTGGCCTCCACAGTCACGGCACACATGTGGTGCACAGACACACACGCAGGCAGAACACCCATACACATTTCTAAAATTAAGTGTTTATTCTAGTACTTCTATGGGAACAGTGGGCCTACGGTCAAAGTGCCCACTCACCTGTGGACTCTTCAATTTAGTGATGACTTTCCAAGCTTCATTGAGAATCTGAAGTCGATCGTTGTCAGGAGGATCAGCCAAGGCCAAGTTTAATCCCAACGAGCGAAAAAGGAGATGCTAAGAAGGTAGCAAACAGTTACGTTACTAGAGATTTTAAGTCACAATAACGAGGCTTAAAAAGGAAAGGTAAGGGCTCCAACATCTCATCTGTCTCCAGGGAAACCTTCCCAAGACTTCTGAGAGTTTATGGATCCACCCAAACAACTCTGAGAAACTCAGAGCTGACTCCAGCTGCCAACACATCTCAGGGGAGAGCACGCATCAGCATGTGGAGGAGGCTGAGCTCGGTTCCTAGCACACCTCAAAGTGAGCTGCCTTAGGATAGTGGTCTACTCTGCAGGGCTAGTCTGGAGGAAGTTTTCACTAATTGGATGGGGCAGGGGCTGGCGTGAAGGAGAATGTGTGTGTTCACATGTATGTGTGCATGTGTATGAAAAGGCCATAAATCAGACTTGAGTGTTGTACCTCAGGAGACACCCACCTTGGTTTTTGGTTTTTCCTTAATTTTTTTTTAAGGTTTACTTATTTCTATAATGCATATGAGTACTCTGTCACTGTCTTCAGTCACTCCAGAAGATGACATCGGATCCCATGACAGATGGCTGTGAGCCACCATGTGGTTGCTGGAGATTGAACTCAGGACCTCTGGAAGGGCAGTCAGTGCTCCTAACCACTGAGCCATCTCTCTAGCCTTGGTTTTGGTTGACAGACCTCTTACTGACACCCGGGCATCACCAATCAGGCTGACTAACTGGCCGGTGGTCCTAAGGATCTGTCTGTCTGTCTGTACCTGCCCAACACTGGGATGACAGACACATACTATCAATCCAGGCTTCTTATATGGGCATCAAATTCAGATCTTCAGCCAAACGTGAACAAGTATTTAACTGACTGAAACCTTCACAGCCCAAAAGTAGTGGTATTTTAAAGACACGTGACCAAGTCTTTCCTAAATACAGTGAGTAGTGAGTACATTCCCAGATCCGGCACTCGAGCCCCTACCTGGCTTTTATGTACAGCAGTTACACAGCATTAATGAGCCCAAATCTCAGCCATCTCCCATCACATCTTTGGAAACTTTCGCTTGTCTCTTTAGGCCCACACCACCCCCACCCCGTCTCTACCCTCCAGGGCAATCGGACAGACACCATCTGTCTCTTCTCCTGTTACGCACTAAGTCCAGAGCCTACCTTGGGGAAGCCAGATTCATCACACTCCTTAATCATGCCGATGAAGTCCACAGACCTGGTGGCAACGAACTCAGCCCTGAAAGCTGACATCACGGAGTTCAAGAGCAAAGCGCTGCAGGACACAGACACCAAGTCACTCACAGCTTCCTCAGGATGCAAGTCTCTTATTGACTCATTTACTTTTGTTTGTGCGCTGAGAGCAAGTGTTTCTCTGTAGCTCAGGTTGGCATTGAACCTACAACCTTCCCATCTCCACACCTCAAACTCTGGGGTTAGAGATAAGTGTCACCATACCTGGCTTGCAAGCCACATTTAATGCTAGGAAGTTTACTGCCAAGAAGGAGTGACTGACAGCTTTTAATGGGAAGATTAGAAGGAAAAAAATAAAACAATCCAAGCAGCAGATGTAGCAAAGGGCATGCTCTGAGGCTGCGCAGACTCAGTGATTGTTGACATTTGACGAAGTTTGAATTAACTAGATAACAGACAGGAGAACCAGCTACCATCTGACCCACAAAAGTAGAAGTAAGCCTTCAACCAAGAGAGTAGCAAAAGAGAATCTCATATACCCAGGAGGCAGGAGAACCAAGTACCTCATGGCCCTACCACTTACCACAGCCCAGAATAAAAAGACTATTATTATCACCCCCATTTTGGGGAGGGGGAAGACTGAGGCACAGGGTGTTCTGAACCTCCACACAGCCTAACCCGCCTCTTGCCAGCTCTGACCTATGTTAGGGGAGGAAGCTCAAAAACATGAACAGAAAGAAGCAAGTGATGGCTGAGGAGACAGCTCAGTCAGAAAAGTGCTTACTGCTCGTATGAGGAGCTAGCTTCAAATTTCCAGCGGTTCTATAAAGACCCGGGTGTGGTGGTGCACACCTGTAACCCCACTGCTGGGCAGGCAGAGGCAGGAAGATATCTGGGGCTTACTGGCCAGCCAGGCTTACGGAATCATGAGAGACCCATCTCAAAAAATAAGGTGAAGAGCAACAGAAAAAGACACCTAACACTGACCTCAGAGCATGCACTTGGACACACATACACGCATGTGCGCACATGTACATACACACGCACACACACACAGGCATGCACACACATACACACACAAGCACACACACATGCATCCAACTTCAAGCATGTGCCTTATGAGTTCTTAAAGTACTTACTTGTTCCCTAGTTTCTTACATCTCTCCATCATCTCCGTCAGCAAAGCCTAGGAAGTTTAAGAGGAAAAAACATCAGCATGGTGGATTTAAAGCAAAGTCTCTAAGAGAGTTTCCAAGTGTCACACTCTATAAACAGCAGCCAATTAACATAATGCAAATTCCCATACTCCTTTGTGTGTGACCAGGATGGGAAGGATAAGAAAGCAAAACAATTCATTTTTGAGGGATGGATAAAGAACTGGGGTTGGACATCATGTGCATCCGGGGTCAGGACCAGCCTCTCTGGATACCAAAGCCAAGACCTTGGTGAGAGACAGACTCTGCTGAGATGTGTCCCCCCACAATCACAGAAGACATGAGTGGCATCATCCCACCCACACGGTCACTACAGAACGATGCACCTCTAGCTTCTGGGCAGGACAAGCATGGAAAATTCGTAAGTTTGTATGACACTCCTACCTGTTTGTCAAAGGGCCTGTGGCCTGCTCAGTAATGTAGTCAAAGCAATGAACAAACACCAGGCCGCAGCTCAGTGCCCACTACTCACAGGACAAGAGCTTGCTGTTGTGTTCTCACCCCTCCCACCCAGGTGCACTGCTCTTCTCCCATTTCACAGAAGAGAAACTGAGGCATGACACGACAGACTTTAACCATGGTCACACTGCCAGCAACCAGGGCCAGCAATGACCCCAAACGGACTGGCACCAAACAGTACATTCTTTGCCATGTGTCCTTTCCTAAGTTCCAAGAGTCTCCTTCCCCCTGAAAGAGAACAGTTTACTCCTGGACACTAATGGCTTTGGAGCTATCTTAAGACAATGATGCGTCTTCAAAAGAGTTCCTGGGTTTTATGTTTTGTTTTGAAAAATCAATACATGAAGTGGCCTTTACAGCAGTGGTTTGGGAACTGCTTTGTATACAGACAAGGTAAAGCCTAGGACAAAAGGGCTAATGTCAGCCTTCCAGACACTGAGCACTTGACTGGAAACTCACTGAGCCTCAGGTGTCAGAATAACTTTCCTCTCTTCTGCATGCTTTGACATGGGACTAGAGACCTGGGAAACATCAGACCCTGCACACGTAGGCTATGCCAGACAAGGCAAGATGACCTGAGGAAGATGCCAATCTACAGGGAAAACAATCCATTTTTCTAAAATACCTCTTTTGGGGGAGGCTGGAGAGATGGCTCAGCCAGCCAAGTGCCTGCTTCATAAGCATAACAAAGACTTGAGTTTGGATCCTCAAAACCCAAGAAAAGCTAAGCAGTGTGGTCTGTACCTCAGAGCTGGAGGCTGAGGGAATGGAGACGGATCCCTGAAGCTCATAGGCCCACCAGCCTGGCCTGCTCAATGACCTCTGAGTTTAGTGAGAGACCCTGTCTCCAAAACTAAAAATGGCTGGCTGGCTGCCAACGTGGCTCATCAAGTAAGGGCTCTAATCGACAGCTTGGCGACCTGGGTTCAATCCCCAGAACAGGTAACGAAGGACACAGCGTTGTCCTCTCACCTCCATGTGTTTACTGTGGCACAAGCAATACCCCTGCTCAACCCACACAGTAAGTAAATTTTAATCAAAGAAACAAAGGTGGAATATAATTGAGGAAAACACGTGACATCTACCTCTGGCCTCTACACAGACAACTCCATATACCATACACAATACAACACAGAGACAAAGCGACACATAAACAAGAATGTGGCAGACTGGGGCTGCCAAACAGAACAAAGGCACATCCCTAAGTGTCCAGGGAGCCAAATGTATTTATTTCATCTTTTTTTCTGATCTTTGACAAGGACAAGAAGACCAACAGTTCAAAGACAGCTGAGGTCATAACAAACCTTTCTGGATGTGCATCTAGAAAGACGTGGTTCCCTCCCCTTCTAATCATAACTCTGATAACATTTTGGTTGGTCTTTCTAGAACTTCCCTTTGCCTTGTTATTATTCTAGAAGCTTGATTTGCTTGTTATAGGAACAGAAGAACCCTATTTTATTTTATTTTAATTATTATTCCTTACCGCTTTATTTAAAAAAAAAACAAGAGGGATACATTTACAGGTTTGTAAAGGCATTTTGGCATAACATTATATGAATAATTTTGTCAGTACTTAATTCTTTTAGAGGTTTAATAGCATGCATAGAAATCCCACTAGTTACCATAAGAATGAAGTACGTGTAGGACAGAACGTCACATGGAAACAGATTTCTTGTTGGGTATAGATTAAGCATAATGATCTGTGAATACCAAGAATTGCCACAAGGCTATCATCTTAGCCCTTGGATTATTAATGATTTGAGGTCCAGGTGTACCACACTCTGAGAGGGTGCTATACATTTTTTTTTCCCCTAAGAAGGACTGAGGCTTTCTATTGTTTTTTTTTTTTCTTTTTTTCTTTTCTTTTGGCCTTTGTTTTTCTTGGGCTTCATATAGTCTGTGAGTTGTTTCTGGGGTGTTCAGAGCTTTCTGGGGTTAGTATCCAATTATCAATGACTGCATATTATGTCTGTTTTTTTGTGACTGGGTTACCTCACTCAGGATAATATTCTCTAGATGCATCCATTTTCTTAGGAATTTCATAAAGTCATTGTTTCTGATAGCTGAGTAGTACTCCATTGTGTAAATATACCACAATTTTTGTATCCATACATCTACTGAAGGACATCTGGGTTCTTTCCAGCTTCTGGCTATTATAAATAGGGCTGCTATGAACATTGTGGTGCATGTATCTTTGTTGTATGTTGGAGCGTCTCTGGGGTATATGCCTAGAAATGGAATAACTGGGTCTTCAGGTAGTACTATGTCCAATTTTCTGAGGAACCACCAGACTGATTTCCAGAGTGGTTGTATCAGTTTACAACCCCACCAACAGTGGAGAAGTGTTCCTCTTTCTCCGCAACCTTGCCAGCATCTGCTGTCATCTGAGTTTTGGATCTTGGCCAATCTGACTGGTGTGAGGTGGAATCTCAGGGTTGTTATGATTTGCATTTCCCTGATGACTAAGGATGTTGAGCACTTCCTTAGATGCTTCTCAGCCATTCGATATTCCTCAATTGAGAACTTTTTGTTTAGCTCTGTACCCCATTTTTCAATAGAGTTGTTTGATTCTGTGGTTCAATTATCCAAATTCTCTGTGTGCTCTTACCAGGGTGGTCCCCAGACATGGCGCAGGGCACACCTTAACAGAGCCATCGCTGTATGACAGGCTCAAAGACTTCCCTCTGTCTGTGACTCAGCTGCCTACTCCACAAGGTCACACAGCCTTCCACACACCTCCAGAAATGGCTGATGGCCACGGAGCTCCCTGAGAGATTACTGGGTAAGGAGGCAGGCGTGTGCTGCAAGGCAGAGGGAGGGAAAGGCTTCAGGAAAGCGATTCCCTTAAGAAGATCACATGTAAACACAGAGGAAGAGGAGGAGGAGTAGGGGGAGGGGCCCGGAAGGGAGATGGGGAGAATATAAACCAAACAGGGTTGGAATGGGCCAGAGACAGAACACCGACAATTTACAGGCAGCGGGATTTTAGGTGGCTCCTTTCTCTCACAGTTGTGCATGCCAACTAGCACACTCATCCATTCCTCCTCCTGTCTTTCACAGCTATCAATAGACCTCCCGTCCCTGACCTGACCAGGTATGTTCCCCTCCCCACCCCCCAGTTCCTCCATCTCAGGATGTGGCTTTAGCCACCTCTACAGCTGTAACTGGCCTGACCCTGCCACAGCACCCCCCCCTTTCTCAAGTACTGCGGGACCCTTACTATGCCATGGTCCCTCCCTGCTAGTCCCCTCCCCCCTTCCTTCAGTGAAATTCAGGTCTCCATTTATTTCCACAAGGCCTTCCAGGACCACCTGCAACAATGGAAGCCACTTACATCATAACCCTTAGAAAAAGGTATATGAGTACACTATATTTGTATATATTGCAGACACACCAGGTCATCTGATCCCATTACAGATGGTTGTGAGCCACCATGTGGTTGCTGGGAATTGAACTCAGGACCTCTGGGAGAGCAGTCAGTGCTCTTAACCGCTGAGCCATCTCTCCAGCCCGATTAACTTTTTTTTAACAAGATGCTGCAAGTCTCTTACCTAAGTGCCCCGAGAACACAGTTTATCATTATTTAGGTGACCTAATTTTTCAGTCACTTCTACTGCATGATGACTTCCTACAGCGGTACTCCCCCCACCCCTGAAAGTTCTATTCCCAGCCTCTGTCTCCTCTGAGATTTCCAATGTTTCAAATAAAAGCCAGGGCGCCTTGTGATGCCCACCTTGCTTTTTTTTTTTTTTTTTTTTTTTTTAATCATCTGATTTTGCCTTTTATTAAAAGAAAAAATTGTTCCCATTTCAACACATTAATCCTGCTTGTGGGAGTTCCACTCATTCAGTGGAAGGCTGAGGGGCTGTCTCCACAGTTGAGCTTGTGGCACCTTTTATGCCCAGGAAGAGACCACATGTGGTTGCTAAGGACCACACACAGCATCCTGCAGCTCTTCAAACTCCCTTCCCTTTAGACTAGACTAACATGAAATCAGATTGCCAAGTGATCAAAAGAAATTCCACTACAATATTACAAGTCTTTCCCCGACCCCTATACTTTAGATTCTGAAAAGTCAAAACATAAGTAAAGGAATTCAGGTAAGACAGTCCCAAGGCGATCCGGGTAGTGGCACGTGCTGTCATCTCTGTGCGAAGGAGACTGAGGCAGGAGAGTGAGCTCCAGGCCAGCCTGGGCTTCCAGCAAGACCCCAACTGAACATGGCACAGGAAAAACACTGTCCTGGTTTAGTCCAGACACAAACTAAAAAACAGAAGTTGTCACAGATAAAGACACGGTTGCTCTCAGAGCCCAGGAGCAAGTCAACCGGCATCCACTGTCCTATGACATGGTCTCAGAGCTGAAGGCAGACACAATCATCAAAGCCCACACTTTGACACTGGGCTACTCCATGGCTTACAACCCACAGCAACAGAGGAGAGCTGCTGTTTCTGCTCAACTATGTAACTGTGAACAGCCTCGTGTGGATACACAAACATCCATAGGTTCCAAAGGATCGCTCGAGAATTCAACCGACGCCCTGATGGCTACCTCTGACTTTGTGCCATTACAACCACATGAACATAAGTGTTCAGGGCTAGATGCTCATTGCCTACTTTGCCAGGATCAACCTGTTCACCAGATGCCTGTTCTTTTGGGTCAAATGCATTGGCTGCCGCTGGGAGACAAGCCCCTGCCTCTGAACCGCCTTGCTCCCTGTTTTACAGCAAGCTACCTTTTCCTTTGAAGCACAGAAAGGAAGGCCAAGCTAGCTTCATCTGTCAGTCACATCAGCGTGCACTGGGGATTGCCAGGAAGGAAAAACTGTATTTCTGTTGGCAGTTTAATTCCTGAGAGAACATCACTCAGAAGAGAAAGGAGGGGAGAGTGAGGAAGAGATGGAGGGAGAGGAGAAAGGAACATTATATAAGCAATGAGAAGGTCTACCTGCCCTTGCATGAAACAGGACATCGCCACTCAGCACACAGACCTTACTGAACTAGGAAACACAGAAGGTAAATGAAGAGGTGAGAAACCTCCCCTTCCCTGGAGGATTTCAAAGGTTTCTCTCTGGCCACCAACTTCCAGCCATAGGAATTCGGCCTCTCTGAGTGGCTCCTTTCCTCCTAGCCTCAGGAAACGATATAATCTAGAAAGGCAATCAGCAGAGCCACGGGGCTGAGCTCTCTCTAAGGGCAATTGGCATGTCATTACTGAAACAGTTGGAAAGGACCCTGGGAATATTATGGGACACACAGAGCAGAGGTGTCACACCATGGGGAAGGGGAAGCTAGCCTTGCTTCCCAGCAGTGACCCCCCGACTAGCCTTACCTCAGGAGCATGGTAAGACACACACTGAAAGATCCAGCCCATGGCAGGCGAGTACAGAGGGAGATAGGACAGCAGCTCCACACCCTGGGCCACCAGCTGGTTCTGGACAGTGTCTCCATGAATCTACAGGAGACCAAAGGGACATAAGAGAGGAGTCACATCACACAAGGCAGGCTGGCTTAGAAGTGGGTGAATGGATGTGAGGGTAACAGCCTGCTTTCCCAGCTGAATTGAAAGACAAAACAAAATGCACAGCAAGGTTCCCATGCTGCCCAGCTGTGCGGCTCATGAGGGTGAGTTGCACAGACAGAAGTAACCCAAACAACGGGACAGCAGATGCCAGAAAGTAAGGCTGATTTGCTGGAGTCATTTCCTGTTCACATGTGTGTTATCTCTCCCTCCACTCAACACAAGGTAAAGTCCCCTGCAGATGCCAGTGTCCCCTTGCACACCTGGCCAGCTTGGTGAATTTGTTCATGGAATGGTTAGCTCAGTGGCCTCAGTGGCACTCTCCTACCTGTTTAAATGTGAGCAGGAAGTCAAAGAAGTTCTTATTGAGGCTCTCCTTAAGGTGCGGGGCCACTTCCATCCCCACCTGCAAGTAAACAAAGTGACACCCCCTTAACAGGGAAGAGCCAGCTGCAACTAAGACACTGCTCCTCCTGGCGTTTTTCTCCTTTCCAACCCAGGCTCTCACTATGTCCTCACTGGCCTTGCACCTGACCACTCCCCTGCCTCAGTCTCCCAAGTGCTGGGCTTATAAGTGTGTTATAATTATATAGCACAATTTGATAACAGAAAGCAAAGGAGCTGGGATATAGCTCAGAGTAGGGGGGTTGCTTAGCAAGTATAGGACCCCAGTGTTCCTCTGCCAGTACCACAGCACATGCACACACACACACACACACACACACACACACACACAGGCACACACATAGGCACACACATAGGCACAGACGATTAGAAGAGAAGTCTACACCATTCCGCTGATCTGTTCCCCCACTCAATAAACATGTATTCAGTTTATAAGAAAAACCACAGAAGCTATTTTTAATGGGAAAGGAGCACTGGTGATCACCTTTGAATTCCCAAGAGCAATGAATATATCCCTGAACAAACCACCCAGAGAACAAATCAATACAGTACAAAGGGAAGGCTGTGCTCCCGGGGTGGTGACAACACCATTCTCTTTATTTCAAACACACAAGACAATCAACACTTGGGGATATGTTTATTAGATGAAGCAAGACTATGGCAGGGGGAGGAGTGGTGTGGTAGTGGTCCATGTGCTAGGCATACACGTGGTTCAACCCCCAGCGTCTTCCTGAAGCCCTCACAGCTTACAATTAAAAAGACAGTCACCCTCTACATCACTGCTAAAAGCAACGCAGACTCATTTTTTGCTAGTCGGGCAGTCATGGAAAAAGACACTTTTGAAGGTGTTTTACACCGTTCTAATACGACAAATACAAAGAACACAATTGTCATCATCTGTCCAGGGAGACGCTTTAGCAGGAAAGGGTGCCTGCCACCAATCTGAGAACATTCCTGGAACCCAAATGGTAGAGAGAAATCTGACTCCAAGGCATGCCCCCCCAATGCCCACGCGCACCCCCCCACACACAAGGTGAATATAGTAGTAATTATTTGTTAAAGCCATCATGGGGCAGACATGGTGCCATACAGCTTTAATCTCAGAACTCGGGAGGCAGGGGCAGATGGGTCTCAGAGTTCCTGGCCAGCCTGGGCTACGTAGAAATTCTAGGCTAGCCAAGGCCACATAGTGATCGTTGGCTCCAGGATTCAGGATTTTAAAAACAGCCTGAGTTTTAAAGTTTGAAGAAAAATACATAAGGCAAAGAAGAGAGTGCTTTTTGAGTACAACAGAAAGATTTTAAATTTCTTACCTAAAAAGAACTCCCTTATGGGGAGCTGGAGCACTGGAGTTGGAAGGTAAGTGAAGGTACGCACCACCCCAGGGAGCAAACATTTGAAAACCATAATGTCCCTACACCAGGCTCCCCCTTCTCAGATTCAGCTCCAAACTACTGCGCAACCTGACAAGTCTTCCTACAGGAAGCTATTATCTGGGCTCCTCCAATGAGGACAGAGTTCTCCCAGTCACCAGGTCCCAGTGGTTACAATAAGTAAGCTGTTCTAAGGATACCACCATCATTAGGCAGAACTGTGTGAGACTCGCTAGAGGGTTACATTCCCAGAGCAGCTTGAAGGCCGCTGGGGTATTTCAAAGGACAACCACCTAGCTAACAACTGTCCCACTGGTTCCAATTCTATTGTCTTCCCTTCCACTTAATAAGTACGTTAGGTGACAGGGAAGGCTGGCCCAGTGGGCAGGCTGTGGAGAGGAGCTGAAGGGACCAGAGCTGGAGGAAGGGCTCCTCAACCTCTCCCCCTGCAAACAACTTCAGGCTCACCCACTCGCTGCTTTTGTTCCCATTTTATCTCTTCTAATCAAGCCAAAGCAGCAACTTGAAAGTCGGCCTCATGCCAGGTTCTCCCAGCATCCTTCAACCCTACAGTTACAGGGCCCTCCTGGCAGGCACACCCACCCGTCTACCCTGAACTCTTCAGCCCAGGGACTGGACTGCTCTTCCCTATATAATCCAACCATCTGGGTTCCCCACTCTCTTTGTAGCTTTGGACCTCCTGGCTGCTACTCCTGGTTCCCCTCTCTTTCCCCTTTCCCTTCCCACCTTCTCCCAACACAGTTCAGGGTCATGTCCAGTCTGGCCTCTCCCAGATGTCCCTGCCTCTGGCTGTGTTCCCCCACACAGATACAATAAGCCTTTTCCAGGAACACCCACGTCCTTTCCTTTCCTTTCTTTCATTTTTTTCTCACTCACTCTCCTTTTTTCCAGACAGTTTTCTATCAGTTACTTCTCTCAATACCCAAGAAGACAACTTCAAAGAAAGAATTATCTTGACTCAGTTTCAGAATGTTCAGTCCAGGGTCACTCGATCCCACGTGTAAGGACACCATGGGACTGGGAGTGTGTGATGGACAGAGCTTCTCATGCGTGAGCGGTAACTCATGCCTCAGGTCAGGACCCCAGTAATCTAATCGTCTCTAGAAAACCCTTGATGGATATACTCAGATGTGTGCTTCCCTGATTTCCTATACATCTCTCAATCAAATCAAGATTAACTACCACACAAGCCAACAGTCTGAGGGAGGTTCCTGCCACTTATAACCAGTAACATCCTTACAGATGTGCACCAACCCCAGGACTGAACCCAGGACCTCACACCTGCTAGCACTCTGTCAAGTCAGCCCTTGATTCTTTTGTCAAAACACTTAACAGCTGCTCAAAGAGGACGGGTCTTCTACAGCTCCTGTGTACCATGATGCTACCAACACAGTAATACTCCCTCAGCCTCTCGGGACAGGGTCTTCCTCAGTCTCACCACCACACTTTACTTACAAAGAGCACTATCATGGCCTGTTCACATGGCCTGTTTCCCATCTCAGGTTTGTAAGGAACACTGGTTTCTTTGCTGGCTGCTCTTTAGTGAGTAGATGCATCATCCTTAGTTTGATTCTATTTTCCAACAGAAGCCAATCGAGATGAAGAGAATTTGCCAAAATTGGTGAGGTGAAAGGCAACAGAGTACAGATATGAAAACCAGGATATCCTTGGGCGTCTCCCTGGGGAAGTAGCGTTTTGCATACAGGAGACTTTGCATACTTTGGGCACAGGAAGCTTCAGTAGACTCAGAAGGTTAGCTCTGATATGTCTGGGTTTAAAACCCACCCCAGATTTCAAACAGAAAAGCACACTGTACCTCACCTGTTACAGAGGAGGAGCAGGTGGCCTGCGGCACCTCCCTCTTCCCTGGGAACGTGTCCCCATGATGGCAGTCTGCACTGACTCCAAGGAGTGCCTGCCGGGTGTTCTGGTGACTCTTGGCCACAGAGCTCTCCTCACATCACACAGGAGAAGCAGAGTGAAGGCCTCTGGAGAAACCCTCACTGAAGGTGCACAAGGCACGGGGCAGGTGCAGAAGACCCACTATCTGGGAGGCCTGTGAGAGCTGAAGCCCTGTGTGGCTGAAAAAAAAATGGCTCCATGGGATGCATTCTTCAGAGTCCAACAACTGAATGAAGTAAAAGCACCAAGCTGCACTCCTTCAGAGCAAGGCTGAGAGGGAACAACTGTCTCCCATCCACCACAGCAGCCTAAGGCTGTGTCAGGTCACAGGGACAGCTTTCCCTCCTAGGCCTTGGCCAGCTCACATCCAGTCTACCTCTTTAACAAAATGAAGATGCATACACACACAGAGAGAGACATACAGACAGAGACAGAGTCACAGACAGACATACACACACAGGCAAACACACAGGCAGGCAGACACACACACACACACACACACACACACACTCCACACAAAATAAACCCAAAGAATTCAACACAGGGAAAAGCCTGTCTCAAGTGACTGGAAGGAGCCTGGAGCCTCCTTCCCAGCTGGTACTGAGAAAATGAATCCAGAAAACCAGTTCACTTGGGTAAAGATGACCTTAAGCATCCCCTAATTAGAACTGTGGTAAGTTGGTCTACTTCAAAATTAACTTTCACACACAGCCCTGCAGCTCTTGTCTCTGTGGAAGAGCTGTGTCCTACAAGGATCAGCTAATTGGGTGCTGGAGGCGGGGCCTGCTCAGGAGGCGGGGAGCCATGTCTGGGAGCTCAGCATACCCGACACAGGTAGGCCCGGGCGTACACCGACACGAGTGGATCCCCAATCCCTCTGATCATGCAGGTTAGTCGGGGCAGGCACTCTGAAATCCCCCTGTGGGAGAGAGGAGTGCAGCGTTACATTCTCCCTGTTCCTCGCATCCATGAAAAAAACCGTATTATCCTGAATGTAGGGGAGGAAAGCACAATCCTAAGAACAGATCAAGGTCAGAGTTTTAGTTTGCCGAGGCAGCGTGACCAGTTTTTCTCTGTGGGTACAATTTACTAAGTCTTCCCCGTACTGAGACATATCCTTGTCCGAGGTCAAACTTATTTTATGAATCTGTTTCTCTGGTGTGTTTGACACAGGGTCTTACTCTACAGCCCACACTGGCCTCAGACTCTCAGTGTTTCTGCCTAGCAGTGAGGTTGCAGGCACATGCGACCGACCCAGCCACACTGCACTTATTTTAACAGTCTTATCTCCAACCTGGCTTTCCATCAACTGCTAGCCCTATATGGGTCCATACAGATCACTGTTTGGCCTTGGTTCAGTGTCCTGTGTCCCATCTCTTTCTACCACCTCAGGCTATCCAGAGACAGCCAACCCCAAACCCATCAACGTGACCTAGGATTCACTTCCGTGACATGGGTCCTTCCTTCTTAGACATGATCCTTGCCCGACTGGGGAGGCAAAGATACCTATTTCTTTAGCACCTATAAAACCATCCCAGTCACTCCTAGCTTCATACTAATTTCCTGTGGGAGGTCCTTCCAAGCTCTGAGAATGGCTCTCAGAATCACATCTGTGAGGAATCACAACAGCTTGTTGCCCAGGTTCCTGCTCCCTCATTGTCACCAACAGTGGCAGTCCACACAGCATGGTGCCTGCTAGGTCTGCCTCCCAGTGCCCCGTGCACAGTTTGGGGCCCCCATGAACTCTTCCTTAGGTCCACATTCAGTAGAGGGGAACTGAGGCTCAGGATGGAAGTAACTTACTGGAGACTCACAAGGCCAAATGCAGGTTGGACTGACCTCTGGGAGCTACACACTACCTCACCGCCATGCTTGACCTTTCCTCTCTGCTCAGCAGATGAGGATGAAACTGTCATCAGCATTTTATCAGGTTTCCACATGATACGAGGGGAACACACACAGGTGGTGAGCATGAGGTCACACATTACAAACTCACGAACAGGTCACTACTGTCAGACTGCTATCACGGGCTGCACACTTGTATGAGCTTTGCGGGAACTCTATAGATCCAGATGAAGAAAGGCCTTACGTTTTGGAGAGGAATTTGTTACACTTCAGGATGGACGCTTCCACGTAACTATAGAAACATCCCGTTAAGGAAGAACGTTCCAGATGGCCTGTGCCCTGCCAGGCAAAGGAGATTCCAAAGGGGAAACAAAAACACTTAAGCAAGTTTTAGGCACAAGGAGGCCATGATGGCTCTGACAATGGAGAGAACCGAGTCAGAGGCTGCCATGATCTCTACGGGGTTCTCCAAGTTCCACACTTAAAACACTGCCTGTTGGTTCATGGTTCTGTGTTGAAATTTAAAACAAGTTTTAAGCCTTCAGATCAAAGCCCCAAAGGGGGCGTGGTCCTGAGATAACTAAGATGCTGCGTGTGCAGGTCAAAGTCTCCACACTTCAGTACTAGGTACTGGTACAGAAGAGCAGGACCTGAACCCTCAAGGTGGCTCATCAGGCTGCAACCAAGACAGAGCACCAAGAGTTTGGCTCCCAGCATCCCCGGGGTAGCTCACAACCACCTATAAACTCAGCTCCAGGAGACCCAATGCCTCTGGCTTCCAAGGGTGTACATACATGCACACGAACACACACAGAGTTAAAAACAAATCTTTTCTGAAACGAGGCACCTTAATAGGGATAATAATGTGAATGCTCTTCAAAGAAACACAAGCCTGCTTCATGCATTGTAACCAAAGTGACAAACAAGAAACCCATCAGGAAGGAGTGAGATCCCAAGCAAGGATTTCTTTGGTGTAGCTGTTCCCAGTGACACCGCAGCAGAAGCAGGTGTCACTGGGAACTTGAGGGCAGCCTATCGCATGGGTGCTGTCACCGGTACTACACTTCCCACCCATCATGAAAAGAGGACAAGAAAAGGATACAATCTTGGAATGAGCTCCCGGATGGAGGCGATCTTGAAAAACCAATTCAGGCATGTCTCTTTGGCTGTATCATTCACGTTCTCTGGAGAGAAATGATCTGTAATGCAAAACGGTCAGTGTTGTTACCCAAACTCTGGCTTGTTTTTTAAGCTGGTCTAACTGTGTAGCTTTAGCTGCCCTGGAACTCACAGAAATCTGCTTGCCTCAAGCACCAGGGTTTAAGGCGTGTACCACTACAGCTGCCCTGTTCCTGGATCCTTGTAGCTGCTGCAAGTCTGGGGGGCAGAAAATGAGGAGGTGGGGTTTCTCCAGGCCGTATTGAGACAGCGGGGAAAAAAATGACACCACCGTACACAAACATGGGGGAAGATACCCCCCATTGTGCAGTGTGTTTCAGCTAGATCATATATCCACACCGTAGCTCTCTGTCTACTCCCAGAGTTGAGAGAACAGAGAAGTTCAGTGACCTGCACAGATACACAGGAAGCCGACTGGAGCATGAAGGTAAGCCCGGGCAGCCCAACTCCACAGCCTGCATACTTTGCTGCCGCATGTTGCTGAACCAGAGTTCCTTGATGTGGGGAGCAGTCACCGCAGCAACAGCTGATGGACCACAGATGCATCTAGCACCTGGTCTTTGACCATAAAGAGCCAAACGGCCACCTCTACCCTTCCCCCACACTCCCAGCCCCTGTGGTCACACCGTCAGCCATTCCAGCATCTGTTCCTTTTCTCTTTAATAACAATAATAATAGAATAATAGAACTTTGATTTCTCAGCTGACCACTCCGCCATTCCTGCAGCTAGATATAATCATCTGACTGAGTTTGGGCTCCAGAATACAAACAGAAGTGGAATTTCTGTGAAGCATCTTTAAGAGGAGGTATTTCTCCTCCTTTGTCCTCACCTGCCTGACTGGACAACAGATACAAATGCTGGAATCTCTGCAGCTACATTGACCCAGGACCATATTAAAATAGCCAGAGTACCAATCCTTGGCAGTGCTACCAGCCTTACCTCCCTTGGTGGTATTTTGAATGGCCTGGCTCTGCAGCCAGACCTAATCTTGATATATATAGTCTTTGTTATCAATAACATAAAGTCACCCCTCACAGCTTCAGACATGGCATAAATTTTCATAAGGGGTGGAAGGCTAGGACAGGAGAATTGCAAGCTTAGGGTTACATAGCAAGACCCTGACACAAAAAGAAAAGGCTGAAATCTTACATATGAAAGACACAGACACATATGTACACACACAGACACACAGACAAGTATACATATACAGAGACACACACACACACATATATACACATACATACACATATACACATGAGATACATAATACATATACAAACATTTACATACATAAGCACAAGAGACACACACAAACATACATATACACATGGGCATACATATATGTATGAGACACACATTCATATACACACGTGCATACATATACAGAGACACATACATACACATATATACAAGACATATACACATAAAAACATACAGGTAACACAAGTGCATACAAGCACATACAGCAATTTCACATAACCCAGAGATTACTTCCAGGACAAGAGAGAATTAAGAAATAGACAATGCTACACAAGACTTTTTAACACAGCATAGAAAACTAAACAGTACTAAATAAGAGATTCCTACACTTCATTTGTTCACCAGAAAGGCCTTTAGAAACCCACTGCAGACAGCGTATAAGCTTTCAGACAGTGCCCAGAACAGACCCTGCCCTCAGGAAGCTTACCAGTGGTGGAGACAACTAACAGGAAACAGTGACCAGGCAAAGAAACAAGATGCCAGGTAATTAGAACCTGGGAGGAGAGGGATGGACGGATGTGTAGAGGGCGGGGACTAGAGAAAGGGACCAGGAAAGATCTCTGCACAGGTGATACTTGAGCTACAACCTGAGTCACAAAGGGAAGCCACCATGCTTACACAGGAAGGCGATATAATCTAGAAAGAATGCAAAGGCCCTGAGAGCAGCTCCCCCCCTCGAGGAGCTGGCAGGGAGGAGGAGCACAGAGGGAGCCCCCGGGGGCTTCCCTAAGTGCAGCAGCAAGGCCCTGAAGGCTCTGGGCGGAGGAGCCCCACAACATGGATGACGTGCTTCATATGTCAGCACTGCAGCTGCAACTTGGGGAAAGGATCCAGGATTTGGAAATTAATCAGGATGAGCATTCCACATAACAGAGGGGTTTGTTCCCTCATACCTTTTTATTTTCCTTTTAAGTACTTTAATTCTGAACTTTTGCAGATGTTTTAGAAGAGACCAATTAGTCTAATTTTCTTTCATCGCCATACTGATAAAGGTCCAAGCCATCCCGATGTGGCTCAAGTCAGCCCTGGGGACAACCCAGAGATGGGATTGCTGAAATGAGGCAAGATCCACAACACAGCCAAGGGTTAGAATGCCTTCCAACTAGGACACAAAATGACGGAACACCCAGGGCGCGTGACTTCATTATATATATATAACATATAATCTAACACATGTAGATTAGATTGAGAAGGGAGAGGGGACAATGGGATGGCTCAGTGGGTAAAGAGGCTTGCTGCCAAGCCTGATGACTCAATCCCTGGACCTCACACAGTGGAAAGAGAAAACTGCCTCCCACGAGTTGTCCTGTAACCTTCAGTCTTGCTGCCACGGAGTGGGAGGAAGAGTTAGCCTGAGCCCCTAATAGGCAGACAGCCAGGGAGAGGGACAGTGGCTAGATAGTGGCTTCTGTCTCACCCTCCTGTCAAGAGCCTCACAACACAGAGCAAAGGCCTTGAGCGCTCCCTCTCTTGCCAGCAGGATACGTATGGTGGGCTAGCTCAGTAAGTTCAGCAGACATGCTTACACAACAGACTGACCAGCCTTACATTCGTGGAAGACAACTCTTCAGGGACTTTAGAAACCCAGGCCTCCAGGAGTGGCCGGGCCTCAGCCTCCTGTGGCGTGTGCTTTACAGTTCTCTGTGTGCGTCAGTTTCCTGTGTCCATCTTCAACCACAGATTCTGTCTGCTACCTGCCATGCTCAACAGCGCCCCTGCCTTCCAACCGCTAACTGGGGGTAACGGCAGCATGCGTGTGCCTTGTCTCCTTCACACAATAAATAAATGTTAAAAATTTTAAAGAAGTGTGGGGGAAGGGTGACAACACATAGTAACGTACACTTTTCCTCTTGGATTTTTCCTCTTTTTTCTTCTCTTGGTCCTCTTCTTCCTCCTCTCCCCACCTCCCGCCTCCTTTTTTTAATGGAGACCAAGTAGTCCAAGCTAGCCCAGAATCTATGATCCTCCCGAGTGCTGGGATTACAGGCCGGCCTGATGTGTCCTTGGCATGACCCAAAGAGCTCTTAGCATCCTCCAAACTCACAAGAGCAAACACTCTCACAGCTCCAACTCCTGAGGGCGAAGAGCTCAAGAGTCGGCTTCTCCCATCTGGGAACTGATTCAGACGGAAAGAATGAGTGCAAATGTCACCAGCGTCCTCCCCACAGAACTCTTCAGGCGGAATTCTGCGGAAGAACGTCAAAGCTTCCCTCCTGATTTCAGTTAAGAGTCCTTCCTGGCCCCTGGCAACTGTGGAAGAAGTCTGTCCTCTTCCTTCTGGGCTCTCAGTACCAGAGAAAAGCATCAAGGGAAGATTTTAAGGGAAAGGAAAAACATAATGACCAAACAAATTGCAAGGGGAAAAAAAAAAAAAGCCTGGGCTAGCCCGGGCTAGCCTGAGCAACATAGTTAACCTGCCCCAAAACAAAAACAAAACATATCCTGATCTATAGTGCTCTCAGCTAAAGTAAAATACTCAAGTTAAAATTGCTTACTACTATATTCAAATGAGGAAAACACCTTTTGATGTTGTAGTTGAGTTTGGCCCTAACATGTTGTTTGGAAAACAGTTATAGTGGACAGAAAGTCAAATGACCCTGAGGGTCAGGCAGGCCAGACCAACAAACTTGTTTATTTTGAGATGACGTCCTGAGAAGCTAGACCAGATTAGCCTACGTTCTGCCCTGGCCTGGAGTTCCAGGACTAGAGGTGCCACCACTACCCAGACTTCTTCCAAAAGTTCATTCTTCGTAAGTAACAGCGTAGGAACCAATGTAAGAAGCAGAAAGGTGTGGGCCACACTTGGGATCCTAGGACTTGGGAGGTGAAGGACAAGAATCAGAAGTTCAAGGTCATACTCAGCTACAGGGACTCAAACACCAACCCACAAGGAAATGGAATTAAAGGTATCTTTTATTTGCGTGCGTCTGTCTGTGCGTGCGCTGTGAACATCTGAGGTCAGAACAGTACCAGATGCCCTTAGACTACAGTGTAGAGCTAGCTGCCTGTGAGCCCCCATGTGGGTGCTGGGACCTGGGTCCTCTGCAAGTGTTCTTGACAGTTGGCCCATTTCTCCAAATGCCCCCCAAGAAAAGGATTTTAAAAGCTCGCTAGTCAAGCAGGAGCAACAGTGCAGCTATGAAGAGTGCTTGCTGCTCCTGCAAAGGACTGCAATTGTCTCCCAGCAGCCACAGGAAAAGGCTCACTCTACCCACGACTCCAGCTCCAGCAGATCAGGTCCCTCTTCAGGCCGCAAAGGGCTTCCGGCATACAAGTAGCGCACAGAAATACATGCATTAAAAAAAAAAATCCATTGTTGCCAAAGAAAACATACAAGTTTAATCCTGGCAGTCGGCTGAGGTTTGATGCCCGTGAACCACATGCTGAGCGGACATTCAATAAATAAATGTGGATTTCCCAGATCCCCGGCCAGCAGAGATAATTTTCCCACAGGGCTGGCCTCTGCACGCCTTTCCAAGAAACTTACCAGAAGGAGACTCTAAAAACTTGACTATGGTGCGAGGGGAGGGTCGGAGGCACGGAAATGCTGTAGGAGCCACAGAAGGCTGAAGAGGTACAGCTAACTGCACTAATGTGCAGAGGCCCAGTTCATCTGGAGTTCATCTTAACCTGGGACCAGACTAAAAACTTATCAGTGGCTTATACAGCTTTTGATCCTCATTAAGTCTTATAATCTAGTGTCTTTTGTCATTCCTTTTTTTCCCTTTCTTTCCCTTTCCTGCTGTGCTTGGGGATGAAGTCTTGTGTATGTTTTATAAGTACTCTACCCCTGAGCTACATCCTCAGCCCTTGGGGTTTACGGACAGGAGTTTACTATGTAGCCCAAGCTAACTTTGAACTCACAATCCTGTCTCCACCTCCTGAGTGCTGGTAGTTGCTGAATTCCAGGCATGTACCTCCACACCAGGTTACCCAGCGTCTTTTCTTTTTAAACTCAAAACTCATTTCGGTTTGCCAGCCACATCTCAAGTACTCAAGAGCAACATGGGGCTGGTGGCCACTGGACCAGACAGTGCAGGCGCAGCTCTGACCCTGCTGCACTGGGCTTGCCCTTCTACAGTGAGACCAGGAAGCTCCAAGGGCTCATACAGACCTAAAGCCGTGTACAGCTGTTTCTCTTTGAGGAACGTGCACATCAAAGAGTTTTAAGGAGATGGGTGGATAAATGGACAGGTGGGTAGATGGATGGATGGCCAGTGGGAAGACAGATGGGGGTGGAGGAGGAGGATCATGAGGGCAGGTAAGCGGATGGGTGGGGGTGGGTAGGTGGATGGGGGAATGGATAGAGGATGGCTGGAGGGGAGATGTATGACATCTGGGTGGATGAACAAGAAGGAGGGCCGGGGAGAGGAAAGAGGAGGAGGTAAGAGAGAAAAGGGAGTGGGGCAGAGAAGGGAGGGATACATCAAACTATGGGTCACTGCCACTATCACTGTCCCCTGGTCCCTGGGCAAGAACCGCTGCCAGGAGCAGGAAGAGGGATGAAACAACAGCCCAGGGCTGCTGCAGCTTTGTGCAAGAACAGGTTTCTTGCAGCAAGGCTTGGTTGTTAAACGGGGAAAAGGAGAGGAAGCTGCATCTGAACACGTCGTCACGATAGCTCATGTGACAACACAAGTCCATCATCCACCTGTCCCATTAGAACCTCCTGGGAATCTAAAATTGATTGGCAATGAATTTAACGCCAACATCATTTATGTATAGGCTGAGAAGCTGGGGCATCTGCCCCTATTGATTTATCGGACATCCTTTCATACATACACAGTTTTTACTTAAGCAATTTGCTTCTTGGAAATAAAGACCCACATGGAACAAGAGCATGGCTCTGAGCAGCAGCAGCAGAGAAGCTGATATGCAACCAGGTCTCACTTGGCCTTTTCCCCGCACTCTGATGACTTCCCTGCTTGCAAACCTCCTGATGGCTTTGGATAACTGAGACAATCAGACTTCAAACACGTTTCTTTCAGCACACTGAATTAAAAACCTTATCCATTTTCAATAAATCCTGACTTGATTAAAAGCTTCTAGCTATGGTTCTGGGCAGACTGGTGCCAAAGAACCCAGGAAGCATGACATTACCTGGCAAGGCACCGCGGCTGTCCACACACATGGAGTAGATACGCTCATAGACCAGCTTTCCTAGGAGAAGGAGACATACGGTATTGACATCACACACCACAGGAGCAAACACTAAATAAATATTACTAATTATAAGTAACTGGCAGCAGGCATTAACTAGTGAGTATATGCTGCCACCTAGTGGCACACACTTTTAACTTTGGATTTCTTTCTTTTTTTTTTTTTTTTTTTAGTGAAAAGGGGGAAAAAAGAGCAGATGGCAAGCTTGCAGACACATCCTGGGAAAGGAAGCTGGTTTTCACATGAATTCACAGTTTACCTAGGGTAATTAAACTAAAAAAACATTACAGAATGTTGTGGCCCTCAAGATGCGGGTCAAATATTCATTCTCTGATCTTATTGACATGACTTCTGACCACAGGCCTAAGCATGCCTGCCTAAGCGGAGCATGGCTGGAACTATAGCCCAGTGCAGAGCACTTCCGGTCGAGTGTACGAGGACACCCTGCACTGCTCTGGCCTGAGTCCAGGTTCTTTTTCCTTCTCTCGGCTGCTGATTGCCTCTAACAGTGTGGTAGCTGGGAATGCACAGGCCTGGGCCCGTCTTGGAGCTTGGAAAGACAACAATTTGGGGAACGTGACTAGAATGTGGACTTTGGACAACATCGCTGGAAATGCGATGCTCAGGTGTGAGAGACACTAATTTTCAGAATATCTAGAAATGGCGACCAATGTCCCCTAAACCAAAACTTCTCAGACCCGGCATGCAGGCAGAGCTCCTGAAACTCATCCAGGGTGAGGATGTATTTGTCTATCCCTAGAGGCTCCCACAGAAACGGTCTAGGTGCTCAGGGATGTCAGTGTACAGCCAAGCTGAGAAGCCCAGCTTGGAACCTCACCCTCAACACACACACACACACACACACACACACACACACACACACACACACACTGCAGGCTCTGGAAGCCTCAGGGAGAGAAAGACATTTCTCCCCTGCCTCACTGGGTCACAGTAGACGGAGACACTGCTTGTCCCTGAGCACACTGAGGAACAGCAGACTGAGGGACTAGTACAAACTCCTTACTCCCCTTACAAAAGCTTGCCACCTCTTTAGAAACAGCCTTCAGAAGATACAACTGTTCTTATCTGCAGCCTCACACTGTGAGCAGCTGTTAACTATGTCAGTTCTGGCCAAATACGTTGTTTCTCTTTTGTTCAGGTGGTAGACACTGTGAGTTCACTGTGCACGCATGTGTGTGTGAGGGGGTAGGAGCCTGCACTGCACATCCACGTCAGAAGAGAATGCTGAGAGCTCCTCTCGTCAGACCTGGGGCTAGGCTGTAGACCACCACGCTCCCTCCAGTGATCTTTCCATCTCGGCCTCCCACAGCAGTGGGTTTGTAGGTGCACACACATCTTAGCTCCGCCCATTCTTAATGTGGACCCTGTGGATCTGAACACAGGTCCTCACACCTTCATGGACGCCGCTCAGTGAGCTGCCGCCCCATGCCAAGTTTCTGACACATCGAAGACACCGTGATGGAGAATCACAGCGGTGACAGTGAACATGTTCTGAGCAGGAGCTCTGTGCCTGGCACTGCCCACAACTATTTACCATACTGCTGGCAGCTCTTAGGAAAGGAAACTGCCCTGTGCCCATTCAGGGCCTGCTCTCCAGAAAGTCTGGGAGAGGGTGGTTTTTAACCTTAATTTTTTTTTTTAACTATTTTTAATGATGATTCTTAAATACCTTAAGCCTAGCCCACCACCTACCAGAGGTAGGGAAAAAGAAAGGACACAGAGGAAGTGGACCTGTTTAGAAAGGTTCTTTGGAGCAGCTCCCGTCTGTTGGCTGGAAATCAGCAGTTCAGTTCACAGGTCACAGGTCAGCAGCGGCGGCTCAGTTCACTTGCAAACACTTCACAGACACACCAGCAGCCCAGTTTGGTAGTCAGGCTACCAAACACAAATCAGCAGCAGTGGCGCTATCTGGCAGAGTCAGCCAGGCCTTAGCGTCAGTGTGGGTCAGCAGAAGGAAGGACTCAGGCCATCAGTGAGAAGTTCCCTCTTGGCTGTACCTCTCTCAGGGCAGTGAAGACCAGCAAAGACACGGGATCAACAGGTTTTGCACAGCTGGCCCCACCGCAAGCCAAGCTCAGCCTCTATCTCTGGCCATCGAGCTCTATTTATGCTCCCTCCGAACACCACGGGTCCTCCACAGGTCTTGCTTCAGAGTCTGTCTTGCTCTAACAAGTGTGTCTGTCTCCACTGACATCACTACCAATCAGCCCGAGTCCTGGGAAGCATCAAGAAACTGCAGCACAGCACCAGAGGGTTTTTGGTGTGGCTTTTCTCTAGAGTCCAAACAAATGTAGGCCAACAACACATGTAAGGCGAACCAATATGTGTGTGTGTGTGTGTGTGTGTGTGTATGTGTGTGTGTGTGTGTGTGTGTGTGTGTGTGTGTGTGTGTCGTTAGTGAAGAACCCTTCATCACAAGTTCTTTCATGTGCTTGCTTTAGCACAACATCCTTTCTCCTGTGTCTGCTTCAGTTCCTTCTCGAGTCTGCCTTAGCCTTTTAGCTGTACCCACTTCAAGAACCCATTCCCTCACGTGCTTGCTCCAGCAAAGCGCCATCCAACACAACTGACTTTCCAAAGACCCCTTCAGTCTCCACATCAGTGTCTCCTATGCACCATTGCACAGGCAGAAAAACTGAATCTCAAACACACGACTAAAGGAGAGGCCGCAGCCAGGGGAGCCAGCAGCCTGACGCCTATGGTCTCTACTGAGACGCCAATCATAGCCTGTCATACTTCTCCTGTGTACATGCATCTCCATGTGCCCTGTGGTCCTGAACTGCAAGACTCTCTGACCCTACGTCATCATGCTGACAGCCGAGAGGCAGATTTGTTAGAACAGCACATGACAAGACTGGCCACAGAACTCAGGATTTTATCCAGACAAGACAAAGCTCTCCTCTAAAAATACTAATAATAATAAAAATAAAAACTGGAGAAGTATAAGCACCAAACATGACCAGGGCCTGTTCCTCTTTCTTTGGCAACAACAGCACATGTTTGTGGGCAATCAAGCCAGGCACTGGAAGTCAGTATCTCATTGCCAGATACCATGACCTAAGCCAGGCCAGTGAGGTAGAACCCAAAGAACAGAGGGCCTTCATCTGACCTCCAGCTCTCAGAAGCTCATCTGTAAGGCCCTTCAGATACTGCATATACTCCACGCTGCATATACAGCCCAGAGTGTTGCCCGGGCCAGGCTAACTGTTCTGGTTCAACCACCCGCTGATATGCACCAGGCCAAGGGGCCCCTGGGCCTACAGATTAGTCTCTTCATTTAGAACTTTCCACTAAACTGTAAGAGATCACTCTGTATCCTACAAGAAGTGTGGGACCAGCGTAACCCCAGTGACCAGGGCAGGAAGACCTCAGAGGCACTATGACTGCCATGTAGGCAAGACAGACTGTGGTGACCGAAAACACGAGGAAATCGGTAAGCTGGGGAGAACTTCAGGAGTGCATGCGGAAGACGCCTCGGTGTCCAGATGAGGAAAAGTGATGTGTGTCAGTACACTGAGACAGACACACTGCAGAACAGGGAGAGGCAGGGAAGATAGGCTGAGCTCCTGCTATGGCTCAGACCTTCACTGTTTCCCCAAGGCACCTCTGTATAAGGTGTGGGCTCTAGCATCGTTCTTGGGAAGTATGGTCCACTTAAGTGGTGGAGCCTCCTGGCAAGTATTTCAGACACCTAGAGCTCCCTGGGAAGGCAGCTGTGAGGCTCCAGCCCTTTGTTCCTCTTCTGCATCTGGGTCACGGTGTGAGCGGACCTGCCTGTCACACATTCCTGCCAAGCTGTGCAGCCTTACCACAGGACGAGTCATAAACAGAAACTCCCGACTTGGAAACCTTGCCGCAGGCCCATGAAGTGGAAACTTAAGGGTTCTTAGGGAAGTCAGTTGTGTTGGGTGACATTTTGCCGGGGCAAACACATGAAGGCATGTTTTCCTGAAGCGGACACAGGTGAAAGGATGTTCTGCTAAAGTAAGCACGTGAAAGGACACACGATGAAGAATTCTTCGCTAACGACACGCACATATTGGTCCACCTTGCATTGCGCAGCTGGGCTCCTTTTGTCGGGACTCCATAGAGAGGAACTCACCAAAAAACTTCTAGTGCTGTTCTAGGGCCTCTTGCCACTTCCGTGTACTCAGGCTGATTGGCAGTGATGTCTGCTGACAGACACATGTGCTAAGGCAAGGCCCATGGAGGACACATGATGTTTAGAGGGCAGGTATAGAAAAGAACTTGAGACAGTGACAGAGGCGACGTTTTGCTTGCTAGTACAGCTCAGTGTGCAATGCTGGTGGGTCTCAAATCTTCACTTCCCTGAGAGAGGCACAGCGGAGAACTTCTCCTGTGCCTTTCCTGGTCCCTCCTGCTGAGTTTTGCAGAGCCTGAGGCCTGCCTGTCTCTTTGAGGAATCACCACTGCTGCCGATTCGAGTTTGCGATCCCAGCTCTGCCAAACTGGACTGCGGGCGTATCTGTGAAGTGTTTGCAAATGGATCGAGCTGCTGCCGTCTGCTGACCTGTGAACCAAACTCCCGATTTCCAGACAACACAGATGGGAGTTGCTCCAAAGAACCTTTCTAAACAGGTCCACTTCTCCTGTATGCTTTCTTTCCCATCACCTCTGGTGGGTGGTGGGCTAAAAAGGAGGTTATAATCATTTAAGAACCATTATTAAAAATAAGAGTTGAAAAAATTAAAGTTACAGGCCCAAGTAAGCCTTTCCTCCTCGTCTCTGTCCTCATCAACTGTCCTAAGAACTTGGTCACAGTGACAGAGAGCAGGCAAACACACAGTTCTGATCAGTGCAAATGCAGATGTCCCAGAGGTAGTGAGGGACCTGAGCTAAGCCAGGACACGTGCTGCTGACCTGACTACTTCATTCATCACGTCACTGGTCTATGTGAAGATCAGAAGAGAACATTTGGGGTTTTAGTACAGACACACAATGCAGTGAGCTGGAAAGAAAGAGTCCCAATGTCCAGCATACAGACATCCAGCAACTAACTAAATATTTCAAATGCTTAGTGTAGAGGATTGTGAATGTTTCCAACAAAAGGAAGCGACAGATGTCTAAAGCAATGGACACACAGGCCAGTGACCCTGACTTTCACATACCGTACACCTGCGCTGAAATGCCACACTGCGTCCTTTAAATACCGATAAGTGCCACGCGTCAATCAAAATAAAAATGTAACCTGTTATTTTGTTAAGATAAAATATATACAGCGTGCTATCCTATATATAAAGCCCTTTGACTTGACTTTACAAACAGGAAAGAGGTCACAGAGCAGACCATCCTCCCTCGTGACAGCAGAGCCCAACCTAAGCAGTGCTGGCAGTGACTTTCTGCCGAAACAAACACATTTTCTAGACACAGGGTGGCTTCGGTACTTACCAAACGTATCAAGGATGTCGGTGATGAGGACAAACTTGCTTGGGTAGAACTGAATAACGCTCGTGTCTGACAGCAGCTTTGAACACTAGAAAGAACAGGAGAGGGAATCACTCGGGGGGGCCTGACCACAGTGATGAGAGCCCAGCGTGTCAGCCTTTCCCACAGGGGACATACGCAAGAAAAACTTCTCCTTACTTTATTGTTTTTAGATCTTTGTGTATGTGGGTGTTTTGTCGGCATGTGTGCACGTACCTGCTGCTGCCAAAGGTCAGAAGAGGATGGCGGATCCCCTGGAATCTGGATTATAAATGGCTGTAAACCATTATGTGGATGCTAGGGCTTAACTCCTAGTCCCCTGGAAGAACAGCCAGTGCTTTTAAATGCTGAGCTGTCTCTATGCTTATATTCTTTCTCTGTGTGTTTGGTTGTGTGTATGTGTGTGGTATGCACGTGTGCATGCAGACATATACCCATGTGTGTGCATATGGAAGTCTAAGGAAGATGTTAAGAGTCTTTCTCGGGAGCTGGAGAGATGGCTCAGTGGTTAAGAGCACTGACTGCTCTTCCAGAGGTTCTGAGTTCAATTCCCAGCAACCACATGGTGGCTCACAACCATCTGTAATGGGATCTGATGCCCTGTTCTGGTGTGTCTGAAGACAGCTACAGTGTACTCATATACATAAAATAGATAGATAGATAGATAGATAGATAGATAGATAGATAGATAGATAGATAGAAGTTTTTAAAAAAGTCTTTCTCTATGTCCAACTTATTCCCTTGAGGCAGGGTCTCCCCTTGAGCCTGAAGCTATCACTTTTAGCCAGGCTGATGAACTTGCTGCCAGTGATCTAGACTCTGCCTGTCTCTGCCCCTCAGTGCCATGTCCAGCTTTTCTGACGGTGGTGGGGACTCAAACACAAGTCTTCCCATCTGTATAGAAAGTGCTCCTGCACCGTCAGCCAGCTCCCCGGACCCACCACTCACTTTTGACAAAAAGAGCCAGAATGCTTACAGAGCCTCCTACAGAATGTTCTGGAAAGCTTGGCTCTGAGAAAGCCACAAGTTTGACTGGGGAAGACTTTTCTGAAAGGATCCTCCTTATCTGCTGAACCAGGCAGGGAGATCTCTGAGTTCAAGGCCAACGTGGTCTACATAGTGAGTTCCAGAAAAGCCAGGTCTACAGTGAGAAACCCTGTCTTGAAAAACAATAATAATAAAGTAGAAAGTAATGGGGCTTCCGCATACGCATGTCCATGCGTACGCAAACATGGCATTTATCAATTCACAAATAAAAAATAAACTGGACATTAAAGAACAGGCCCGTAAACATGCATTTCCGGTGAGCAGGGCATGCATGTGGTGGTCAGGACATCCAGCAAGCTGGGTCCTCTGGGCACATATTTTCACTCTGGCTCTGACTCCCTGCATCTAAACTGTGAGAGTGGCCAAGTTTCTCCTCTGTGTGACATGCCTATGCATCAACAGTGTCTGACCTGTGGAAACCCTCTCACAGGGGCAGGGAGACATGTGCTGTTAAAACAAAGATACTTGCTTTATTGGAGCATTTGGATGCATATGGAATTACAGCCCCTGCTGTCTTGCTCTGTGATCTTCATGGCCCTTCATGAGAGGTCCCAACTTAAACAATCACTCGTGGAGATTTTAGGGATCAGAAGGAAAAAAAAAAATACAATGACCCGAAATGCCAGAGACTGTTTACAGTGCACGCCCCACGGTTCCTAGGAAGATGACATCTCCCCACCTCCTCTTCCGCCCCTGCCATGCAGGACCTCTTGTCCCCTCACAGCTCAGGCAAGACTCCAGATTCCACCCAGATGTGCGGTGATCCCCATGCCCCGCCCCCACAAGCTGCTTCCATGAACATGTGTTTTAGAAAGGATGAGAAAAGACTGAATTCTTTTAAAACCCAAAGCTAAAGTCACAAGAACCTCTTGAAGTAAAATTACCTTAGATAGCAGCATTTTAAAGAGACTATATAATTTTAAAGGTCATGGTTCTATTTCCTAAGGCTGGGGTGTTAAAAATAGACAGTCCCAAAGGACACCCATAGCCTCACCAGCTTCACTGCCTAAATATGAGCAGAACAAGAACAACAATAGATGAGCTAATGTGGGAAGAGAAAGCTCACTGGGCCTCAACCCTGCACAAAGAACCACAGGCAACTAAGGAAGGCGGGGAGCAGGAGAAGGTCTTCTCTAAGGAAGACACAGCAATCGGTTATCCAGTACCAAATGGTCAGTCCTGAAAGCACACACAGAAGTCACATTACACAGAACTAGTAGAGTATGGTTACATATCTATTAGGCATGTATGTATACCTATACATACATACATGTAACAACAATTAAAAAGAGAGGCCATGAATCCGAAAAGGAGCAAGGAGGGTGTGTGGGAAGGTCCAGGGGGAGAAAAGGAAGGGGAAAATGATATAATTCCAAAAACTGAAAGAAATAATTTTTAAAAAATACAGAATCTCCAGGGACTGCTGGGGAGATGGCTCAGTGGGTAGAGAGGCCTTAGTCTGGATCTCCAGGACTCCTGTCAAAAGCTAGGCTTGGTGGCATGTATCAGCAACCCAGCACTGGGAGGGTAGAGCCTGCTAGTCACCAGAAGCAAAATATGAAAGTTAAAGAAAAATCCCATTAGAGACTCTGTCTCTCAAAATAAGGGGGAAAGCAACTGAGGAAGGTACCCAACATTAACCTCTGGCCTCCACATGTACCCTCTACACATGTGCGTGCACACGCACACGCGTGCACACACACACATGTAGATAAAGAATCTCAAGCCAAACATTAAAGAAGCAATATTTTTAACAAGGGCTCTGTGAGAAGGCTATACCAAAAAAGCAAGCATGTGGCACACTCAGTGGTTTAAGGAATGCCTCCTTTACTGAGATGCTAATGCAAAGCGGCTGAGTGCAGCTTGGGTATCTCTCACACAGCTCCCAAGCTCAGCCTCCCCTTCAGCAGAGGTTGAGACACACTGCTGTTCACTGGCTGACTACCAGCATGGTACTGAGGCTGAGGTACCTGCAGTCAAACCCATCATCATTACTGAGATGGCACTGGGTGTTTCATTTTGTTTTGTTTTGTTTTGTTTTCAATGAGGTACATATGACACTAACTGTTTGCTGGGAAGATGGCTCAGTAGGTAAAGGCCAAGCTCAGATCCCCCAAATCTAAGGGATCTTTACAGTGAGACTGAAGGCAGAGAAAGAATGCCCAGAGCATGGGCCAGCTAGCCTGGCATGCGGCACAGTAAGAGAACTCACCAGAAACGAAGAGAAAGGTGGGGACTGACACCCAAGGCTGTCGTGTGACTTCCATACACGTGCCATGGCACACACGACAGCACTCACACACGTACACTGGACTAGGGCACTAGGGAGGGACTGGTGTCTTTGGCACTGCTGCTGGGAATATAGAGGAGCTGCCATTTTCAAAAGCACTCTGGTAGTTTCTAAAAAAAAAAAAAAAAAACCCACCACCAGAGCTGCTCCGGGGAATCTGTCCAGAAGACATGAAGATGAAATCCACACAGACTCAAGCATTCCGAGGATGGAAGAAACTAGACATCAACAACTGTGCACAGGTACACAAACAGAGGTCACGTATGCCTTGGAGTACTACTCAGGGGAACTCGGCCTCAACACACAACACAACCCAGACGAACTACAAAAATGTTTAGCCAAGTGAAAGAAGCCAGATGTAAAAACTTGTGCACAGAATGAGCCCATCCTATGGCAGGCCCGGAGTGGCGCGTGTATAGATGAAGGCAGGGCATGGTATTCTGGAAGGAGATCGGTGGGTTCCGATTAGTCAGGATTGAGGGGCAAGGGTGATAAAGATGTTCTAACACTGAACTGCATGAGTTAAGATACTTGTACCGCTGTAAAGGTACTAAACGTCATTGCATTTCCTTTCTTTGGGGAGATGGTTTTTTGTTGTTGTTGTTGTTGTTGTTGTTGTTGTTGTTTTTAACTTTTCTTTTGTTTTGTTTTGTTTTTCGAGACAAGGTTTTTTCTCTGTGCATCCTTGGCTGTCCTGGAACTCGCTCTGTAGAACAGGCTGGCTTCAAACTCAGATATCTGCCTGCCTCTGCTTCCTGACTGCTGGGATTAAAAGCATGCACCATCACCGCCTGACGGGTAGTCTTAAGATACAACTCAGACTAACATGAACCAGCTATCCTCCAGACACAACCTCTCCAGTGCTGGGATAAGACGTATGCACCCACCATGCCTGGCTCAAAGTCATTGAATTCTAGGCTTAAATGTGTAGTAATTATATGCTGAAAATTACTTTGATTGGGGATGTCAGTCCTGGGATAGAACCCAGGTTCTCCAGGTAGATGAGTGCCCTGCCAAAAAGTAAAAAATAAATTAAAAAAAAATTCTGAGTAAATGAGGGTACCTTGCTTATTTCCCTACATGCCTTCTTCACTGCCTTACAGTAACCTCCAAAAGCATTTAGAATTTAGGATCCAGCAGGTAGGATTAATCAGACACTGCTTGGTTCCTGCCCTGAGGCCTCGGATGGAGTCCCAAGTTCCAGTCACTCTACAGTGCAAACACCTGCAGCTATCTGAACTCCAAGTCACCCTCAGTCTGCAGGCAGGGTGAGAGGCCCTTTCTCCAGGAGTGTTTACTCTGTAAACAGGAAAAGAGAACTAGCCCAGCCTCTCTGAGTCATGAAGCCCCAGGAAAGACCACCCCATGACACATAGATTCAACCTCAAACACTTCAAGAGCCAAGTGCACAGACCTCTATCAAAAAAAATGTCCCGTTACCATGACAAGAAGTGAGAAATGACTCTCTATGACAAATGTCCCTCTGAACTAAAAATGGCTGTTTCAGACACGCTGCTCCAAAACCAGCAAAGCAGTGCGTGTGAATTCCCTCTTTCACCATGACCAGAGCTCTTCTTTCATTTTTCTTAATTTCTAACATGTATTTACTTATGTGTGTATGAGAAGGAATACTCCACTGTGGTCCAGGGCACACATAAGAGGTCAGACAACAATGTACAGGGCTCAGTTTTCTCTCTCCACTGTAGATTCTGAAGATCCAACTCAGGTCATCAGGATGACTCCAAAGGCCTCACTGGCTCTACTGATTGTTTTTCTTTTTTAATTTTGCATTGTTGCTGTTGTTATTATTATTACTATTGTTGTTGTTATTGTTGTTATTTTTATCTTAAAACAAGCTGTGTAGGCAAGGATGGCCTTGCTCTTCCTACCTCCACTGGGTCCAGAAGCACACCCCAGCACACCAAGGTTATACAGTGCTGGGGGTCAAACCCAGGACTTCCAGCATACTGAGCAGGCTCTACTAACTCAGCTATATACCTAGCCCCTGACCGAAATACTTTTTGCCAAGGGAGAAGGGTCTTCAGGGTAAAAGAGCAGAATAAAACCTTTTCCTAGAGATGGAGAGGCAGCTTTCTAGCTAAGAGCACTTGCTGCTCTTCCAGAGGACCTGAGTTCAGTTACTAGCACCAGCATCTGACAGTCCACAAAGGCCTGTATCTCCAGCTCCCAAGAACCTGATTCCCTCTCTGGCCTCCATGGGACCCCCCCACACATGGTATATGCTCACAAAGACACACACACATATGCATAAGAAGAGTTGGTCACTGGTGGTGAACGAGGCAACAGAGTCTCTGAGTTCAAGGCCAGCCTGGACTACAGAGCAAGCCCCAGGACAGCCAGGACTACACAGAGACACCCTGTCTTGAAAAACCAAAACAAACAAACAAATAAATAAAATAAATCTTAGAAAAAAATACTTTTCCTTAAAGGACTGACTCCAAGAGCCATCAGCAAATCAACAAATTCACCAAGATAATTTGTGAACACACTTCTCTTGATAGTTTGAGTGTATTTTCCTTATATGACTATGTCTTTAAAATGTATAACAGAAACATTAATCTCAGATTCCAAGCCAATCAGTCTGGTTGAGGCAAAATGGAAGGCAGTTACCCAAACCTTGGTGTGCACAAATCACAAACGCAATAGTACGTGTCCTGTGTACTGCACAGCACTGGGCAAATCGTTAATTCTGTCGTCTAAGCAACAGTGGTTCCTACAGTCATGAGATACACAACCTGTGCAGCTGTGCACAGTGGCCCTAAGATTAGACAGCTCACAAAAACAGATTTAGAATCTCAGCTTCTCAAAGGACATCTGTGAGTACGGAAGCGATGAATGGGGGAAGACCTGAGGGAGAACTCTAAATGTGAAGTGGAGTTTTACACAGAATTTTTAAGAAATGAAACAGCACAAAACCTCCTCACCCCGACCCATGCGCACGCGCGCGCACACACACACACCCACCGCCTTACCTGGATGACAATCTTCAGAGCCTTCACTTTCTGGTCCGAGGCCCAGGCATCCTTCAGAGACTGGTTGAGCTCCTCTATGCGGTTCACATAATCCTGCTGGGTCAGGTTCAGCAGCTCCTTCTGGGATCCCTGTGGGCAGAAAAGGCAGAACTGTGAGCCCTGGAGGAAAAGGAAAAGCCTCACCAACCACCACCTCCACACAGGACAGCCGGACACCGGCTGCACCTTGCCACTCAGTGCCACAGTTGCTCCTCAGTCTGCTGCTAACAGAGCCAAGATCCTGACTGGCACTGCTGCTGCATAGGACTTACAGCTTGTGGACTAGTGTGTGCACAGCGTGGTACTAGAAGCTCTGGCATAAAAACTTTGGGCTAGGGAGATGGCTCAGCAGTTAAGACCACTCACTGATCTTACAGAGAACCTGGATTCAGTTCACAGTACACACTTGGCAGCTCATAAGCAGCTGTCAATCTATCCAGAGGATGTGACGTCCTTTTCTGGCTCCTCTGGACACCAGGCATGCAAGAGGTGTGCATACGCATAAACATATATGCAGGCAAACACAGCAGACTTTTTTACATGGATGCTGGGAATCAAAATCAGGTCTTCAGGCTTGTATAGCAGGTATTTTACTGACCCAGTCATCTTCCCGGCTCCACATTTGCCAGTTCTTAAGAGTCGCCAAACAAGCCCGTTCTTTCAAAGCATACACGAGCCATTACAAGAGTCCTGTGAGCCACATTCAACAGGCCCTGTGTAAACAATGCTTCTAGGTGGGCTCTTTGTGCCACACGAACCTGTTTCCTTGGGTGTGACTCCACATGGATTTCACTGCTGATAGTCCCCAGATTACAGAAGGATTTCTCCTACATCACAGAGTGAAAAGCGGTCTCCAGAAGAACCAGTTCATACCAGGTGAACATTAGGCCCCCCCCATCTTTCCCTGAACTAAGACCTAGGAGGCCTAGCACAGTGAGTAGCCACCCTTGGCAGAAGGGCTGGGGAACCCCGTCACTGTACCCTATAAGTGGTACATCTCCCGCTCACCTCCTCAAAGTCATCCAGCTCTTCCAGACGCGTCCGAACCTTCTCTGACATGGCGGAAGCCGCAGCCCCAGCTCTGCCTACACGGGAGAGACATCGGTCACGCAAGCAGTTTTCTCATGCACCCACACCCAGCATGGAAGACACCTGTTATATGTCACCATGAATTTGTCAGAAAACAATTCACCTCAGAGCACTGCAGTGGTGGAGCAGCTGCTGCTTCCTCACAGACTCAAGGTCTAGTGGAAGCTTCCTCTACCAGCAGCTGCCCCCCAGAAGCAAAGTGGGCGGCCTCAGGAAGAGGAACATAGGGTATTTGTAAATCACACCGAAAGGAACAATGCAGATCTCTGCCATGCACTGTTTGTCTTGAAGGGCCTCTGAGGCATGCACGCATGCCGGCCCAGCAGCACCAGGTCTTTCCACTTACACAGCAAAGCCCCTTCCTCATCTGCCCAGAGTGGGAAGAACATGTTAAGGCCTCTTCCCAAGGCAAACAGGCCTAGCTGTTCAACCTGCAGCTCTCGACACCATCCCCAGTACTGGCAGGAGCCAGGACGCAGATGATGGACTTAACAGGCCAGACACAGGGCAAGGACTGTCCGGACTGCTGCGGCCATCCAAGCCCACCTATTTCAGAATCACTACCCCAATTTTCAAAGGGCCGCCCATGAAGATACTGGGAGTCCTGTGACTCACTTAACCCCTGCTTTTTCTACCAAATGAATAAAGGATGAAACGCAAATGTCCCACAAAAGCCCCTGTGTTAAAGGCATGGACACCAGCCCATGGTGCCAGTGGGTGGTGGTGGAACCTTTAGGAAGCAGAGTCAGCACTAGGAAGTTAGGCCGTTGAGAATGTGTTCTTGAAGGACCCTGGCCCCTTCTTCCTGTTTCTATTTCCCATACAGTAACCAGGCCTCCTCTAGCAAGTGTTCCCACTATACTGGACTGTGCCAGTACAGGCCCAGAGCCAAGAGCCTTGGACTGAAACCTCTGAAACTGTAAGGCAAAGTAAGTCTTTCCTCCTGTTCAGCAGCATTCTGGGGTATTTTGTTACAGAGGCAGAACACTGGCTCATACACCAAGCTGCTCCTATTCTCTTTTCAGGCCCTAGGTTCCTTGGTTAACGGCATGACGAAACTGGTTAATTACCAAGAACTACAGTGACCCACATGCCTAACAGTCACAACTTAAGGGAGAAATGTTTAATGATTATCAGAGCTTTTAAAGGGTCTGAGTCTGCATAAGTCATGGGGAAGTAGCTCATCTCACAGCAGCAGAGGACAAGGTGGAGTGTGGGGAGCAGGTGTACCCCTCCCTGTAAGTCAAGGACCCCAGTACCTCAGGCCCACAGAAATAGCTAAGCCTTCCCTAGGTCTGAATGTGGTTGTTAACTGTATACAGAATGTGTCCACCACAACTCTCTCCTCCCAGACAACTATAACCTGATACTGCTCCCCCTACAGAGACTAGCTAACCTCTGGTTGTGCTGCTGTATATGGTGAACCCGCCTCCTATTCCAGAGTTTCCAGGCTGATGTGACACTGTCTCCGTCAGAGCATATGGCCCACTGACCCCAGCTCTACTGTACATGTGTCCATTGTCTCTTCATTTCCATCGCCCCCATCAGGCCGTGGCAGTGGGGACTATTCATATGAGGAACCAGGAAGTGGGAAGCAGGGTCAGGACTAGAAGCTAGTAGTTATAACCATCACAACAGTCCACGAATGAGCCACATCCACCTGTCCCAGTCTCATGATCCCAGCGTCCCCAAATGGCCCCATGAGCATTCCAAACACTGCTCTAAGGATATAAAACTGGCTCAGTGGGCACAAGTCCCTGCTGCACAAGGGTGACACTCTGAGTTTAAACTCCCAGAAGACATGGGAAAATGCCAGGTGGGACTGTATAAACGATGGGAATCCCAGGACTGCCGGGGCAAACAGGAGGACAGGCTCTGGCTAGCTCCAAACTCAGTAGGGACCCTGTCTCAAGGGAATAAATGACAGAGAAGAACACTCAGTGTCTTCTTCCTCTGACCTCTGCACATGCTAGGCATACAGCACATACGTGTACACATATACCACACACATGTACGAAATACAAATATAACCTCATAACGAACATTTTAAACCATCCAAATAATTTGCCCAGTTTAGCTTGTTTTGACTTGCACCCATTCATAAAAATTCTATATCCACAACAATACTAACACCTTAGGGTTTTTATAGAGAGATTTTATACACACACACACACACACACATACACATATATATATATCAATTTTTTTTTAATAGTACAGGCTGGCCTTGAACTTGCTAAGGTAGCTGAGGATGACTTTGAAATATGACTTTCCAAATGTCCAAGGACCAAAAGCTGGTAAGACTGAGCACATGTGCCTTTTCCCCAAGGGACAAAGATCTAAGGTAGCAGGTCTCCAAAAGAACTCAACGTCCACATGGGTCACCTAAAACCATTCAGAAACACAGATATTTACATTATGGTTCATAATCGTAGCGAAATTACAGTTATGAAGTTATTTTACTTTGTGGTCTGGGGGGTGGGGTCAGCAGCACATGAGGGTTGTATTAAAGGGCTGCAGCATTAGGAAGGTTGAGAACCTCTGCTCTAGGGCAGAGGAAAGAGCCCAGGGTTAGAGAAGATGCCTCAATCAGAAGCATGTGTGACACATAGGCATGAGGACCCGAGTTGGGGCCCCTGGAGCCTGCCTGCCAGCCAGCCAGTCTAGCTGAATCAGTGAGCTGAGCGTTCGGTGAGACCCTGTCTCAAAAAGTAAGGTGAGAAAGCTGGGTGGGCATGTTAGCACAGGCCTTTAATCCCAGCACTTGGGAGGCAGAGGCAGGTGGATCTCTGTGAGCTCAAGGTTAGCTTGGTCTATGAAGTGTAGAAGACCAGGACAGTTGGAGCTGACCCCATATCAACAAATAAATAAGGTGAAGAGCGACTGAGGAAGACACATAATGCTGACCTCTAGCTTCTACACAGACACACGTGCATGCACACCTGCACACACATGAAAAGGACCTCAGACATAGTGACAGGGGGGTGGGGTCTAAAGCTATCCCGTGGTGGGGGAATACTCTTGTCCTCTGTTCCTAAAGGTCAACCAGGAAGTCTGCCTTTCACTCCTGGAAGGCTCTTTGGTCTCTTTTTACTAATGCTTGTGTGTTTCTGTCCAGCATCCACCAGCCTGAACACCTTTCAACTGTACAATCATAATGACAGATGCCTGACAACAGCTCCCCTTCCTTTGTGAAAGACACTGAAGGCACAGGCAGAATTTACCTATCAAAGCAAACACTCCTCTTACCTTTTTCTGATCCCATAAACAGATTCTGCAGAGACAAAAAAAATAATAACAATAATTAATGCTTTTCATACTTTAATTTTGTGGATGGGAATTGTGTGTATGTGGGTGCTGGTATCCTCAGAGGTGTGGGGTCCTCTGAAGTTAGACTTAACAGGCAGCTCTTCCTGACACAGACGCTTGGAACTGAACGCAAGTCCTGTGGAAGGCTGCTAAAAAACTAGAAGTTGAATTTCAACTCGTGTGGGGACTAGCCAAGTGAGACAAATACACACATTTTGATCTTCTAATAGCACTGAGTAATAGACCCATTTTGGACATCCTTAAATCAAAGTTTCTCAGCAACCATGCTCATGCCTCTGTGGGTTGTACCCCTTTACTCTGTAGGGTCAAGCTTATGAACTGTGGAATTTTACAGCCTCTCTGACATCCACTCACAACATGCCAAGTTGTAACAGGCAAAAATAACTCTATACATTTCCAGATGACCCTCAGGGGTTAAAAGGACCGATGCTTCTCTGAATTAACCTATGCACTCAGGAAATAAGAAGAAACACCATTTAATAGCCAGTTCTTCTTATTCTGTTCAGCATGCCATGTGGAAAGCAGGAGAGAGAAGTGCTGGGGAAGAACACAGTCATGAAGCTGTGCTGCCCAGCCAGCCTCCCTTGCAGCTATATACTACCATAGCCACCTCCAAAACCACAGGAACTGGAGTGCTGAGGGGACTACCAGGAGGCCCCCTTAGATGGGAGTGAGACAGAAAGATCAGAAACCTGGTCCAAGTTGTCACTCCAACCCTGGACTCCCCATCTCCAGACCTCCTCAGAGTAGGGGGAGACATAATGTTCTTAATGCTGTCCAAGAAAAGACCTTGGGTCAAAAGTAGTGAGCCTGACCATAACTAGCACAGCACTAACTGGTTGCCTGGGGCAAAAGAAAGGCCCCTACTTTACCCATTCCCCCAGACAGAACCAACTACCTCATCCACTAGCCACTCCAACTTCAAGAGGGACACAGGGAGGGAGGTGAACCACGTCTTCCTCTTCCCCTCTTAATTCATGCCTTTAATTAAAAGCCTTTAGGAGTGGCTTCCCCAAGGGGCCCATACTGCCAATTCCTTTTCTGAACTGAGCTGCATCCCTAACCTTTAATATGCAACTGTTTGAGAAGCCAATTAGCACACAAACAACACTGACATAGGAGAGGAAACTCTAGGGTCCGGGAGCTGGACCACAGGGCTGACATGCAGCTGGGTACTCACAATAGACAGCTTCTCCGTAGTCGTGTACCGGGCAAGGATTTCACCCCGTTTGTTGGCCCAGGGCTCAAAATCAGGTCCCACGAAGGAGTTGTCATCCTTATCACGTTTCTTTCTGGAGCTGTCCTAAGGAGGGCAAGGCAACCACCTCAGAATGGAAGCTTTGTTGACTGTTGGTTTTGTCTCTCAGGACTCTGAGCATGCTAGGCAAACACTTCACCAGCCGGCTACACTCCATCCCCAGCAATGCTGCTGTTTTCTCTCTCTTATTTTTCTTTCCTTTTTCTAAATGGCCTTTTGGAGACAGGGTTTGTGTAGCCCTGGCTGTCCTGGAACCACCAGACTGCTTCTGCATGCACACCAAAAATCAACCTCAGATGCCATTCCTCAGGCAGTCTTTAGGCAAGATCTCTCACTGGCCTAGACTTTACTATTGGACCAAATTTGCTGGCCAAGCAAGCCCTAAGGATCCATCCTTCCCTCCCCACACTGGGATTGTAAGAATGCACCACCGTGTCCAGCCTTTTTGCAGGAGTTCTTGGGACTGACTGTAGGTCTTCACGCTTTCGAGGTATGGGAGTAAAGATGGGAATCCCTGGAGCAGTTAAGCTAGCTAGACTAGCTAATTCTATGTGTCTGGGTTTAAGTGACACTCTTCCCCAACATATCAACATGTAAGATGGAGAACAATCCAGAAAGACACCTGAGGTCAGCCTCTGACCTCCAAGTACAAGCAAGTATATCTGCATCCCACACACATGCAAACACCCACATACAAAATAAAACATTTTCAATTAAAATATATATGACACCGTGGTTAAGTGCTCTTAATGCTCTAGCAGAGCACCCACGTGGCTCTAACTTAGTTCCAGTAGATAATGCCCTCCTCCGACCTCCACATGCACGCGTCCAATGCATATATACATATGCAGCCAAAACAGTGCACATAAAATAAATTTTTAAAAGTTTTGTAAAGCACACCGAAAAAGAATTTTTTCCCAACAACCCGAATGGTGTAAAATTAAAATAACTGTTAATATTCAATCAAGAGAACAAGTGAGCCTTAGCATTGCTGGAAGGATACAGACCACTAAGGGGATGGCTCAGTGGAAGCACTCAGAACTGCCTTCATCCAGCTTCTAGGATGCTCCCTTGCCTAGACCCCTGCACACAGGTGCCATGAGGTATGTATATATTCATGAGACGTTGACGGGTTGTCAATACACCCTAGACTCCATGGGCAGCAAACAAAGGAATCAGAATATAATGCAGCCATGCAAAGCAACAAGGTCATAATATAAGAAGTTATCTAAAGCATATTGTAAAGTCAAAAAATTAAAATGATAAAGGCCGAGAGGCAGAGAATCTAGGGGTGTGGCTCAGTTGCTAGAGTGCTTGGCTAGCAGGCACAAAGCCCTGGGTTCATCTCCACCTCTGAACAAAGTGGGAGTGGTGACTCTTACTAGTAAACCTAGCCCTTGGGAGACAGAGGCAGGGGAATCAGAAGTTCAAGGTCATTCTCACACAGGCCAGTGTGTGCTACATGAAACCCTGTCTTTAAAAAGATAATAATTAATAAATAAAAGTATAGAGACTTTACGGATCTCTCCCAGCCTCTCTAAGATAGCATTCTTAATCAAATTCCTGTGGGTACCTGGACATCCTGAACTGCCACAATCAGAATGCCCCAATGCATTACTGTTAAAACTTCAATCCCTGCAGGTAAAGACCGGACACCCCTTACTGTGACTGTCACTGTGGCTGCTGGGTCCGAAGTGGCTGCAAACATGGATAGGGGGTCGGTACCATCCAGGACACTGCTCAGAGGATCGACCACGGAGCTGGAAGAGGAGGAGGAAGTGGATGACGTGCTTCCTTTCCGGCTCACTTTCTTTGTCTTTGACTCGGTGACCTGTGGAGAAAGTTGTGCACTGGAGGTCATCTGACTGACTGAATCGGAGGACAGTCAACTAGGCCACTTAACCTTGCTGTGGAAGCTAGACTGGCCAGTCATTTGTGGCACAGGCAAAGCTTACCTTCTGTGAACAACGGACATGACCTAGTATCTCCATGGCCTCTACAATACAGCTGGTCCAGAAAGACCAGCCGTGCCCAGGTGCTAGGAACTTCAGGCTTCATTCCCACCCTCCAAGGACAAAGCCAGCAATAGAGTTAAAAGCAATCAACCTGACCATTAAGAGCCTCCCCCCACATCAAATTGTTATTGAAGTCACTCAGAGAGTGCCTGTGATGATGAACAGGAGGTTGTGCTTGGGGGGACAGAATCTCCAGGTCATTCCCCACACACCTGCTCCAGGATCCTGCCCCCAGCTGGCCAGTGGGTTCTCCATGTTCTCCTGACCAGAACTTGAGCTCTGTGCACTGCCTCAGCAAAATAACAGAACCCATGAAAGGACAGGACCTTATAGAGGTCAGAGGCACGGGGCACACCCTGGACTTGGCCCCTGTGACTGAAGTGGGATCTGGTGTTAGCTATATCAAAGTAGGGTTAGACCCAAAGTGTCCCCCAAAGCTGGTGTCTGCTAGAGGAACTGCTTGCTGGTTTCTGATACGTGGGGTTACAGTGTGTTAGGTCTGGACTGCGAATAGTCAGGAAGATACTTATGATGGCTTGGTCTCAAGCAGTTTAAATTCAAAAGCTAAATTCTGTAGCCAAGATCTGGTTGCTCCAAGATGAGCAGATCCTCACATATACCAGCTTTTGTTGTATAAACCTTGCCCTCCAAGTTATCCATGATTGGTTAATAAAGATGCCTATAGCTTGTAGCTGGGAAGAAGAGAGGTGGGCGGAGTTTCAGTTCCCAGGCTTTGGGTCTGAGGCAGGGACCAAGGGGAAAGACAAGAGAGCGGAGATGGAAAAAGAAGCCATGGGGTAGGAAGACTGTGAGCCCATGGCAGCGAGGGCCAGCCTGTTTGAAGAGTGGCCCCGGTGGAGGATGGGAAGTGTTATCTCACAGTTACTGACAGGGAAGCAGATAAAATAGCACAGAGGGTTGATGTATGCCCAGCAGATACAAAGGTTTTGTGCCTTTTCGTTGAGAACTAAATGATCTAAGATGGAGTAAAACCCCCAAATATTTACCACAACAGATACTGGCTTTTCCTGTCTGGAACACTGTCGGGATCAGTCAGATGGTCACCCAATTGTCCAGACTAACCACATAGCTGGTGGCAGATGTCTTTTCCATTGAGGTAGCTAACCTTTCCTTGGTCTGGTTGCTTGTCTTTAAGAAGGACCCTCGGCTAGGTAGGCCAGACTAGCCTCTTGCCTTGCAGCCAGAGAGCCAGGGGCTGTTTTTCATTTGCATGTGAGTAGATACTGAACCAGGGAGCTCTGCTAGAGCAGCAAGAGTTTAACTGTGAAACCAACCGGGGCTCCAGTCCTGGGAATCTGCTTTCTAACAAGGTCACCATGTCATCTGCCTAGTGGCAATGGTCTCGACATGATTGAGACTCAGTGTCCAAGGTTCTGTGACTGAATGTTCAATAAAAAATCTTGGTTGGCACTTGTCTTGGGGTGTGGCTCAGTGATAGAGCACCTGACTAGTAAAACCCTTAAAAACCGAAACTGAGCTGGCCAGCGCAGACCGTCATTTCTTAAACCTCACGGTGTAACAGTTCTTGACCAATCATAACACAGTACTGGATATTATGAGTAATACAAGCATTGTATTTATTTTCATGTAGCCAGGGCTGACCTTAAACCCGAGCTCCTTCTGCCCTCACTTCCTGAGTGTGAAGACGGCAGGCGTGTACCACCACACCTGGTACATGTGAAATGTAAAGCACATGGCAGACTGTGTGTAGGGTTTTGGTACCTGAAGCCAGGCTTTCCAGGACACCAAGGGACAAGGGGCAGCTGTACTTGTTATGTACTTGTATGTTAGTGTGTGCTGACATAGTGGGGGTGGGGGAGGACCGGAAAGCCTCTTGTCAGCTCTCATTCTGTTTCACTGAACAGTCTAAGATGCTCTTCGGGACAGCTCCACTCAGCACTCCAGCCCATGCCCGGCCCCTCCCATCCCAACTCCACCTGCCCCAGGGGCCCCGAGTGAGTCCTACTATTAAATATCAGGGAGCTTCCAAATCAGGAGTCCTCACCCCTCGCCCACAGCAACTTCAAGGGCATGAGGAGGTGGGGGTGCAAAGAGTGACAGGAAGTTAATCTGGTAAGATGGGTTGGTTCACACACGCATAAGGGATCGCCATTAGCACCGAGGGACTGGGCCCTGCTGAAAGGAGCCTGCACAGGACTCACAGTGATGGGCTTCAGCGGGTGGTAGTCCCCACACTCCAGGGGCACTGTCTCCAACCGGCAAGATGCCAGCTCCGCCTTGTAGTTCCTGTTCCGGGAGTGCCTGTGAACAAGCAAGACACTTGGCGAGTCAGAAAGGTGACAAGATGGTACCAGATGGGTGACTGAGATCTAAAGTATCAACTCCACTGATAGGGGATCAACTTGGAGCACATAAGGTTGCTAGCAAGAATAATATAAAACACTACATTAAAAAAACATAAAAATCATTTTTATCGTTTATTTGAAAGCACTAGCCCAGGCAGTTGAACCTAACCTTGAACTCCCGATCTTCACAAGACTCCACCTTCCCAGCCTTGGAATTACTGGCATGCTCTATCACACCCCATTTAAACCATGCTAGGGATGAAACCCAAAACTTGTGTGCCAGGTGAGGACTCTACCAACTAAGCTATAAAAACAATTTTCAAGCTGTCTGAAGGTACAAACTCTGCCAACAAATCCTGGATGTGTGAGGTCGGATCCAGTGCACAGAGCTTCCTAAGAGGAGGCCAGCCCTGTTTCTATGATGTTGGCTGACTGGTGGCATGAACCAAGCAAAGGGCAGGTAGCTACTGGGCGGACCTGGACAGTCACAGCAGGGCTCAGGGGATCTGGGCTCAGAGGACCTCCCAGAGCAGACGTTAGGGATCAGGGGATCTCCTGGTGCTGGACAGATATGGCAGGGCTCAGAGGACCTGGGCTCAGGTGGAACCTCCTGGAGCAGAACAGACATAGCAGGGCAGTTCCTGAGATGCAAGCAAAAGTCCAGGTTGGGGATTTGCAAAAGGAGGCAACTAGAGAAAAGGAACAGGCAAAAGTAGCCTTATCAGCTCAGGACTGATAAAGAGGAAGGCTCAGGGAGCAGGACAATGAGAGGGAGGAGCCAGAGCAGAGGGCAGAGGAGGAAGAACAACATCACAGAGGAGAACCTCAACACATGAGGGGTCTGGAGGAAAGGCCACACACATAACCAGAACCCATCCCAGTGAGAGCAGGGAAAGAGAAGTGTCATCTCTTCACAGTCCCCCCAGCACACAGATCTGATCACAAGACCTCCCTTCAGGTGGCTTTACCCACAATTCCCTCTCAGTAACTTCCTGCCTGCTTCTGGTGGCCCTTTGCTACTCTGTCCCTTTTACTGTATGTGCAGCCAAGCCCATCCTCTCTCCTATAGGACGCTCCACCATAGCAGCCTCACCACCACCACCACCAGCATCACCATTACCACATCACCACCACCACCACCACCACCACCACCACCTCCAGCATCACCACCACCACCACCACCACCTCCAGCATCACCACCACCACCACCACCACCACCACCACCACCACCACCACCAGCATCACCACCACCATCTCCAGCATCACCACCACCACCACCACCACCACCACCACCACCACCACCACCAGCATCACCACCACCATCTCCAGCATCACCACCACCACCACCACCATCACCACCAGCATCACCACCACCATCTCCAGCCTCATCACCACCACCACCAGCATCACCATTACCACCACCACCACCACCACCAGCATCACCATTACCACCTCCAGCATCACCACCACCACCACCACCACCACCAGCATCACCACCACCACCACCACCACCACCACCACCAGCATCACCATTACCACCTCCAGCATCACCACCACCACCACCACCACCACCAGCAGCATCACCACCACCAGCTCCAGCATCACCACCACCACCAGCAGCATCACCATCAACCTCACTATCTCAACAATTGCCATAATCAGCCATTTTTGCTAACAAAGATACAGGTACCCCCCTCTCATTCATACACCCCAGAAACAGTTTTTCCTGATTACACAGCCCAATTCCTATCTTCTTCCCTCTAGGGAAAGAACAAACTCCAAGAGGTCAGGAACCTTCTTTGTCTTCCAGGTCCCTAGAATTCACCCAGTGGGCTGCACGACTTTGGATCAACTCACATCCCATATTCTCAAATGAAAAGCGGACTTGGAATGGTAAGGACTTAGCACATCCCCTGAGAAATGTGATCTCTGGAGCAGAGGCACACTTCCCATGGGCCTCATCAGCTCCCCCATCCATCAACAAGAACAATCACCTACAATCAACAATCACTGGGAAGAAGATGGACACAATTCTGTCTCTCTCATTAAGGAACTCAAAGTCAACGGGCAAAACTGAAAGATGAGCACGCACCCCCACACAGAGAAATGTTTTGTGCTACAGGACTACAAAGACCGGAGGCACTAACAGAGCCGCGGTCTCATCAGTATGTATAACAAAAAAAAAGTAAAGGTTACACAGCATAAGCAGGTGAGGGAAGCCCATGGTGTGATCTAAGCCCACAGCACCACACTCATGTGCTGTGTCTTGAAGTGGTCTCTTAAGAATCTACAGAATGGAGTAAAGTAAAGTGTCTGGCTAAACTAAAACCAGGGGCTGATGTTGGTTATGTTCAAGGTCTAGCGCTACAAATTTCTTTCATGCTCAAACACGCGCACTGTAAGGTACCTCACATTGTTTGAAAAGTAACCCCTGAGATGCAAAGTCTCCAATCCCCAACCTCATTATCATCTGCTTATCCTGTGTGGATTGTTTATCAATTACAAATCACTGGGGGCAACCTGAAGGTCACCTCATTTCTAAGCACAAAAAGGCCCCTAAGCCAGCCACTTGGGTACACACCATTCCTTCCTGCTTGGTGAGTTCCTATGCATCCTGCAAGACCCAGCTGAAGGGTCTACTCTGCAGTCTATCCAAGCCACCAAGGGAGTTGACTGACTGCCCACTCCCTCCTTTGGGCCTGTCCCCTGTCTTCTAAGTTCAACTACACTGACCATTCTGAGGGCTCTCCCCACTTTACAGATGGGAAAGGCTAATCTCCTTCCGGTGGGCTGAGGAGGTCAAGGAACAAGCGACCAGGTCTCCTGGGTGCAGACTCCGGGAGAGTTCATCCCCTTCCCCAGAACTCCCAGACGTGCCAACTTCTCCAGGAGGCGGAAGCCTTGGATGAGTAGGTCTGAGTGAAGGAGCTGCGGAATCGCGGAGAGGAGCAGAAACTGACAGCAGTTCTGCTCTTCCGTAGTCCTGACAACCCGGGCAGGGATGGAGGCCACCGATCCCAACAGGGACGACTGCCCACCCACACAGCGAGCAGGTAAGGGCGGCCCCTCCCTGAAGCCCACTCGCCGGTTCTTCCTTACCAGGGAAAGACAGCCATCTTCCCAGTCACATGATCGCCTGTTTTCCGCGGCCAGCCCCTTTTCTCACACCCAGGGAAGCTCGGCCCCGCCCTGGCCGCCATGATTGTGAAGGGCAGCTTCCGCTCTGAAGATTCTGGGCTCCGTCATCCGCCATGATTGTGAGGGGCAACTTCCTTCGGATTCCAGGCCTCCACGTTTGTGTCCAGGTTTGTGTAGAGCAATGAATGGCCCAGCAAAACCCAAGCTCCGTCATCTGCCTTGATTTGCTTTGTTGTTGTTGTTATTTGTTTGTTTAGTTTATTTTGTTCATCGGGATCCGTGTGCCTCTGCCTCCCAAATGATGGGATTAAAGGCCCGCATCACCACTCCTGGATGAAATCACATTCATATTATGTAGATGTGCGATAGTGCACGGAGGTCAGTGGATAATGGACAGGTGTTGGACCTTTCTTCGCTTGACACTTGATGCCTTTACCCTTTGAACCATCCCATTGACACTGGGGGGGGGGGGGGGTAGGACGCCACTGGCTGCTTGGCCCGCTTGCACCCTCTAGTGACAAGTAGGAGCGCACACATCCATCCCTTCTGAGAGCCAGCCACGACTAGCTAATTCACTGTTTGGCGTGGGGTCTCTCCGTGCTTTGTAGCGATCTTGACCAGAGAGCTTTGGCGTTCCTGTTTCGTGTCCACCCCACTCCTTTTATTAATGCATCACGATAGTATTATAATAGACGACTGCGATCAGCGCACTTTGCCTACTGCTTTCTCAGTAGAAACCTCTGGAGTATGTGTCGCGAATCACTTGTTTTGGGGAAACTGGAACTCAAAGCTAATGAGTGCCTAAGCTTGGGATTCATACCTTAACTCAAATAAAAATGGATTTAGACTGGGAAACTACCAGACAGTGTCTACACCCCACACTGCCCAGGTTCTACTTCTGCGCATTTCCTGATGGAAATAGGAAAAGGTAATTGAGTATCTTCAACTAGGACTGAGTTTTTTCTGAGTCCCAATTTCTTCCTCTGTGAAACTGAGGTAACTGGTAAGGTGAAAGGTTATCATAAAATCCCTGTCTCTGGGTCAACCCTCAGAAGCTGTGGCTAATGAGGCAGGCAAAACTGGCTGCTCTTTGTTAGCCTTTGCTCTCCAGGAGCCTTTCTCTCTGTAGCACTGACCCTGGGCTATAACAGAGCAGGGCATCTACTTCAAATGGGCACGCCTCTTGCCTGGGGACTGTAAAACAGTGTGGCTCTGGGATAGTTGTGTGGACATTTCTAGGGAACACTGATTTCAAGAATGGTGGTGAGAAGCAACCATGGGACAATACAGGTAGGGAACTAGTACCAACTATCCTTCGAACATCCAGCAAACCCATCCCACCTTGTGTATAAAGTAGATGATGGGGGACCATCATAAAACAGGCTACATTTCTGGAAAGGATTGAAAACTAAGGGCTTCTTAGCACAGTCTAAGACCATGATTTTGTGGCATCTTTGTCAATATCCCCAAGGAACTGGAAAATCTGGGCTAGAGAAATGCCTCATCTGGTAAGCAATGGCTGTTCTTCCAGAAGACCAGATTTGGTTCCCAGTGCCCACAGGGCAGCTCACAACATCTGTATCTCCGGTCCCAGATCTGATGCCCTCTTCTGGCCGACACAGGTACCTGTGGTATAGAGACACGCACACAGGCAAAACATTCATACGCATCAAATAAATAAGTCTAAAAAATTCTTTTAAGGAAACTGGAGAATTGAGGGCCACGGAGAAGTCTTGAGTGTCGAGAACAGTTTTAAATGGAAGCATTTTATTCATTTGCTTACATTGTTGGTGAAAATGGTTTTGCTTTGTAATCCCAGCTGGACTTGAATTTATTGATCCTCTCTCTGCCTTAGCCTCCTAGGTGCTAGGGTTGTTGGCAAGAGACACTACACTCAGCTTCTAATTGTATGTGTGTGGCATGTACACATGAGCATGTGTGATTGACCATGTATGGGCATGTGGAGGCCAGAGGTAAATATCTAGTATTTTCCTTTATTGCTCTCCAGCTTATGTTTTGAACAGCACCTCTCACTCCCCGCCCCCACACCCCCATGCTGCCTTGATTTAAGGCTGTGGCCGTTTGGCTAGCTGGCTGACTGGCTCGAAAGCCTGTGGACCCCACCCACCCACACAAACATCAGGTGCACATTGTCTTCCATTCTTACATAGGCGCTAGAGATCTGGAAAGTCTTCATCGTGCTTGGGCAGCAAGCACCTTACCTAGAAAGCTCCCCGAATTCAATTTTTAGAATTTATTTATAAGCATTGGTGTTTTTCCTGCACATATGTCACTGCACCGGGTACCTGTGGAGGCCAGAAGAGGATATCAGATACCCTGGAGCTGAATAATTGTGAGGCCACCATGTGGGTGTTGAAACTCGAACTGGGTCCTCTGGAAGACCAGTGCTCTTAATTGAGCCATCTCATCTCCCCGGCTTCAAACGTATAGGACAGGCCTGACACAACTCTTAGGAATGTTGTTAGTTACCAAAGAAGAGGCTGCACAACATTCTATCCCGAGGTCTTTGTTTTTAGAACTTGATCTTACTCCACTCATGTGGTGCTAAGAGTGCAACTTAGTGCGTGCTAAGTAGGCTGGCAGGTCTTATGTCAGCCTGACACAAGCCAGAGTTATCTGAAAGGAGGGAATGTCAACTGAGAAAGTGCCTCCATCAGATCAGGCTGGGGGAGTGCTCAGCCCATTGTGGGAGGTACCATCCCTGGGCTGGTGGTCCTGGGTTCTGTAAGAAAGCAGGCTGGCAGAGTCTGGCCTCTGCATGGGCTCCTGTCAAGGATGCAGCCTTGTTTGTCTATCCTGAATCCCTTGGATGATGAAGTAATGTGGAAGCATAAGCAGAATAAGCCCTTTCCTCCCCAACCCTGAGACTCTCCCAACAGCAGCACTAATTTTTTAGACTTGTGGCCTTTCATGGGGAGTTGAGCATAGACTAGAGATTGCTCATGGGACAAGGACCTCTGATAGAGCCAGTCCTTCGTTCTTAAATTTTGGTACATGACAGCATCAGTGATTTCCAACCATTTCCTTACATATAGCCAAATGCAACATCTCAGCAAAAGCTGACAACTAGCTACTAGGGGGTAACATTAGCCCCTCAATGTGAAAGGCAGAGATGTCACAGTGAGAGCCACTTGAGCCTTCCCTCTGTCCTCTGACTCTCCACTGCTCTTGGCAGGTATCTCACTTCTAAAAAGCGAGGACACTATCAACTGTAACAGCAGTGGGCTACCCGGGAAACACTGGCATGTGCCTATCCTGGGGCTCAAGTTGTAAACACGTCATCTGAGCCACTGTTTTTGGCCACATGCTCTTCAGCTGATTCACTTGCTTAAAAATAAAAAAGATCCAACAAGATTTCCTTTAGGATGAAAAGTTTATTTTTGCCTTTTACCTAGAAGCAAAACTAGTGAAAATCAAAGTATAAAAATAAATACAATTCACATTAATAGACATTCCAGTCAAAGTAAAAATAACAATAAAAATAAGGCATATAAATAAAACTTCAAAAGCACAAAAACAGTGTCTGGCACTTTTCTGAGAGAAAACTGTGAACATTCAAATGTAAAACACACAAACTTTTACCATGAAATTAAAAACACTCCAGTTTCTCATCCTTAATCTAACAGTAGTTGTAACTTTCCAAAACATAGTTTACTTTAGCTAATTCATATTAATATACACAAACTTTTAGCTCCTCTTCCTTACTGAAGAGCCCACAATGATACACATGGAGTCCTGAGAGTTTGGAACAGTAAAGCAGTTTATCACACTTGGAAGGCAGCACTGTGGTACACCTTTCCTATGAGTAAGAACTTTGTAACCTGGACCTTTTTTGACTGTCTTCTTTTTCTCTTTAATGAATGGTAAGTCTCAAAAAAGGAAATCAAGTTTATACCCAGAATGGGGTTTGTTTGTTTTTTTGTTTGTTTGTTTGTTTGTTTTTGTTTTTTCTTCTTCTTCTTTTTTTTTTTTTGGTAACTTTTGGCTGGGTATAAAAGTCAAATCTCAGATGGAAGAAAATCAGAAAAAAATCTTTATCTCCATATTCCTAAAAAGGTTATTAAGAATATATAGGCTGCATCTTCAAAATACTACTAATCTTTAAAATTCAAGTTATAAGGTTCAAATATACACAATTCCAACATTACATAAGAAGCACAAAGCCCTTTTTGGAATTATATAGTAAGTGACATTCTGTTTCATAAAAGTTTTCTTGGTACACTGTCGGTTGATGCATTTAGTATTAGTTATGAAAGCCATAAATCTGAGTACCTTCACTGCAGGTTTTTAACTAGACAGTATTACTATGCTATCTGAGATCTGGATTTCTTATTAAATAGCCCTTTATTCTCTCCTATGTAAAGCATGCTAGGGAAAAAAAAGACTGAAGAAACAAACAATATAGACTAACTAGAAATAGCCACATGCGCTCTGCTGCCCCGATCACAGTGTGTGCCCAGGTGCTATGATCATGAAAATTGTGCTATCTTCTCTAAACTTGCCACCTTCCAGGATAGTGCGTATAATCTAGTCTACGTATACCTAATAGTAACACACATGAAACCTAACACTTCTATGAAACAACTAGTTGTCTGCAGAAAGGTCTTTTACCCAAAACTAAGACCCACAGTCACTTCTTAACTGGGATTTTACAAGGCAAGTGTTTCATTCTATATAGCCACACTGCAAGTCAAAGGATATGAGATTCTGGCTGTTTAAAATTAGGAAAACAGATATTTCTGCAATAATTTCCCTTTGAATAGAACAGTATCTAATTTGTTTCTCAAATTCAGCAATTAGTATATAGTAAGAAATGAAATATAGGTTTTAGGACTAATTTACAATTGGTGATATTCCTTCCAATAATTTGTAAAAATAAGTCTAAATGTCTTTTTAAATTTATTTTTTAAAAAGTGACTGTAGACCTCTGGGCACATACATATGTTTATACAGGATAAGCTCAGAAACAAGACAACTACTAAATGCTAATTATCTTTGCCCAAAGTAACATTAATAGGAAAGGGAGGCAGGCGTCTCCAAGCTGACCAGATTATATAGGCTAATGCTCAGCCCTTGCTGTCCCCTTGCCTACAGAAGCAGAGTCCAGAGCTAAGTCAAAAGCCCTGACTAGAGAGTGGAATGTGGGTGGTGGCAGCCCTGCTCCCTGCTTCATCCCAGTGAGTGCTGTCTTCTTAAATTGTCGCAACATTTGGCCGCTTTCTTTGGGTTTTTCCTGCATATGCTCCTAAAAATAGAGCAAAATTATTATTATGTCTCAAGGTTGAAAATTATTGTTACTAAACTTACTTACTAATTTAGTAAGTTACTAGGCATGGGGCTAAGCAATGAATGTTGTTAAACTTAGTCCTGAGGTAGAAACGGTCACACTGCATCACCCATCAGCTGCCTCAGCTAACTGAGCTAGAGCTGGAAACTCAGAACTCAGCTGACCTCATCTCCCTCTCCTGTTCTGTTCCACCAGTTCCTGCTCTGCTCTGGTCAGTGGTTTCCAGAGCCACTGCATGTCCACTCTAACATACACAAAATACTTCCGGCACAGGCTCCGAGACTGAAACTTAATTTGTAAAAACTATCTTTAAATGCTGTGCAGCATTCTTCGGCACTTGAAAATTCAGCCTACAAGAATGCTATTTGACCATGACAAAAACAAGTGTTTGGAACTGGTGTGGTAACTGTGATTATTTGTGCAGAGGCTGTCTCAGAAGATTGTAAGTTCAAAGCCAGCCTGGAGAGATGGCTCAGTGGTTAAGAGCACTGACTGTTCTTCCAGAGGTCCTGAGTTCAATTCCCAGCAACCACATGGTGGCTCACAACCATCTTCTGGTGTGTCTGAAGACAGCTACAGTGTACTCATATATAATAAATAAATAAACCTTAAAAACAAAAAAGTTCAAAGCCAACCTGGGCTATAAAGTGAGACTCTCTCTCATATAAAAACAGACAAGGTTTTTAAATAAACCAATTGCTAATAAAATAATTAATACTCATGTAGACCAAATCAAGCCATAATTTCAAACTTACTTAAAACATAACTGAGGACATTAGAAGTATGCCGGGGTAAAGTAATTCTGCTAAGAGCAATGATGGACTGATAATTAGCATTTGAGTCACTATGTCACATTCTCCATTTATGTAAAATTTACAAAGAACTGAGAATTCTGCTTTCACTGTCTGTACATTTGTACATTAATAAAAGGCACTTTGCTTGTTTAGAAAGGTAAAAGTATACATGCTGACTATATTCATATCACTAACTGTGCTGCGAGGCAATTACACTTCAGTATCTCTGTTGCACATTATTAACTATAGCCATTTCCTTTTTATAGTGTCGATTACTCGGTGGGAAGAGCACATGCCTCCTCGCTTATAGACTCACAAGTGACAAACCATGGAGATGAAATGCATGAGAAAAAAACATGGAAAATAGTCACTGCGGCAAAACAGTTCCCACTGCACAATGACTGACCAGCCACCTAAGTCTAACCGCAGCCTGTAATGCTCACATGAGAAGAACTGAAAACATCCTAACACTCCCATAATGTCACAAAAAACAGAGCTGCTGGTTGGTCTAAGTTCTTGCAAAGCTGACTGACTGTCTCTAAAGCAAGCAGGCTCCGACTTTCAAACAACTCCAGTAATTGTCACTCAGTGACTTCGAAAGAAAACCTTGTAAAATATCCTAGACACATGTGACATTGTAAACTATGTTCACAGAATTTGTGCAAAAGGTCTAGAATGATCTCACATTTCCTGACAGCCTGTCTCCTCTTGGAATCTATGTGAACGACTGTAACACGGAAGACTAGGGTAATGGTAACAATCACTTGTTGTAACACTGCTTCTTCTTGACTAGCTTGCAGGAAATAACTCACTCACATAGTTACAAACATTTCCTAAGAGTTTGTTAGTGAGGAGACTAGAATTAAGCCAAGCTTTCCTTCATCGCTTGGGGATTAATATGACTGCCCATGAGTGTCTGAAAGCAGCAGTTGAAAGCACAGCATTGTAAAGTGTTTTATGGGCTGCATAATCCAGTGAGCATGATCAAAATGTCTTAACCAAAACACCAACACGTATCCAAGTATTTGGTAAGAGTTTTGACTAAGCTCAAGACTGAATCTGTCTTTCTTGCCACCATAAATTGAATTTTCAAACAGGTTTCAGTTTGAATAACATTCAAATGATGAGTATAAGGAAATTTGGTTCAGGCTTCTCACAGAGGGAAGCTTGGGACCGTCTCCCACACACCTGGCATATTCATTGTGGGTCCTGTAGTCATGTAGACTCAGAGACCGACAGACACACTGACATGGGGCTGAACACACCCACATTCAATATGAGATGACCATTTCTACTCAGATAAAAAGATAGATTCTAAGTAAGCCTGGAGAATTCTACAAAATTTCCAAATTAAAATCAGAGTTTCCCATAAAATTACTAGTCATTAAGACAGGTAGCCTAACTCAAAGGATTTCCTGGCCTCTACAAAATACTAAGACAATGGTCACCAATGGAAATATCTGTGAATACACCAACACTATGGTGGCAAGGAAGACTGCACATCCCACTGTGACGCCTGAGTCAGGGCAGACTGCATGCCCCTGGGTGAACAGGCTCCAGGAATTCATTGCTACACACCTGACACAGGCGCTCTGTTAGGCACTCTGCTCTGTGAAGGCTTCTGTCTACTTTGCACAACCCCCTTCACTGATGTCTTAGGGGTTCTAATTGAATATAAAAAGGTTAATCAGTCACTTGCATGAAGGTCTGCACTTCAGAGAAAACAAGCACACAGCATCAACTACTCAGAGCGTAAGCTTGAGAAAACTGAGGTCCCGCACACGCGCCCAGCCATCAGGAGAGCTGCACTTGTGTCTCCTGCTTCACACTTGGTTGGAGAGTCACTGGGTGAGGCTAAACTTACTTGACAAAGAAGCTTATATTAAACATATAATGAGTAAGATGGTATGAAATGAGAAGTACAGCATGCCCACAGCAGATGATAACTAAGAGATTCACACAGCAGCGGAGCATGAGGGCTGTCTGCACACAAAATCAGACCTTGACGCTACAGTACAGCACAGACAGTAGATCTTGTACTGACTCTCACATCCCCGTGTGTGTGGCATTCTTACCCTTGTCTACTAAGTAGCCTATGAACAGGTGCATTCTGTCCTTGGTTTGGCTGAAGGACTCTGTTGACAAATTAAATGCAAAATTAATTACAAAGACAAATTCCACTTTTCCTACTTTCTGTCAAGGGGTGAAAGGTGACAACCGTGACAACCTCTGCTATCTATCACAAGGAGGAGCTGACTGACTAAAGCACTTGTAAGGGACTGACGGTGGCTCACCATGAACTCAGACCTCAGGTTTTTATCAGGAAAGCAATAACCAACACATGGGAGATCCCTGTGCCTTTAAAGAATTTTCTGGTATGCCTTACAACTGCCAACTTCTCAAACATGAGACAAAACACTCATTTTACAAGAGGGAAAGACAAATTGCATGTACCAGAAAGTCAGTGTCCTGAGGTCTTTAGACAAGTACGGAAGACTGCCTGGTAGTTTGAAATTTCTGCCAGAAATGGCCTGTCCTACAAACATGTGGCCAGGAATAGGACCAGACATTACTCGAGCATTGAGCCTCAGCTCCTCCAGCTCAGCAGGAGTGTCTGTCCTACTGAGGCAAAGCAAATCTACTTTTGTTTTTAAAGCAAGCTTTAGGCATAAAATTTTCTTTCAAAAGAAAAAAAAAAGCCTCTCAGTGGAATGAAGTGATTTTTCTTACCTTGTTTCTGAAGGGTTTTGCTTAAGCAGGAACTTCTTATTTGGCATTCCCATTTCAGCAACTCTGGCATGACACAAAGCAAGGACAGTATGTTTGAGAAGGGAGGGAACAGGCTTACAAATGACAGAAGGGCACAGACACAAGGCCTGCTAAAGGCCTGTGCTGAGCATAGTGAAAACCAAGAAAACGTTTTTTTCCAGGAGCTAAAGATGGCTCAGCGGCAGAGCGTGGCTGCTCCTCCAGGACCTGGACTGGGTAACCAGCAGCTTGCAGCTGTCTGTACCTCCAATTTCAGGGATCCCCAGGTACACACATGGTGAACAAATCTACATGCTGGCAAAACATTCATATACATAAAACAAAAAATGTCTTCAAGTTTCTAAATGATAGTTACTAAACTATACTTCCTCTTGAGCTTTTGCCCCAGGATATCTTTTCAGATATCAGAGGGAATTTATTCAAATGCTGAAGTAATTATTAAAAAAATAAGAACCACTGAAGTTGACTATCAGTCATACAAAGTGTTGATAATAATTTAAAATTATCAAATGATTAATTATTTTAATAAATTTCTATATCGAAAGCAGAATTTCTACCCAGCATGGTGGCAGAAACCTTTAATCCCAATTTAGGCTTTAGCATATGTTGCAGGTAGCAAAGGCTACATAGTCTCTTGAGAGAGAGAGAGAGAGAGAGAGAGAGAGAGAGAGAGAGAGAGAGAGAGATTTCTACTAGCTCAACTGCAGAAGAGCAAACTGTTATTTCTAATTTTAATTTTTGCCTTATGCATGAGTATTTTGCCTAAACACATGTAAGTATGGGATGTGCGTGCAGTACCTATGGAGACCAGAAGAGGACATCTGGGAATCGAACCCTGGTCCTTTGTGAAAGCAACCAATGCTCTTACTCACTGAGCTGTCTTTCCAGTCTCTGTTTACTTCCTACTGGAACATAAACAGTCCAGAAGATAACTAAAATTAACTGGCTGGTAATAAAGTGACAACAGAACTTACTTCATGAACTTCTTCCTGTCGAGGGACTTCTGTGTTGCCACCGACAGCGCCACTCGTGGACTTCTCATCTTATCCTTCAAGTACAAAGGGAACGTTTGCTATGACTGTAGCAACAGCACTGCGTTACAACATAAGACATGCGGAGCCAGGTGGTGGCAGCGCCCACCTTTTGAGACAGGGTTCTCTATGTAGGCCTGGATGTCCTAAAGCTGTCTGTACAGCCAGGCTGGCCGTGAACTCGGAGAGCTGCCTGCCTCTGCTTCCTGATTCCTGGGATTAAAGGTGTGTGCCACCAAGACAGGCAATTAGCTAATGTTTTTAAGTAATCTGATTTTAAGCACTGTTAAAATTACTCGTTTATACTTCTGTGTATGGTTGCCAGCCAGCACTCTGGTTATGCTGTGTTCTAAATTAATCTGGAACCACTTCTCAGACTTCAAAAATGACAAACTCTGTATCAAAGTGATAAGAAAACCCAATCCGGAGCAGTTGACCGTTTCCTATGAGCTTCTCAGACAAAATATTCAAGGTTTCAGACCTCAAATCCAATCCCAACACAGTACAGGATTCTTTCACTGTACGGGTCCTGTGGAGAACCCTATACAGCTCAGTGGTGCTGGCAATCCTGGGGTCCATCTAGCTTCGGGGCTGCTGGGATGCCGTGGAGCTTCCATCACCCAAGCTCAGGAAAGCCTCTCCAGAAAACTGTTGTAAGGCGTACATACCATTTGCCGGAGCAGTTTCTCTTTGCGGGCTTCTCGATCATGATGGAGGATTGACATTCTCTCTGCTGCATCCATTACGAAGAAGATGTCATGAATACCATACAGGGCAGCTCGCAACTAGGAGGAAAGAGGAAACCAGTGTCTACACTCCAAAGATAAGACTAGAATTTAGTAATACAATGTGTACTGTGTGTACCTCTTTCATTTAGAATACGAAGGTACAGAAGTTTTCATTGAAACCTATTTTTTCTATTTAAACAAAGAGAGAAATACATTTCCAATCTTGGGCCTCTAGTTAGGAACCCTTTAGGGTAGCAGCATCTACCTGAGCTAACACTCGTTCTTGAAGGGAAGCATCTTGGGCTGAAACAACACCTCTCTTCAGAGGGGCTTCTGACTGAAAACTTCGTATAAATTCCATGGTATCCTGAAAGAAAGAGGCATTCTTTCAAAACCAGTTTTCTAGAAAGTTTCCTCTTATTCTTTCTCCATCAAAAATTACTAAGAATACAAAAGCTATTACTGATGACATGCCAAGCAATTGTAGCTCCCTCGCCATGTTTCCCTGCCTCCTCCTACCCAGAATGGCAGAGGGACGGCAAACACTGAATCTATGCTGTTCAAGCTGGCTTCTGTATCCTCTCCATAAGGGAAGGCCATGTGACTTGATCAGGTGGTTCTGGATTAACAGTCATTTGAACTCCCATCATTAACTCACATGTGGTGTCTGGGGACCTTAACGGCCCATCTGTGAGAACATTTGTATGTTACAGTGAATACCAAATCTGAAGAATCTAAAAACTCTGATATTGGTGAAAAAGCAGGCAGTGACAATCCTTGACCACATTTAGAATTGTCCCTAGAGATAAATAGGGCCTGGAGGTAGTGCTCATTACAATGCCCAGATACTAAGGATAGAGAAGATAGGTGGGGGGGAGGGGAGTATGTCAAGGAAGTGCACAAACATAGACACTGACATCCAGTCCTATAGCTGTGACCTACGGGGGTCTTCCCCATCTATCAAAAAGCCAAGCCACAGGCTGGAGAGATGGCTCAGCAGTTAAGAGCACTGACTGCTCTTCCACAAGTGCTGAGTTCAATTCCCAGCAACCACATGGTGGATCACAACCATCTGTAATGGGATCTGATGCCCTCTTCTGGTGTGTCTGAGGATAGCGACAATGTATCCATATAAATAAATAAATAAATAAGCCAAGCCACACTGTGGAGCAGAGGAACGCCATCTCAGCTGTGAGCAGCCAGCACAGCACAGCACAGTGGGACAGAGGCTCACAGGCTCACTGTGAGGGTCTGCGGTGGGAGGGAGATAATGGCAGCAGGAGCAAGCCAGTGATGAGTGAGGCGGCCTGTGCTGCTTTAACACTACTCAGGCTGGAGATGGGGACCATCTGGGACCTAGCACTGGAGAAGCTGAAACAGGACTGCCCGAGTTTGAGGCTAGCTTGAGTTAGAGTGAGACCATGCCTCCAAAAATAAACAAAGACTTTGTGGAAAAAAACTGTGGCTTTGCCCACTCAGGGGTAGTTAATGAAGTCATTTTCTTTCTTTTTAAAAAAAGGATTTATTTATTTATTTCATGTATATGAGTACACTGTCACTCTCTTCAGACACACCAGGAGAGGACATCTGATTCCATTACAGATGGTTGTGAGCCACCATGTGGGTGCTGGGAATTGAACTCGGGACCTCTGGAAGAGCAGTCAGAGCTCTTAACTGAAGAGCCATCTCTCCAGCCCCTAAAGTCATTTTCTAAAACTCATTTACACCAGTTCTCCTTCTTGAGAGGCATCAAGTTGTCACTAGCAGAAGACATGATAATCCTTATGCACAAAGGTGATACAACCATAGGTAGTTTATTACACAAAGAAGCTTTCTGTCCCCAGCTTCCCTCTGGGCAGCCTACCAACCTTGCCTTCTTAACTGTGTGCATACACCATGAGCCAGAGGCTGTATGGTGAACTGCACAGGAGCAGAGAGGTGGAGGGACTGGATGGAAATGAGACAGGGAAGAGCTAAAAAATGTCTGCCACGGGTCCCAGGATACCCTTGGCCTTCAAAGACCTAAGACCTCAGGCAGATCTCTGCCTTACTATTCCTCACGGGAATGAGACAGAAGTCTATTAACCCAGGGCCCAAATTAATTAACTCAGGCATCTCCATTAGCCTTTTGGCAGAGGGTAGTCACATGCCCCGCCTCTGGTACAGGCTAATTTTTTGTACCCTGGTCTAGGTTTAGCCTGCTCTGCTGCAGCCTCTTGTGAAGGCTTTCATTTCCTGCCTCTCAGACTGCAACAGAACAAGTAAAGTTCTCAAAGCATTTGCAATGGTAAAAAACTGTTTTGCCTTTATGCTAGCAGAGCACATAAACCTAGGGCTTCTATATGATGCTCTAGTTTTTTCTTCAAAACAGATTTATTTTATATGCCTGAGTGTTTGCCTCAAGTGCACCCATGATGCCCAGAAGAGTGTCAGAACCCCTGGAACAGGAGTTCCAGGCAGCTGTAAACTACCATGTGGATGCTAGGAACTGAACCCCAGTACTCTGGAAGAATAGTCAGTGCTTTTAACTGATGAACCATCTCTCTAGCTTCATTCTTTAACAAAAGAAATGTGGGGCCACTTGGGAGGCAGAATAAGTTCTAGGTCAGCCAGAGCTACACAGAGAAGCCCTGTCTCATCCCCCCCCCCAAAAAAAAACAAGTGGTTTTGGGTGTTTTTGTTTTGTTTTTTAATTACATTCTTTTTAAATGTATGTTCCTGCAGGGATGTGCCATAGTGCATGTGCCGAAGTTAGAGGAGACCTTTTTTTCCATGTGGATGCTATGGACTGAACTCAGATTGTCAGTCTTGGTGGCAGATGCCTTTACCCACTGAACACCTTGAATATATTAATAATGTATTCTGATTATATTCATACTTGTGACCTTCTCATGTTCCCTCCCCTCCTACAACTCCACGCCCCCTTTCCTCACAGGCTCCTCTCCTACCTTCATGCCCCTTCTTTCGGTGGCCCAGGGAGTTCCATCAGGGCTGCCTCAAGAGCATGGGCACCTAACTAGTGGCTGCAGCAGGAAGGAAATGTCTCTCCCTCTCCTGCCAACCATTAACTATATAAGTCGGCAGGGAGAGGCAGGGCCTACCAGCCTTCCTCTTTATGACAGGGCGCTCGTGAACCTAATCTTACACACATTCTAAGCAAACAATCACAGCTACATGTTTAGGAGTGCACTGGGGCTGGGTAGACAGTTCGGGGGGTCAGAGCACCCTCTATGCACAAAGATGAACCTGAGTTCAAAGTTACAACACACATGTAAAAAGCCAGGTGTGACTGTCTCAACTTATACACACACACACACACACACACACACACACACACACGAATAAATGAGCAGCAGCCATGTTATGCCTGAAATGAACAATACACACACACTATCTTTGGGGGGGAGCAGTAATGTGGAAAAAACATCTAAGTAATCAGACTTATGAAATCAACTAAATTATAATAATTTTGATTTGATCTGAGTTCTGAGCTCAGCTGTCAGAAGACTGAAATGAAGTAACAAACAAGGAATTTCAATAACCTTACTTTTACAGTTTGTCGAAGTTGCTTCAGTTTGTCTGTCTGCATAAGTTTACGAGTAAGAAACCCTTTTGCCACAGCAGTTATTTTATTAAATTTTGCTTGTATTTCTGGACTAAAAACCTAGAAAGAAATTAGAAACAATGCTTTAAGAATCCTAGCACCATACTTAATTATGACTTTTAATCTATCACCACCTGCTAACATTCCTTCCTAGACATTAGTTCATGGAGTTTCATTTGTACCAAAATAATAAACTCATATTCAGTATACAACCCAAAACATAGCTCTTTAAAACGATAAACTGGTCTAATGAGACCTCTGTAGGTAAAATCACCAGCCACCAGGCCCTAGGACCCACATGGTGGACAGAGAGAACTAACTCCCACAAACCACCCTCTGTGCCTGTGCTGTGGTATGCAAGCCCGCCACCCCAATAAATAAACATGTAAAAAAAACCTGACAAGACATATCAGGGTTCCCCACCTGAGACCATTTAGCTTGGGCCCGTCCACAAGGCCTTATTACTGAGAGTTTGGTCACGCCACTGGTCAGTGATCCCCAGAGGTAGAATGGTGCTTCACTGGAAGAGCCAAAGCTATATTGTAGGGCAGGATTTATGAGGCCTAGAGAAACACACAGTACAGACTAGTATAGTGATCTGTGGCATCATACTGAATGTCACATCATCAGAATATGCAAAATGCCGTAATAAACATTTGTGGCACTCAGTGAGTAACAGCCACCTCAGAGACTGAGCCAAATGCAGACATAAAATATCCATGGACATTCAGCTTTTGTGCCAGATGGAGCTTTTCAAGGCAAATGGAATCTTAGGATAATTGATGCTGTGAAAAGATCCTGCTGCTGGTGGGGAATTAGAGGTAATTCCAAACCACTCAGGAGATAACCAACTGTTCTCACTTGAGCATGTCACCTGCTGCATGAATGAGCAACCGGGCTCTGGGCCCAACTGCCAGTTCTTGCTATGGTGAGTCTTCTCATGGACACCTGCTCTGTGGCCTTAGATCTGTTATCATGTAATTTTTCATGGTTACTAAGCAGCAGGCAAACAGGGGTGGAATGGGCATTAAATTACTAGAAGGAAAGTATAATTAAAACAGCTTATTGCACAATAACTTTCAAGTGGAAAACAGATCTTAAGAATCTACCAGAGTTGTTTGCAGTCTGGAGTGAGTCCACTTGGGACAGCATTGTTTCTAGGAAAGCAGGGTCGCTTCTTTTTCTCCACACTAGCTCCAGCGCACTGTTCAAGTCGGAGACATCCGCTGTACCTGCCTTCTCTTTCAGCATCTTCTCCTGCTCTTCTATTTCCTGCAAATTGACCACGCATCATAGCATGCTAGCTCCTTAAATGGTTTCTGGATTAATCTCACTGTAGGCTTAGCCTGAAAGTGTGTATAATGAAGATTACATCATTGTTTACCTCAAGTTTTCCTCCCTCAAAGTTAGGACAACTTGTTCAGCTGATTTCACTTTTTAAAATGCTAGTGTTTTTTATTTTTAAAGTTGAATTTAAAATGGGATGTGACTATAATAGCCATAAAGCAAGTATCTTGATAATATTGTTCTTGAAAATGTGTATCAGCATCTATTTTTAAAATACCTTTAAAAAATATTAAGAATTCTGAAATAAGGATTCAACAAGGTACCCTTTCACAAATTACTCAGTGGCTTTTAGGTGAGGGCCTGAATGTTAGACTTCACATTTTGACAACAAAATCTTATCTAGACATCAAGCTCAAACTACCTCAAAATAAGATATTCAGAGGGAAAGTGTCAGTTTATGCGCATGGCCCAGACCATGCCCTCACTAACCTGACCGCTAGCCCGCCCTATGTCACGGCCTCACCTTTTGCAGTTGTTCCTGCTCCCTCTCCTGCTCGGCTATGAGGAGTGATAACTGCTGGGCATGCTGTTCCTCTAGTCTCTTCCGCAGTTCTTCAAAAGCTAACATCTTGCTTTTCAGTAGCTCCTGGCCTTCTAAAAAACAAAACAAAACAAAAAAACATGTATGCGTAAATTGAGAAAACTCACTGAAAGTCTAACAGTTCATCTTTTCTGCCATCAACTTGAGCTATGCTCTGACCAAAGGGTATTCCTCACATAGCATAAGCCAGACATAGCCAGTTCCCCAGGGTGAACCATGCTCACTGGCCTCTCCACTTCTTTCATGCTACTCAGTAAGATCAAACTGCACCTCCTAACCTTCTCACTCATTCAACAGACCTCCTGGAGCCAAGAGTACATGTCTCAAGAGTCTCCAAAGTCTGACCAGCTTTAAGATGCGCTCCTTAGGGCTAAAGAGAGCACAGAGGTTAAGAACAATCACTGCTTTTGCAGAGGATGTGGATTTGATTCTCAGTACCCATATCAGGCAGCCCACATCACCTGTAATTCCAATTCCAGGGAACTGGATGCATTCTAACCTTCTCAGGCATCCATACGAATATGGTGCACATAAACTCATGCAGATACACACACAGACAAATAAGTCTTAAGAGAGACTGGTCCTCAACACGTCGCACCAGTACTTACTTTTGACTGTCCTTCTCCCAGATCTCTGCTTTTCTCTTGCTTGTGTATGTGTTACAGAGTATCATGTGTTTTCCTGTAAGTGTGCCTATGTGTTACAGAACATCGTGTGTTTTCATGTAGGTGTGTGGAGAGCCAGATGTCAGCATCAGTAAGTAATCTTCAACTGTTCTCTACCTCATGCTTTGAGACAATCTTTCCCAGACCCTAGAGCTCACTGATTCAGCTATACTAGCTCCCACTGAGCGTGGGATCTTCCTGTCCTGAGCACCAGAGTTACAGGTGTGTGCCACTATGTCTGGCCTTTCATGTGGGTGCTGAGGGTCCAAAGTCAGGTCCTGATGCTTGCCATGTGAGCACTTGACCATCTGAGCTCATCCTCTGGTTTTGACTTTTAAGAAAAAGTCATTTTGATGGTTATAAACCTTTCTTAGTTTGAGACTTTAAAATTCCAGATTTTAGTCACAAATAAAAAGCCATTATTATATAAGCTAACTTAATAGAAAGTAGAGAAATTTTTGAAATGTTGAAATACCAAGCATGACACGTGTAGTATGTCAATTTTTTTCTTTTCTTTTTCTCTTTCTTTCTTCTTCCCTTCCTTTCTTTCTTGAGAAAGAGTCTCAAAAAAACTTACCATGTAAGTTCTTGGCTGGCCTGGAACTTGCTACATAGACCAGGCTGACCTTGAACTCAGAGATTCATCTGTCTCTGAGTGTTGGGATTGAAGATTTGTACCACCATGCTTGTCGGTAATCTCTGATTTTTAGTGAGCATTTTCTATTATATCTTATACTATAGTCTTCCTGTTATTCATTCCTAAACATGTTTTATTCTCTTATACGTTGCATGTGTTCAAGTACACTTTTATACAAAAGGAAAGTAAAACATCTTTGAACTACAGCCTCTCGGTCCAACAGTACCACTGAGTAAGAGTCCATTTGACTACCAGAGAACTCTCTAAGTGAAGAGGCACTGGGGCTGTGGCAGTTGTGGGCAGCCATGGACAGCTGTGCACAGCTGCAGCCACACTGTGCCACCGCCACCTCCTTACTCTCACAGTGACCAGCCACCTTCATAACTAGCCACATCTTGTATGTTCACTAAAACACTACCACTTGGTGTGGCAAGTGGCTTCATGTCCTTTGACATTCACTCCACCCACAAACAGTGCTCTACTTGGATGCAAGGTGATTCCCCAGGTACCAACAGGTTTCTTTTTTTTGGATGGGGGGGGATGTTTCTATTGTTTTGGAAACAGGGTCTCACTATGTAGCCTTAGCAGGCTAAGTAGACCAGGCTGGTTTCAAATTTAGAGCCCCACCTGCCTCTCCCTCCCAAGTGCTAGAATTACATGACTGTTAGCTCACCCATCTACTGAGTGGTTTTAGTAAGGTTTTTATAAAGGTGGTCTTTATTTGTTTGTCTTGAGACAGGGTTCTCTCTGTAGCCCTGGCTGTTCTGGAACTTGCTCTGTAGACTAAGCTGCCTTTGAACTCAGGGATTCACCTGTCTCTGCCTCCAAGTCTCTGCCTCCAAAGTGCTGGGATTAAAAATGTGCTCTACCACTGACCAGCTTGTTTTTTGTTTGTTTGTTTGTTGTAAAGGTGGTTTTAAGTATTCTGTCCTAAACTTATTTTTGTCCTAAATCAAAGAGCTTAATCTACTCAATTTATGTTTTCCACATAATTACAAACCACAACAAAAGCAACAACAGAGGCAGCCGGTATGTAGTAACAAGATGGTGTAAGACTAGGTTGCTCAGAAGCATGAAGCCAAGTTCATGAATAAGAAGCTACTGCAGTCACCACCAGAGCCTCATTTATGGCACTCTAATGGATCTAATGGCAAAGCTGTACCAAAGGGGCAAGAACATGAAAAGGTGCCCATGGATCAGAGCAGAGCAGCAGAAACAATAGGAACCTCTGTCCAGAGAAGACCTCAGTAACACAATAACTAGATTAAAGGCATGTCTCATTGAGAAGCCTCTGTGAAATCAATACTATTTCCTATAGAGTGGCCTATGAAAGCCTCATCATTCAGTTTAAGAAATGTTAACAGGGCTGGAGAGATGGCTCAGTGGTTAAGAGCACTGACTGCCCTTCCAGAGGTCCTGAGTTCAATTCTCAGCAACCACATGGTGGCTCACAACCATCTGTAATGGGATCTGATGCCCTCTTCTGGTGTGTGTGAAGACAACTACAGTGTACTCATACATAAAGTAAATAAATCTTCGAAGGAAAAGAAAAAAGAAAAAGAAATCCTAACAGGGTCGGCGGTGGTATGGTATCGCATGCTTCTGATCCCAGCGCTAGGGATCAAGAGGCAGGTGGATCTCTGAGAATTCAAGGGCAGCCTGCTCTACAGAGTGAGTTCCAAAACAGCCAGGCCTACACAGAGAAACCCTGTCTTGAAAAACTGAAGTAGAAACCCTAACAAAGGGCAGTAAGCATGCGCTATGCTTCTAGTAATGTTAAGTGCCCTTACACACAGAGGACAATTTATTTCACAATCACTTCCAAGTTTTCTTACCTTTAGGGCTAGTTTCTAGCACCTTATTCTTGTTAACATAGATGGATCCCTTAGGGTATCTTCTTTCTGGCAGACGTTCCCTCTCCTGCTCAGCTGATCCAGCTGTTATGATATAAGGACAATTTTCTTTTTGTAAACTATCAGCATCTAAATCAAGTCTCCGCTTAACTTTTTCAAAACTGTTATCTACAAACTGTTCCTTTCCACAGGACATTGGAGGTGTGTCCATCTGCTGTCTGGAATTCTGGGTTTGCATGAGTAAGGGAGATGGGTGTTTCACATCATAAGATTTATTCAGTTCCATCTGTAAATTGCAGGTGTTCTTTGCTAGCATACTGGCTGACTTGAGTCCACATGCATCTTCCAAGGTTTGACCAGACATACACTGACTGGTGGGTTGCAGTTCGTGCAACTTGGGCACAGCCATACAAGTACCGTCTACTTTCTGGACTCCCCTGTCATCAGGTATGAAGGGATCTTCCATAGCGAAGTGCTCACCAGTGATGTTATTGCCTAACTGATTTCCTAAAGCCTGATGCATCTGACTTGGCTTACCCACAAGCATCTCTCTTGCAGTATCTGACATGGTTTTGGTAGCAGAGACTTTGCTTGAACAAACCCCTGTCAAATCAGTTGGTGACTGGGGCACAATTTCAGATCCATTTGTTGTTTCAGCAGCAGCTGGAGTGATTCTATCCACTGCTTCTTTTCCCTTTGGGCTTAGCTCACAGGCATTCACTGGGTTGTTTATAAGGATGTGACATGCTGATGATGACCGGGAATGCCTTCGATGCATTGTAGGACTCATACTTGGCTCTGGACTAGGTAATTTGGCATATGTACCTGTAAGACTTTTAACTTTATTTTCAGTAACAAAGGTAGGAATAACTTTAAAATCTGACTCAGCATCTGGAACAGTGGGAAGACCAGTTCCTACAGGTAGGTCTGTTTTAGAAAAGCTAGCTAAAACTGATGTGCCCGTGATGCTTGCTTGAGAGGCACCTTGGAGGAGAACATTTGACTTATTAAGGCTTGGTTTGTCAGGGATGGCAGAGCCACACTGCCTGCCTATGGGCACGGGTGGGGCCTTCTCCTTTACACAGTCACTGGCCTTAGCAGCATCATTTTCTTTGTCTGAATGAGTTTCATTAACACTTCTCTTTAAACTACTTCTCAGACTCCGGCTAGACTGTTCTCTTTCCACATATTCCTTTGACCTCTTCATTAGATTCTGAAGGCTCATTATATAGGGATCTGGAGTGACTTCAGCCAAAAATGATGGGTCCTGTTCTTCCTTTTCTAAGAGGGGACCATCAGAAATGACAGTCTCCTGCGAGCTTGCTGAAGAAAGCCTTGGAGCAGCTCCATTTTCTGTCTGCCTGCTTTCTGGACTCTCACACTGCTTCAGAGAACCAGACTCCTCTGAGTCTCTAGGCAGCCCCATCCTCTTAGGGTTTTGTTGGTCCTCATTATTCACAGGCAAAAGTCCAGTTATCTTTTCAAGCTTTACTGAAGTGCAGTGTTCAGTGGGGCTCGGAAAGCCATTTGGAACAGGAACATTCAAGTCTGTGACTTCTGGATTAGAGTAAACGGTTTCTGTCGCCCACTGATCAAAATCACTGGCATTAGGTGCTTTTCTAACCTGAAAAGGGACATTTAAAAGTTATATTTCTTCATTATAAAACAAACAAACAAACAAAGCATTTAGGGTTTTTTGTTGTAGTTGTTTGTTTGGTTTTTAAGACAGGCTCTCTATGAAAACCAGATTAGCCTTGAACTCAGAGATCTTCCTGTCTCTGGCTCCCAAGCACTGAGATTAAAAATGTACTACCCCCACCTCAAAAAAGCCTTTGATTACACAATTTTCTAAAATAAAGTAGAAAGGGAAGGTTTAGAGTTCTGACATTTGAGAGCACAAAGGATCTTTTATGCCTGTTACCTGAGCCCTCAACAGACTCAACCAGGGTTGCTTTAAGTTCAAGACCAGCCTGGACTACAGGATGAAACTACTTGACAAAAGACAAATAAAATACACTTAAAGATCAATTTCTATATTCTTAACTGCAGGGAGATCAAACTACCACAGAAGAAATGTATGGGTTGTCCTAGCCTGTTTACTCACAGGGGAAAAAAAACTTATCTATTCTGAAATAAATATGAATGCACACACATGTATACAATTTATCCACGTTCAGTTTAATCCTGGGATAGAAGCAATGTCTTTAACTTCTTTTTGGTTATATGCTCTTACTACCAGCAACTATTCCTAAGACAAGTCATCACCCACCAATAATGACATGTGCAATAAATGCCAAGGAAGCAGATGTTTTACACAGTTACTTAGAAAACAAAGACAACCTGTTTAAAACATAAATAAAACTCCTGCCTCCCATATGCTTATTCAAGAATCCCCTGAAAATTCTCTATGAGGGGCTGGGAAGATGGCTCATCAGTTAAGACACTTGCTCTTGCAAGGGCACCAAGTTGTATTCTCCCCGCACACACAATGCAGCTCACGATTTGTAACTTCAGTTCTAGATCTAATGCTCTCTTCTGGCCTGCACAGGCACCAGACACACACACGATGTACAGACACACATACTAGCAAAATACAAAAATAAAGTTTTAGCTGGGTGTAGTAGACATACCTCTAATTCCAGAACTCATGAGGAAGAGGCAGCAGGTAGAATTCTATAAATTTAAGGGCAGCGAGGCTACCTACTAAGACCCTGACTCAAAAACGAAACAAAATGAAATTTAAAAAAAAAATCTTTGAGGAGCTTTGGCTTCCTGAGACAACCACCCTGCCTCTACTTTATAAAAGATCTTTCTCTCTGAACCCTCTATGTATACCAGTTTGGGGGGGGGGAGATGTGCCGACTTAAAAACAATCTTCCCAATAATTTGGGGCATTTCTGGAGTAAATAATAGTTCATCCATGTAGTTTATGTTACTAAACGTTACAAGATGTCAACTGGGAACTCAGCTACAAGACCTACTTTAATCAGATCAGTGAAAGTCAGTGAAGACAGCGTGCTGTATGTTTTCAGACAAGTAGGTCAGCAGCTGACACAGTAGGATGAGAATAACTGTGTTCCTCAGAGACCAAGCAGGAAAAAGTGAGAGCTCATTACATCCTGAATACTAAAAATTAGGAGGGGCTGTTTTTATAGGCTTTTGTTTTGTTTTGTTTTGCTTTGCTAGACTATATGGCACTTGAGTTCCACCTTTTAAGTCCCAAGGCACATAATGGTCTCCAGGTACTGTGCAATAAACAGTACAAGTGTACTTGGTGACAATCTCTGGATGAAAATAAACCAAAAGGAGTGCATACGCTTGGGGTCCATGCACATGCTCACGGGCTCAGGTGACAGTGCCTGCTCTGCTATAGAAGCTCATCTGCATAGTTCATGTCTTTAATACTCAACAGCTGTGTTTTTAGTATACCAGTAAAATGTGCCTTAGGTGAGCCAAACTAAATTTAAAAACTTCAACCTATAACTGAATCATACATTGCATAAAGGAGAGAGGCCCTCCAAAAATCTATAGTCCATGAAATCCCTGTCTGTATAAGGAATTCCTTATAGCTGACATTATGTGTGCTTTTCTAAACAGAAAGTTCTAAGACTCAAGAGTAATTTCATTAGTAGACTCTGCTAATAGCAATTTGATCCTCTCCATGGACTAGATCCAGAACACTGCCATTTTTGTTGTAGTAACCATTAAGTCAATAAACTATGGTATATTAACCAATATAGACAGTAGTTAAAATGTGCAAATTAAAATCTACTATCCACACTACACACAACCCCACAGGTAAATGAAGGCAGCAATTAGTTCAAATACCCTAAGGCTCGCTACCCATGGCCATCCAGCAGGAGTCACACAGGCAAACTGCAAACCCCCAAAGTTACAAAAATCCAAAAGTGTTACGTACGGCAGAAATTACTTTTTCCACATAAATCATTGGTGCTTCTTTTTAGTATGAAATGACCCAAACCATAAACAAAATATTAACACAAATCTGAATTAATTTAAATAAAAATAATTGTAAAAGGTGTAGATATTGTTGTTTAAATAATTTAAGTTTCAATCTGGAGATATACATAGGCCAGCCTATATAAATTAATCTAGATGACATTTTTGCATACTTAAAAACAAAATTTTCATACACACACACACACACACACACACACACACACATCTGAAGGCAGTTATTTACTTTATCAAAGAATAAGAAGAAGGTAACACAAGACCACCTATACCCCACCACTCAGTTCACTCTAAGATGACATCTTTGGACACATCCTAAAGAACGTAGAGACGTGACATGTAGCGACAAGGGTAGAAGCTTGAGACTCATGAGAGGTGAGACTCACATCAGCAACTGAGTCTGATTAGTTCAGGGGTTAACTACAATGGACAATTCTATCATCGTTGACACTGAGAATCCAGTGTGTAGTCACAAGACAGACAATAAGCAATTGTATCCAGTGTATAGTGCTACTGTCTAAGGACCCTCTCTGATTCAAGTACTGGGCAGTACTAACAAACAAATGGATTCTCTCCAACAAATTACACTCAAACACATCATAACAATAGGGCACCCTTAGTCAGCTTTTCTGCAAAGCTGTTATCAGTGTTTACTTCTGATGTCTTCATTCCAATCTAGAAGAGTTTACTTTGATGACACACCTGAACATTTTCAAGAATCTCCTGGACACGAGTCAATAAGGCTTTCTTCCGATTAGCCTGCTTTCTTGTTTGCATATCCAGTGCTTTCTGCTTTTCCTGTTGAATCTTCTTTCTCTTCTCAATGGTAAGCTGCAAGACATCATAAACATGCAAATCAATGATAAAAGAATCAAACTGGCCACTTTTGAATCAGAACAACCTAAACCCTGTGTGAAGCATCTGAGCAGTGTCTGGGGTTCGAGGACTTCCTGAGAGTGTCATGCAGAAGTAACCTATATATTAAGCCTCCAGGAGCTCTGCACATATGACCTCTGTATCACTAAATGTAGCTCACCAGCAGCTGAGTCAAGCTCAAAGGAAAAGTACCTCGCTCATTTCTCAAATACTAATGGCAGACAAAATGAGTCTGGAGCTGCTGCTGAAGCTTTTACCTGACAGTTGCTGGCATGAGTGTCACCTCGAATCTCCAGCTTCTACTCTTGCCACTACATCCTTTAGGATGTGTCCAAAGATGTCACTTTAGAGTGAACTGAGCGGGCTAGAATGGTCTGTGTTACTTCCAACCACTGTGCTACCACATTCATTACAGAGTGCTATCAGAAAGTGGGGACCTTTTAATGCTATATAACAAAAAGAAATTTAGGAGATTTAAAACTTTCCAATTTAAAATATGGTCACACTTAAAAATAAGATAAAATTGACTATGACGATAAATATACCTTTTCTACTATCCTCTATTCTCTTACTCCTTGCCAGAGAAAGAGCATATCATTCTTTTTAAAAACTACAAATGGTTAACATTTACATATACTGAATGCCAGCTATGATCCAGGGACAAGCCTAAGCATTTTATTTATATGTATCCATTTCATTCCCAAGAAGCATTATGAGCATTATTGGCACTCACTGTCTGTATTCCTATTTTAACAGTTAATGAAACGGACCACGGGTTCTGGGTTCTGCCCAGCAGGAGAATAGCAAACTGATTTAAGCGGAGGCCAAGATTCCACCATCCCAGCAGCCTCTGAAAGCTCTTTGTGAGGAGGGCAGGACAGCCTTCCAGGCTTGTACTTATAGATCTACCTTACTCACCTTGGTGAGTACATGAAATTTATAATGGACGTAATTAAAGTCCATTATTAATGGACATTTGGCTTGATAATTAATCTTTTTTGTATTTTCTGTTTTCGAGACAGTTTCTCTGTGTAAAAACAGTAGCCTTGACTGTCCTAGAACTCACTTTGCAAACCAGGCTGGCCTTTGTAAAGAGCTCTGCCTCCCAAATGCTGAAATTAAAGGAATGTGCCACCACACCCAGCAATCTTTTGCTATTTTAAATGATATTGCTATAACTTGTCCATTTTTATTTGAACACATCTATAAGAAATTCTTCCTGAATACAATTGCTGAGTAGAGTTACAAACACTTACATTTTGATGAACACTACCAAACTGCTTGCCAAAAAATACCTTCTTGATAAAAGTGTATTAAACATTCATTGTCCTCACATCATGAAAACATGAAGTCCTATGAGATCTTTGCAAATCTAGTAGGCAAAAAATGCTCACTTGTTTCTATTGTGTTTCTGTGATTATAAAAAACATTAGACATCTCATCAGCTGCTTATAAATCTTCCATTTGCTCTTAAGTGAGCTGCATCAGTTGTTCACTAGATTTTAAAAGTTACTTTAAAACAAATAAGGGAGCTGGAGAGATGACTCCGGTTTGGAGCATAGTTCAAAGCTCCTCTGTGGTCTGTCTCCAGTTCCAGAGGGTCTGAAGCACTCTTCTGGCCTCTTCCAGCACCTACACTTATGTGCACACATGGTTAAGAATGGAAGAAATATTTCATAAATAATTCTAAGCTTACCAGTGGAGAAAGTACAGCCACCCCATGGAAACGGATGAGTGAGACACTTTCTGCCTGAGCGGGCAGGAAGCCATCTGTGGACAGTGATGCTTCCTGAGCTCGGGCGAGCGCTTTCTCACAAAACTCCTCATATTCCTCCATCTTCCCACCACACACTAGAATAAAGAAAACTGCTCTTAGTATTGTGCTGACAAAACACAAAGTATTACCTATGAGCACTGGAATATTAAAATGCTTCCTGGAATTTTCTGTTTGTGCATGTTAAGGCTTCATTTTGATGCCATGGGCACCAACTGACTTAGGCAGAAGTGAAAACAGAAAGTCTCCTGGCTCTGGATATTTTCTTAATTAACTTTATTTTATAGTTGAAAGCCTGAAAGGTCACTAAGCAACTTCAAACAATCAGCCCAGCAATTTCACAAATTCTAGAAGACTTTAGGGTTATGAAAATACCAGGGAACCAGAAGGATTAGCCAGCCTATGCCTTCTTTTTAACATGTGCTAAGTATTTACTGATTGCCTGTTTTGCATAACATTTGCAACCCTAGCTCCAGTAAGGCAAGGGAAAATAGCAAAAGGAACATTATCATCATCATAACAAGCTAGGGACCCAGTAAAATATGGAAAATGAATGTCCAAAACAATCACGTCCCTCAAATGTTTGTGGTTAAGGCAAGTAACTAGTTAACAAAGACTCAACAGGAAAATTTAGTCCATGATGTGGGCCATGCAGACATAAAATAAGAAGGGATGTGGTGGGCTGCTGGGCCTCTAATGACTTGAGTTACACAACATATAAATTCAAACTAGACAGTTAAGGAAAAAACAGCACAGATAGAAATGAAGAAAAAGCGCTCAGGGCTCTGGGCCACAGAACTTCCCTCTGTTCTGTGGCTTCCATTTGTCCAGTCTGTTCACAATAAGATCCAACTTCAAAGAAATACCTGCTTCTCTAGAAAGCCGAGATCATTTTGCATGTTTACGTTCACTTTTTAGACACAGACTAAGAAGCAACAAAACACTTTCTGGTACAACTGTAACAGCTTGCATCACGGTATCTTAACCAATTTCCAGTAGATGAGAAATAAGAAAAGTCTCAATAAGTCCATTTCTACTAAACTACTTTTATTAAAGGGAGTACAGATGATGGTGTATAATTTTTGGGCTTGTGCACAGAAAGGAAGAAACTCAAAAGTCTGGGAAAGTTAAGGACAGAAATTGCCTTCCTTAGTTCTACTTTTCTTCCAACAGCATCACAGAGATGTCTCATTGTTGCAGAAAGTTATCTGCCTCCCTCGAGTGGTCCACGCATACCCTATACACTGCCAAGGTACAGTAACAGAGTAATGTACCATATGACGATGAATTGGATATTCAAGCTCTGGTGACCATGTGAGACTGGAGAAAGTTCCAGATGGTCTAGAGCATGACTGGACCTTCCTACCCTTCAGTTTCAGCTTACATGCCTGTCCTCAAAAAGGCTTCTCCAATCATCCCATCCTAATTCCCCTGCCTGGATTACTATATCACCCTGATGTTTCCCAGTTTCTCAAGTACTTACCACTATCTGAAATGATCTCGGTTATTTCCTTGAGTTTTGTGTATCTTCTTCCACCAAAATGTAAGCTCCATAAGAACAGGTACCCTCTCAGTCTTGCTCAATGAATCCCCATGACACAGAATGGTATCAGCACACAGTAGGCACTTAATACAATTATTGAATAAATTAATTAGGGCAAATAGATCAAGCAATGCAAAGCAAGACAAGCAGAATGAAGAGAATTCTGAGAAGGGCAACTTAAAGAACAACTCTATTCTCAGAGAAACAGGTACCTCTCAATTGCCAACGTAGTTATTAAAAAGAGTCCAGATTCTACAAGTGTGCAAGAGGGCACTACATTTCTCACACCAGTTACCACTTGCAAGCAAGATTTATTTTAAAGGAGTCTTGATGACAAGGTGATCCCAACTACAAACCTGCCACCCCATACTTTAGCATCAGGCATTACTGGTCTATGGTCCACTTCCATTCACACCCGCCTCAGCAGGTCCAGGCATGCCTTTTCCACTCCATTTATACCTAGTTACAAGTGACCTTTGTCCAGTGACAAAGGCAAACCCTATAGCTTCATGGCTCCTATCTGCTCATTCATAACCAGTACTCAGAAATGTCACTGAAAGGAAGCCCAAAGGTAATACAACTTCCAAGCTGGCTGAACAAGTCTCCACAAATACAAAAACTTCCTATAGAGTCTGTAAAGGGAGAAAAGATACGTTATTTAGGAACACACTAGCTGTACATTCATGGTAAGTTAATATTGTCCCTGTGCCCCACCATCTACAAGACGGGGCTCTGTCTCAAAGTGATTTTTGATTTTTGAGAAAACAACGACCTAAAAGCACAGACAGCAATCAGCAGTACTCTGTAGGACAAGTAAAAGGCATTAATAAGTGGGAGCTGCTTTCCAAATGGAGGATATAATGGTGTTTTTATCACCTGCGTGTGAACTTTTGGAAAAAAGAGGCAATGTTTGTTTTTTCTTGAGACTCAAATGTGACTTGAAAACATGAGGTGGGGACAAGGATTTTCTCACCCAAATCCATCTCTTAGAGTAGGAAGTAGCAAAGGATGAGAACCACCTATTGGCATCAAGGGTGCTAGCTTCATTATTCTCCTGCCGATGCCCTAGAGTGGCAAAGATGCAGCAAACAGCGCTCCTAGGGCCTTTGGTTGTGGTAACCAATATTAGAAATGGTCAGTGCACACCCTAGGACGCTTCCATCTCCTCCACTAAGGGAGAAGCCCAAGCTTTTCCGGCACCAAGCAGAAGCCCCGTGCCCTGTGACTACTCTTCGGCGCAGGATGCTTCACTGGGCAGAGCCAGCATCCAAGCATCCCCTAGAAGTCCTCCCCCACTCCGCCCCCCTCCCCCGACCCCGGTCCTCAAGTCCCACCTCCCCATTCCCGGTGCCTACAAGGGCTCGTGACCGAGGGAAACCAAGTCCGGTCCGGAACGCCGGCCTTCTGTCCCGCGGAACAGCAATGCTGCCTCCCCGGTCTCAGCTCAGCATGGACCCTTAGAAAGACGAGCCCAGCCCTAAAGCACACACCTGACAGCCACTGCCGGGTCAGCTTCTCTGCCCGTGGACCAGCCTCCTCAATAAGCAAAGGCCTCAGTCGGTTCAGATACAGCGCATCTGGGTCCTCCGCCTTCTCCTCCTTCTCCTCCCCGCCATATTACGGGTCCCTCAGGCGGCAACGCGGGATCCTGGCAACCGCTGTCGCCGCCACCAGCTCAACTCCACCCCTCAGAGCCGGTACTTCCGGTGGCTGTTTGGCGGGCAGTTGAAGCGGTTGGGACTCCATAGACTACGATCCCCAAAGTGCATTGCGGCGCACCAGCAATTGCTCAATGCTCTTTACGCAACCGAGATGCACACTGGGAAGAGTAGTCTTCACTGCAAACTAAGGGGCTTTAATTATAAATTACAATAGAAATTCTCCTCAGTGTCTAAAAGCCCCAAAAGTGTTCCTTAAAGTTGTCGGATATTTTTGTTTGTCTGTCTGTCTGTATAGAAATAGCCTCTTCCTGTTTGGTCGGTGGAAAATGTACAACATTCACCAATGTTTTCTCTATAAATGAAAAAATGCTGCTGAATCTCAGACGCCAACACAAAGCCTTAATATATCGGCACTCGTTTGCAGATCAGTTGCAGGGAGTGTCCAGAGAAAACGGTAACAGGTTCAAGTTGGCAGAAAAAAAATTACACAAATATTTTTTGTTCTTATCTAATTACCACCAGCTTTTTTGATTCAATGGCACCATTCCCATTCTGAGCTTTACCCCCTGCCCCGTACTTATTTTTGTATGCGTATACAGAGAGTTTAAAGAGCCTACCACCAGTGGCTGTGAGGCGTAACTGAGAAAACTCTTATATAGCACCTGGTACAAAAATCTCTCCTAGGAGGAAAGGGTGGACTAGAGAGATGTTTAGTCACTGAAATGTTCTCCACACAAACATGAGGACCTGAGTTCAGAGCCTGAACACTCCCCTAAAAAGGCTGTGGGTCCTGACTAGAAATTATACTTGTCAGCCCTGGGAATGTAGAAACAGGAACTCACTGAAGATCACAGGTCAGCCATTCTAGTCGATCAGTGAGCTCCAGTTTCAGAGAGACCCTGCCTCAAGAAATAGACTGAGAAAGATACCAAACACCCATCTCTGGTCTCCCTATACATATGTACATGTATACATATATATCTCTCTATCCATATCTACAACCATGCCCCCCCCCCAAAAAAAGTAGGAGATGTAAGAAGTGGAGGCAGAGGAACCATGGAATGAGAGATCAAGAGCAGAGCTCTGTCCCGTCAACACAATCCCATTGAAATAGACACTGAGATGCAGAGACAGTGAGCTCTCAGGCAAAGGCTTTGACAGAGGCAGTTCCTCAAGAAGGGGATGGATGGAGTGAGGGACAATGTTGACAGAGACTCTTGTACCCCATAGTAGTGAGTGAGCCCTGAAATGGAGTCCAGGGTCCAGCAATGTTCTGTTAACCTTGAGGACAATATATGGTGGGGTTTTTGGGGGGTCCAGCTTGTAGCTTAATGATAGACTTGGGGACATCTGTATAGTATAAGGATGTTGATCAGCTATCCTATCTGACTTAAGCAGACTTCTCTGCTATTGTATCTCTCTGCTCTACCTCCCTCCTCATTTCCAGTCTCCCTTCGGTCTAAACTGCCGGTCTGTCCTTCTGCCCCAGCTCAAACCGGCAGCTCTTTATTATGCAAAATAACCACACACCTTACTCTTTAATTGACATTGAGAAGGTCCGGGTTCTGTGACCTTCAGCAAGGCGTCTTGCCTTTTCTTTTGGGGTAGATAAGGAAGAGTCAAACATTTACTTAACCTGCTAGCTTGGCGCACAGGCACCGAGATTAAAAACTGAGAATACAGAGAAACATTTTTGTAGCCGATGTGTGAGTTATCCCAACAATGAGTTATTTAAGCGTAGACCCGGAACTCCAGAGAGCCTCACTGCCTCCCATATGCTGGGGTTATAGGTGTGGGCTACCATTCCAATCTGAGAGTGAAATCTCTTTTAAAGAAATCTCTTCTTCCTGTTTTTATTTGTTTGCTTGGTGGTTTTGTTTTGTTAGTTTTAGGGGAGTTGGCTTTGTTGTTGTTCGGTTGGTTTAATTTTTGTTTTTCTTTTTAAATATTTATTAATTTATTTTTTACTGTCTTTGCTTTTAAGATTTTATTTTATTTATACAAGTACACTGTAGCTGTCTTTAGACACACCAGAAGAGGGCGTCAGATCCCTTTACAGATGGTTGTGAGCCACCATGTGGTTGCTGGGAATTGAACTCAGGGCCTCTAGAAAGATCAGACAGTGCTCTTACGCTCTGAGCCATCTTGCCAACCCTAGTTTTTGTCTTTCAGGGTTTCTCTGTGTAGTCCTGGCTGTCCCAGAACTTGCTCTGTTGCCAAGCTAGCTAGTTAAACTCAGAGATGTGACTGAATGTTGGGATTCAAGGCATGTATCACCATGCCCAACTCTCCTCTTAAGAATTTTTTTCTTATATAAAAAAATAGATCAAGTCTGGCACATGGCACAGTTAAGTGCTTCCCGATAACATGAGGATGGGTTTGATCACCAGAATCCACTTTAAAAAGCTGGGTTTTGGTGACACACTCTTGTGATCTTAGTGCTGAGCCGGTGGAGACAGGTGAATCAGGGACTTACTGACCAGCTAATCTAGGCTACTTGGAGAAGCTGCAGTCTAGTGAAAGAATCTATTGCCAACAAAAAGTGGATGGTGCCTGAGGAGCAACACCCAGTGATGTGCTGTGACCTCTATTTGCAGGTGCAAACATCTGCATGCTGGTCCATGTAAACACACACACACAGGAGCACAGAGATAGACAGACAGATCCGACAGATAAAAGCAGGGAGATACAGACAGAGAATGTGAATGTGTTATCTTTGGAGATTTCATGGTTATTCTGAATCCAGTGGGTTTTGTCCCTGAAATAAGGGGAGAAGAGGGGACTGGAGAACTGGCTCAGTGAAATGAGGAATGGAGAAAAGTGGTTAACAGCACTGACTGCTCTTCCAGAGGTCCTGAGTTCAAATCCCAGCAACCACATGGTGGCTCACAACCATTTGTAATGAGATTTGATGCCTTCTTCTGGTGTGACTGAAGACAGCTACAATATATTTATATATAATAAATAAATACATCTTTTTAAAAAAACGAGGAGACAATAAATGAGATGATAAATGACAAGAGACAAATATATTTCTACTCGCAGTCAACAAGGAAAGGAAGGAAACACGTATTTTTACTTTTATAGACTATGAATTAAGGGCTTAAGAATCCACCCATCTATGGGCCCCCCTTTTGCTTCAGAAAGGTCATATAAAGGAGAATTCCTAGAAAGAAACTGTTTGCTAAAGCTGATTGACTGATAATAATAATGACAGTTTCTTTTCCATTTTTTTTAATTTTTTTTTTAAATTTGTTTGACTAGTTGGTTTTTGGTTTTCCAAGACAATTTTTTTTTTTTTTTTTTTTTTTTTTTTTTTTTTTTTTTTTTTTTTTTTTTTGTGAACAGCCTTGGCAAACTCACAAAGATCCACCTGCCTTTTCCTCAAGTGTTGGTATTAAAAGTGGGTGCCACCATGCCCTGGAACAGTTTCTCAGTTACAGTTTCTCTTGGGCTATCTTGAGCTCCCTAAAGCACCATTCCTTACCCAGTTCTGAGTCAGGTCTAACACCCTGACAAACATTAAAGAAAAAAAATGAACAAACAAAAGACCTTTAAAATGTATTAACTTGGATGGCTCAGGGGCTAAGAGCACTGAGTTCAAATCCCAACAACCACATGGTGGCTCACAACCATCTGTAATGGGATCTGATGCCGTCTTCTGGTGTATCTGAAGACAGGGACAGTATACTCATGTATATCAAATAAATCTTTTGAGAGAGAGAGAGAGAGAGAATGTATTAACAAAACCCTATGTGAGAAAGCTAACATAACCCCTGAGGCCTGCAGATAAGATTTTTCAGCCTGCTGAAACTGATCACTTAATGTTTCCACTAAGGTTTTGTTTTTTTTTAATTTTTCAATTTTTAATTTTAAAAAATGAAAATCTTTTAAGTGAGTACACTGTCACTGTCTTCAGACACACCAGAAACTGCTTCTACATTGGAACATTGTATTTGTGGAGACCTAAATATACACTCCTGGGCTAGTCACTCGGATCTGGCTCCGGAAAGGGCTCAGAGCTGTGGTTCTTTACCACAGCTGCAAGTGACTGACGCAGCTTGGTATCATTGCTCCTTTACTCCCCCTCGTTTCTTCATCAGTGAAATAGGATCCCATCTAAATTCCTTCCAGGTTAGGAGTCTGATTGTGCCTGGAAAAGCAGTCTAAAGTCAACAGAAACCAGGCTCCTGATAGATAGAATGCCTATCTCCAGCAAGGCCACTGTAAATCAAGGTGTGTATGCGGTGCTTGCCAGCACAAGCCTTGCCTGGCACACAGCCAAGTGTCAGGGGTTAGCAGAACTGTCACCTTTGGGAGTGGCAATGGAATGTGGGCCAGGGACGCCCTGCTGGAAGCGCTGCCCCTGGATCCTTTCCAGAGACCTCTACTCAGGTGAAAACAGGATTCTCGACCTCACAACAGGGAAGATTTTGAGGCTGAGCCAATATGAAACAGAACTGGAGTTTACTAGGAGGAGTTTACTGTGTATATGTGTTTTAGCGGATCTCCTTACATTTTAGGTAGTTCTAAGAAATTTTTCCCTACCCTCTTTTTTTTTTCCAATAAATTAGGTATTTTCTTTTACATTTTTATTTTATGTGTGTGTGTTTGTATGCATGTATGTTTATGCATCACGTATGTACAGTGTCTGCGTTCCTTCTAAGCTCCAACACACAGTTACCTGGCAACAGCCAGGTATGCCTGACTCACTATAAAAGGGGATGTTCCCTCCCTCCTCACTGTCTTATCTTATCCTCTTGCTTTCTTACTCCCTCCCCCTCCTACTCTCCCTCCCTCCCTCCTCTCTCTCTCTCTCTCTCTCTCTCTCTCTCTCTCGTTCTCTCGTTCTCTTGTTCTCTGCCTCTACTCCCTCAATTCCCCTTCCCATGCCCTAAATAAACCCTATTTCATATTATATCTATCATGGCTGGTACCTCAGGGAGAAGGAATCTCAGCATGGGCCTGCAGAGGCCCTTTCCACCTCACCACATCATACATGCCCTGCCTGTTCTCTTCTCTTTTATAAAATACAACACACAGTGCCCACCGTGGCCAGAAGAGAGCATCAGAGCCTCTGGAGTTAAATGAGTTACCATGTGGTTGCTGGGGCTTGAACTCGGTTCCTCTGGAACAGTTCTCCAGCCCAATAAATGAGATTTAGGGTGGCTCTCCATGCACGCTGGGAAGAACCACAATCCTTAAGATAAAACCATGAGTCACAAAGGTCACACAAGGAGGTTAATGCATTTTTACCGTCAATGAGATTCTCAGAAAATCACAGGTTTGCAAACAGAAAAGGAGAAAAGCCATATATCATCAGACCCTTAGCTAGGTTTGCTGTTATTTGAACATTCTAACCTGAAGCATCTCTGTATAAAAGGAATGTGGGCTACACATGCTGGAATTCTTGTGTCTTAAAGTCAAGAGACTTTATTCACACTTCTGGTAGGGTCTCTTTTTTCCTTCCCACATCTCCTTAATTTTTCTTGTTCAAAGGGAAGGCACTTTTCACTAAATGAAGACATGTGTCTTATTGGAACAGCTATTGCAGGAATGAAGGTATCCCAAAGAGACACTTGTTTTATTATTTTGGGGCATGGACTCCAGGAAATGGATTTCCTCAGGAGTCTGTTTTTGAGGGAAGGAGAAGGCTTAGAGCCTGTGGCCAGCATTGAAAGAAACTCCTCTTTTCTTTAAGTTCAGACGGTTCTGAAAGTTCAGGACCTTCAGAACAGATTGGAACTAAGTGGTAAATGATGGGCGGGCTTCTTGTTAAGCATGCCTCTTGCCCTCCACTTAGAACTAAACCTCCTGTCAGAACCCTGAAAACGGACTTGTGGGTGTGTTTCACTTGACTTCTTCCCCGTGTGTCGATTTCTCTGCTTTTTATTATTTGATTAGTTCATTGAGCATAGTTTATTACAGCTCCAAGGTAAGCCTAGATTATTGCAGGCCCTGGCTTTCACCCACAACTCTAGAAACACTATTGACGCATCTTGAATAAGCAGGTTAAGCATCCTGTTCCTTTAAAATCCCCAAGCCTTTAAAATCCCTAGAGGTCAGATACAAGGTCACTAAAAAAAACTTGGCAGTATCTCCCTCCTTCTACTGAATCTGAAGGTCAAGATTGAAGTCCAGTCCTCTACGCACTTAGCCCTGAGCGCCCTTGGAACCCAGGCCTGGGGCCTGGGCCTGCCCCTGTTGCCATGACAGCGGTTCCGGCCCCCCAACGCTGGAGCTCCGGGACTCTGATTGGCTGGAGGGCGGGCTCTTTCTCGAGATGGGTCCGCCGCCGCCATTGTGCAGTGCTGCTCCCAGCGGAGGGTTCCGGCTGTGGCCAGTACCTCGGCGTCTACGCGTCGCCCGGCAGGTCCGGGGCTCCTGTCCGTGCCGGTGCAGGCGCCGGCATGTGGCTGTGGGAGGACCAGGGTGGCCTCCTGGGCCCCTTCTCATTCGTGCTGGTGCTGCTGCTGATGGTGACGCGCAGCCCCTTCAACGCCTGCGTGCTCACCGGCAGCCTCTACATCCTGCTGCGGTTCTTCAGCTTCGAGCCGGTGCCGTCCCGCCGGGCCCTGCAGGTGCTCAAGCCCCGTGACCGCGTGTCCGCCATCGCCCATCGCGGCGGCAGTCACGACGCGCCCGAGAACACGCTGGCGGCCATCCGGCAGGTGAGCCCCGCGCACGCCTCGGGCCTGCTCCGTCGCTGGCATCTCTCCTCTGCATCCCAGCCCCACACCCCAACCCAATTCAGCTATTTCTAGAATTCCGCGGATACTTGTAAGACTTGGTATGTACCAGACTCTGGAGTGGCAGCCAGGCAAGACTACTTTGACAGGGCTTCCATCTGGGTTGGGAGAGATAACACCGTGGGGGCTACTTTAGGGTGGGGCAGTGCATTATGTAGCACAAGTAGTTTTCTGTGAACTAGATATTTGTGAACTGGAACTAGAATTACAAGGTTGGAATCCGTGGGAAGTGTTTCAGGATGCTGATGGCAAGTGCAAAGGTCCTGAGGTGAGGCTTATGATGGAATGGTAAGGTAACGACGCAACGGGCTTATGTTTGGTGCTGGCTTCGAGGAACAGAACAGAATTTAGTGTGTGGGTGAGTAAGATATGAACCAGGTCAAATAGGTTCCTGTTAGTAAATGGGGTTTCTCTCTCTTCTTCGAGACAGGGTTTTTTATAGTCCTGGCTGTCCTGGAACTCACCAGCGTGGCCTCAACAAAGATCCACCTGCCTCTGGTGGGATTAAAGTGCAGGGACTAAAGACATCCACCACCACCTAGCAAGATATCTAAATCACCCTTATCACAGGGTGTGTTTCTGTCCTCTACATTACTGGGATATTATCTTTATCATTATCTTTATCGCCTCTCTCCAAATACACCTTCCTCACAGTCAACAACCCTGGCAGCCAGACTCCTGCCAATATTTGCCTTCCTTGCCCACATGGCACCTGGAAGAATTTTAATAGCCCTTGGAAGTCTCCTGTTTTCAGATTAATGTCAGCTTGCATGGCAAGAGCACTTCAGTGGATTATGCCCTTGTGTGTACTGCAGTCAGCCTTCATACATGCTGGCCTTTGATCTGTGGATTCAATTGTAGGCCAAGAAATGGCATTAAAGACCTGGGTGGTATCACACCTTAACTGCTTACGTAGCTAGTTTGCTTTAGCGGTAAGAGCCAGAGACTTGGCATTAGAGGGATAAATGCAGTCACTACATCTTGTTCCCTTTTCTTTGTTTTGTTTTGCTTTGCTTTGTTGGTTCTTGGAGACAGGGTTTCCGAAGCCTCACTGTCCCAGAAATGGCTGTATGCCTCCCTAGTGCTAGGATGAAAGGCATGCACCCAGGTGGAGTACCCAGGTGGAGCCGGAGCCGGGTGATTGGGGAGCTAGTTCTAGAGGAGGGATGGGCACAGGGTGGGCAAAGAGGATAGCATTTCAAATGTAAATACAGAGAGTATCTAATAAAAAAACTTAAAAAAAAAAAAAAGAAAGGCGTGCACCGTCGTATTTGATCTTTTAGACAATTGTACATCCAGTTTCTCATTTCTTTGAGACCTAGACTAGGTAGGGGAGACTGTGACTCCAAGACAAACACAGCTCCACCCAGGATAAGGCCTTCTGATTGGACGCCTTGATGCTCATTGGCAAAGATTAGAATAGTTTCCAGGATATTTGAATGTGGGCTATTTTCTTTGTCCAGCTTAAGTAACTTGCTTATTATCCAACTAACAGCTGTAACAAAGAAAATACAGAGCAAGTAGGGCACCCTCCTCTCAGCTCTAACCTCAGTTTCCCCCATGTATTTGTAAAGGAAAAAGGACAGTGGTGTCCCTGAAGTAGGTGCTGGGGAGACGGGGACTGATTTGTACACAGCAAAGCCTAGTGAGACTCCATGTGGGAGCTATTTCCAGGAATCTAAGGATGGCTTGATGTCATCTGGAATAAAGAATTAAATCTGGGAGAAAGTCAGTAGGAGAACAGTCTTTGAGTTAGCGGAGGGCACGTGTATGTGCACTGTCAGAAGACAAGCACATGATGGTCATTGGCTTCTTTTCTGCTTACTGTTACATAAATTACCATTAAAGAATTACTCGATTTCTTCCGCCTTCCGTCTCTGCGACTCTCGCAGAACTCCCAGCCCCGGCATGTTGGGCCAGAGTAACAGGAGGTTCACCACCTCCGTGGTCCGTCGCAGCCACTATGAGGAGGGTCCGGGAAAGAATTTGTCATTTTCAGTGGAAAACGAGTGGCGGTTACTGGTCATGATAACCGTGTACTTTGGATCTGGATTTGCTGCTCCTCTCTTTATAGTGCGGCACCAGCTACTTAAAAAATAAGGGTATTCATTCCTTTAACAGGTAATTGAATGAAGAATGTTTAAGAGATTTAAGAAAATTGGATTAAACTCTTGAACTCTTATACTAGAAAAATGTAAATAAACTAATGCCTCTTCTGAAATGAAAAAAAAATTACTCAAAGTTAACTGAGCTCACAGAGTTTCTGAGTATTCCTTGGCACTGGAGTTTGGCCAAGATTATGTTTGCCTGGGTATCAGTCATCAGTCACATTAAGTGAGGAAGCTTCACGTGTGGAGAATACACTTGTGTCATTGTGTTGTGTCATAGGGAAGTAGGGCAGAATTCTCAGTATGATGGACACATCGGAGGGAAGATGACAGTGTCCCCAGCATTGCAGCAGATGGTTCCTGGCCTGAAGAGGAAATGAAACGTGGCAGTTCGGCCGGCTGGACTGGCAGGTCATTGTAGGCCATCTTTTTAGCTATGCCTGACCTTAGCTGCCAAGAGCACACGGCAGAGGACAGGGCTGTGACCTCCCTTTTGACTCGAAAAGCCAGGATTTCCATCAGATTCAGTTTTGTTCGGTCCTTTACTTCCCTTTGTATATTTGCAGCTCAAAATTTGTAGTTTTAGACTTTCTACTCGATCCAAAGCTGTTCTGACTAGCAACTGATAAGTCTCTGGGAGGAAATAAGCTAGTTACACCAGAAAACTAGTTAAATGTGGAATGAATGTATTTAAAAAAAAAAAAAAAAAAACAGCTGGGCGGCATACACCATTAATCCCAGCACCCTGGAAGCAGAGGCAGGCATAGCTCTGTGAATTTGAGGCCAGCCTGGTCTACATAGAAATTTCCACCACAGAAAAATCTACATAGAGAGAGGCTGTCTCAAAACAACACACCCCCCCAAAGAAAAAAAAGAAAGAAAGAAAAAAGAAATGCCACAAAAATAGGCCGGAGAGGAGGCTCAGCAATTAAGAGAGTAACGTTCTCTTACAGAGGACTGCAGCTCCAGGTGATCTCCCTCTGGCTTCCACAAAGACCTGCACCGGCATGCACACACACTTAGAATTAAATGTTTTTTGTAACGCCCACCAGTGACCCGCCCTCCCAGGCCGTGACTTTTTCTCTCTTCCCCTTTCTCAGGGCCCTGCTCTCTCTAGACAGTGTCTAGGCTTCAGGTACTTGAACATCCAGCTTCGAATTCCTCCAAATTCCTCCCAGTCAGTACAGGTGGAAGGAAGGCTGGCCTCCACAAGGCTAATGCAGCTGTTTGCTGGTGTTCGAAGATTTGTTGGTTCTGCTGGTCAGTCTGCTTGCCAGTGGCCTGATGTTGGCCAGCTCTTATTGTACTTGCCTGGTGGCCAATGCAGCTGGAGGCACCCCATTCTTAGATAGTAGCATTCAGCCTAACACACACGCATACACACGCATGCACATGTGCACAGAATCAGCAGCACTTATTGTGAGCATAGGAGGAAGCTGAGCATTGAGGCTAGGGTGAATCTACACTAGCTATAAGAAAGGGAGTAAGCTTGAGTATCAGTAAGGATTTTCTTCTACCTCATTGTCTCCTTCCTACCTGAGGCCTTTGCTTTGTGTTTGCTGTTTCTCCTGCGAGGAAGAGTCCTCCCTTGGATATCTTCTTGTTCGAGCCAAGGGCAAAGCAAGTTATGTGTGGTCATCTGCTCTCAGAGACTCTGTTTTCTGAATAGCCTTTGTCGGGTTTGTGGATTTGTTTTTGTTTATTGGTTGATTTGATTTGGTTTTAATAAATTGTTTAAAAGACAAAAAGGTAGGTGTAGTGGTAACATCTAATCACAGCTCTGAGGCTGAGGCAGGAGGACTGTAAGTTCAAGAGCATTTCAAACTACATGGTGAGATCCTGCCTCTAAAAACCAAGGACAGAAGGAATGAATCAGTGTCTAAGATGTGGGACTGCATCCCCAGCACTATAACACACAAACACACACATACACACACACACACACACACACACACACACACACACACGGGGGGGGGGGGAGACAAAAGTTATCTTCATTCATACTAGTGCTCTTGTTAAAAGACTGTCTCACCTTATTTGTGTTGTAACTAAATAACCCTAGTGAAGAAAAGTGCAATTTAGTATGTCTAGAAATAAGGATATTGTTTGTGTTGTAGGGAAAGAAATTTGTGGTATATACTGAGTTATGATTTTATGTTATAAAACATAACCCATGTTGATGTATGCTATATTTCAACTTTAACTTAAGGTTATATCTTATATATATCTTTAATATATAAGGCATGTCACCAGTGTAGACATTTGTTAGAATGATGATCATTGAACTTGTCTTTCTTGTCATAATAGCTTGTGAGGAATGACAGCTCTGAGCTGGGTCCCAAGCTCCTCACAACTCTGTGGAGCATCATAGAGGTGCCATTTAATGACATTGAGGCTAGAATACATAGAAACTCAACCTAGATGATGTAGCTAGGGGTGGAATTAGGATTGAGTGGGTTTCGTGGTCACATGAGTGAAACTGAAAGAATATGTAGAAAGCCTCCACCCTTAAATAAGGTGGTAGATCAAATTCATTACTTTTGAAATTAATGCTTAAAGGGTCAAAGTACTTAACCATGGTAAACCTGCCTTGGTGTTTGTCAGAGAGGGTGAGGCTAAACCAACACGATTCTGATTGATTTTGTTTAGGCTGGAATTGTGAAATAGCTGAGTGACAGGGAACAGCAGTCACCAGCCTTTCCAAGTGGGCAAAGGGTAGAGTTTGTCTAAATAATCAAAACCACCATAGCCAGAAAAAACTTGGTGTCAGAAATCTCCACATTCTCCTGCTGTGATGATGAGAAGAGGAAGGCTGGACCTTTCTAAGGACTTGACCAGTGTGAGGCAGAGGCAGCATTAATACCCGGGAGACAAGTTCATCTGGGGAGTGGCCTGGAAGAGGAAAGGGACAAATCTGTAAGGACATCCGTGCACTTGACAGCCATGTGCTTTTCTTTCAGGTTTAGCTATAAAATGGTATCTGTAGCTGTTGACATTGATATTGCTGATGTTTTTGTTAAGGCAGCTAAGAATGGAGCAACAGGCGTGGAGCTGGACATCGAGTTCACCTCTGATGGCGTTCCTGTCTTGATGCACGATAACACAGTAGACAGGACAACAGACGGGTCTGGCCGACTGTGTGACATGACATTTGAACAAGTTAGGAAACTTAACCCTGCAGCAAATCACAGACTCAGGTGAGCCACTGCATTGTTACACAGGCCCTTTAGCCATCACTGGTAAGTTACAGGTAGGCACTGGCACCTTCTAAGTATGTCTGTTCCAGGAGAGTTTTTCTTTCCAACTTATACCTAAATAGTAAGCACACACCAGCAACAACAGAAGCATCATGTGTACACTTCACCATTTGCATCCTGGGGTATCTGGCTGCTGCAGCATTCTCAGGATAGTCCTGCCTATGTTCTGGGCACTGAGACTTACTCGCTGACATCCTTTCAATTGGAGTCAAAGGCTTAAAGCAATGGCTTGTCAGTGCGCCTGCTTCAGATCCACCAACTCATTTTTTAAGGTGGTCAAATGATGATTCGCTGTTAACCAACTCACTAGATCTTGCATCAGACGTGTGAGGAATTGTAGAATGTAAGGAGTAGAAGACTCCTAGTAAGCTCCAAAGTAGCACCGTCTCATCAACAGCAATATTCTGATCCCGCATGGTCCAGGGCAAAGGCTGTTAAGATCTTGGCAGGGACTGCACAACTGAAGAACTGACTTATTTACTTAAGTGGAGATAAATATTTACACTTAAAAGCCATAGGGAGCTACCACGTAATTACATTAATTTTGCTTACATAAAATTCTGGAAAAGCTAATGATCTACTTAAGAGTCAACAATAAGTTCATATAAAACCAAGATTAATGACTGGAGAGATGGCTCAGTGGTTAAGAGCACTGTCTGCTCTTTCAGAGGTTCTGAGTTCAATTCCCTGCAACCACATGGTGGCTCACAACCATCTGTAATGGGATCCAATGCCTTCTTCTGGTGTGTCTGAAGACATCAACGGTGTATTCATATAAATAAAGTACATCTTAAAAAAAAAAAAAAAACAAGATTAGAGTCTTGGTATTCTAGTTTCAATTGAAAAATCATGAACCCACCATACTGTTTCTGGTTGTCCTTCATGTCTCTTAACCCTGTAAATCTGGGAAATGTGTTTCAGTGTCTAACTAGATGATGTCCTCTAATGATATCAAACTATCCATGTATGTGTTTATGGATGCACATACACACATGCACAAATAGTTGTTCAGAGCTAGTTTTATAAGATGTTCTCAGTTCTCTTATAAACCCAGTGCTCTTCTGAATACTCTAGCCTTTGGCTCAGCGTGTCTGATTCTGAGTCACTGGACCCTTCTTCCTACCACTGATCTATCCACATCCTAAGAATTGAAACACCAGGTGATATGCTTTGAAATAGGGCTGTTTAGATCTCATTCCTGTCCTTTTCCTATTGATTTGTTTATTTATTTACTTGTTTGTTTGGTTTTTTTGTAAGTATGGTGTCTGGTCTGCATGTATGTCTCCTATTACATCATGCCTGGTGCCCACAGTGGTCAGAAGAGGTTGTTGGATACCTTGAGTTACAGACAGTTGTGAGCTGCTATGCAGGTGGTTGGACTCAGTCCTGGGTCCTCTGGAAAAGCAGTTAGTGCTCCTAGCCTCTGAGCCATCTCTCCAGCCCCCGTCTTCTTTGATAAAGATGTGTGCTTGTGTTCAGTGCCATGTCCGTTCCCTGGTCAGTGGCCAGTGCTTCTCAAGTGTTGTTGTCTGACCCAGTGATGAAGGTCGAACCCTGAATCAGGCCTAAAAGAATTAAGACAGCAAGGCCAGCTGTACTCGATGCTGGAAAGAGTAACAGTAACCTGAAACTCCAGAGCCCACTTAAGAAATTGCTCTCTCTTCCTGTGATCAGACTCTTCATTGCTCGTCTGTGTTTGAGGGGCAGCTGGCTTTAATATCACAAACAAACAGCTGTTAGGAGGATGTCAGGTTCAGGGCGCGGAGACAGCTGGCCACCAAGCCTAACAACAAGCTGTTCTCAGAACCTATGGCATGGTGGGAGGAGAGAACCGATTTCCGACGTTTTTCTCTGACCTCCACATATGTGCCATGAATATGTTGCCCACCCCCTTAAATAAAAGAAAATTTACAAAGCCAGGTATGATGGCTCATGCCTTTAGGAGGCAGAGGCAGGTGGATCTCTGAGTTCAAGGCCAGCCTAGTCTACAAAGCAAGTTCCAGAACAGCCAGAGCTGTTACACAGAAAATTCCTGTCTTGAAAAATAAATGAAATAATGTAATAAAAAATATTTTTAAAGTTGTCAGACTTAAAATTAACACAGCAAAAAAATGCCTAGGGTTGGTGTCACCATTTGGAATCTGCCAAAAAAGAAAAGCATAGCATTGTGCTATCTTAATGTCTTTCACATAACCACTTAAAGAAAAAATTTTGAGGGTGTGTGTGTTTGCAATGTTTGTGCACCGTGTGTGTGCAGTGCTTGAGGAGTCTAGAAGAAGGCATCAGATCCTCTAAAACCGGAGTTACTAACAATTGTGAGCAAGGAATCAAGCTGGGGTCCACTGGAAGGGTAGCCAGTGTTCTTAACAACTGAGCCATCTCTCCAGCCTCACATGAGTACGCCTGATTCTACAATTATAACAGACAGCCTTATCAGTGATTGACTCCAGACGAAGTACTTGGCTTATTTTTAGAGCTATCTTTCAGGGAATATAGGCATTTTAACACTAGCTAGTTAGCTGTGGTGGCCTTTACCTGTAATCCCACTACTTGACAGGAGGATCAGAAATTCCAGTCATCCTGGGCTACATAGTGAGACTGCCTCAGCAAAACAAAATAAGGTGAGGGTATATGTGCATGTGGTGAGGGGGGGGTGACAGCAAACTTAGGGCTCCCTCCCTCTCTTCATGGAGTAGACATCAGACGTGAATTGCTCTAAGATGTATGTTATCAATGTGCTTTTTCAAGCTGAGATCTGACAGTCGTAGGTTGAAAGGGACACAAATTAAACCATTTAGCATGAACCTTCATTATGAGAGAAAGGCTGATTTGTTATTAGGCACTTAAGCTTCATTTTCTTTAGCAGAATATATATTCTTTTAGACTGGTGATTCTCAAACTTCTCAAGTTGTGGTGACCCTAACCATAAATTATCTTCGTTGCTACTTCATAACTGTAATTTTGCTAGTTATGAACCATGTGTAAGTATCTGTGTTTTTTGATGGTCTTGTGCTCCTGTGACTCCCAAAAGAGTCACCACCCATAGGTGGAGAACCTCTGCTTTAGACAAACACCTGCATGGCAGTAGGAACTAAGAAGTAGACTTGTTATCTCTCTAAAAGGAGAAATTAGCTTAAAATCAAGTCACCTAAAGGCGGTTGCAGTCTGCCTTTGGGTGAGCAGGTTACTTACATGTTTCCACTTCTGTGGAAATGCCATTAGTTCCATGGGTTTTATTGTTTGTGTTGGGCTTTAGTTCAGGTACCATAGTAAACTTCTGGCTGTGGTTGAGGAAGGAAAGCATCTTGGCTTTTGTTTGGCAGAAGTTTGTAAACTGTTCATTCCAGTAATCTTGCTCTTTTCCCGTGCCCCCTGCTATGAGCCATTTCTTTCTCCTCTTGCAGAAATGAGTTTCCCAATGAAAGGATCCCTACCCTGAAGGAAGCTGTTACAGAGTGCCTCCGTCACAACCTCACCATCTTCTTCGATGTCAAAGGCCATGCAGATATGGTACAGTTAACTCATGGACTTTGCTATTTTTAAAAGATGTCTTACGTAAGGCTAATCATTTTTAAAACTAATTGTATTTTCTTATTTATTCTTTTTCCTTATTTTTGTGACTTATACTATATACTTAATGGAAGTATAAAATGCAGTTTACATATTTAAGTTTTGGAAATATTTTTCTTTTATGGAGCCTTTTAGCAAGATTTTAACTATGTGAATAGTTAATATATTAATAATAGTTAATATAGTTAATAGTGAAGATTTTAACTATGTGAATCTCTGTTGTACAGGCTTCTGTTGCTCTAAAGAATATATACACGGAATTTCCACAGCTGTACAACAACAGTATGGTCTGCTCATTCTTGCCAGAAGTCATCTATAAGGTAAGTCAGACCTTTCTTCGTATGTTGTATTGGATTAGTTGTTGGAGGTACTATCCGTGGGCTCTGTGAGATGCTACTGTCACATTGAACTGAACGCAGCCAAAGTCAAGAGCAGGGACGTCTGAGGGACCCCTGCTGCTCGTCAATGTGCACAGCCCTCTGCTAAGAGCTTCTCTCAGTGAAGCCCTTCACAGGCTCCTGGGGTTCCTTGGGAAATGTGAGTCTACACCCCCCTTTCCAAAAAGTAACAGTAAAACATGCCTTAAAAAATGACTCTTGGGGGTCGGGGGGAAGTGGGGAAGGGGTGGGATGAGGAACTGTGGGAAGGCGGACCAGGAGGTGGGTAATGACTAGACACATCCCAACACCTGGAAGACTGAGGCAGGAGGATTTGAGTTTGAGATCTGCCTGGGCTTTATAATAACACTGGTCTCAAACAACAGCAAAACCCTCTTCTATAGTGTTCCACATGGGTTAATACATGAACCCCTTAGTCATTATCTTGCTTGTTTCCCCCCATTGATTTTCCCCAATAAGCCCTTGTTTAGTTTCAGATCATCAAAGGTCAGAAAAATAGAATTTTCATGTCTTAAAAGTTCCATGAATGCTTTTAACTTTTTCAAATAAAAATTGGTATTTATATTTTTTAAAAATGTTCATTTGCATCAATATCCAAATAAGGTATTCATTTTCCATCTTAAAATTTGCAATTTTGCTTCTCTCTCACTTTCTGCCTCTCCCTCTCTCTGCTTATTGGATAAACCAGATGTATGTGTCTGAAAATGTGTGTACACGTCGTTCATATTGCTAGTCCACATGCCTACTAGGCAAGCGCTCTGCCACTGGGCTGTTTCGAGGTCTGAGATTATGTTATTGCATTTACCCATGTCTGGTGATTGTACACTTGTGTGATTTTGTACACTTTGCTTCCTGTAAACTGGTGAAGTACACTAGTACTCACGCAGTTAGGGTTGATTGTCCTTATCAGGGTAGTATCTTAGTGAGGGTGACTACCCATCAGGTGGCACACTTCATCTGCTGGGCTGTTGCAGCTTTTGTTGTGGGGTCCTGGTATTCATTGGCCAGGTCTGTCAGTTTACTAGGAAGTTATGAAATGTTAATATTATTAAGAATCTAGAATTCATCTATAAATAAGATACTTCGTGATCTATCATTTAGTTTTCCTATAGGCAGAATAATTACTTAATCTTTCTCTTTATTTACTAGTTTCCAAAATAAAGAGTTCTTCTGTAGCACCAGGGTCAACAGTGTATGACCTGTTTAAAATGCTTGCAGCAGGACAGTGCCTGCCAGTACAGACCCTCAGGGTGGTGGTCACGGGGCATCAGCTTTCCAAGGCTTATTTGACCACAGATGCTATCCCATGGAGCTGAGAGCACAGCCTGAGTGAGGTACCTCCCCCCAGGCTGCCCCATTCCTGCTCTGCCCTCTCTCCAGTCTCCTCATAGCCCCCCCTTTTGTTTTCTTTTGTTTTCTTTTTTCTTTTTTAAAGATGTATTTATGTATTATATGTAAGTACACTGTAGCTGTCTTCAGACACACCAGAAGAGGGCATCAGATCCCGTTACAGATGGTTGTGAGCCACCATGTGGTTGCTGGGAATTGAACTCTGGGAATGGGACCTCTGGAAGAGCAGTCAGTGCTCTTAACCACTGAGCCATCTCTCCAGCTCCACAGCCCTTTTCTTTACTTCCCTCTCCCCTCCCCTCCCCTCCCCACAGCTCTGTGGTCCTGCCATAAACAGGGTTGAAATTAACCAGCATCTTTTGAAATGATCCTGGCTCTCTCCTTATTGAGTTCTGAATTAACATGCTATTTGATTAATTCAATTAAAAGCTTATCTTCATGGCATTATTAAAATGTGGCTTTGAAAGTTGGGCATGGTGGTACACATCTGTAACCCCCAGCTTTCAGGAGCTGAGGCAGAAGGCTGGTGTGATTGGCCAGCCTGAACTATAGAAGACCCTGTCTCCAAAAACCTAGACAAAGAAACAAACACAACTTGAACCTGTGATTGGCATTTTCTCTCTCTCTCTCATTTGCCGTGTGTTTCTGACTAAACCCAGGGCCTCATCCTTGCCACCGCTCTGTGGCTGGGCTCCCTCCACAGTCAGGTTCTCTTGGTCTGATAGTGCAGTTCCTGTAGGACTGTGAGGAAGTGGTCCTCAAGTGTAATGCTTATTGCACACCTACATCTCTCAAAGGATGTGTGAGAGACAGCATACCTGGTTACTACGGGGCTCTCGTCAAATGAATATTTGGTAAGTCTATTGAGAAATTATAGACCTAAGAGATGATCATTTTATTTTCCAATTTTTTTTTTTCAGATGAGACAAACAGATCAGAAGGTAATCACAGCCCTAACTCACAGGCCTTGGAGCCTGAGCCACACTGGAGATGGGAAGCCTCGCTACAGTGTGTTTTGGAAGCAGTCTGTGTTTGTGGTGTTGGACATCTTGCTTGACTGGAGCATGCACAATATCTTGTGGTACCTGTGTGGGATTTCAGCCTTCCTCATGCAGAAGGATTTTGTCTCCCCGTAAGTTAGCAGTTTTTGTTTCTTGGCTTCACATGTCATGGGTGCTCTTTCTGGGAAGGAGGCGTTCAAGAAGTGGGCAGGATGAATTGTTTCTGACTCACAGATCCCCGGGTCTGCTAAGTTAGAGCAGTGCCAGCTGCTGGAAGTGTATGGGAAGAAGTTCACTGATTCACAACAGGCTGACCAGATACTCTGGATTTTATATGTTTGTGTGTCTGTTTATTGCTTGTATGTGTGGTGTGTATATGTGTTTGTTTGTGTGTAAGTGCCTGGAACTCACTGAAAAGCTAGCTTTTCCTCAGGATCTTCTTCACCTTCTGAGCACTGGGACTGTATGTGGACTGTGATGTCTCCCAGCTATGTTTTAACAGTAAATTTAAAAGTAAATTCACATTATATTATTATAGCATATTAATCATGTAATATATCCATAAGTTCTTGCTGTCTGTGTAAATGTGTGGCAGAGCTGGTCCACCTCACCAAACAGGCTTTCTCTGTGTAACTCTGGCTATCCTGGAGCTCATTCTGCAGACCAGACTGGCTTCAAACTCACGGAGATATATCTGGCTCTGCCTCCTCAGCAAGTGCTAGGATTAAGGCCTGTGCCCGCCTGGCCCCAGCCCTGTTTGTAGTTAATCTCCTAAGACTTTGGAAGTGGTGGTGAGAGCAGGACTACACTGCTTATGATTGGCTCCCTTGGGAAACGGGACGGGCAGGGAAGCCGTGGCAGAAACCTCATATGCTGCTGTCTGGAAGGCCGGTGCTGTGGGACCACAGGAGGAAGTGGCATGGTAGAGGTGAGAGAGAGGCTCACCTGTGTCCCTTTTACCTGGACTCACCAGAATGGTTACGTGGTATCTTCCTTGAGGATGTCTCGGCTACATCAGGGTAGCTCATTGGTCTTGAGAATTTGCCACTTCTGGAGTGTGGGCCGTGAGCCTTTGGTCTGTCTGGAAGTCACAGAATCATGTTGGACCTGTGAATCTGAGAAAATGTGATTGTTCTAGGCTTGCTGTTTGAAGGTGTGTGTCTGGTTTGTGTCATAACAACCGCTTCTACATTGTGACCTTTCCCATAACCTGGGAGTGGGGACCCTCAGGATCAAGTCAGTGCACTTTCAGGACTTCTGCAGCTGTTCACCAGGATATGGGGCAAGGTGTCAGGAGCAAACTAAGCTCTGCCTGTGAACTGCAAGGAAGAAAGCCTTGAGGGAGAGCTTGGAGTGCTCTTCTTACCCTAGAGTGAGGTCGGAGAAGCTCCTCAGGATGTTGTGGAGGAGCTTGTTCTGGTGACCTGAAAGGGAGGCTTCTGCAGTACAGAGAGAAACAGGCAGCGTAGTGTAAGGACAGAGATAGGACTTGGTGACTGTGATGCGTTTGAGCTGGGATGATGTAAGCAGGCAGAGGCCATGCCTGCCTCCCAGCTTCTGACTGCAGTAGGAGGCCATCTGGGGGCTCTCTGGGAACAGTTGACACTCACAGAACACCGTGCTTTAAACTCTCAATTCTAGGGACAGTCGTTCATTCTAACATGGCCGATTTTTCCCTTTTCTCCAGGGACTATTTGAAGAAGTGGTCGGCTAAAGGAATCCAGGTTGTTAGTTGGACTGTCAATACCTTTGATGAAAAGAATTACTACGAGTCCCACCTTGGGTCCAGCTACATCACTGACAGCATGCTGGAAGACTGTGCACCTCACTTCTAGACTCCCCGGGAGGAAACACAGTTGCAAAACTGCCTGGGGCCTCTTGCAGGGACATGAGAACTCTGTTAGCACAAGCCCTGTGGATCTTGTGGCTCATACTAGCAATAGCCACGGTTTCACCCCAACAAGCAGAAACCAGGCTTGGTGACCAGGCTCCAGGGAAGGCTTCACACTTGCCCTTAAAATTCTGGATCTGCAAAACGGCAGGGTGGCCCTACCCAGCCCTGCTGAGGGTGCAGAGCCACGAGGATGAGCAGAGTGGCTCCTGCAATTAGGCCGCAGGCACCAATGCATGGGCTTGCATGATCACTCCAAGTTGACATTTTAAATCTTGCCATACGTCAGTAATTCACTTATTTCCAATATTTGTCGTCAGCTCTGTTAATGGTGACATGTAGGTGTCAAACTTGTGACCATACTAATAAAATCATTGAAAGGTGAACAGAGGGCAAACTGTACCAAGCTTCTGGTCCTACAGTGTCTGGTGGGGAGCTGCTCTGTACATCCTGAAGGCCTTTCCTGCTTTAGTTTCAAGACTTGATGTAAGCACTTCCGACCACTAGGGGGCAGAGGGGGCAGAGCGGCAGCTTTCCAGTTTGCTCGGAAGCTCAAGCAGGGCAGGTTCTTAGATAAAGAACCTGGAGGGCGCTTCTGAGGATCTGGGGCTGCTCTTCATTTCTCAAATGAAGATGCACAGACTGGTGCCAGCCTCAAAACAGTGGGGACCACAGCCTCAGCCCCAACTCAGGAGAACTACTGTTCCTTTTTCCCCTCTAGACTCGGAACTAGATGAGGCATTTATATGCACAATCATCTGCAGCCTTGGGAAAAAGCTTATGGATGTGTTGGCATCATCTCTAGAGATGAGGAAGCAGAGGCACCACAGTTACATACCTGAGTCCATAATACAGTCTGCAGTCAGTGTCCAGGTCCAGGGCCTCACCATCCCACATGAACAAACAGGGCTTTTATTGGTAACTTAGTGGTGGTGGTGGTGTGTGTGTGTGTGTGTGTGTGTGTGTGTGTGTGTGTGTTTGTTTTAGTTGTTGAAGGAAGGGGAAGGTAACACATGCTACCATTGCTGCCATGGACATTACAAGACAACTTAACAGATTTGTCCTTTCCTTATGTGGGTCCCTGGCATTGAACTCGGATCATTGGGCTTGGTGGTAAGCACTTTTCCATGTTGAGCCCTCTCACCAGCCCTTAACCTTTTGGGGTTTTTGTGATGCTAGAAATTCAGCCTAGACTTTACATGTGGTAAGTAAGCTTCTGTCAGAGTTCTATCACTAGCCCTCTTTTAAAAAGAATTTAGATTAAGCCAGGTGTAGAGGTACACATCTTTAACCCCAGCATTCTGGAATCAGAGGTAGGCAGATTTCTGAGTTAAGCCTGGTCTACAGAGCAAGTTCCAGGATAGCCAGGACTACATAGAGAAACCCCATCCCAAAAGCAAAAGTTTCAAATTACATTTATTGGGTGTGTGAGGACACATGGTACACATGGAGATTAAAGGATAGCTTGCCAGAGTCTTCACACCATGTGGGTCTCAGGATGAATTCAGACAGTCACACTAAGTTATTCTGGGGAGCCGTGAACTTAAAAATCTCTCAGGTTCCCAAGTAGCTGAGATTGTAGGCCAGCACCAACAGACACAGCTGTGAGTGGTAACATTTCAAATGAAGTTCATTTTCTTCTCTGCTAGGTTTTGTGCATCCTAGGCAAGCGCTCCACCCCTGATCCTCACTCCAAGTCCTTGGGTTTTTGAGACAGTTATGCTATAGATCTCAGCCTGCTCTTAAACCTGCCTTACCTTCCAAGTATTGGGGTTATAGGCATGTGTTGCCACACCTGGGTTTTATAAATGTTGACTGAAAGTGTCTGAGGTCTCATTACAAGAGCCTGCACTCATAGTTTCAAAACCTTACATCCTTGTCAGCCAGCTGTGTGGACTGGTGGCAATCATTCTCTGGCTGCTGCATGCCGGCAAGATAGGAGGACTGTGGAAACACCATGACTAGGTTGTGGGTTCCTGACAGGCCACGGATAGGGCTGAAAGGTGGGAGGGGGAAGCTAGCAGGGGCAGACAGGTCAGCTTTAGGCTGGCTGTGATGGGATGTACCTGTAATCTCAGTATTCGGGAAGCAGAAGCAGAAGGGACTCCATTTTGAAGCCAGCCTAACTACATAGATTCAAATATATAAAAACCTTTGGCTTCCGTTAGTTTTGGTGCTGGATTGAACCCGGGGACCACACTAAGCATATACTCCACACTGAGCTCTAAGCCCAACCCCAAGAAAGTTCTCTTGACATTTTTAAAGAATATCTGTTTATTTTACATATATAAGTACACTGTAGCTGTCTTCAGACACACCAGAAGAGGACATCAGATCCTGTTACAGATGGTTGTAAGCCATCGTGTGGTTGCTGGGACTTGAACTCGGGACCTCTGGAAGAGCAGTTAGTGCTCTTATCCAGTACCCTCTCGACATTTTTAACATTCATTAAATATCAAAGCATGCCACACTATGACCAAGTGATAAGAGAGAAGAGAAAGTGAGCCCAGAAAATAGCTGAGACCTGATTGAGCTGTGGGTCCCTTCAGAATGGGTGTCTGCATGACATCCCAGGATGAGGGCAGGAGAGAGTAAAGGGGAGGGGTTTCCGGAAAAGGGTGAGTGGAGAAGGACTAGGGTGAAGTTGGGAGACAGGAAAAGGGTGGAGGGGCACCAGGGAGGACATGATTGAGGTGGATGATGGACTGGGGAGAAAAGCAAAAGCTTTGATGGGGAAGGAAGAGCTGGGGGAGGGATCTAGGGAGGGGAAGAGAGAATGGAGCTAGGAAGGAGGGGAGGGAAGAGTTTGGAATAGAGAGAGATGGGGAGAATAAGGGGAGGAACTGGGGAGCTAGGGGTGAGAGCTGAGAGACAAGAGTAGGGTGTGGAAAGGAGAGGAGCAGAGGAAGGGGCTGCTAGGGGTGGAGAACAACGGAAGGCAGAAGTGGATGGGGTAGAAAAGAAGGTGGGGGAGGGCAGGTGTGGGGGGAGAGAGACAGTGGTGGAAGAGCTGAAGATGCAGAGGAAGGGGGGGATGGGGAGTAGAGGGAAGGAATAGAAGGTAGTGGGGTGATGTTGGAGTGGAGAGGAATAGAGGGCAAGGAAGGAGAAGAGTAGAAGGAGGGAAGGTGATAGAGGAGGGATGGGGGAGGGGGAGACCGTGCTGAGAGAAGGAGGAAAGGGAGGGGGGATGGAAAATGAGATGAGAAAGGAGGCTGGAGAGAAATGAGCCCAGGAAGGGGAGAGGGAAGGGGGTACCAGAGAGGTAGGGGACTGAGTGGAAAGAAGGGAGATGGGGAAAGGGGAGGGAAAAACGGCAGGTGAGGGGTGCCAGAGCAGAGAGATGACACCTGCAGGAAGGAGGGGCAAGAATAGTGGGGATATATACATATGGAAGAGGAGAGGGAGAGGAAGGAGAGACAGGCAGAGAGGAGACAGACAGCCAGGAGGGGGGGAACACTAGGACAGAGGGAAGAGAAGAGGGGAGGATGTGGGTGGGATGAAAGGGAGAATGGTACATTGAAAAGGGGATTGAGAGGGAGGAAGGGAATGTCATGAGACAGGAAGCAAGAATGTGGAGAAAGAGGGAGTGAAAGAAGAGAGGAAGATGAACATCAGAGATTGGAGAGGAGAGAGAGATTGACAGAGAGGAGGCAGGATGGAGAGGAAAGGAAAGGGGTGGGACAGGAAGTGAGTAGCGGAGAGGGGGAGCTGAGTGGAGAGAGGACCAGGTAAGAGGTGAGTGTGCAGATGATGGCAGGCTAGACAGCAGGGAAGGGAAGGAAGGAGAGGGAACAACCAGAGGAGAGGGGGTGGGGACAGAGACGCGAGAGGGGCCTTGAGAGGTGGGACACAGGGGTTATGTCCTGTCAGTCACCAGGCTTAACTGCTTCTGAAAAACCTCTACTCTCTACAAAGGTACCTCCTGGAGCATCATGGGACTGCAGATCTCAATCTTCGGCCCGTGATCTTGAGGATTCTGCTTTGATGGATACTATGACATGTGTGGAGCTCTGAGGACAAATGCCTCCTGGGGTCATGTGTGGCTCCCCACCTGCCACCACCTTTGAGACAGGGCCTGTGCCTGTTTTCCCTGCACATGTCAGGCCAGCTGGCCTGTGAGCTTTCTGCAGTCATCCTCCTAACAGAAATTTAAGACATAACATAAACATACGCTACACATAAGCACAATTCAAAATAAAAAACGGACTCAACTACTTCTGATTATTTTCCCTAGTTACAGGACCTCAAAAGTGTTTGATCCTTCAGACTGTGAGCTATTTCAGTCAGTGCCATAAAAGATGCACCACCACGTCAAAAAAAAAAAAAAAAAAAAAAAAAAAAAGGGCACAGCTTTGGATCTAGCAGAGTAGCTTGACTCCCTTGCCACACCAGTGACTGTGTGGAAATGTACTTCCGGTCTTGTCTGAGTGTATCAAAGGAAGGGTTTGCCCTTGTGTAGAGCTCTGAACAAAGATGTTACACTGAGCTGTTATACTGCTGGGCTTTTGTGGAAGTTGTACCTTCTAAACATAGAACTTGCAGATAGTACAATGTACAACCTTAACCTGTAGGGTTCTGCCTGGGAGTTGAGACTGCAGACAGATTGGGTGGAAAGTTCTTGTTCTTTTATTTGTTTCTTCATTTGTTTATGTTTTAAATGATCAACATGTTTCATGTACACATTTTTCTGTCCAAGTATCAACTTGTTGAGGTTTCCTTTGGCTGTTGCATGGAATGGTGTGGTAGAAAGAAACACACACACACACAAAAAATATCCTTTTAACTGAAAAAAAAAAGGAAGAAGAAAGAAAAAGAAAAATGGGGCCGGAGATGGCTCAGCGGTTAAGAGCACTGACTGCTCTTCCAGAGTTCCTGAGTTCAAATACCAGCAACCACGTGGTAGCTCATAACCATCTGTAATGGGATCCTATGCCCTCTTCTGTTGTGTCTGAAGAGAGTGACAGTGTACTCATATAAATAAAATCTTAAAAAATGAAATATCAATTATGAGTATTCACTTAAAGATATTTGTTTGAAAGGTTGAAATGTTTAAGTAGCAGTAATTTATCTTAACGATATTAATCATTAACTTCTTTTTTAAAGTAAGATTTTTAAAAAGATTTTATTTATTTCATGTACATGAATACACCGATGCTGTCTTCAGACACATCAGAAGAGAGTGCCAGATCTTATTATAGATGGTTGTGAGCCACCATTCCCATTCCCATCAGCCCATTCAAGCCGAGTTTTTCTTCTTCTTCTTCTCTTCCTCCCCCTCTTCCTCCTTTTTCTCCTCCTCCTTCTCCCCCTCCTCCTATTTTTTTAAGATAGGGTTTTACTGTGTAGCCCTTGCTGTTCCGGAACTTGCTCTGTAGACCAGGTTGGTACAAGAGATCTGCCTGCTTCTGCCTCCTGAGTGCAGGGATTAAAGGCGTGCACCACCACACCAAGACTAGATTCTCGTACTCCTAGTTCAGACCCTTCCTTCTCATCTGAAAGTGTTACCTCACATCCTCTCCTTCCCATTTAAAACATTGCCTAGGGATGGGGATGTAGCTCAGTTGGTGGAGCATTTGTTTGCCCAGCATGCAGGGATCCCAGGGGGTGCAGAGTCACAGTGCTGCACACTTGTAATCTTAGCAGTCAAGGAATGGAGCAGGACTATTAGAAGTTCAAAATCATTGTTTGGCTACATAAATGGACTCTTCTTTATATAACTAACATTGTCCAAGTTCAAGGCCGGCCTGAGAAATGTGAGACCTTGCCTCCAATAAATCCATAAATAAAATTAAACTCTAAGTGCCCACAGCATAGACAGCAGTGAAGACCGGCTGCCGTGAGCAAGTGGAAGCCTGCCTCTGTGGACACTCAACCTGTCAGTCAAGTTCTCCTCTCTGTAAGTCTCTGAACAGCCATGGCTCATGATTGTGCTGAGCAAACAATGCGCTCATGGCCAAGGTGATCAAGGTCAGAATCCAGGCCCTCCACCTCTGGGTAAGCCTCCTGCCTGTCCCCAGATCCTGACAGCCCTTTTTGCCACCTCTCTACTACATGTCCGGAGATCGGATCTTTCTTCTACGGCCCTCAAATTAAACATTTGGAAGCATTTCATTGTCTCATTTGATTCCTAGGCAAGCCAGGCAGAGTGGGTTCTGTTAGTGTTCTCTCTCTAAGGCAAAGGACTGGAAGAGGCTGAGGGACTTAAAAATAAAAAACTTGCTGAAGGTCACTGAGCTGACATGTGACACACAGGGTCCCAGAAATCAAGAGCTCACACACCAAACCAGTGTTTCTTTCATACAACCCAGTAGTGCTGGTTGACAGTGACTAGAGCTAGGGAAATGGCTGAGGGGTTTGGAGTCCCAGAACCCACATAAAAGCTGGGCAGATGTGACAGCCTACTTATAATCCCAGACAGGAGATCCCCAGGGCAAATGAGCTGGTTAGATGAGCCAGGGGGGTGAGCTCCAGGTTTGGGGAGAGGCCCTTACAGAATGTGGTGGAAAGTGTGGGGGAAGACACTCCATGTCAACTTCGGGTCTCTACTTGAATGTTCAAACATATGCGCATGTAGCCCTACTCACACTGTGGCTATTCACATGTGAACATGCATAAACACATATGCGAAGGGGAACATAAATGATTGTATTAAATGAAGTGTAAATTTCTGGTCTGTTTAACCATTCAGTTGTGTCACATGATGTCTCTGGAAGCTGTCTTGTGAGAGAACACGTGACGTAAAGAAAGAATATATATGGGACCTCACATTATAGGATGCTATTCATTGCTACACCGTGCAACGCTTTGCTGGTCTTCTCTGGTCTTCCCTGGCCTTCGTTGATTTTTATTTAATAGAGAGAAGTGCGCCAAAAACAAAACAAAAAAACTTGTGGTATTCCAGCTGATTCTGTCTGCTTTCACTGACTCCTGCCGGAGGAGCCTTGTTGTTTCTGCTGGATCGTATCTGCCATTGCTACTGACTGATGTTTGGTGTTTGCTGGTATCCTGACACGGAAGAGTGGAATCAACCCAAGAAACTACTGCTTCTTCTTCTTTTTTATCCTTTTTTTTTTATTTAACAAGATATCTATATCTTTGTCATTTAAAATTTACTAGAATAAGGGATAACCAACTTCAAGCATTACAGTTGCTAACCATAAAGAACTTTGTTTTCTTCAGGAAGAAAAAAATAAATATTAAAAAAAAAGAGAAGACATGCTGGGTTTTGTGATATGTGCCAAGTCCTCACAATCCCATGTAGAAGCTGATGAAACTAAATTTCAACCAGGGGCAGGGTTTACCTCATGACCATGTTCAGCTGCAACCTCTGGTAAAGTGTTTACAGAACACTCGAGTGTTGATACTGCAATCACTGGCTTGTGTCTTCTTCATTGAATTACACACATTTAAGACATGGTTGTGACTGCGTAATCTCTGAATGATCCAAGCACAGGAACAACTGCTCTCTGCTTTCTGCTAAAACATAAACCCATCTCTTTTCCCATTCCTGGGACACCTGCCACGTCAGCCACTGTCCCGGACACCACAGTCAACCTCCGAACAAGGTGGCCAAATACTGGCCCAACTTTGCAAAACAAAAGCCGCCAGCATCAGTTCTCAGGCTTTCAACCCAAGAAACTATTTCTAAACAGGTTCACAATGCCTGTTTCCTATTAACCTTCTTTTACCTCTGGTTGGCGGGTTAGAAGGGAGGTTGAAGCATTTAAGAACCCTAAATGAATTAGGTTTTGAAAAAAGTCTAAGCCTACAATTAACTAGATGAAGGAAGATAAGAATTAGCAGAAGGAATGAGAGAAGACATATGGAGGTTAGATATGTGTGTACAATTTGTTACATGCAGACTTTTTTGAGGTTAAGGACATATGAATGCATAGTAGTATAGAGCTCTTCTGTTCAGATGTCTACCATCTCTTTGGCCTTATGGTAAAGCTTGGGCCCTAGACCACACTGAGTGTACCTCCCTGCTCAGTTTCTTAGGCTCTGTATGACCTGGCAGGTAGCTTAGCCCCTGGACCCTAGATTCCTCTCCTGTAAAGAAGGGGGTAATTCCTGTTTCATAAAACCAGTGAGATTATTAAATAACAATATCTAAAGTGACTTATTCGGGAACAGCCCAGTTGTGCTGGTGGCTAATACCACACTGTGAACTGTCACAATTTCCTGATGTGCTAACAGAAAAACGCACGAATCTGTCCATGTTTAACTAGCCCAATGCTAGAGACTATATCTGAGATAACTTTTGACATCCCAGCGTGCCCAGGGGAGCTGTGGCTCGGTTGGTATGGTGCTTGCTGGACATGCAGAAAACCCTGGATTTGACCCCAGCAATGCATGAACCCAGGCATGGTGGTGCACACCTGTAACCCCAGCAGTCAGGAAGGGGAATCGGAGGCTGTGTTGAAGATGGAGAAGACAAGGATGGCTTTAACTGCACTGACAAAGGGCAAGAGATAACAGAAGAGGAGACAAGTGCCTGACTTCCCCTTGGCTGGTGATCAGGACAAGGAGACACTTGTCAGAACAGAAAGGATAAAGAGCTCCAAATAGCTCTTCAGTGTTAAGGGCTGCTACACAGCCAAGTGATTGTGTAACTAACCCAGCACACATGAGGCTCTGGAGCCATTTCCCAGCACTGCAAATAAATTAGAACATAAAGTTCAATCAGTGTATCTGGACTATCAAAGATAACAAGAGGAAAAAAAATACTTTAACTTGATATGGAATGCTTTCCTAAAATAGAACCACATTTATTTCATCAGTTAATTTTCAGCAGAGGGGCTGAGATAGAGTTCAACAGAGAAATATCTGACAAGGGGGTTAATATCTAGTGTCTATGAAGAACCACAATCACACACACACACACACACACACACACACACACTCTAAAATCCATTAGCTGGTAAGTGGGCTAATGGATTGAAAAGATGGTCCTCAAAGGGAGAGATGCGAATTAAGTATTTGAAATAATGTTCAACATCAGGGAAACACAAGATAAAATTGCCTTGAGATTCCATCTCACCCATTAGCCACTGTAAAGAAGACAAAAGCCGGCATGGATAAGGGGAGGCACAAGCATAGCCAGGCCACCCTCGGGTCTGTCCCTGGCTAGCAATGATGCTGCAGGCAAATCATAACCTGTCATGGCACCGACATAGTACAGTAAGGTTCAGATGAGGGAAGAAGCATTCCCGAACAAAGGGATGTATGCTATTGAAGAAGGGAACAAAGGGGCTGGAGAGGTGGCTCCGAGGTTAAGAGCGCCGACTGCTCTTCCAAAGGTCCTGAGTTCAAATCCCACATGGTAGCTCACAACTATAACGGGATCCAATAGCCTCTTCTGGTGTGTCTGACAACAGTACAGTGACAGTCAAAGGAACAAATGGGGATGCTTGGAAGTGGAAGGGTTCTGACATTGCTCAAGGCGTGGGCCTCAGGCATGGAGCACTGAGACACAGGAATAATAAATAACACAGGTGGAGTCACGATTGGAGCAAGGGTGCTGGTGCACCCTGTCCCCAGCGCTCTGTCTCTGCTGCACACAAATGTCACTCTGAAGCTGTGAGAATTCAGGGAGCGCCACCACACTCACAAGTTTCCTTCTTTCCAGTGTCTTCCAGTCAAAGATTAAAAGACTTGAACAAGTCGCAGGTAGATTTATGTTAAGTCAATACATGATTGGACAGCGAGAGAAGGTGGGAAAAAGGAGAGGAAACGGAAGAGGAAGAGTCGGGGAGTAAAACGGAAGAGGAGGAGTCAGAGGAGGAGGAGAGGAAGAATCAGGAACAGAACAGTTAACAAACGGCAAGTTATAAGGGATCTCCTAGGAGGGGAATAGAGAATGTAGTGGTAAATCTGCCCAAAATAGACCGGAAGCTTGTTTTCCTACTTGCTGAGTTGTGTTTTTATTGAATGGGTTTATTTGGGTTAAAGAGGATATTGCAACAAATTGGCAATTTGGGCTGAAAAGGATATTGCAACAGTTGTATACTATTTTCGTCTGTCTAAATCTTTGCCTCCCAAGACCTGAACAGGTATGCGCCGTACCCACTAAGAGACTCTGCAGAGATTCACAGGCATCTTCTCCAGCTTCAAGCTACAGTTCTCCAGCCTTTGGGTGACTGCTGGAAAGGAACATGATTTAGGAAGGTATCTCCCCACTCCAGTACACATATGTTCAAGGCTTGGTACTCAGTCTGCGGCACTCCTGGGAGGTGGCCCTGTCATTTTAAGGAGTCACATGCCTTGGAATCACTTGGCAGATCTGCAAAAACTACACCATATACATATGCATGCATGTACAGATATGAATTCTGCACGTCACTCCTGATTTTCACAGTTTCTCTCCGTCATAAGGTAAGGATGGCATTAGGTAAGATAAAGATGTGTGTGGCAGCAGGAGCGTGTGGCAGATGTTCACATCATGGCTGACCAAGAAGAGTAAAGGAGGAATGAGGGGCCAGGTATATCCTTGAAATGCCTGCTTCCTCCATCAAGGATCTACCTCTTAAAAACTTCCACAGGCTCCCCAAATAATGTCAGCAGTCAGGGAACAAGCATTAAAAACCTGAACCTGTAGTGGACACCTTAGATTCAAACCATACAATGACCGTCCACGTAGTCTTCTAGGGACAAGCTCTAGCTCTTTTCCCTCCACTGCCTCTGCACTGGCTGCTTGTGTGTCAACTTGACACAGCGAGAGTCATTAAAGAGGAAGGAGTCCCAGTTGAGGTAAGGCATCTTCTCAATTACTGATCAGCGAGGGAGGGTCCAGCTCATGGTGAGTGGGCCATCCCTGGGCTGGTGGTCCTGAATTCTATAAGAAAGCAGGTTGAGCAAGCCATGGGAACAAGCCAGTAAGCAGCACCCTCCGTGACACCTGCATCAGCTCCTGCTTGACATTTCAGCCCTCCTTAAGTTTCTATCCTGACTTCCACCAATGATGGAAATGTAAGCCGAATAAAACGTTTCCTCTCCAACTTGCTTTTTGGTCATGGTGTTTTATGGCAGCAACAGGAACCCTAACTAGGACATCCTCTATTTCTAGTCCAATCCTAAGACTCCTATACTCAGTAAAAAAGGAAAGTCCAACCATAAGACCTCTCATTATATTTCAGCTCTAGATGACATGTGGCTGTTTCTAGTTCAAAGTCACGGACCAATGCAAGCAACACCATTCAAAGGCTTTGCATCCCAGATTGATAATCACATTTTTTTATTCGTTATGAACCATTATTATTAGCACCAGTTTCTAAACCTTTGCCAGGTCTGGGAAGAAAGTCCTGAAGGCTCCACCGTGCAGACATATATTTTTTAAAGATAAAAATGCAATCTTCCCATGTTACCTCTACCCAGGTGTTTGAGGAATAATTTTGACATTTTAACAGTTTTAATAGGAAAATTCCAAGTATTTTGTTTCGGAAGAAAAATCAGCAGTCCAGGTTGGAAATAAAGCATGCCCTCTTCCAGTGAGCTGTTTGCACTGTGGATCCGCTTCCTCTCTGCCTTGGGCTTGGATTCCACTCTGGGAAGCTCCTGAGGCCCAGCTGTCGCGGATGTGTCTCTCTTATGGTTATTCTTTTCCCCTTTGACCAGCATCTGGCTTCCACAACGCACAGTAGTCATCAGGCCAGGGAATTCTCTTCTTGCATGGATCGCCTCAGTCGCAGGTCTGAGTTGAACACAGGAAAGAAACATTCATGTGGACACACACACACACACACACACACACACACACACACACACACACACACACACACGTTCCCAGCTTAAGGGCTCCCCTCAGGGCGACTAGGAAGATTCTAGCAGTTCTCAAGCCTGCCTTCTCACCTCACTTTTGAGTTTCTAGACTCTCCCCCTTGACCTCCCATTGTTGGCTTGGTGGGGTGGCTCAGTGGAAAGAGTGCTTGTTGTAAAAATCATGAGAACCAGAGTTTGGATCCTAGAACCCCTGTACCAAGCCACCACACACACAAACATTCGCACACAAAAATACATAGGTAGTCTAAAAAAAAAAAATGAATAGGCTTGTTCCCCCCCCCCCAGCCCCCCAGTGTCCATTCCTGTTCTGGCAACAGACCCTGACTTGGGACACTGAGCTGCTTGTTCTCAGTCCCTGTGATCTGTATGGTTGTGTGAGCCACACAGGAGCTGACACATGTGACTTAGGCATGGCTATAGTTACTGTCACATTTTCATAGAGCAACAGGTTTGCGGATGAACACATCAGACCGAATGAAACCAATGTGAAACTTCCCAATTCCCCGACTCTCCTACTAGACTGAACCTGAAAAGAATTTGGCGATGCTAGTTTGCCATCGTTACAAAGTAGCTGTCTGTGTAAAGAGCTAACATGTGACCTGAACAGACAGAATTGGAGTTCTAGTGACCCGGTGAGCTTCTGCGTTAGGCCAGAAAAAGAGCAAAATCATCTGAGGTCAGGCCTGCAGCCGAAGAGCAACAGCACACCCTCCACCTTGGGCCATGTCACTGGGTCTCTGTCTGTGGCAGTTCTGGTGCTCACCAGAGGCAGCACCACGTTCCTCCAAATGCAAAGGGCTTTGTTGCTGAAAATGAGAACAGACAGCCATGTCACTGGAGAGGAATGCAAACATGAAGTTTGTTGCACAAATGGTACAACCTGTGAGCCTACCATTATCTTAAAATGAAGGGGTGATGGTTGAGACAGAGTTGACCACAGAATATTCAATATGGTTAGATTTTAGCAACAGGTACTGCATTCATCCCACAGATATTTACTGGGCCATTAGGACATGCCAGCCAATGCATTAGAACCTGAGGTCATTTGAGATGGGCAATGCTAACAGTATTAATTTACACAGATAGCAAATTATGTGGTCAACATTTTGAGCTGAGGAGAGTTCACCTTTTACGGGTACATTACAGGACACCAATTGTCATGGTTTGTATATGCTTGGCCCAGGGAGTGGCACCATTAGAGGATGTCGCCCTGTTGGAGTAGGTGTTTCATTGTGGGCGTGAGCCTTAAGATTCTCATCCTAGCTGCCTGGACTCAGTATTCTGCTAGCAGCCTTCAGGTGAAGATGTAAAACTCTCAGCTCCTCCTACACCACACTTGCCTGGATGCTGCCATGCTCCCACCTTGATGATAATGAACTGCGACTCTGAACCTGTAAGCCAGCCCTGATTAAATGTTGTCCTTATAAGACTTGCCTTGGTCATGGTGTCTGTTTACAGCAGTAAAACCCTAATTAAGACACCAATGAAAATTAGCAAAAAAAAAAAAAAAAAACTTTTTATGAGCTTGATACAAGGATATCTATTAACAACATGTTATGGGGGCAAATAGACATGTCTTGGGGCAGAAGTACAAAAAGCATTTATAACAAATAGGACTAGAGGTATATTTCAGACACTTGCCTGGCATGCACAAGGTCCTGGTTTCTATCCACAGCACCACAAAATTACAGTTTTTAATAAAATATTTCATTAGTACTTGAAAAGCCCCCAAACAACTCAAGAGTCCAAACACATCCATATCCAGGAGAGAGTGTTCAGTGAGGGCAAAAGCAATGATACCATTTGGAGATCAAGCTATGATCATAAAAATATGAAATCTGTACTTTCATTCTCCACCCATCAAAGACAAAGGTGTGATTGCTGATGCCCCGGGTGAAGATCTGGAAGAATGTACAATAGACTGCTAACTATTCAGTGGGATGCTCTCGGTATTCCTGGGTGATTCAAAACCAGTGAACAGGACATTCTTCAGCTCACAGTGAGCTATAACCTGGGCCATGGCCAGCTACTCAGGTGTTAAGTAACAGTATGTTTGTGTTTGTGTGTGTGCGTGAGTGTGTGTGTTAAGAACACAGAGATGCTTAGGACAGAAAGTGAGGTGCTCTAGACAGATGAAGTGGAACATGCCTGTAATCCCAGTACTCAAGAGGCTACAACAGGCGCTAGCCTAAGCTATACAGCAAGAAAGCCTGCCACATAGAAACAACCCCACTCCCAGAGTTTGGTGTCTACTCTCCAATGCACTTGTCACAAGGATGCAGGTGTGTGTCCCCAGGACATCTGTGGCCTCACCTCCACCTCTCTCCTTTCCAGGATAAGTGCACTGGGGTTGGCTCTCTTCTCCATATCCTGTAGCTTGGTCAGTTTTTCTATCAGGAACATCTTATCTTTGCCCTCCTGCCAAGAAGAAAAAAAAAAAAAAAAAGAGTAAAGCATAAAAAATTGTGCGCTTGTGTGAGGTGAAGAAGACATGGATAAAAAGGGGTCCGCAAGCTAGAAGAGGATGGCTGCCATGTTCCCCTAATGAAAGAGAAGTTATCTGTGTTGGCTGAGATATAAGTGCAAAGACAAACAGGGAATAGTCCTTCTCCCAGGAAACTGGAATCACTTCCCTGTGAGCCCTAAAACAGGAAGGAATAAACTAATAAGCCAGGTAAGCATAACTGTCTCCTCTATGCAGGCGGTCACCCCAGCTTCACATAGGGATGTCACCCCAGCTTCACACAGGCATAGTCACCCCAACTTCACGCCTGTTTCTCCACTGATGTTAACATCCTACTTGTAACAATGACCCCAACAACCTTTTGCACAAGTGCCATTCATACTAACATTCCTGTGGCCTCTGCTTCACAGTCACTTTCTATAACCCTCCCTGCTTCTACATTCACCCAGGGACTTCCCCCAGAAGAAAGGGATGAACCCAGGTAATCTCTCAGGTGGTTGCTAAATGGGCTTATGAGGGCGGGTCTTGGAGGTGACACCTGCTTCTGCTTCTAGCCCAATCTCTCTGCCTCCTGATCTGCCAACATGAGGGGGGGTCTTTGCCACATGCTCCTGCCTTTATGAATTATGACCTACCTTCCCCGCCATGATAGAAACTGTGAGCCAAAATAAGTACTTCCTCCTCCAGCTGCTTCTTGTTGAGTACTGTGTCACAGTGATGAGAGAGGTACTTAACGCAGAAACATGTGTGTATATGTGTCTCTCTGTGTAGGTGTGTGTCTGTGTGTGTGTATCAAAGATTTGCAGGAACAAAATGGGAGTATATAAATGCCAGTGGTGGCTGAAGCTATAGCTTCATCAGTGACATGCTATAAACATGGACCATGAGAACCTATATAAAAAGGAGAAGTGTGGCGGCATGTGCTTGTAATTTTAGCAGGAGAAAGTGAAGGCAGGGGGGGTCCCTTGGTTACCTGGCCAGCCTGCCTGCCCTTCTTGGCAAGATCCAGGCCAATGAGAAACCTTGTCTTATTTATTTAAAATGTGAACAGAGTCTGAGGAGTGACATCCAAGGTTGTCCTCTGGCCTTCTACACATGTACATATACATTCATGTATACTTGTACACACAAATAGATACATGCACACACATGCTGGTTGATGATGGCTTAGAGAGTCATTGTACTATTATTCTATCTTGGAATATGTTTGGGAATTTCTATTACTGTCTTGACGAAGGATGAGGAGGAGGAAGGAGGTACTGCAGGGAAGGGGTACAGGGGTACAGGAGAGTCTTACGTTAATGATCTGTTCATGGAGAAGCCGGATCATGACCTTCCTCCCTTCTGTGATCTGCCAGTAAAGATAGGTGATGATTCTGGAGGAGAAGAAAATGACAGACACCCTTGACAGTGCTTTGAGGCTCCATGTTTTAGTGGGGGCACGAAACGAAGTCTAGCATCCTTCTGGATTGCTCTCCACCAGACTCTCATTGGAGCTGGTACTCACCAACTAACTGGCAGGCTGGCTGGCCACTGAGCCTCTATATCCCCCGTCTCTGCTCCCCTAGTGTTGTGCCGTCATGTCCAGCTTTCAGGGTTCTGAACTCAGGTCTGCATACCCATGCAGCAAGGATTTTTACCACTGAGCCATCCCAGCCCCCAGATTCTGCATTTCTAAACAAGCTTCTACTGTAATGAACACAAGCATTCCGTATTTGTGACTGGTTCCTATGCACAGCCTTACAAATTCCTCAGACTTCAGAGTGGTGAATGCCTTTTGAATTCACATCAGATGTTTTGGTAACTCAAGGCCTTAAATACGGGGGACTAGTTACCACAAAGGTAAGACTTGATTGAAGAGCTGGACATAAGCTGAAATAGGAGGGTTGCAAGTTCAAGGCCAGCCTGGTCCACAATAACAACATTCTGTCTCAAAATAAGGCAATAGGTGGGCTGCGTAGTCCTTGTCCCTTGTGACCTTATAGAGGAGAGAAGTGCTAGAAATAGAACTAAGCACCAATAGCCAAGAGTTTGATAATGCCTTCCTAGGAAAGGGCACAGAAGCTCTCACACATACCCTACCCTGGGCATCTCTTCCTGAGCTGCAACCTTTATCATAAACTAGATATCACAAATAGGTAATTCCTGAGCTCTGCTAGTCATTTTAGCAAATCACTGGATATGAGGAGGGGATTATGGGAAACCTTCAAAGTCAAAGCCAGTCAGAGCTATAGGTGACTCGTGGGTCTTGAACCTGGCATCTAAACCTTAACCTGTGAGATTGATGCCATCCAGGTCCAGGATCAGAACTGCCTGAGTCAGGAGGCTCCGCAGCTGTCGCCTGTGATGTGAGAACATCTCCCTGTCACCTGTGATGTGAGAACATCTCCCTGTCACCTGTGATGTGAGAACATCTCCCTGTCACCTGTGATGTGAGAACATCTCCCTGTCACCTGTGATGTGAGAACATCTCCCTGTCACCTGTGATGTGAGAACATCTCCCTGTCACACACGTATTTGGTGTCAGAAGAACAAAGAGAGACAGCAGCAGGGCCAGGGGACAAGAAGCACCTGGGCAGAGGCGGCAGGTCTGGAGGCCAGTTTACCATTCTAAAGTGCCGCTGTGGTATGTGCATGGGGGTGGGGGGCAGGCAAGCATCATGGAGAGCCAGGAGAAATGGCAGCAGCCTCTGCTTCCACTATCAGGCTGTCCAGCATGGAGCTTGTATCCGCATCCAACCTATCACTGACTTATTGCCCTTATCTGCAAAGCACAGACTTCGTGCCGTAACCCATGACTGGCTAACGACCTGAGCCCTTGAGCCCTGTGTCTCAGAGCAGCGCTGTCTGATGCCATGGGGGCTAAGCTGCAGCAAAGCTGCCCAAGGAGTTCTTCAATGCAGGAACGTGAGCCCAGTGTGCGTGACTCTTCATAAGAAGTCAGAAGTGGATAGTTTTACAAATTAAAATGGAAAAAGCCCTAGATGTCAACAAAGCCGGGGGAAGTTTTTGTATCTTGCAGCCTCCAGAGGAAAAATTTTTGAGCATTCTCACACATTTTTTATTCTTTAAAAATTTTTTTTCTTTTGATATTCTTTGTGTTTTTCCAGTATTGAGGATTAAACCCTGGGTCTTGCACATGTTAGGCTCATGTCCTGCCAGTGAGCTATATCCCTGGCAAGAAGAGAGAAAGTGAGTATATTATATTTGCAGAACATACAAAATAAAAGCTTAGATATGAAAATATTAAATGTGGCAGGAGAGATGGCTCAGTGGTTAAGAGCACTGACTGCTCTTCCAGAGGTCCTGATTTCAATTCCCAGCAACCACATGGTGACTCACAACCATCTGTAATGAGATCTGATGCCCTCTTCTGGTGTGTCTGAAGACAGCGACAGTGTACTCATATAAATAAATAAATAAATAAAATAAATAAATAAATAAATATTTTTTAAAAATGTTTAACGACATTTTAAAGAAAACTATTCATGGGAAGAGTGGAGACTGCCCTGGCCCCACTCCTCTGCACGCCTTGCTTTGCATCCCAAATGAACATTCCTAGGACCACCATAATCTCTTGTCAACAAAGGGTTTCCATGAACCCTTAAGCTTCTCCTCCCTCCCTTCCCAAGGAACCCCACTTACAACACAATGAGGGTGAGTATAAAAAAGAAGTGCACGCTCCCAATGAGGTTCTGGTAGATCCAGACGACCCACAGGTAGCCGGGCCTGTGGCTCAGGGTGTCGATCCAGCTGTAGATGGATTGGATGAAGGAAGGCAGACCTCTGAATGGGCCACAGTCGGCTGAAGGCTTCAGTCTGAAGACAAAACCAGGAAACCACCTGCTGTCTGAGGCTCCAATGCAGGCATTTCAGAATCAAGGGGTCCCTTCTGGCTTTGGGCTCTAGACACAAAATCTTGCCTGCTCTCTCCACAGACTACTTCCACGGAAACATTCTCCCTCAGTCTTGCTTGGTGTTACCTGCCGTCTGAGGACCAACTCTCAGAGCAGTGGTATCTCCCACCACAGTGACCGATCTGGACTCCAGACAATGATCTAGCAGTATCTTGGGAGCAATCAGTTTTGCTTGGCAATGGGATTTAAGACCCATCACAGAGGAAGTGGCCTCTCCCAGTTTGGGAAGCTTGAACACTTGGCAGACATGAGAAAATGACTCCTAAGTGTGGTGTAGGATGTATAGAATAAACCCAGGTAGGATTTATTCCCTCCCTCGCTCCTTGTATCTGCGGGTTACCCCGGGAACATGAGCTGATCTTTGTATGAAGGCCAGTGTCTATTCTGATGTTTATCATCTGACAGTCTTACTGACCTTGAGAAGACTTCCTTTGCCCTGACTAGCCTAGGAAGCATGACTTCTCATGCAGACAAATACCCAAAACATAGCTGAGAGCATAGCCAGCTCTTTCAACAGGCCTTCATGGCAGAGCGTGTTCCCAGGCCCCAGTTGCCCCCATGGTCAGAATCTCAATGACCTATAATAGCCCCCAAGGCTGTAGAGTTTTCTAAAAAGACCCAAAGTGGCCATCCCTAGCCTTGTTACCCTGCCTCATCTGTTCCTTACCTTAGAAACTGCAGTAAAGGGCCTTGTCCCTCATTCCACCTCCCTCCTGACTACCCTGCCTTTTCCTCATGTGGCCCTGCATAGCATGGAGAACCTTCGCTTCTTGGGAACCGTGAGTAGCAAACTATGATTTCAGTGGCAACTGTCTTCATACCTGGATAATAAAACCCACGTTTAAAAACAGACATCTATCCACTCCATCCCTAAAATCTCAGCCAAGGCCACAGTCCCTACCTCCAGATGGTGATAGCCAGGGTGCACAGCACTCCAGTGAAGGATGGGAAGAAGAGCAAGAAAATGAAGAAGGTTATCATCTGGGAGGCCCGCCAGGCCTTGCTTGGAGGCTGGAAGTTCATCATCAGGCTGACCTGAGGAGAGAAATGGAACCCCTTCCATCTTCGGCCACAGAACAGACCCTGGGACCCCAACTCTCCCACCATGTACTTACAGCTTCCCGGTTTTGGGCTTCCTGACCCCTCCCCACAACCCTTTCCCATCTGGGATGCCCCTCCCACCCCCACCAGGTCATAAGCTACCAAAGGAAAGAAATTGGTTACAACTTGGTTCCAACTCACATTTTTGACATAAAACATAATGAAGAGAGTGATCATTTGGATAAAAGGCAGCAGAGGGCAGAAGAAAATTCCAAGCCTATGAGGAAAACAGGAGTGTCAGAGACCCAGGCAAACATGAGGAGAACAGGGTGCAGAATAGTGTCTCCCTAAAATTCATGTATTGTCTTAGTCAGGGCTTCTATTCCTGCACAAACATCATGACCAAGAAGCAAGTTGGGGAGGAAAGGGTTTATTCAGCTCACACTTCCACATTGCTGTTTATCACCAGAGGAAGTCAGGACTGGAACTCAAGCAGTCAGGAAGCTGATACAGAGGCCATGGAGGGATGTCACTTACTGTCTTGCTTCCCCTGGCTTGTTCAGCCTGCTTTCTTACAGAACCCAGGTCTACCAGCCCAGGGATGGCACCACCCACAATTGGCTTGTTCCACCCCCTTGATCACTAGTTGAGAAAATGCCTTACAGCTGGATCTCATGAAGGCATTTCCTCAACTGAGGCTCCTTTCTGTGATAACTCCAGCTTGTGTCAAGTTGACACAAAACCAGCCAGTACATATATTAAGACCTAACACACATATACAAACACACACACACACACACACACACACACACACACACACACACACACCACAGTATCTCACAACATGACTGAATTTAGAGGTAGAGTTGTTCAAACAGTAATTAACTTAGAATGGGGTGGGCTCACGGTCACTATGGCGGGCTCTAATTCAATGTGAATGCTGTCCTTAAGGGAAGCAAGTAGGACTCAAATCGATGGAAAACTGTGAAGACATGGGGAAAGTGAGGCCAGCTATAAACTAAAAAGTGTGGCTCCGGGCAAGTCCTGACCTCCTGGGCTTTGGAAGGAACCACCTGCCAACACTGTGACTGTGGTATTTTGTCACGGTAAGTGATTCTTTAGATGTGTAGCATCATAGGAGACGAATGCAGAGAAGTCCCGCCATGGCTGCTCCCTCCTCAGATCTGGGAAGGCATTGAAGAGAGAGAGAGAGAGCATCCCTCTACCTCACCATAGAGCCACTAAACCATCAGCGGCCCTTCGGTGTGTCCTAACCTAGTATGTCTCAAATGTGAAGTCATCCTTCACTCATCTGTCACATGTGTGGTCCCCATCCTTTCCATGGTACATGAGAAAGCCTGCAGGAACTAGACAGTAAAGTGTACTGAGTTACAGGTCAGAAACTCTTCACTTTCCAACTCTCTTTTTTTTAAAGATTTATTTATTGTATGTGTGTGAGTACATCGTTGCTATCTTCAGACACACCAGAACAGGGCATTGGACTCCATTACAGATGGCTATGAGCCACCAATGTTACATGTTATTGCCCTTGGTCACTTTCCAGGGATTGATGGTAAGATCCTATTGCTGAAAACATCATAGATCATGGAGAGATGGAGCTAGGGCTCATCTGGATGGTTTACCTGTATTGCTAACTTTCCTAGTGCTAGAAGGCACTATGTCGGCTCCTGAACAAGGAAAGCAATCAGCAATCTCACCCAGCTGTGGGCCCTGAAAGCTACAGTAATGACTGGCCTGGCATGTGTATGTACACCCATTGGTGCAATAGTGGCACAAATGTTATAGAAGTAACCAACCACTCACTGCTTGGACTTCAGGTCTGCTCACAAGGTGGAACCCATCCCTGGGACTTGTATTTGGGGCTAAGAGCATGTGACTACACAGATCATAGCTCCAACTACTATTACTCTGATAAATGGACACAGTGTTAAGCTGAGTCCTAATGATTTACTGTTATACCCATAATCAGGGTATCTCTCAAATCTCAGCAGAAAAGCTCCTTTATACTGTTATGGTGATTGAAAGAGACCCACAACTGGTCAAGGTACAGAGAATAAGAGACTTCAGAGTGCTTAACTATAAATGGGATATCTGTATCCCATCACTTCCTCTAAGGCTCATGGGTAATTGTGCTAAGATGAGTAGAAAGACTATAAGAGCCCGAGACAATGGACGACCACAATGAGATAGTGTGCTTTTGGACACACCAGGGCAGGCAGTTACACATATGAACTCTACAGTTGTGACAACATACGCAAGACCTGCATAGGCTCTGCCAGATAAAATCTCAACATGAGGAAACGTTGGCATGAAGTCCCACTCTTAGCTGAGGAGTAAGTGGAAATGGATAGCTACCAGGACATGGAGAGTCAACCTTCTTTTAAGTCCCCAGTAGGTCTAACATGCTCCATTGGTTAGCCACACATGCAACTGTATATAGGGAGTCTTAATAGGACTGGACAGGTTTTGTTATTTTTCTTACAAAAAAATAAGGACACAAAGTTGGGTAGGTACAGAATGGGGGTTGAATCTGAGAGGAAATGGGGACGAAGGTGAATGTTATTGAGATACAACATGAAATTCTCAAAGAATTAATACAACTTTTATGTATTTTGTGTAATTGAGTAAATATTTTATGAATCTGAGTAAAAAGAAGCAATGAATTTAAAAGAAAATATTAAGTAGATGATGGTACAGGTGATAAGCTGGTAGGTAGCAGCGCTGCTTAAAGGCTGAGGCCGGGAACATGTTCTCCTTACCTCACCACCACGGCCAGCACACTCTGCTTGGTCATCACACTGTTTTCTTTATCCACTCATCATCAAAGACTATTTTCACAGATGAGGGATATAGCTCAGAAGTAGAGGCCTTGCCTAGCAAGCACAAGTCCCTGGACTTGATCTCAGTATTGAAAACAATGGTGGGTGGAATGGGGAGGATATCCTAAAATCAATAAAGGTTAAATATGTGATTTGTATGGAGTAAGAAGAAGAAGAAAAAAAAAAAAAAACACTTTCAACTGTGCTTATCAGTAGGCAGCTCAAAAAATTTCAGGAAGTAGAATGGCTGAGTCTGAGTACAATGCCACTCACCTTTAATCCCAGCACTTGGGAGACAGAGGCAGGTGGATCTCTGTGAGTTAAAGGACAGCCTGGTCTACATAGTGAGTCCCAGGTCAGCCAGGCTACAAAATGAGACACTGTCTCAATCAACCAACCACCAATTATAATGACCAGTGTGTGTGTGTGTGTGTGTGTGTGTGTATGTGTGTATGTGTGTACATGGCCTGTGTGTTTGTGCATTTGTTGGGAATGTCGGCATGTGGACATACTGCACACATGTAGAGATATTAGGTCACCTTTAGGCATTGTCCTCAGACATCCTCTACCTTCTTTTCAAGGCAAGATCTCTCATCTGGCTATATATATATATATATATATATATATACACACACACACACATATATATATATAAGATTTATTTATTTGTTATATATAAGTACACTGTAACTATCTTCAGACACACCAGAAGAGGGCATCAGATTCCATTACAGATGGTTGTGAACCACCATGTGGTTGCTGGGAATTGAACTCTGGACCTCTGGGAGAGCAGTCAGTGCTCTTAACCACTGAGCCGTCTCTCCATCCCTCATCTGTCTATATTTAAATGAAACACTACTTGCTTGCCACTTACATTTTTGGGGCGGGGTGTTATTCTAGGAATCATAACCTCTACCAGTACAGGCTCCTTCCCTTCTTCTCCCTCTTCTGACAGAGCAGGCTGCCACCTCACACGAACTTAGGTGCCTTTCTCTTTGAGTTCTTTCTATCCTTTTCTTACATTTTTCTTTATCTGTTTCAGGAAACTCTTCTCTCCAAGTGCTTCAACATATAAAGAACTCTACCCTTGTTTTTGTTGTTGTTGTTGTTGTTGTTTTTTGTTTTATTTTTGTTTTTGACAACAATGCCAACTGCATGTTGGGCAACTTTTAGGTGCTTTCGGTTTTACTATGGTAACATTTATGGGGTGCTCTCTTTAGAAGGGTACACCATGAGTAGCTTTAACTGTCCACTTGTCAGAGCCTGGAGACATCTGAGAGGCAAGTCTCAACTAAAGTTTGACCTATGGGTATGCCTGTGTAGGATTGTCTTGATTGGTAATTGATGAAGGAGAGCCCATCCTTAGGCAGGTATAAGGAAGCTAGCTATGATGATCCTTAACAGCAATCTGTGTGTCCATAACAGACAAACATTTATCCATATAGCCTCAGGTAAGTGTAGTTTTCTCCCCCCTTCAAAGAAACTTCTCTTTGCAACACATGGAGATTGCTACAGAAAACTACAACCAATCCACCTGCAGAGTTGTGGAATCCATTTCCAATAGATATGTCTGCAAAACACTCCCACAGCTAAGGCTCATGCCCTAAGGTTTCTAAGTGTGTCTGTATGAAAGGAGAAATGCCTGGAGCTAGGAAGGATAGATATCTCAGTGGTGGAACACTTGGCTATTGTGCCTTGGCTTTGACCCCCAGCACCACCACAGAAACAGAAGAATGAAATTCCATGATACAACTATCTGGTCATCCTTAAAAATCTAATCCAGGGAGGAAGGAGAACAGAGGAGAGAGGGACAGAAAGAAGGAGGGAGGGGGAGAGAGAGGAGGGAAAGGGAGAGAGAAAACCTTTAGAACAGAGATGAGAAACAAGCAATCTTCTACCTTCATTCTCTCTGTGGAGAGCTAAGTGCATTTAAGCTTTCCCCTGTGAGAGAGGAGGGTAAATTCACTGAAAAAAGACAAAGCAATATTGGGGATACTAGGAACTCAAGAATGAAGTCTGGGTCACAGCAGAATACTGCAGTTTAAGGTCAGATCTCTGAAGAGAGTTTTATATAAACTCTCCTGTGTTGGCAATTAGACTGGGTGTGGTGGGAGGCAGGGGAATGCGTGTGTGTATCTCTGTGAGTTCCAGGCCAGCCTGGTCAGCCATAGCTACATAGTGCTAGCTTGCCCTAAGCAACAAACTACACACACACACACACACACACACACACACACACACACACACACACGGCATACATGGCATATATAGAGCTGAAGAAATAGCTCAGTGATTAAGAATATTGACTGCTCTTTCAGAGGACCCAGGTTCAATTCCCAGCACCTATATGACCGCTGATAACCATCTGTATTTCTAGTTCCAGGGCATCTGATGCCCTCTTCTGCCCTCTGCAGGCAATGTGCACACATGGCATACATACATGGGGGAGTCGGGGGTGGGACACCCATATGTGTAACATAAAATAAAAAGTATTAGCAAGTGATTTACTAATTTGTAACACTAAAACAAAACACCTTTAGCTCCTTAACTTTAGAACAACATAGGTTTATTGCTCAAAATCTGAGAGGCCCAAAATCCAAGACTGAGGGGCTGGCAAGATTCAGTGTCCAGTGAAGCTCAGCTCCTGGATCGTGGGTGGAATGCTCTCACTATACACGACGCAAGGGTCCAGAAGCCTCTCTTGACCCCTTTTATAAGGGCCCATTAATGGTGGCTTCAATTTAAAGCCAAATCTTCCCCCAATACAATCACATTGGTCATTCTGTTTCAGTGTAAGAATGGAGCTGGAGTAAGTGCCCATCTTGTAAGTGAGTAATTAATTAATTAATTAAGTAAGTAAGTAAGTAAGCAAGCAAGTATGAGTACAGGTCCTAGAACCTATATTTAAAAAGCCAAGCATGGTAGCATTTGATATAATGCTAGACCTTGATAGGCAGAGATGAGGGCTCCCAAGGATTCCCTCAACTGCCTAGCCTACTGAGTGAGCTCCAGTGAAAGACCATACCTAATTTTTTAAAAAGTGAACAGTTTATGAGGTACAAGACTTTTCTCTGGTCTCCACTTGTATGCACACATACATGTATCTACACACATGAACAAGCTCAAATTCATGCATACAAACACACAGAGAAAGCATTTTAGGGAGGGACAAATGTTCAGCACTATAGAGAGTAATCCAGGGTTTTAGAAAAAACAGTGTGGTAGGGGTGGAAGGGGTAGGATGTGATGAGGGAGGGTGTGATGGGATAGGGTGTGACGGGGTAGGGTGTGTTGGGGAGAGTGTGATGGGGAGGGTATGATGGGGTAGGGTTGATGGGGGAGGGTGTGATGGGGAGGGTGTGATGGGGAGGGTGTGATGGGGTAGGGTTGATGGGGGAGGGTGTGATGGGGAGGGTGTTATGGGGGAGGGTGTGATGGGGAGGGTGTGATGGGGTAGGGTTGATGGGGGAGGGTGTGATGGGGAGGGTGTTATGGGGGAGGGTGTGATGGGGAGGGTGTGATGGGGTAGGGTTGATGGGGGAGGGTGTGATGGGGAGGGTGTTATGGGAGAGGGTGTGATGGGGAGGGTGTGATGAGGAGGGTGTGATGGGGAGGGTGTGATGGGGAGGGTGTGATGGGGAGGGTGTGATGGGGAGGGTGTGATGGGGAGGGTGTGATGGGGGAGGGTTGATGGGGGAGGGTGTGATGGGGAGGGTGTGTTGGGGAGAGTGTGATGGGGAGGGTATGATGGGGTAGGGTTGATGGGGGAGGGTGTGATGGGGAGGGTGTGATGGGGGAGGGTGTGATGGGGTAGGGTGTGTTGGGGAGAGTGTGATGGGGAGGGTATGATGGGGTAGGGTTGATGGGGGAGGGTGTGATGGGGAGGGTGTGATGGGGGAGGGTGTGATGGGGGAGGGTATGGTGGCAGACAAACCAGGACTGTAGTGGACTGTAGTTGCCTATGGTTTGCATGTCTCCAGGTTGCTTCCCCGCCCTAAGATGACTCTCATCTGACATCGTCAGGGTTTCCTGAAGGCAAAGAATAATCTAGAAAATAAGTTATGTTCCCAGCTTTCAGATTGGCTGTGTCTGCTGACACTTATGCATATTTTCAACAGATAAGGGACCTAAAACTGAAACTTCCAAGGCCACCCCCAGGCGGGGTGTGACTGGGCCACTCCACACTGCACTACAAAACTTACCAGGTCAGAGTCTGTGCATAGATCAGTTCTAGAACATTCCTGGCAATGTCAAACTCCTGTAAGCTGAGACTGGTGACGAACTTCATCCCAATGAGCCTGTGGAAAGCACTGGGTTTAGTACAGCAAGTTCTCCAGTAATGCAGATAATCAGGAGGCGCAGGCCTGACCCAGGCAGTCAGGTAGGGGAAGCTAGAGGATGCTCAGTTGGCCCGCCTACTTTCCGGTTAATCTGTTCTTTGCTCGTCAGTTTTTTCTCCATGAAGCAGATAAACTGAGCACCTCTGACACCAATGCAAACTTTTTTTTTTTTTTTTTTTTTTTTTTTGGTTTGGGTTCGGGTTTTTGAGACAAGGTTTCTCTATGTAGCCCAGGTTGCTACTATCTCTGTAGACCAGGCTGCCCTCGAACTCACAGAGATGTGCCTGCCTGGGCCTCGGGTGCTGGGATTAAAGGCATGTGCCACCACTGCGTGGTTCAGAATGTTCTTCAATGAGACTTTTTTTTTCTCTTCTCTTACTGTGGTTGTTTTAAATCTTTGTCTGTGTGTCTGGTGTGTTGTACATGTGTAACTGCATGTTTACGTACATGCACACACAGCACAGAGTACATATAGAAATAACAGGATCATATTGGGATTAGCTCTCGAATTCTATGTTGTTTGAGATGGGTCTTCTGAAGAGTAGTTGGTGGGGGGGGGACTCCTCCTATTTCCTATAGGAAACACTGGGATTATATATGTTTTACCACAACTGGCTTTATGTGGGCTCTGGGGATTTGAACTGAGGTCCTAATGCTTGCATGATAACTATTTCACTCCTTGAGCCATCTCTTCGTCCAGATTTCATTATATAGGGGAGTTCCCATCTCCCCCCAAACCTGTTAAACAACAAAAATGCTTCTCCCCTTTTCGTTCAGGCTCTGGACAGAAGCAGAAATAAAAGCCAGTTCGTACAGAACATCAGCTTCCCTACAGAGAAAGCCTGGCATTACATCATGGCCTCTCCCTCTGGAGAAACTGGAGGCAACACATGAGTGTCCAAACTGGGTTGTTGCTCAGTGGAGAGAACGTACAAGTCCCAGACTGTGAGTGACAGCCTCAGGAAAAGCAACACCTAGAAAGAAGAGGGGTGTGTACATCTAATCCCTACAGAGCGAATGACTAAAAAAGAAGCAGGAGCCGCGCAGGACTCAGGGATGGCTTGGTAGTGGGGTGCTCACTTAGCACTTTGAGGCCTTGTGTCTCTCTCCCCCAGCACTGCAAGCATAAGAATAAAAAAGATCCACATCTGGCCAGCGTTCACAGAGCTTCAGTCCTGTACATCAGCCTAAAATAAACACCAGTGACTTCGTTATCTTAACACAACGAGCTAGGTGTGTCCAACATCGTCTGCTGCACAAAAGCGTTGTCTGCCAGGATCCCACTAACCTCAAACAAGGATCCTTACGCTCTGTGCAGCAAAACCACAAGGACTACATTTTTTGGAGATTATAGAGTATACCGTATGCACATGTGTGGCAATGTGTAGTAGTGAGAACTTTGGGAGGGAAGTCAGTCTAGCTGGATGTGGTGGTACACATCTATAATTCCAGCACTTGAGGCTGAGGCAGAAGGTTTGCTGTGAGTCCAAGGCTTGCCTGTGCTACGTAGCAAGTCTCTGTTTCAAGCAACAACAAACCCACTCACACACGTGGAGTAATGCACACAGGAATATTAAAATCATCTACAACAGATAAGAAGTACTAGATGCCATGGAGGAAGATCCCAGTTGAGTTCCTAGGACTCTCGCTGAGCGGCTCACAACTGCCAGTTAGCTCCAGTTCTGGGGAGTTTGACATCTTCTCTGGGTGCATATACATAAACAATAAACAAATAAAAGTCTTCAGCGATAATACACCTGTGGCTGGAGATTCCGCTCAGTGATGCAGTGACTGCCCGGCTTTCGGAAGCCCGAATTTCCATTTTCACATCACAGAAAAAAGACAATGGGATAGACAGATTCCAAGTAGCTCTGTTTCTGTTTAATTTCTGGAATTTTTGTCCAAAGAGAAGGTTGGACAGGGTCAGCCTAAACTCAGTGAGCTGTTGGGTTGAGTGGAATGTAGTTGGGTTAGAAGAGAACAATGCCCTAAAGGACAATGGGCAGATTAGACACACAGCAGGCACAGTACACACACACCCCACGCCCCCACCATACACACTTTCTGCTTAGCCAGGAATCAGGCTCTGGTTACAGTACACTCACAACTAACATTTACCTCCTCAGAAACTCCCCCAGTAAGGAATCAGCCAAGGAGAACACAAAGTCCATGAGAAGGAGCCGGTAGATGTCCTGGCCAATGAAGGTCTCCCAGCACTGAAAGGCAGACGTGAATCAGGATGAGGGCTGGTGGCCCAGATCAGACCTCATATGGACTCAACTTGACCACACTCTCTGTACCCAGAAAAGGAAACTTAATCTTTAAAACAGCCATTTGTATATGTGTATGTGTGTGTGTGTGTGTGTGTGTGTGTGTGTGTGTGTGCTTACTGCTCACGTGTACCAAAGTCTTCCCATCTCATAAGCTCTCCTTCTAAGACATTTCATATCTGTACTGTCCCTTCTAGACCCCATGTCCCCACCAGGGCTAAGCATCTTCTTCAGGAGAGTAAGAAGCTCAGAGGGGTAAGAATACTTTTTTTCTGCTTATCGACTTTTACATTGTACAAAAATTAGAAACTTGCAAGCAATGAAAATGTTTTAAAAAGTGACTGGACATTTTCACAAGTTGGTGTGAGCTGGTAGACAGCAACCTCTACAGGAAGTCAGAACTAGGAGCATACATAGCAGCATATTTCCTGTCGAGCTGAAGGAGAAGGAAGCTTTCCATGTATAGCCTAAGGACTCGTGGATGGATGGATCGGTAGATAGATGAGTGGATAGATGGATAGATGGTAGATGAAGAAAGAAATATGTGTAGATGGATGGGTGAATGGATGCATGGGAACAAAGCTGGATAAATGAACGCATGGAAAGATACAGGGATAAATGGATGGATGGATGGATGGAAGGAAGGATGTATATATGTATGTATGTATGTATGTATGTATGTATGTATGTATGTATGGGTAGATGGGTGGGTAGATGAGTGGATAGGTTGATAAGTTGGTGAATGGATGGATGTGTGGGTAGATGGATGAATGGGTGGATGGGTGGATGGATAGATGGGTGGGTGGATGGGTAGGTAGATGTATGGGTAGGTAGATAAGTAGGTGGGTGGATGGATGGGTGGGTGGACGGATGACTAGGTGGGTGGATGGGTGGATGAATAGATGGGTGTATGGATGAATATTGGGTGGTAGATCATAGATGAATAAATGGATCACTGGATTAATAATGATGGATACATAAATAAATTAATAGATGGATGGAAGAATAAACGGGTCGATAGAAGCATAAATTAATATTTTCTCTTACATCTTAACTTGAAAAGCTGCTTTTGAACATCTTTGATGGTTAAGGTTAGGTGAAAATACTTACGTTATTCAAATAATTTGAGTCCAAACGTAGCAATGTTTTTTTGGCCAGTGTGGGTCCTCAGGGACCCAGTGTGCCCTAGCACTGGAAGTAGAGTCAGAGAAATAAGAAATCTCTTACTCTCTGTTACAACCTAGAAACTGTATGATACAGAGGGAGGAGGGTGTTATTTTGCTTTGTTTTGTTTCTGTTTTTGTTTTGGTCACAGGAAACTAGTGGTAGAAGGAGAGGCATTCCAAGGAGCAAACCTTGGAACCAACAGGTTTAGCTTTCTTTTGAGGCCACATGGGGCACCACTGTGAGGTGGAGGTGCAAGGACTAGAAATCCCTGTTCTGGGGCAGGAGAAGGAGGAAAGCCTTGTTGAGTGTGTAAGAGGGACAGTCAGGGTTAGGATGTGACTGTGCAGATGAGCTGCATGTCTGCATATTATCAGAGCCCACGGTGTTTGGGGGTGTGGGCAAAACTCACTAAACCTTAAGAAGGATCTTGTGCCCAGCCTCAGGCTATTTGGAAAGAATAGCATGGAAATTTTGGTCTATTGTCTGCCCACCAGCAGTTGGTCACAGCACTCAACGCTGCCCCTGATAGTGGGGTAGTACCTGTCTTATTGATACTAAGACTGAAGCTAAAGAGACTGAGTATATTTGATTGGCATTTCAGCTTCTCCACAGAGCCCTGCTGCTTTATGCTGTCTCCCAGACCAGCTTCTTTCCTCTCCTCTTCCCAAAATGAAGTGTGATGCCTGCCAGGAAACTCAAAGTCTTTTTGGTGATTGAAGGCCAAGAAACAGAACTCAAGGCAGAGTAGATCAACACATAAAGCTCACCTCCTCACCAGACAGGGCTACGATGTTGAGCCAATAGTAACAAAGAATTCCAACAATGGAGATCTTCAAAAAGATGTTTCTAAATAGCAGAAGAAAAGAGAGCACTGGTCACCCTCGTTGGTCCCCCTCATTGGTCATCCTCATTGACAGTCTCCTGTTCCCTGTAGCCATTTGGGAGGACACATGTTTCTGCCTACCTAGCTCTGAGGCTGGATATGCCCATAAGGCGAACACATGAACCTATGTTAGTTCTAGCCTTGAGCACTGCATGTTACCCTGAGAGCTTCCAGAACACACTGTCCTTTGCAAAGGCAGTTGGCACTATCATTGATGCCTAAACCTGGTCCCTTGGTGATTAACATGCACACAACCCTCTCTCCAGTCTACAATGTACATGTAACACTGGCAAGAAATAAACCTTTGTGCCTCAGGCCACTGAGACTTGGAAAGGATTGTTACTGCAGCAAAACTTAATCTCTTCTGACTAATACACTCTCCTGTTGACCCTGCAAATGAACCAGTTTCCTTCCTATTACAGCCCATTACAGTAATAAAAAAAATGTGCTCAACATTTATTTACAGAATACTTACCCAAGATGCTCTACTGAGGCCCTTAATGAATCATCTCCCTTAAACTTGGCAACTCTATCACAGGTGCCTATCTTACCCAAGCTTCAAGTGTGACAGCAATCTCTAATATTTACCCCTCCATGCATGCCTCATGCATTAGGTACTTTTCTCATTGCTGTAACAAAATACCTGGTAAGAAGTGAGTTAAAGCAGTTTTTGTATTGCTTTGTTTGGCTCACAGTTTGAGGGAGTAGTCCATCCCAGAAGGGAAGACATGGCAGCAGGAACATGAACAGCTGGCTACATTGCATACACAGTCAGGGAGCAAGGACAGATGAATCCTGTCCTTATCCTCTGCTTTCCACTCAGTCTGGGATCCTAGCCCTCAGTACTGGGGTATCCACAGCTGGGGTGAGTCTTTCCACTTCCAATAACACAATCTAGAAACTCCCTCACAGGCATGCCCAAAGATCTGTCTGCTGAATAGTTATAGATCCTGTCCAGTTGATAATCAATATTAGCTAACACACCTAAGAAAGTGGATCCCTGCACTGTGGGTGGATTGGGAGGAACAATGGTTCAAGAATTATTTATGGTTAGAATTTTCATAATGTAAATTGAAAATGATCCAATCATTGATTTATTTAGTCAGTTATTCACTAATCATTCTTGAGCATCTGATATGCCCCAGGTACTATAAATAATAAAACAATTTCCCCATATACTCTGTGTATGTGAGAGAGAGAGAGAGAGAGAGAGAGAGAGAGAGAGAAAGAGAGAGAGACAGACAGACAGACAGACAGAGACAGAGGGAGACAGAAAGAGAGAAACAGAGAAAGAGAGGCACACACATGTACATACTGCTGGGAGAGATAATAGATAAATTACTACGAAGTAGAAGAAAATGATAGTGTAAGGAGTAAGGGTGGTAGGGAAGAACCCCATGAAGGGTTAACACTTGAGTAGAAGCAAAAACAAAGTCAGGAATTGAGCCCCAGGGCTGTATATGAGAGAAGACTTTCAGGGGAGAGAGCCATGGAGCTAGACCTTTCTGAAAACACTTGGGAAGCCAGTGCAGGACATGACGAGGAGACAGAAAAGGAGGCTGGCACATGGGCCTCGGGTTAGAGGCCACAGGGAGGAAGGACTCTAAAGATGGTTAGTGAGGACACTGAAGATCCACGGTCAGAGGCAGGAGGTAGCAAGAGGATCAGCTAGGAAGAGACTGCAAGGACCGACAGAAACTGGGCAGCTTTGGTCATTGTTCATCAAACACATCTCTTTACATACAAATGGGTATCACCAAGGATGGCTAGCTTTGAGCCAGTGAGTGTCCAAGAACATCCTCCCTTCTATTTTGATGGATGAATTACAAAAATATGCTTTCTTCTGCATGAAGCAGTGGGTACCAGGATTACTTAGTCAGAACCCCTATACAGGGGCTGGAGAGATGGCTCAGTGGTGAAGAGCACTGACTGCTCTCCCAGAGGTCCTGAGTTCAATTCCCAGCAACTACATGGTGGTTCACAACCATCTGTAATGGGATCTGATGCCCTCTTCTGGTGTGTCTGAAGACAGCTACAGTGTACTCATATAAATAAGTAAATAAATTAAAAAAAAAAAAGGACCCCTATACAGTGCTTGAGAGTTAGGTTAATCCCTGGGTCAGCCCTGTTTGAGTCCCTGTCCTAACTTCCTTCAGTGATGAAATGCAATGTAGAAGTGAAAGCCCAATAAACCCTTTCCTCTCCACTTGTTCTTGGCCATGACGTTTCATCACAGCAATAAAACCCAACAAGGTAGTGGTTAACCCATCATATGACACATTGTTCCTGGAATGCCTTCCTTCAGGAACACAACTCTGATAATTGAAGGGCACTCCTTCTAGCTCCGGGAAATGAGCTAAAACCAGGACTAACACACCTACCGGATCAAGAGGACGTAGACTTCCTGTCTCGGGATCTCATACCTCTCCACGAGTCGGAACATGGAGTAGAAACGAGGCACAGTCAGGTTGATGCAGGACACAACAAAGGGCAGTAACAATACTGCTCCAGGGTCCCTGTGTGTCTTCAGGAACTGCGGGGTTGGGAGATAAGCCTGAGAGGTCCACAGAGCTAGGAACCCTCTCCACACACTCAGAGGGTCTGAAGTAGAGAATCCCACACACGGCTCCTCTGAGGCATACTGAGTCTCAGAGAGGTAAATATGTTTTCCAAGGGTCACCCAGCAAGGAAGCACAAGATCAGAGCAGTGCGCCAGTTAGTTTTTCTTATCAACCCAATACAACCTAGAGTCTAGTGCCAAGGAGGAACCGCAAGTGGGGAATTGCCTAGATTCGTCTGGCTTATGGGCGTGTGTGTAGGATACTGCCCTGTTAATTGGTGCAGGAGGGCCAAGCTCAGTGTAGGCAGCACCATCCTTAGACAGGTGTTCCTGGGCTGCATAAAGAAGCTAGTTAAGGGTCTGGAGAGATGGCTCAGTGGTTAAGAGCACTGACTGCTCTTCCAGAGGTCCTGAGTTCAATTCCCTGCAACCACATGGTGGCTCAGAACCATCTGTAAAGGAATCTGATGCCCTCTTCCAGTGTTTCTGAAGACAGTGACAGTGTACTCATATACATAAAATAATTTTTAAAAATATTTTTTTTAAAAAAAGCTAGCTAAGCATGAGCCTGCAAGGGAGTCACAAACTGTTTACCAATGGTTCCCTCAGCCACCCTCAGTGATGGATTATGACCTGGAAGTATAAGCCATGTAAGTCCTTTCCTTTATAAGTTGGTCTTATTTAGACCATTTCATGCCAATAGAGCAGAACTAGAACAGTGACCTAGCTCTGCTGACTCTTGGCTCTCCTCACCAGGATACCCTGAGCTATGATAGAGAGTTCCCTTGCTGCGGAAACAGAATTAGTTTTAGCCACGAGGCAAGGAAACTAAACAGCGTGGGATTTCCCTGCTACCCTCTGATTACTGTTGCCAAGTTCTCATTATTACTATTCGATTGGTGTGGGGTGGAGACGTATCTCACTGTGTATGTTTGGCCATCCTTTCTCTCTTTCAGATTTACGGGGGTTTTCTTTTTCTTTTTTAAAAGAAAAGATTTATTCACGTACACTGCAGCTGTCTTCAGACATGCCAGAAGCAAGTATCAGATCTCATTACAGATGGCTGTGAGCCACCATGTGGGTGCTGGAAATTGAACTCAGGACCTTTGGAAGAACAGTCAGTGCTCTTAACCACTGAGCCATCTCTCTAGCCCCAGGTTTTTTTTTTTTTTTAATTTTTGTTACACATATATCATATGCATATATGTTTACAAATATATAGATTTAACCTGCTCAGGCTGTATAATGCTACGTGTATGTATATGACTTCAGGGCTGACTGTTCCTGCTACTCTTGTACAGTCTGAGGCAGATTTACCAGACTTCCTGTTTGCTAAGATCTGAACTGGGAAGGAGGCTTGCCCATGCAGTGCCTTTACATGAGGATATAGTCACCTGGTGGTTGGCTCATATATAGGCAGAGAGAGCTCTCTGCTAGGCATATTCGTTGGAGTGATTACTGTGGGTGTGTTTGGTGGCCCGTGTTTCAGTCTCTTTCTCTTGAGCCAGACCCAATCCGTATCCACTTATAGAGGTGTTAAAGCATCTCTCACCTCTTAGTAATTCTTTGGAAACTTCATATCACAGGTAGGATATAACATTAGAGGTGTGTGTGTTTGTATGTGTGTGTGTGTGTGTGTGTGTGTGTGTGTGTGTGTGTGTGCGTGCATGCGTGTTCTTGGTCCCCACCTATTAATACATTACAGGGGGCCACCCTTGGAAGGTCAAAATCCAGCTTCTGGTGCCTTTCACATTCTCTCCCTCCTGAGCTATCAAGAGGGCCTATCCATTCCCACCTATGCTAGGCATGCCCAGCCATTATGTCTTTCCTCCAAGATGGACTGGTATCCCCTAAAACTGTGAGCCAAGTTACATCCTTCCTCCTTGGCACTGCTTCTGTCAGATCACTGAGGAAATTAGGTCCTAATGCTGCATTTCTACCCCATACTCATCAGTGGAGGGGGGACCTGGGTACCTGGCATCTCTGAGCCATAGGAGCATCTCTCAAGCCACAGACTCACTGGAGTTCAGCGAGATGCAATAAGGCCAAGCTCAGCCACAGAAAGCTGTGGTCACCACTGACTGACAGTCACCAGGGTTATGCCAACAGCTGATCCAGCTCAGCGCAGAGCAGGTGCCTAGGCTCAGTACTTCTGAGTTTCTCAGTAGCAGCCCTATACTTCAGGGTAGATATGGGAGGCAAAGCTCGACCACAGCTTTCACCCCAGAGTGGCCAAAGGCGGGCCTCTAAGAACCGTAACTCAGTTTTCCCTCTTTCAAATCAGACTTTAATATGGCAAATGTAGACCCTTCAGGATTGCATAATCCCATACCCATTGTGTTTAAACCAAGGGAGAAACACTGGGGCCAAGGAAGATTAAGTCACTCAGGAAGTTCACCCATCTGTTAGACTTACAGACTATCTACTCTGTCAGGTGTCGTGGGGGCATAGGGACAGAAACAAAGAATGCTGAGCATCTATAATCTGGCTGAGGCAGGAGGATGAGGGCTTTAAGGCTGCTATCTACTGTATAACAAGACTTTGTCTCAAACAACGCAGAAGAAAATCAAGACAAACAAACAAAAACAAAAACAGAATTGAGGACTTGATCCCACTCTCTGCCAAAGTCCCATCTCCACAGGAGCCTAGTGCACTTTGCCCTGTGATGTGCATTACACCACAGGGACTCCTAAGTGTAGAGCCAGCCATTAAAAGAGACGTGGTTCTGCAGTTTGAAGCAAGGCTCCATGGGTGCAGCTGCTGCACAGGGCCCCCAGCTCGAGGCCTCTGCTCTACATCTGCCCAACAACCCCCCAGTCCTGCTAAACTCTCTCTGCTCTGACCCTTGGGTTACCTCAGAGTTATACTCAGCCAAGTAGTATACAGCCCCACAGCAGGCTGCCGTCACTCCAGTAGAGACGAGCCAGGCGGCTATGTGAACAGAGAATCGGGTCAGCTGCTGGTTGAGTGTGAGTCTGTCGTTCTCCTGACGGATCTCAGACAGGTTCTCCTGCAAGTGCCAGACCAGGGAGTCTGAGGAAGGAGGATCTTAAATTCCAGGTCAGCTTGCGATACACATGAACACCCCTTACCCCTCCCCTGGCCTGGAACTCACAGAGATCCACCTGCCCCTGCCTCCTAAGGTGTTGGGATTAAAGATGCACACATCTCAGCCTGGCAGAAACCCTATCTCAAAAGGAAAGAGAAAGGGAAATGGGAAAGGGAAAGAAAAGCAGGAAGCAGGGAAGGGAAGAGGAAAAAAGCTATAGACATGCAGGGCTGAGGAAGGCTGGAGGAAGAGGACTTTGCGGAGAGGACTCTGGAGTCTGGGACTTACCCTGATCTCTGTGCTCAGATTCTTCTGTTTTAGCTTTACAGCTTTTTCATGAGTGACAGTGAAGTCCCAGCAAAAGATGAGCTTAGCAATCCCTCTGGAGTATATGTGGGGGTTGATGAAGTTGTTCCGGAAGTACTTGGCCATACTAGGGGAAATAGAAACCAAAATATCTAAGCATTATTATGAAGATGATGAGGTATGCAGGGATGAGACACTCACTCACTGATAATGAAAGGCAACACGAGCAGTCCAAACTCTTCCCTCAAAGAAAGGGAAATTACTAGTACAATGCTGTACAGGAGACAGGAAGAAACAGGCATAACCTTTAAACCTGAATTCTGCCAATAGGGGATTCTTTGCCCCATTAAGTGTCCTGAGCCTCAGTTTCCACATCTATATGATGGGGATAATAAAAGTATCACATTTCAGATATTATGAGAGTATCATCCACATTACTACAACAACAACAAAAAATATCATCGAGCTTAATATACCATAATCTCACATTTCTGGGGTCAGAAGTTTAGAGGAGTCTAGAGACATGATTTAAAGAGCAAAATTCTTGCTGTGCAAACGTAAGGACCTGAGTTTGAATTCCCAGAGCCAAAGTGAAAATGCAAAGTGTGGAAGCTTGTGCTCATAATCCCAGATCTGAGGAGACAGTTCCAGGTCTATCCCTGAACCTCACAGACCAGCCAGTCTAGCTACAGGCTAGTGGAAAATCCTGTCTCAAAGAAGATGGACAACATCTAAGAAGAAACCAAGGGTTGTCCTCTGGTTTCTACATGCCTGTGTTTCTATTGGACCCATTTGGATAATTCAAGACACCCTTCCCCATGTTTAAGATCCTTAATCAGCATTTGTGGGGTTCGTGTGCTGATTTATTTTTGAGACAAGACATCCCTATGTAGCCTAAGCTAGCTTAAAACTCACTATGTATGTAGATCAGGCTGGCCTCAAAACTTACAAAGGTTTTCTTGAAGAAACCCTGGCCAGAGCCCATTTGCATTACGTTATGGTTAACCTTTGCCAACTTGATTAGACTAACAGATGCCTATATTACGAAATCACTCTTTGGTATCTATGAAAATGTTTAAATAAAGACAATAGGACTGCCATGAAGGTGGGAATGTGTGGTTGATGTCTATATGTCGGTGTGGGGGTAGGTACAGGATAAAACAAGGCCTGTGATTGGACAGTGAAAAAGTACAGTTTTTGAGAGACTGGGAAATAGGAGAAAGGGAGATGATGGAGGATAAGGAGGATGACCCACCCCTGTGTGGCTTTAAATAGCCACAGGTAGTTATGAATATCTTATCAAGGATGGATTATTACAGAACAATTTGTCCTATCTAGATGGGCAGTTTATATCAATGTCAATTGGCCCGAGTTTATTGTGTGGAGTGAGAATTTACTGATATAAATCTGATTGATAAATTACAAGCTTCAAGAGTTTCGATTTTGCTCAGTTACTGGGAATTGTGACAGTAACCACAGGGTGTGGATGCTGGGAATGTGAGCAGAGTCCACAGCAGAGATTGCAAGAGGGTGGCTGCTGCCAGAGACACAGAGTATCGAGAGATAGCCTAGCGTGGTGCCTGGAACCATTTGCCATTGTTTAATATTTACCTTTACAGGAATGTAGGAGGAGCCCAGATGAGACAAAGATAGGGGGAAGGAAGCTGAGCACCATGGAGCTCTCTGCTTCTTAGCTACAGTGCGGAGCTCTCTGCTCCCTGGCTTTGGAGAAGTAAGCAGCTTGTATCTCCACCAACTGCTTTTCCTCATCCTGGCCCAGGAACTGTGGATCCAAGTGACCACAAACATGAACTCTTGAGTTGTGTGTGGCAACAGTTTTGTCAGTGATGGAGATGAACACCACACAAAATAATATACCCATAGGTTCTAGGAGTCAAGAAATGAAAATCCTAGGGAAGACGTCAGTCAGAAAGCCACAAGAGCCATGGCAGGAGGCATTTGTTAGCCTCTGTTGTGACATTATGAGGTGCCTCAGACCGGAAGTCCATTGGCATATACAGATAAGAACAATGTCAATGTGAAGTGAAACCAACACTCCCTCCCATGATGCATTGCCACTGGGTGACAGCCGAAGAGTATGTTCTAGTTTGACAAGTTTTAATGAAGTCCCATTTTTTTTCCCTTTGGACAATGATGCTGGCAGGGAGGTTATATGAGCTGAATTATGAGTCTCCCAAATTCAGATGTGAAAGCTGTAAACCCTGGGACATCAATATATGACTGCATTTGGAGACAAGGCCTTTAAAAACAAGATAGTTAAAATAAAATAAAGACTTCAGGGTGGGTTCTAATTAAAGATGTTGCCACTCTTACTAGAATAAATTAGTCCTAGGATAAAGCTCCTCTCCAAAACTGCAAAAGAAAATGGGAGGAGGAAGGAGAGGGGGAAGAGGAAGAGGAGAAGGAGAAAGAGAAAGGAGAGAGGAGATAGGAGGAAGAAAGTGGGTTAAGAGGAGGAGAGTATTTAGAACCAGACAGATACAGTGAAGGACACAGTGAAGACAGGGAAAGGTGGCTGCCCTATATAGCTTTCCGTCACTATAACACATATACCTAAGGAAATCAGCTTACACAGAGAAAAGTTTTGCTTTCCTCCACTGTAACACATATACCTAAGACAGCTTATTCAGAGAGGTTTCCTTTTGTTCAGATTTAGAGACTTCCGTCAAAGTCTAGTTGGCCTTGCTGCTCTGGACCCATAATAACACATCATGACAGGCAGAAGAGTACTGAAGAAATCTGCCCAGCTCATGGGCAGGAAGTGGAAAACTAAGAGCAGAAGAGATCAGAGCTCCACAATTCCCTCCGAGGGCAGGCCCTCAATGACTTGAAGATCACCCATTAGACCACACCTCTCTAATCCTAGATCCAAGCTATAGTGATAACCTTTTAAAAATATTTATTTTATTTAAATACATCTTCAGATACCAGAAGAGGGTATCAGATCTCATTACAAATGGTTGTGAGCCACCATGTGATTTGAACTCAGGCCCTCTGGAAGAGCAGTCAGTGTTCTTAACCACTGAGCCATCTCTCCAGCCCCAGTGATAACCTTCAATAAGCCAAAAAGAGGTTTCCTCAGGAGAAACCAACCTTGCTAGCACTTTCATCCAGAACTACCAGCCTCCAAACCTGTGAGAAGACAGATTTCTGTTGCCTTAATCATCCATGCCAGGGGCCTCTGCAAATGAATACAGAGGCTGGCACACTCCTGGGCTCACTTTCCACCCGGATCCCCTCTCTGCTGACTGTCCCTCCACTTTGCCTAGCCTGTGCAAATTGCTTGGCCATCTCATCTCGTTTTAGACTTAAACCTTAATTCCTCAAAGGCACATGAGCACCTCCCTTTTTCTATTCCTCTTTTGTTCTGCATTGTAAGCCAAGGAGTGCACAGATGGCAGTAGGAAGTCACCACTGCTGAGAGGCTGTAATCTAGGCCAGCTTTCATTTAGAGACAAGGTCTCACTATATATCCCCAGGCTGGCCTTGAACTCACAATCCTCCTTCCTCACCATCTCAAGTGTTAGGATGACAGCTATGCACCACTAGCCCAGCTTCTTGGATTTTTGTTGCAGTTTCTTGGAGTTTGCCTAAATCTAAGATGAGCCTTAGAGGCTGGGGACACAGCTCAGTTGGTAAAGTATTTGTCACTCAAGAACAAGGACGAGTTCAATTCTCAGAATCCATGAAAAAGTAATCTGTGTATGGTAGTGCACACTTATAATCCCAGCACTGGGAAAGCAAGGACTCATGGCTCCCTGAAGCTCAAGGGACAGCCAGGTATGTCTGCGTGGCAGGTTCCAAGCCCAAGAGAGACCCTATTAAACACAAAACAAACAGAAAAATAAGGTAGAAAGCTAAAAAGTGGACTGGAGAGATGGCTCAGTGGTTAAGAACACTGACTTCTCTTCCAAAGGTCCTAAGTTCAACTCCCAGCAACAACATGGTGGCTCACAACCATCTGTAATGAGACCTGATGCCCTCCTCTGGTGTGTCTGAAGACAGCTACAGTGTACTTATATATATATAATAAATAAATAAATCTTGAAAAAAAAAGATAGAAAGTCTTTGAGGTACAGAAAACACCCAAAGTTTTCTTCTATCCTCAAATGTGGACAAATCTTCTGACCCCCAGAAATGTGTACATATATGCACATACAAATAAAATAATGCATGTGTGTGCACCCACACAAATAAAATGAGCTTTATTTATTCTAATAAAATAGAATCAGGTCAGAATCTCTACCTGAAGAGTAGACTGAAGAAACAGATGACCAGGCAGGCTCCTATTGTGAAGATGTAGGCCAGCTGCATGTTGTAGGATGCTCCTCCCATCCTATGCCGGATTGTAGAGTTGGTGTAAAACCCATAGTACATCACCGTGTCCCTAAAATAACCCTGATGGGAATAGGAAAGAGGTCCAGGTTAAGTGAATTTCTTTGAGAAAGGTGAATGGCTGTTTTGCAGGTCCCTGTCTGCAGCTATTCACACATTCATGGTCACTTCTTGGCATCTAAGGAGACCATCTCTGGGTCTGCTGAAGAATCCACAACCTGCAGATGTTCAAGTCCCTTGCACGCAGCAGCCTAGTGTCCACACAGGACCTGTGCCCACCCTTCCAGGTTCTAGATCATCCTGAGATGACACACCTAATACAACATGAATGCTCGGTACATAGGTATTACAGAGTGTAACTGGGGAATAATGACGAAGGCTAGAACGGCTGACATGCTTATAGATACAATTTTTAAATTTTATTGCTTGTGACTATGTGCGTGCACACATGCCTGTGTGTGCTACATGGGCATAGTGTAAGTGCATAGGTACACTGGTGACCAGAGGAGAAACAAGTGTTCTTCCCTATGACCTCCCCCACCTTATTCCCTTAAGACAAGGACTTCTACTGAACCTGGAGCTTGCTGGTTAGAAGGCTATGCTGGATGTCTAATAACCTCCCTGCCTCTGCCTACCAGTGCTCATATTACAGTTACACACAGCCATGGCTGGCTTTGTATGTGGGTGCTGGGTATCCTAACCCAGATCCCCATGTTTGTATAGCAAGGGTCAGCCACCTGCCCCAGTCCCGGACACACATTTTAAAAACATATTTTGGGTTTAGAACGGTGGGACTCAAAGTTTGGTTGAAGTTTCCTAGGAAAGAGACCTAAATATTTTAAAAATAACGTCCTAAAGTTGGAGAGGATTTCAAGCCAAGGTGATTTTTACAGTTGAGGAACCCCACAGTGAGCACCTGAACTTGGGGATCAAGCCAAGCATTTTGAGAGCCAGGTGGTCAGACATCCTCAACCTCTGCCATCTACTCAGTGTGTTGACCTGACAGAGCAAACACAAAGAAGGGATCAGAGAATTCCAGAAGGCAGGGCATCATTACTGCCTGCATGTTAGCAGGCACCACTTGTTGTGATAAGGGGAAAATGTTGTATCTTTGTAGACTGATTTCTCTCCACATATAAGCATCAGCCCAGCAATCGATCAATAAGTAGATAAATGATAGATTCTAGGTAAATAAACAAACAAACACAGGGGAATGATTCATTCAAATAACGGAGGGGGTTGGTTGTGTTGCTTGTCTGCACAGTGCTTGCTTGGAATGTGCAAAGTCTGAGCTTTGGTTTCTCTGCATGATAAAAAATAAAACACATAAAAGAGTTTTGTTTTGTTGTTTTGCCATGCATCTTGAGGAACTTTATAAACACATGTTCTTCTTAGCGTTAGTCAGAGTGTATCAACACAGCTGCCCGTTGAAGCATTTAACCTCTACCCTGTAAGCTGGCATTGAAGAAGTGTCTGCCCTTGAGAGTCTGTAGAGCAGGGTTGCTAAAACTATATCCCAAGGAACCTGCCTTCCATTTCTATGAACTAGAACTGTGCACGTGTGCACGTGTGCACATGTGTGTGTGTTTGTGTATTCTGTGTGTATGTGTATGTATGTGTCTATGTATGTGTATATATGCATGTATGTGTATGTATGTGTGTGTCGCCATATGTGTGTATCTGTACATGTGTTGTGCATGTGTATGAATGTGTTGTGTATGTGCATGTGTATATGTGTGTAGGTGTCTGTATGTGTGTGTATGTGTGTATGCATGCCAATGCATGTATATGTGTGTGTGTGTGTCTATATGTATGTGTATATGTGTATGTACAAGTATGTGTGTGTGCATGAGCAATGACTGAAAAGGAATCAAAAGCAAACATTTTCAGAATCAGATCATGTTACTCTGAAATCATCTAACATGCAACTCTGAAAATGAAAAATCCATTCCTATGATCACATCACCATTGTCATGTCTAACAAAATTAAGAATAAACTTCCAGGAATGAAGAGATAACTTGTCAGTTAAGAGCATTTGCTGCTTTCCTAGAGAACCTGAGTTCAGTTCCCAGCACCTACATTTGGGCAGCTCACAACGACCTGTAACTCTAGGGGATCCAACTTTAGGACGTTATTTTTAAAATATTTAGGTCTCTTTCCTAGGAAACTTCAACCAAACTTTGAGTCCCACCGTTCTAAACCCAAAATATGTTTTTAAAATGTGTGTCTACGACTGGGGAAGGTGGCTGACCCTTGCTATACAAACATGGGGATCTGGGTTAGGATACCCAGCACCCACATACAAAGCCAGCCATGGCTGTGTGTAACTGTAATATGAGCACTGGTAGGCAGAGGCAGGGAGGTTATTAGACATCCAGCATAGCCTTCTAACCAGCAAGCTCCAGGTTCAGTAGAAGTCCTTGTCTTAAGGGAATAAGGTGGGGGAGGTGATAGGGAAGAACACTTGTTTCTTCTCTAGTCACCAGATCATACACATGTGAACACACACACACACACACACACACACACACACGCACGCACACACTCACCACAAATAAAAATGTTAAAAATACTTTAAGAGATACATCCCAGCTTGGAGAATAGAGAAAAGAAAAAGCAAAAATGAACTTTCCTTAATTTTACTCTGTGGTGGGAATTTTCCAGAAGAGAATTGATTGTATTGGTAGAAATAAAGGAAGGAGAAAAAACAGATTTCGGACCCGATGTGTCCACTGCAGAATGCTAAGGGAAAGGAAACATATAGTAGACATTCTGTAAGAAACACTCATCTTTTGTAAGAATGCACAGGTGGTTTACATGGGCAGAGAAGTGGTGTGAGCCTAAAACAACCTGTAACGCTGGTTCTTGTCCTCTGGGTGTTTTACTGGACCATGTCATGCACTCAGCACTTGAGGGAGAACCAACCATTTCTCCATCAGGCGGAATGAGAGGTCTGAGTAAGCCCGAGGCATGACCTTTCATCATGGTGAACTTGAGTGGACAGCAGAGAACTTACCGCCCCTGTGAAAAACTCCAAGCCAGTGAACTGGAGGGCGTTCTTCTCACCCACGGTGAACTGTGGGATGATGATGAAGCTGAAGTTCATGATGAAGGAGAAGATGTTGAACTTCAAAAGCCACCTCAGGAAGCTGAAGTAGGACAGGACGCTGGTTCCAAACTTGCCTCCGATGACCTTGAATCTCTTCTGCCACAAGCTGATGTAATTGAGGAGCTCTGAAAGGCTGCTCTTGGTTCTTCGGTAAGCCTAGGGTGGAGTGACAAAGCCTGATTCTCACTAAACAAGTGGCTCCTGAGTGGGCATTGTAATAGTCAGACAGCCCTGCTCCAAGAGCCCTGGTCCCAGTCAGCAGCTTCAAGCTTCATTCATGCTCACAATGACTCTCTCATGTACCCTACTAACACCTCCCATGTTGTTCTACATGGCCAGAATGCTCACTAATACCCTACCTTCCCATTCCAACCTTTTTACTCTTATCCCATATTGACTTGTACAGTTTCAATGTTGGCTTCCCTTGCCTCTAACCCTTTTTCACCCCTGACCCTTGGTCTTACCACTGTCACATTCTTGCTCGGCTCATCCCATTTACCCACATGAATAAGCCCCAGAAAAGAATAAACATTAAACTACCAAATGATGCAGCCTCTCAAGGAACTAACTCCATCAGATTGACCATAGCCAAATCTGTGGGGGCATTTTTTTGAATAATTATAGTGGAGAGGACAGCTCACTGTGTGCTGTGTTACTCCTGGGCAGGTGGTCCTGAGCTGTATAAGAAAGCAGGCTGAGCAAGCAAGAGAAGCAAACCAGTAAGCAGCACTCCTTCATGCCTTCTGCTTCAGTTCCTGCTTCTAGGTTCCTGCTTTGAGTTCCTGCCCCAAAGTCCCTTCACCATGGACTGTGATCTCAGAAGCATAAGTCAAATAAATTCTTCCTCCCCAAATTGCTTTTTGGTTATGGTGCTTTATTATCATAATACAAATAAAAAGCAACCAAGCATAGAATATAATGAAAGGAAATGAGAGCAGCTTACCAGTGAAGTTCCTTCATATATATGCAAGAGCTAAGATATAGAATTAACCTAGCTGTCCTCAGTGTGTGTGTGTGTGTGTGTGTGTGTGTGTGTGTGTGTGTGTGTGTGAGCTACAGAGAATGAAACCTTATCATTTGCCAAAATGAGGATAGAACTAGAGGATGTTATGCAAAATAAAATAATCCAGACACACAAAGACACATACTGCATGTACCCTCTCATATGTGGAAGAATGTAGAATCGTGGTTACTAAAGGCAGGGAAGAATTGAGGGAAGGAAGGACTGAGAGGGGCTGGGGTAAAGAAGGAATGTGTGCTGGTGTTTCAAGGTAGGATGACCATAGCTCACAATAGCCTAATATGTATTTTATAGAGATCTAGAAAGAAGACCTCAAGGGCTAAAAGAGTAGAGTGAATGTTTAGCATTGACCTTGGCTCAATCCCCAGCACTAAGAGAGTGAGAAAGGAAGGGGGACCGAATGAGGACAGAAAGGAAGGAAGGGAGGCAGTAGGAAGCAAGAAGGAAGAAGGGAGGAAGGAGGAAAGTGGCGGATGCCAGACTCTGGCTGTGACATTGCCTTTGCACCCCTGAACTCTCTCAGCAGCTGTGGGCATTCAGGGGATCTGTGCAAGATTGGACACATTCATTTTTTTGTGGTAGACAGGAGCAAGGACTCAATGCCCTGGCTTCTCCCATAAGATATGTAGGCACTTAACAGCTGCTGGGGGAGGGAATCACACACATGGCAGTTAAGGGTTGCTGGGGAGAGAAACATCTTCAGTAGTGCAACAGCCTGCAGGTTGTCCGTCCTGTCCCCTGTAAGCTAAGCTGACTGGCTCACCAAGCTAGTTGACTCCTCATCTGCAGGAAACAGACGTTTGTTCACATGATAGAAGGACAAGGGGAGGAAAGTGCCAATTTTGATCCACTCAGGCCACATGAAGGTGTTGGGGTAGCATGTATTACAGCACTAACATGCAAATTATATGTTAATGGAAAAAACCTATGTAGCCCTGGATAACCTAGAACTCATTACGAAGAGAAGCTCCAGCCCCCAGTCCACAGAGCCCTGCCTGCCTCTGCCTTCCCAGTACTGAGACCAAAGGCATGGAAAACATGATTTTAAAAGTTGACTTACCAGTGAAAGGGAGCTCAGACACTGAGCACAGCAGTTGGCCTCCAGGATGCCATGGGACTGTTTGTTCTTTTCCTTGTCAACTATCTTTCTGTGGAAAACAATAGGAGTATTGGACATCAGTGGAATTTACTTCCTAAAAAACTAGCCACCCCAGGACACCGAGGCCCCTGTTTGTCGTTCCAGCCTCTTGGGGGTCAGAGCAGAATCATTTAGTCCTGGATCTCAATGGTCCCAGCCCTGGAAATACAAGGGTGTCAGCTTTTACATGGGTTCTGATGATATAAGTTTGGTTCTTATGTTTGCATAGTGTCATTTTCCAACTGAGCTTTCTCCCCAGATTTTCCCATTTTTTTTGTTGTTTGTTTGTTTTAAAGCAAAGTTTAGATTTAGACTAGTTTGAGATTTACCTGAAGTTTTTAGACAGTGTAGTGTTCCCACACACCTCTCACAGTCCCCTCTGTTCACTTTCTATGGTAGGTGGGGTGGCTTGAATGAGATGTTTTCCCAGAGTTTGGGGGCAGAGATTTGAACATTGGTCCCCAATTAACGCCATTCTTTGGGAAGTGTGGCTCACCAAACATTACTGTGAGTGGGCTCTGAGGTCTCTAAGACTCGGCCATTCCGGTTTGCTCTCTCTGCTTGTGGTTCAAGATGTGAGCTGTTAGCTCCAGTCAGCATGCCTACCCTCCGCCATGATGGACTCTAAGGCTCTAGAACCATAACCCCAAAGAAACTCTTCTGTGACTAGTTCCTGGTATTTTATCACACCAGTAGAAAGGTAACTAATTGGGGATGTGGGGAAAGGAGATCACATTCGAAATGTAAATACAGAGAATAGCCAATATAAAAAGGAAAAGAAGAAAGGTAACACAGTAGGTTTGCCCAAAGCTAGCATTCATGTTTCCTGGTTCCTAGGCTCCTGATGCTTACTTCACATACTCCCAGTTTCTCCTCCCAGCCTTCCCAGGATGTACACACTGCATCTCATCTCCTGACTCTTTAGAACCCTCTATTTCGTGTCAGGTTCTCAGACTTGCTTTGCATTTGATGACCTGACGATATCTAAGTCAGAGATGTTGGAGGATTTGGCTAATGCATCTTTCTTGTGGGACTGGATGGCATCTAGACTTTGAGAGAGAGAACCACAGAACATGTCTTATCTTGGAAGAAATTAATTCAAGTGAGTGCCTGGCCTGGGCAGTGCTAACTAGACCTCACTGGAGACTTAATTTTCTCCAGAGAATCCTCTCTGGAAGCAGTCATGTACCAGGGTACCCAGGGCCTCTGGGGAGACAGGCCAAGCCCCAGCCCTTAGCACTCAGGAAATGGAGGCAGGAGGATCAAAACAACCTTTGGTTATACAACAAGTTCATGGGCAGATAGGCCACATAAGAGCCGGTATCAATATACGGTTGTGATACCTTTATCTCAGCAGCACTCAGAGGCTGATGCAGGAGGAGCCTGGATTTGAGGACAGCTAAAGCTACATAATACCCATCTGTGGGGAGTGGCAGAGGAGAGTGGGGAAGGGTCCCACCCTGTAAAGGTTCCTCTTACAGAAGAACTGTCTCCTGCATTATCCGTTTCTTATCTTTTTGAGATGGGACAAAAGCAGTAGACTGAGGTTCCCATGTAAGAACAATGGCCATACCTAAGCTCCCTCTTCTCTTGCATGGTCCTTGGCTGGTTCCTGATGGTTTTGATTCTGTCTCTAGATGTCATGGGAACCAGGGATGCAATTAGTTTTTGTCCTGCAGAAGAAAAGGAACAGAGTTCTGTTACTTTTTCTTTAACACAGTCTTAACATTTGAAGAGGTGACTTTGGAGTGAGCTTTGGCAGTGTTCGCCTGTAATCCCACAACTGAAAAGCAGAGACAGGAAGATAGCAAGTTCAAAGCTATCCTGAGCTACATAATGAGTTCAAGACCAATCAGGGTATTGTGGTCTGAGTGACATGTTCCCCATAGTTTTAGGCATCTGAATGTTTGTTTTTCAGTTTGTGGTGCTGTTTGGGAAGGTTTAGGAGGTGTGGCCTTGTTGAAGGAAGTGTACAATGGGGACGGGCTTTGAGAGCTTAAAGACTTAAACCATTCTCAGGTAGAGCTCTCTCTCTCCTTCCTGCTCTCAGTTCAAGATGTAAGTGCTCAGTTTCCTTCTAGCTGCCATGCCTGCTACTATGTTTCTCCACTACACTGACTCTTAACCCGCTGGAACCATAAGCCCAGATAAATGCCTTCTGATAGTTGCCCTGGTCACAGTGTTTACCACAGCAATAGAAAAGTAATTAGTATACTGGGTCACCTTGTGAGATCCTAGCTCACCTACATCTCCTATAAATATGTCAACCAGTCAGTCAATCATGGTATTGAAACTAGAGCATATTATATTTTGAGACAGATTTCTGTTCTATAGCTCAGGTTGGCCTGGAACCGGTGGTTCTGTTCCCAGTCCTGAACAATGAACACACGGCACCATATAGACTGGTATAAGAGATAATATAGACTCAGGGGATGCAAAGATCACAGATGGAGTCTGCTGAGGTGACAAAACCTTTCATTCCAGCACTCAAGATGCAGAGGCAGGTGAATCTCTAAGGTCAAGGCTATCCTGGCCTACAGAGTGAATTTCAGATCAGCCAGAGCTCCATAGTGGGGCCCTGTCTCAAAAAACAAAACCACAAATGGAAGTGACCAGAAGACAAATGTGTGTGTGTGTGTGTGTGTGTGTGTGTGTGTGTGTACATGTGTACTCAAAATCAAAGCTAACATTTAGACTATTCTAATCCAATACTTCTGTATTTCCCAAGACAAACAAACAAATAACAACAACAGCAAAAGCAAAACGAAACCATCACTGAGCAAAGCAGCAGATCTTGCCCACCTGCATCTCTCTGAACTCCAGGCAAATTGAGTGCCTTTCCTTAAGTCCCTGACAATTGTCACATCTTTCTTAATTCTTCCTTCCCTAACTCATAGTCACATTTTCAGCCTCCAAGTCATCCCCTCCTATTAACTAGGAACTCCAGCTGAATCCACTCCTACCTCCACTTCCCTAACAAGGCCTATGCATCTTCTGCAAGCACCATCTCCAGGCACATGGGACAGGTCCCAGTGAGTCTAAGCCAATCCACTGGCCTTATCATTTTTCCTGGGACTTAGACAGAGACATGTGACATACTATTGGCCAAAAAGTTTCTTGGAAAAGGATTTCTTCCTTCTATACCAAAAAGGGAGGGGGGAGCAATGATTGCCTTTCTTCCTCTGGATAGCGTGTGTCTAAGGTATAACCTTCAAACTGCTGTGACCGTCTGCTAACATGAATGGGACTGGCTTGCAGGATGCTCTGCTGAGGGGCAGGTGTGGGCTGCTTCTTGGGCTCAGAGTCAACATGGAACTGAAAAGGCTCAGAGGAAGCTCTGTGTTCACTGAGGTGGAAAGAGGCACTCTCAAAGGGTGCTCACTTTGCTGAAAAGAATTTTTTGTTTCCCTGTTTAGGATAAGCAAGGGAGAGGGGAGGGAGGTGAGTTGAGGAGAGGGGAGTGGAGAGATATGAAGGGGTGGGAAGGGCCATTACAGAGTGGCTAGGAAGGAGAACATAGTATTAGCTAGTAAAGTGTTAGCTACATTTTCCCCTTCTCTAGAAATTACTGGCACATACTAGACTATACCTAGAATAAAAATAAATATTAATAGAATTTCTTAGATAATACCTCATGTAACTCAGACTGGTCTCAAACTCCATACACAGTTGAGAATGACCTTGGCCTTATAACCTTCCTTCTTCAACCTCAAGAATGCCAGGACCACAGACATGTACCATCATGTCCTGTGCATGGATGCTGAGGATGAAGCTCAGAGGGATTTTGTTTTGCTTTATGCTAAGCAAACACCTTACCATCTGAGCCATAGGCCCAGACCCACATCTAGAGTATCATGGGGTAAAACAGAAAGAGCCCTGACAGACCCTCAGAGGCTGGAGGGTCTCATCTAAGACTCAGGCTAAGGATAAACTTAGCTGTGAGGCATCCTGTCTCACCCCAGAAACCATGGTAGCAATGACTTTTGCTGAGCCTCAGTTTCCTCATTAAGCCTGTCTCAAAGGTACACAGTATGAAACAAAATACAAGTAGATTCAATGTCTAGCAAAACTAACCTTGATGGCTAAGCTCTGGGCACATGGAATATGGTTGTCTGGAAAATGAGCTCTTAGTAGGTAAGACTCAAAGTGGCACTTGTCTTCCTTGCCAGCATCTTTTAGATTCCTGACTGTGACCCTTGAAAATAACTTGATATCTTTTTTTTTTTAATTAAAGGCTAGGAAGATGGCTTAGTGGGCAAAGTGCTTGCCATTGGAGTATGAGTTTTCTGCCTTTGGATTCCTAATTCCCATGCTGGGCACAGCAGTAGACTCATCATCCCAGCATGAGGAGGCCGGGCATAGAAGGAACCCTGGGGTTAAATAGCCAGTCAGTCTGGCTGAGTCCTGGAGCTACAGATTCAGTGAAAGACCTTGTCTCAAAAGAATGCAGTGGAGGGACCAGCATGAAATGATCCCTGCTAATAAAAGCCTTCCTGTGCAAGCATACCTTCCTGAGTTCGATGCCCACAGCCTGGACTTCAGGGAAAGGTAGGAGGAAACTGGCATCACTAAGCTGTTCTCTGACCTTCACACATGCACTGTGCTAAGTACACACACACACACACACACCACCACCACCACCACCACCACCACGAACACCACCACCATCACCATCAACAACAACCACCTGTAGACAACTTTAAAGGTACTTCCCTAACTTTTGCTGAGAATTCTATACCTTGAACAGTTTCATGAAAAGTACAGGTTTCATCCATGCCCAGGCACTCTGGGCCCTGACAGATCTGAGAAACTGATTCATTCAGAGATGAAAACTTCAACAAACAGTTGTGCCTTCTCTCATTCCCATGGCTGAAATTCTGACAATCTACGGTGTCCACAGCTGATGGGGAAAGCATGCTGAAGGTCGGGTTTGCTGATGACTTTCTCAGAGCAATTTGATTTGATGTTAGGTGTCGTTGGACCCCAGAGGGGACATTCTCCATTTCTATGATGATTTCGTTCGCTTGGTCGTCTGACAGCATCTCTTGCCTACGAAGACTCTTGCTCTTCACAGGGTTGGTCATCAAAGGTCTCATAAGCATTCAGGCTGTCATGGTTGGGTCCACCAAGGAAGAGTGATGATGTCAGAGAAAGGATGCCCCATTCACAAAGAGCTCCACACAAATTACAACATGTCTTCTGCCTCTGTCCCTGAGGGTGTTCCTCAGGAGGAGACACATTTCCCTACAGAGAATTCTGCCTTGGTAGCTAAGTGAGAATTTTTAAACAGAACCCTTCATTAAAGACAATGGGGTTCTAGAAACAAAGGTGGGGAGTCTTCTAAATGACCAGTATCCATAGGACAAGGTTTTCTTGTCAATTTTACATTCATCATTTGATATGTATATTTCGGGGGCAGTGAGATGGCTTAGGGATTAAGGGTACTCATTGCCAAGTCTAATGACCTGTGTTAATATCCCCACAATGTGGAAAGACTGAACTGATCCTTTCTGTGTGTTTCCCTTGGCCTCCACACAAAAGCCTGTGCATACTAATAACATAATGTCTTCTATATAAACCCATATGAGTTTATAACATTATCATTATCTCCTGATCACCCCAGGTCTGCCTTCTAATATCTATCCTCTTCGTGTCAGTGTTAGCCAATGAGAATGCAGCTTTTGAGAATGAGTTTTGAAAAGATTTGGTTTGGCTGGATTTCTTTCTCTACCCTCCCTCTGCCTTCCTGCCTTCTTGTTTTGAAGACAATTAAGCAGACATTTGTTGGCTAAGGGTGATGGAGGGAGGGAAACTCAATCCTTGAGAGGATCATGGAGACAGCTTCTCTACTGAATTACTCTCTCAACTAGTCCTGTTCCATGAGGAAAAGAAATCAGCACTAAGGTACTGCTCTGCCCCAGTACCAGAGACCTGAACAGAACTTGTACAGATCCAGTTTTCAAGTGACCTGGAACAACTTGCCCATTTTTTCAATGGGCTAAACTAAGGGCAGAGAGGTGATACAATGTACTCAGTCCCCTGACTTCTATTACAAGTCAGGATTGGACAAGAACTTCTTACCTCCTCCCCATGTGCTCACTGGCATCGTCGGGCTTTACTGAGGGCAGATACTTTAGAGGGGTGGTTCTCTACCTTCCTGATGCACTGACTCTTTAATACAGTTCCTCATGTTGTGGTGAACCCCCAAGCCCAAATTATTTTTGTTGTTGCTCTGCAATTTTGCTATTGTTAAAAATTATAATGTAAAGATCTGTGTTTTCTGATGGTCTTAGACAACCCTGTGAAAAAGTCATTTGATCCCCAAGGGGGTCATGACCCATAAGTTGAGAACCGCTGCCTTAGAGTATGCTATTTTGGTTTTCACAATTAGCCCATTTCATAACTAAGAAAACTGAGGCTCGATGGGGGGAGGGGAGATTTTGCCTAAGGCTAAGATGTCAGAGATCAGTTGCACAAAAGGTCTGAACCCAAAAAAGAGAGCTTGAGTTCTTCACCTTTTGTCTCCTTCTAGAACAAGGTACTAATGTGTATTAATTCATCACTCATTCATAAATTAGCAAGTGTGTTGAGGTTTGGTCCTTTGCTATGTACTAGAATGCTGAACACTGGCCCCCAAGACCTGGTTGCCTCACACACACCAAGTGATGCTATGCAACCTAGCTCCTTAATTTAGAACTATAGGATGAATAAAGATGCCTACAGCCTGTCGCTGGGCAGAAGAGAGGTAGGCGGGGCTTCCATTTCTGGGCTCCTTGTCTGAGGCAGCGACCATGAGGAGAGCAGAGAGGTGACGAGAGAAGATGCCATGGGCTAAGTGGATTGTGACAACATGACACTGGCCAGTTGGAGTAAGATCGGCCCAGGTGGAATGTGGCAAGTTTTATCACCGTGTTATTGACAGGGAGCAGACAAAATAGCACAGAGGGTTGACATCTGCCCAGCTCTAGTGCTTTAAGGCTCATTATAAATATAAAGGTTTTGTGTCTTTTATTTGGGAACTAAGTACACAAAGGTTGAGTAGAAACCCCCAGTAAATTTATTTACTAGTGCCTGCTCTGTGCCAGGGAGTTCTTGGGGCATTAGCAGAATCTGTAAGAGTGAAATTTAAAAATCAGGAAACATTAAAAGCCTATCTCTGGGGCCCCTTCTTCCAACCTCATGCTGGCTGGACAGAGCAGTGTAATGACGCTCACTGTACTACTTTCCCTCAATAGCTAAAGCCACCTGTGCCCCACTGCCAGCCTGTAGTACTTACTTCCCGAAAAAGTTACACTCTAGCCTGGGAAGGTTCTGGAAGGATGAGTCTGAAAGCTGCTCATACAATATTGAACTGACAGAGAGAAATAGCTTTAGGTTGCATGGTCCCTCGATTTACATTATGATATAAGAAGAACCCATCTATTTGGTCCTCTGTATTCACAGGCTTGCCTTTGTGATGGCCTTCCCTCGTGTCTCTCTGACAGTTTCCATTAGTCTCTGTCTCTAAATAAAGCCTTTCTTGCCACACCTGATATGTAGATATTTAGAATTTTCTAATACTTCAGCAGAGATCGTTCAATGTGTGCTTGTGGTAACCTTGAGGAAATGGGTTAAAATCCCAGTACCCATGCATGCACTGAGTGCACTTGCCTTCTGTAATTCCAGGGCTTGGGAGGCAGAGATGGGCTCTAAGAATCCCAAAAGCTATCTTATATGAGGCTAGGGAGATGCTTCAATTGTTAAAGTGGCTTTTGACTCAGCTTGATGATGTGAGTTCAGTCCTAGGCACCAACACAGTAGGCAAGAACCAACTCCCCCAAGTTTGTCCTCTGACCTCCATAGTGTACTGTGACACACACACACACACAAATAATAATAATAAACAAAACGTTATTTATTTTTTGTGAAAAGGTCATGATGTTGCCCTGGCTAACCTGGAACTTGCCATATAGACTAGACTATCTTTGAACTCATAGATATGTGTCTGCCTCTGCCTGCAAAATACTAGAATTAAAGGTATGTGCAGCCACACCTGGACAAAATATAATTTTAAGGTGGCAGGAGGGCTTTGCCTAAATATGTAAGTTGAAGCAATAGGAAGACGTCAACTCCTGGCTTCCATAAGAGCACACGCACTCAAACCCTCGTACACACATTCATACCACACACACACACATATACAAAGAAAAAGCTCTGTCTTCCATTGGTCTACACACTTCCAGTGATGTTCATACACATGCCAACCTTATGGAAGCTGCTTTATTGTTTCACAATTTATTTGTGGACGTTGTCCCAGAAACACAAGCATTAGCCTTGAGACAGGTGGCCCTATCTTGTCACCTATGATAAAATGATTGAGTCAAGTGTGGCTCAAGTTCTTTGTAGCACTAGACAGCCAGGGAGAAAGGAAAGCCTTCAAAAGAATAGCTATGCTGAGGGGCTTCTGCAGATCTGATGGCCTGACCCTCATGCCTACTAGGGTCAAGTTTAATGAGAAACTGAGCCAAGCAGAGGTGAGAGGTAGATGAGTCATAAATCCAGTGGCACCCAGCCCTGGTTTCAAACTCTAGGGCGATGGTTTTTATAGTCAACAAACTGACCAGCAAAAACCCCTATGTGCTGAGCACCATAGGAGGAAGTGGAAGCTATTTTGACCTTCAGTTCTTAAGTTTTCCCACACCTTTCCCCCCCAAGCCAATACATTCCTTGCTAATAAATTAGGTTTCCATTATAATGAGAAGATTTTTTAAGTGTGTGTGTATGTGTGTTTGTAGGCACCTGTGTGTGCATTGGGGCACTCACCTCTATGACTGGGCACATGTAGAGGCCAGGATGTCTTTCCTCTATTGTTCTCCAGCTTAGCTTTTGAGATATGGTCTCTCAACTGAACCCGAAGGTTGCCATTCTCACTAGGCTGGCTACCCAGTGAGCTCCCAGAGTCACCTGTCTCTGTCCCCATTGTACTGAGTTACAGACACTTGACATTATACATTTTGTGTGTGTGTGTGTGTGTGTGTGCGCGCGCGCGCGCGCGCACGCGTTCCTGGAATTCAAACTCAAGTCTCCCTGGCTATATAGCAGGCACTTCACCCACTGAATCATTCCCCCAGGCTTCAACCAGATGGCTCCTAATGAAGATATGATTCTTAGACAGGGAAACCTGTATTGTCTACAAGGAAACTCTGAGTGGTGAGGTTAAAGCGTAAGGTTAGTGCTGACCACTCACAAGACCCCAGGCTCAGTCCCCGCAGCAGAAGAGGAAAAGAAGGTGGGAAGGTACAGATGGATGGATGGAGGCAGGGAGAAAACTCTTATGATAAATGCAGCACCACTACATCCATTAGAAGTCCAACGGTCTCGATGAAGTGCCATTTCCAGTACCTGGGTGGCCTTGAGCCCAGTCCTTCCCCAGGAGTGACTTTTTAGTGATGATTCATTAGGTCTTACCTTGCAGTGATGCGTTCCAATCACGCGCGCACAGCAACAGGTTTCTGTCTGGACAGACAGGACTACTTCCTCTCACGTAAGCAGGGTTCACTGCATTGAGGAGGGGAACATGGACAATCAGTCCTTGCACACTAGACACTGAGAAACACGTGATGGCTAACTGTGGTCAGGAAGAGTCACAGTGGTCAAGAACGGTCACCCACACCAAGATTTTGCCTTTGAGGTCCTACGATATCCAAGATTAAGAACTTGGGTAGAAAATAGAATTAAAATACAAAATTCATACGATTAAAACAACTTGGGGGCTGGAGAGATGGCTCAATGGTTAAGAGCACTGGCTGCTCATGTAGATGACCTGGGTCTGATTCCCAGTTGGTGACAACTCACAGTCACCTGCCTCCTTTAACCTCTGAGGACACTGCACATATGTTGGGCACAGCCACACACATAGGCAAAATGCCCATGTACATTAAGTAAAAACAAAACCTCAAAACTTTTTTTTATAGACTTAGTACTTGTGACTCAGCACAGAATAATGCTCATGTAACTGACTGATAACCACATTTTACAAAACTCTATTTTAACTACACAAACTTAAGCTTATATACTTAAATCTCTATCTCACTCTATAATTGATTGTACTTGTTAGTTAATGAGCTACAAGTCATATTGAAACCGCTCATGTAGGTGAGCACAAAGGTTCCTTGAAGCTGTAGTGTTTTGTGACGCATGGACTAAGTATGGCCTGATTTTCCTAGGGCCAGAGTCCGCTCCCTGCCTCTGTGACAGTGCCACACAGTGCAGGACACGCTTATGCAGTCCATGCTGAGGGTGAAACACAGAATGTGGAGCACTCTAGAACTTCTTGCATGGGAGTAATTCTCAGCCCTGGCATTGGCCAGCTGTTCACCCCAGGCATGTTACTCAACATCTCTGAGCTTCACTGCCATAATCTGTAAAGCAGGGATGGCGATCTGACTTTTACACAGGATTGCTGCTGGTGGAACGATCTGTTTAGAGATATAAAATGGTTCGATGGGCCTAGAACGCAGCGGACTCCTAGTACACACTAACCCAAGAGCTTCATCCTGTCCCTTCCTCTCTGCTGCCTTCAAAACCATTCCCAGCACCCCCTGCAGCTTATGAAGCCTCTGCCTGTGCCTTATATCATCAGCATCCTGGGCTGTTCCTAGCTGGTCCTTCTCCAATTCCCTATCCTTCCCTCTTCCTCTTTTTCCTCCTCCCTGCTTCACCATTTCCTCCCCTCCCCTTGGCTTCTTACACACCAAGTTCTATGTGTGTAAAAAGAAATCTGGGGGTGGGGTGGGGGGAGAAACCAGTGCTGCTGCTGTAGTGTGCCTTCTGCTTCCTTCCTGGGACATTAATGCCACCCAAACACACACTTACCATAGCCATTTCTAGAGTCACCTGCCATCTGCAAGGATGCCATTTCAATGCCTTCATCCTCTCTCCCTGGCATGCCAAAGGGGCCATTACGCCTGCAAGAAAATAGTGGATCACACTGAATATGTCTGGCTGAGCATCTTTAAATTCCCAAAGCACAGCTACCTGTGACAGTCCAGCTTATTATCACCTTGACTGGACTGAGAAAGTCTAGGGAGTTAGTAAAGCACACATCTGGGAGTATCTGTGAGAATCATTTCCAGAGAAGATTATCTAAGAAAGGACCCTTTCATATGAGGACAGACATGTGTGTGCATGTGTGTGTGCATGTGTGTGTGAGGGTGCAAAAGGAATCAAAGGGGAACCAAGAGAAATTCACCTGAATACATAGTCTCTTTTCTCTCTCTCTGTCTCCCTCTGTTCCTCCCTCCCTCCCTCCCATCTTCCTTTCCCCCCTCTGTTCTTTCTTTCCTCCCTTTTGTCCCTCCCCTCCTCCCTTCTCTTTTTCTCTCCTCATCTCTCTACTTCTTGGCCACTATGATATGAAGTGTTCTACTTCATACCCTCTGTTCCATGATGGGCTGAAACTTCTGAAACTGTAAGTCAAGATACATCTTTTCTCGTTTAGTTTACGTCAGTTTTTGCTTTTTGTGTGCTTGTTTATTACAGTGGCAGAAAGTCTCACTAGCACAGTCCCACTCTATCCAGCCCTGTCAGGGTGACAGTTCGCTCGTCGTTCGTTCACCGCTCACGTATGCAATCTACCCATCCATCCATTCACCCATGTACCCATTCCTAATCCATCTATGCATCTGTCTTGTGATGCTGTCAGAAGGCCAGCCCTGTGTCAGTTGTGAGTTAGCCACTAAGGATACAGAGAAAAAGATGTGATACTGACCCCAAAGGAGCTTCCTTCCCTGCACAACCCACTTTTAAATACGGCCGAGAGCAATACAAGTAGGAATTAGGGAATGTCAAAAGACAGGTTGAGGGTTCAGAGAAAGGATAGGGGTTCCAGCTGGGGGTTCTGAGAAGACCACATGGAGAGAGCGCATCTCAGAGGAAGCTTGAAGGACTGATTAGTGCAGTAAAGACAGGGGCAGCAGAAATACAGGTGGTAGGCCAGAGAGCACGGGTGTAGAAAAAGTGCTGTAAAAACTAAGCAACCGGGGGCTAAGGAGATGCTCAGAGGGCAAGAATGTGTGTGTGCAAGTATGAGGAGCTAAGTTTGAACCCGCAGCTTCACAGAAAAGTTGGGAGTTACGACCCTAGCATCAGAGGGCAGAAATAAATGGGTCCTTAATGCTTGTTGACTTCAACCTGGCCAAAACAGTGAACTTCGGGTTCAGTGAGAGACCAGAGGACAACACCCAAAGTCAAGTATAAGCACAGGTGCACACACACACACACACACACACACACACACATATACACACGCACACACACACACACATCTTAGTTGGGTGTGTGGGCACATAGCTTAATCCCAGTGTTCAGGAGACAGACAGAGGCAGACAAATCTCTGTGAGTCTGGATACTAGTATATAAGTAATAGGCCAGCCAGGACTATATAGTCAAACACTGTCTCAATAATAATAACAATAGTATTAATGATGATAATACTATAACTTAGGAAGAAGAAGCAAAAGAATCTGGACAAGTTCAAGTCAGCCTGGGCTATGTGCTAGGACCCTATTTCAAAAAATCAATAAAATAATAACAATAACAGTAATAATATAGCAATAGCAGCAACAATAACAATACAAAAATAACACACACACACACACACACACACACACACACACACATATATATATATATATATAAATATATATATATATATCATGTGCCATGTCCGGTTCTCTTGAACTGGATTTTGGGTGGTTGTAAGCTGGGAACCAAACTTGTATCCTTTGGAAGAGTGGTGAATATTCTTAATTACTGAGCCCTAGTTATATCATTTTTAAAGGCCTCTAGGTAACAGAGTAATTTTAATGAGCAGTCAGTTAACTGACTTGGAGCACAGGTCAGAGGTAGAGAGGGGACAGGAGCAAGGCCAGCTAGTCTGGGGCTGGCACCTTGCTCCGCTGTTGATTCTGTACTTCTTTCTCCCTGTCTGTAAGTGAACGAGCTCGCCTCCCTCACAGGATAAGAGGACTCAGGAGAGATGGAAAGAACAGGACTGCTGGGATCAAGGGTGGCTCTCAGAATGGTGACTCAGACAGTTGGAGGTGATAACACCTGTGACCTAGTCCTGTGGGCCTCCATTTAGGTCCTGAAGGCATTTATCTGATAGCTGCATACCAAGACCTGTGTCCTTGTTCCTTGACACAAATGCAAGCCACTGGGATCTTGTTACTTCTTTCTTCTTCCCTTCCCTCCCCTCCCTCTTCCTTTTTATCCTCTCTTTGTCACTCCCTCCTCCCACCCTCCTTCCCCTCTCCTCCCTCTTTCCTCTCTTTCTTTCCTCCTCTCCCTTCCTTCCTTCCTTCTTTTGGAGAATATCTCACTATGCAACCTAGTTGGGCCTTAATGTCACAATCCTCCTGCCTCAACCTCATCCAAAATGCTCAGATTACAGGAATGTATCCTCACTCCTAAGATACCTATTTAAAAAAAGAAAAAAAAAAAAACAAAAAAACCCACTCAAATTATAAATATTATAATTGCGATGGTACATGTAAAGTAAGACCTGTATCAGTTAAAATTTCACGTGGTAAAATGTAGATGCTAGCAACAAGAAAAAACTAACTGAAGAAGTAACTATTGCTGTTGACATGACCTTTGGAAAAGCTAGCTCAGGAAAATCAGAGTTGGCCCAGCTAGGGCACCCAGCCAACGCTGTGAAGGTCTAAAGCAGCACCTGATAACAGTGACCAAAATGGCGGATGCTAAAGTCCTTTATCCTGCACAGACGGGTGGGCTGAATGCTCAGTCCTCATCAGGTGGCACTATATTGGGAGTTTCTGGAAGTTTTGGGAGATGAGCTCTGGGTGGAGGAAGAGGGTCACTGAGGGTGGGTTTGGGATGGAGTCTTGTCTCTGTACCTCCAACCATCTACCTGGTCTCACTCTCTTTGCTACCCTCCCCTCCAGGTCATGAACTCTCTTCTTTGCCACACATTCCTGTGGCCATAATGTTCTGCCCAAGAGCATGGGACCAAGGCACCATGGGCTTGAACTCTGTGTGATCTGAAACAGATGCCTCATCCTGTGAATTGTTTGTATTGAGCATTTTAGACACAATGACACAAAAATAATTAAAACATGTCCCTATGATCCATTGGACCCGTGTCCACTGGCATGCTGAGGGCCCCTAATGGAGGAATATGCTTGGACTTACCTCCTGATGACTCCCAGGGACTTGGAAGAGCTATAGCCATCACCCTCTTCAGCACCAGGATAGTCTGGCTTTCCATAAAAGTGGGGAGAGTTAGGTTGATTCTCAGCACCTGGGTAATCAGGTTCCCCAAAAGAGTCTGGGTAGGAATTGATTCTGGACCCAGCAAAACCTGCATCTCTTCTGGAGCCTGGCAGGTTGGAATGGGATCTGGGGCCAGAATGATAAGAATTGCCCTGAGCTCCAGGGTAGTCTGGCTCTTCCAGAGTTCCCAAATAGCCTAGATTGGTTCTAGGACCTGTATAGTTCACACTGCTTCTGACTCCTGCAAAACCAGGATGACGCTGAGAGCCAGGGTAGTCAGGCTCCATGGATGAAGTTATGTGGTAGGGTTCGCTCTGGAAGTCATTATAGTCTGGCTCAAGTAAAGACTCATAGTCTGGCCTGGTTCTGGAATGTGCAGAGGGTGGGTGACTCCTGGCATTTTGATAGTCTCTGTTACTCGGAGATCCAGGATAATCTGGTTCTGCAAGGGAGTGGGGGAAGCCTGGATTGTTCAGAGACCTTGGGAATTTCAGATTATCTTGAGTTTTCAAATAGCTCTGTGTGTGGTTCTGAGACCCCGAATAACCGGGGTAGTCAGCATCCTCCACGTATCGGCTGTTGTTGTGATAGGAAGACATGGTGCTGCAGACTCTTCACCAGGTAGTGTTAAAGCATCACCGTATCCATAGCATCCCAGCGACTTGTTCATTAACCTGAAAAATCAAAACGGAAAGGAAAAATAAACTGGCTTTCTTCCTTCCTTGCATAAACTGCCTGCTTTCTCCCACTATCTGATAAGTACGTGCTCAGGTTCCGAGAGCAGTGACTGAGTTTTGCAGACTCCCCACACCTAGGGTGAAGCTTATGAGGGTGCTCAACAGCAGGGCAGCAGGAGCATTATCTACAGCTTCCAGGTCATGTGGTTGAAGGACTGATGTCCTTCCTCCACATCCCAGCTTTCTACCTCTGTGGGCTGGAACGGAGCTGGTGCACTGCAGTGTTGAGTCATGAGAATGACAGTGCTCTCTGTAGGAACAATCGCACAACATATGGACAGTTGAGTGGTAAGCAACTCCCCTAAGCAAAGCCACCGTAGCAGCACAGACTGCTGTGGGGGAGAGAATAAGCTTGTCTTTCTCACAGTGCTGATACCTACTGTGGCAGTAGTTATATCTTACAGGTATATATATATATATATATATATATATATATATATATATATATATATATATATATATATATATATGAGAGAGAGAGAGAGAGAGAGAGAGAGAGAGAGAGAGTCAGTCTCATGTAGCCCAGGTTGCCTTTGAGCTTACTATGTAGCAGAGAATGACCTTGAACTTGGGGTCAAGTTCAAGGATTACAGACATACCACTATGCCTGGCAATAAGCCACGCTGGGCTTCCCCTACTAGACAAATGCTCTTCTAGTTGAACTGTGCCCTAGCCCAAAGATCCAGAACATCTTTGAGCTGTTGTTTTCTAGTGTGCGTTTGAAACAAGGTCTTTCTGTGTAGCCCATGCTGATCTGGAACTCACTATCCTCCTGTTCCAGCCTCCCAAATGTTGGAATTACAGGTGTGGCCACCACATCTAACCTTGAACGCTTTGATTGCTCTGTTCCTATGGTTAACAGCACAAATCAACACGAACCAACAAAGAAAGACTAGTGTATAAACATGAGACAGAACACTCAGATAAGGACATCAGCTAGGATCCCTTCCTGTTTGAAAATGTGACTTTATCAGTTCCGGAAACTCTTCAATTGGGGCGCACTCTCCAGTCAAATGATAAGGTTTTCTTTAGATGTCCTGGAAACCTGCTTTGCTGTTTCCCTTCTCTGTCATCAATGCCTTGATTTCCCCTCTAAGAAATCCTCCCATTCCCACTCACAACCGGTGGTACAGAAACTGAAGGCACCAACTAACCAAAACCCACAAAAATCACGTGACGCAGTATGACCAATCAGCACCCACCATCCTCTTGCCCGCCATGTTCGGCTCAGGAATGGGTTCAATGCTCTGCAAGTTCTGAAGGGTCTAGATTAGACTTGCTGAGAAGGTGCTCTTCTTCCAAGGAGGTTAAAAGCTCAGCCTGGAGCTATGGGACTGGTATCAGTGTGGGTAGAGAAGAAAATGATGCGCACAGAAAAAAGTTAACAGGAAGAGCCAACAGGGTTGGTTGCTGCACCCATAGCAGGAAATAAGGAAAGTAAAACACAAACATCTTGACAGTTTTAGGCCTGAATGATTAGGTAAATGGAGATACTTTCGAAGAAGGAAGTAGAAGATTTTCAAAACTTGGCCAACTTTGTCTACTTTATCTCTGTGTAAATGGCATGGGTTAGGCTTTGAATAACCAAAGCTTAAGAAAATATTAACTTTTTGCCCTCAGCTATGCGTTCTGAAAATGTGTGGGCTAACTTGATTCCAGGTAGCTCAGCACCAGGGGAGTCAGCTTACCTCCCTCCTCTTCCTTCCTCGCATTCATCTGTTGTGGAAACATTCTCCTTGGATAGGCTGCCCCCCCCCCTCCGTTGGGAGTCCCTGTGGGCGGAACCTGATTGAGATTCTCTTCTTCCAAGGCACAGTGACCAGGTGAGGGCATTTCACCCAGCAGAGTTGACAAGAATCAATTTTATGAGTTTTTGTTTGTTTGGCTGAAATTGTATCCAGGAGATTTTAGCCTGAAGCTTCCACTAGCTGCTAATAGGTTTGCCTACACGTTTCCCATAGGGAGAGAGCAGGGCCAAGAGATACACAGAAAGAAGAGTGCTGGTGATGTATGCAGCCCCTGGAGACAGCCATGCCTGAAGGCAGACAATCACTACATGCCTGTGTCATTGAATTCATTGTTTGACATAATTAAGAGGTTGCTTGCTAATTGCTGATGAAACCAAAGAATCTTCACTACAATATGATCTTTGCAAGTGGTGACATTTATACACACTGTGGTGCTATAAAGATCCATTGCTGTGTTTTACTGCAAATTATTTTTCCTAGCTCATTTGTCTCCTTGTAAAATTATCAGGTCCAGCTACAGATTTCCAGGGTCTACATAAAACCAAGGTCTTATACATAGCAAAGCCAAGTAAGGCCTAGTACATTCAGGAAATAAAAAGTAGATATATGTAGACTAGCCCAAGAGAAATAAGTATATCCACCAAAAGATGACAAGTCATGTGACCTCCACAGAAACGTATCAAGGCACCCCAAGGTTGCAAACAGCTCAGGTGTCGTTCAAGAACAGAACAAGGAAATAAATTATAGTATTCTCATAGCATGGAATAGTATATAGTGATAACAAAGACTGAACTTTTGCTACCCGAAGGAGCATGGATGATTCTGATAGGTAACCAGTGAGCACCAAAGAGCCTATACTGTACAAACTCATCCCAGTTCAAGACCAGGCTAGCAATGCATGATGATTTTAGTCAGAATAGTGGATGTGGAGAAGAGAAGGCCAATGGCTAGGACTTCTATGAGCGCTAGGTTGCGATCCTATTCTTGGGTGGGAGATGCCAACTAGAAGTATAGATATGTATGCATCAAGTTATACACCTAAGACCTATATATGAACTTATTAATATATCATTCCTAAAACTGAAAACAAAAAGGAAGGCTGGAGGTGAGGGGATCATGATGCTTGGTATCGTCGCAGAAGCAGGAAAAAAATCACAAACTTCAGGCTAGCCTTGGCTACATTGTGAGTTTGAGGTCAGCCTCAGCTATTTAGCATGATTCAATCTCAAAAGAAGAAAAGAAGGAAGGAAGGAAGGAAGGAAGGAAGAAGAGAGAAACTAAATACTAAAATGGTACTAAAATGGAAATGGTTAGGAACCCCAGCACTTGGTATAGGTAGAAAGGACTCTGGCTTCTATGTGCTGGCTGTGTGGTGGGTCAAGGCCCTTAGGCTGAGTCTGTCTGTGCACCCACCTAACAGCAGCAGTAACATCCTAGTACCATCTCCTGGCAGCCTTCAGAAGTTCTAGTGAGCACTGTTTGTGTTTGTGTACTGGATCCCTGGGAAACTTCTAGAAGAGTTAGGAGCTATGGACTAGACCAGGATATGATTAAAAAGAAACAGGTAGTGCCTTGTAACAGGTAGGAGAAGGAGCAACTTCACACAATTCCTAGGTTGTCATCATGACAACGAGAGAGAACTGTTTGGTGTTTTATAAGATAGGGTCTTACGTAATCCATGCTGACCTCTAGATAGTATGTAGCCAAGCCTAGCCTTGAACTCCTGATCCTCCTGCCTCCACCTCCTGAGTGTTAGGATTATAGATATGCAACACCTTGCCCAGCCTAGAGGTAAACTTTGCTTTAAGCTTCTTATTAGCTCAGTCTACAAGGAAATCGGTGTAGGTTACACGACACTCGTTGTGGGTGAGCAGAAAGCAAGCTGACTTGGCAAGGCAGCCATGCCGCTGAGGATCAGTTTCTGGACAAGTGTTACGAGAATCCTTCTAGAAGAATCAGATAACAGAGCGAAGCCAGCAGCCAAGGTCTCATAAAAAGCTCTCAGAAGCGGACAACCTTAAGAGCCTAAAGTTGAAGGGACACCAGGGTCCCACCTAGGCTACTGATGTGAGAATTTGGATGGTGGTTTTTTTGCAGCCTTGATGAAGAATGGAATTATGCTAACCACTGAGAAATGTGTGCAACTGGAGATCATCATATTAAGCAAAAAAAGTCAGACTCAAAGAAATATCACTGGGCTAGAGAGATGGCTCGGTGGTTAAAAGGAGCACTTACTGGTCTTCCAGAGGACCCAGGTTCAGGTCCCAGGACTTACACGGTAGCTCACAACCACTGATAACTCCAGTTCCAAGGGATCTGATATCCTCTTCTGGCTTCTGTTGGTACCAGGCATGCATCTGGTGCACATACATGCATGCAGGCAAAACACTTATGTACATTAAAAAGTATGTTTTTAAAGAAAGAAAATATTCAGGTATGGTAATGTATGTTTTTAATCACAGCACTCAGGAGGTAGAGGCAGGTGGATCTCTGACAGTTCTAGGTTAGCCTGTTCTACATAGTGAATTCAAGAACAGCTAGGGCTATGTAGAGAGACTCTTTCTCAAAAAAACCTAATTAATAACTAGTTTAGTTAATTAAATAAAAAATAAATCAATGAATGCCTTTAATCCCAGCACCTAGGAGGCAGAGGCAGGAGGGTTCTCTGTGAGGTTGAGGCCAGCCTGGTCTACATAGCAAGTTCCAAGCCAATCAGGACTATATAATGAGACCCTTTCTCAATAGATAAATAGATAGATAGATAGATAGATAGATAGATAGATAGATAAATAGATAGATAATAGATGGATAGATGAATAGATAGATAGATGGATAATCACATTTTCTCACATTTATGGGTTTTGGGTTTTATGGAGATACACAAAATTACACACACACACACACACACACACAATGCATGGAAGTATAAGCAAGACTGTCTGGGGAAATAAAAGGGTTTAGAGGGAGGAGCAGGGAGATAAAGGAGGACGTGGTGGTGAATATGGTTAATGTACATGGTATATTTTGTAAAAATATCTTACCAAATTTATCACCGAAAACAATAAATATGTGCCAATAAAAATCCTTTGTAAAGAGGATACTAGAGGACTGGCTCAGTCATTAAGGGCATCCGATGCTCTTGCAGAGGGCCTGGGTTTGATGGCCAGCACCCATGTGGCAGCTCAACCATCTGTAACTCCAGTTCCAAGGGGTCCGATTCACTGCACACACATGGTGCACAGACGTACATGCAGGCAAAACGTCCACCCACACGCATAAAGTAAAAACAAGCTTGTCTGTCCTTCATAAAGAGAAAGGAACATGTCCACCTGCATGGAATCTTGTCCTTAGTACTTACTTTTCTTGATGTGTCCCCAGCTGCAGGATGTCATTAGGAACTGCTGACATCACAGAGTCTACAGAGCAGGTTTCTGTAAACTAATTTACTTTATTGACTGACACCATATTTTACATAGTCATGGGGTTCAGTGCGATGTCTGGGGTTGTGTGTACATTGGATAATGATTAACTTAGGGCAACAGCATATCACTATCTTAAATGCCAACTGTTTCTTTATGCTGCTGAAAACATAAAGAATCTACTGTCCAGGAACTCCTCCTGTAGATCAGGATGACCTTAGACTCACAGAGACCACCTGCTTCTATTTTCCAAGTGCTGAGGTTAAAGATATGCACTATATATGTGTTGGTATAAAGAAGCTAGATTTCCTTTTTTTTAAAGATTTATTTATTTATTATATATGAGTACACTGTAGCTGTCTTCAGACACACCAGAAGAGGGCATCAGATCTCATTATAGATGGTTGTGAGCCACCATGTTGTTGCTGGGATTTGAACTCAGAACCTCTGGAAGAGCAGTCAGTGCTCTTAGACACTGAGCCATCTCTCTAGCCCAAGAAGTTGGATTTCTTGCCCACTCCCAACTACAGGCATCTTCTCAGTAAAGGGGAGAGAATCAGAGAGGCAGGGGGCTGGGGGAAGGGTAAATATGATTAAACATATCGCACAAAATTCTTAAAGAACCTAGAAAAATTATATATATATATTTAAAAATATTAAACAAAATAAAATTAGTTTTTTAAAGACTTCTTCACAGAAAACATAATAAATGTAAGTGAAAAGAGGCAAGAACTTTCTCAATGCATCTTCACTTAAAATGGAAGTCATCTGTACAAAGATCAGCTGTTACAGCGTGGCTGTCTGAGGAAGGGGTGGTGAGAAAAACATGGAATAAACTGACGTCATGAGTGCCACTCTTCATCAAACCACAAACAAGTGACCAAGGCTGTCAAGTAAATTCAATCAGCGAGCAGGCACACCTACTGGCGTTCAGAAGTGCAGTTTGAAACCTCAAAGCAAATTCGAGAAGTTGTCACTGAAGTCAAATATCCATTCACTGCAGCAGTAAAAGGGAAATGTAAGAAGCCCACAGTACTGACTGGATGGTCAGCCCCAATCTCCACTCCACCTGTAGCCAGTAAGGAAGGCTGACAAGGGGGCTGGAGAGATGGCTCAGCTGGCTGTTCTCTCAAAGGACCCAGGTACAATTCCTAGCACCCACATGGCCGCTCACAACTGTCTGTAATTCCTAGATCTAGGGGATCTGACACCCTCATACAGACAGACAGACATGCAGGCAAAACACAAAATAAAATAAATATTTAAATCATCTTTTAAAAGTCAGCTGAAAACAGGAATGGTACCTTCTCTCTGGGCACAGCAGAGAGCTCAAGGGCTGGGAGATGGCTTACTTGGTAAAGTACTTGCCTCAAAAGCACAACCACTATGTGTGTGTAGGGGGTGGGAGGGAAGGACCAGGGGGGGAGGGAGGGAGAAGAAGCTGTGATTAGGATGTAAAGTAAACAATTTTTTTAAAAAAAATGCCATGTGTAGTGGTATAGCAGTTGGAGCAGTAGAGACCCAGGATTCCTACAGTAAGGTGGATGGTGGCTGAGTAATGTATGCACACACTTGTGCAACATAGACACAGATTTAAATAAAGGAAAAGGGGTGCAGAGGGTTCCTAACATCAACCTCTGGCTGTTGCACGCACAAAGGAAACACATTTTCACTGAAGTCTTTCTAACTAACACCTACATCTCTACCAAGATGTCTTCAGCAGCTTTTCAATGACGTCTATGCCACGATGCCCGGTCCAACAAAGGCCGATTGAAACAGGACACTCAGAGACCTGCTGAAGCCGCAGCCTGTGGCCAGAATCACACTGCAGACACTTCCAACTTATGAAAAGGCTATATTTCAAGAAACCCAATGGTATGTGGAAGATACTGTTAAACAAATGGCCAAGCATCCAAAGCATTTCCCTTATCAGCACAGCAAACACTGCACGCTGGGGGAATTTGGTGCCAAACATTCAACTCTAGGAATCCAAACTCTGCAGCTGGTCTCCTGAGTGCACGTGGTGCTTGCACCCTGGTAAAGTCCAAATGTGGTATTAAGTGGGATTCCTGGAGAGAAGCTGTGTTAATTAGAGGCTGATTAATTAGACCTGAGTGATTGGAATGTTTCGTTTCAGTCCCAGAGGCTAACTACCTTATCTTGGGCTAGTTCTACTGCCCCAGAACAGCTACTCCTTGCCCACTTCTGTGTCAGAACTAACATCCTGTGACGAAGAGATTACAAATCTTTGGGAATCTATTTATTTATTAGAGCACTGGTTTCCACCAACTTAAAAACCAAGACTGTCATCAGATAGAATCTGAGAGCTTTGGAAAAGCTCCCCAACCTGCTGTAACCACATCTCTGACATACACACCCAATGTATTTTAAACTTGCCTTGACTTGTGACTTACTTTGCTCTGTAGAACTATAAAACATCATGAAACTGCTTCCAAATTGGAGCACGGAATTCAGGACACCCTAAATATGAGTCCCCAGTATGTGACCATTCAAATGTGGCCCGTTTCCCTTTTAAAGTGAGAGCTTTTTGGGGGGGGCATTGCACATGTGAGTGTGTGCGTGCATGAGTGTGTGTGTGTGTGTGTGTGTGTGTGTGTGTGTCTTTTTGCTTGTTTGTTTTATTCATTTTGTTTTCTCAGAATAAACAGTAAATTGGATCCTGGGCATCACCTGATTTTTTTTTATATCAGCATACAGTGACTTTTGTTCTTAATATGTACTTGCTGTTTGGGGTCATGTCTCCCCAAAGACCTGTGTATTCCAGCCTTGCTTCCAAACTGGTGCTGCTGTGGGCAGCCTGTGAGAGGTGTAGCCCAATAGGAGGTCTTGAGTCACTGAGGGAAGATGCTCTCAAAGGAGACCCTAGGCCTCCAGCCCTTTGTTCCTCTCTTTGGCCTCCTTACCTCAATAGTGGCAACAAGCCGAAACCAACAGGCTGATGAACGGACCGGAATTTCCAAAACCGTAAGCCAAATAAACCTTTCCTCTTTGTGAGTGATCAGCCCAGGTATTCATTACAGTAACAGGAAACTGGCTAGCAGAGTGTTTTTATTATTAGCATAGAGCAGTTCCATGACCCAAAAACTGTTGGTTACTGTACCAATCTACAGCAATCTCTTTCTACCCTTAGACCACCAGTAATCGGTTCTCTGCTCACATAGCTTCGCCTATTCCAAAATGTTGCATAAATGGAGCCCATAGTATGCAGCCCTTGGAGACTGGGTTGTTTTGCTCAGCATAATCTGAATAGAATTTAAAATATGGGAAGCCAGAGAGGCAGCTTGGTGGTTGAGAACACTTGTTACTCTTTCAGAGTACTTAAGTTCTGTCCTTACACCCTTGTCAGGTTGCTTCAGAACTCCAGCTCCAGGGATCTGACTTCCTCTTCTGGCCTCTTGAGGTACACACAAGAACAGGCACAATAGACATACATAGACATGCATAGACATAAATAATGAAATAAATCTCTCTCTCACACACAGATATATATATATATATATATATATATATATATATATATATATATATATATGTTTTTCTTTTTCTTGGATATACATGTGCATAAAAACATGGAAACTCTGCGACTACATCTGGTCCCAAGCTGTCTCCACACAGAGAGAGCTGTAACCTGACTGGATAGCATATTCTTATAGCAAGTAGTCAGATCTCTGCCAACCCCAGCAGCTGAGTCTTCAGCTATTCACAGACTATAAACTGCTTAGATCTATCCAAATACAGCAAATGGTGAACTTCAACCTCCCTCACTACTTCTGGGAGCTTCTTTTATCATTTATTTATTTACTTGTTTGTTTGTTTGTTTGTTTATTAGAGTATCCGCTCACTGGTTGGTAGAGTTTCCGAAACCTTTCCTAAACTCATTCAGAGTACTGCCCGATTCAGGATTCTTTCCCTCCCTCACACTCGGAGAAATCGAATGTGTCTGTAACTGTACTTCAGAGAGCTGTGGCTGGGGTGCGCTCACCTCTCATGCTTGAGGCCTGTTCCAGCCACAGCACCAAGAACCAAACTAAAATAAGGATTTCCATATAACATCATGCGTACACAGTGCAATCGATTGTTCTTAAACCTGGAGCAAGTGACTAACCGAGCTGCCTCTTAACATTATCAAAGCGAACTCTGGAATTTGGGATGAGGCCAAATGTGGTGGGTCGCAGAAGCCAGCAGAAACAAACGATCCACGCAAAGCTTAGGCGAGTCGGATCTGCAGCCTGGTTTGGAGCGGCCGAGTCCCTGGGACAGGAGTTCATTTATGCTACATCTGGAGTTTCGGTACCAGATGGGGGGGCGGGGAGGGCGGAACAGGAGGAAAGAAAAGAAATAAGGAGGACATGACTGGTCCTAGGTATGGTAAGGAGAGCGGTATAGACGTGAGGAAGATCTCAGCCAGAGGCATCTGGAAGGGTCCAGAGTGAACAGGACCCCGAGCCAGGTCTTGTGAGGTAACAGGCAGGGGAGAGTGGTAAGGCCACCGGGGCGAGGCTGTGAGACCAAGCGAGGAGCCCAGGACCAAGAAGCAAAAGGCCAAAAGACTGAGAGGGTTAAAAAGGACCAAGTAGCCCAAACAGATGGATTATATAGGGAAAAACAGCTGGGGGAAGGGAAAGTCCAGCCCAGCCTCTGGACTGGAGAAGTTTAGGGCAGAGGGCAGGGTATGTCAGCCAGGAGGACCTTGGAACAGGTCGTCACTGAGGGATGCTGGGAGAACCTGGTGGCCAGGGTCCACTTCGATATGTCATGAGGCACCTCAGTTACCTCAGTCCATTTGTCCTGGGCTGGAAACCTAATTATATTGGTAAACAAGTTATACAGTTCTCTACTGACAATAGACATCCGTTTACTGCTGCAGGCCGAGGGCAGACCTCAGTTGTAGAGCCCAGCGCGCCCAAAGCCCCGAGTCCCTCCTCCATTCCGCACACGCAGGACTTCTATCAAAATGAATCTCTGAAGGGGCATAAACGAGTAAATAAGTGGCGAGTGTGGTAAGAACAGGACCAAAAATAATGAAAAGGAGGGAGGAAAGGAATCCAGAGAGAAGAACTCAGCTGGGTTCACTTCTAATCCCAAGTGGGGAGCATCAAAGGTGAATTCAAGGCTAGCCTGGGCTACACAGCGAAACCCTGTCAGAAAGGGGGCATAGAATGAAAGAAAGGGGGCATAGGAAGAAAGAAAGGAAGAAAGGAGGGAAGGAAGGGAGAAAGGAAGGAAGGAAAAAAGGAAGGAAGGGAGGAAGGAAAAATTGAAAAAGAAACATGTGGGCACATGTGCATGCGTGTGAATCCCTGACTTCATTCCCCAGTATTGCCATAGGGAAAGATAACTGCCAACACAGAGGGTATCAATGACCTTATTTCTGAGGGTGTGGCCCAGATGCCTCACTCAGACGCGTGTATGACAACAGAGATTTCTATTCTTGTTCCAGGTTTGTCACTGGGCTTGTGCTTGTGTGGGTACTTTGGTCAGTATTCAAATGATGGGTACTTAGACTGCTGGACCTCCACACCATCACAAATACTCTGAACACCTTCCGCTTAGAATTAGGAGACGTCCATTCAAATAGCAACTGCAAACAAGACACTGGAAGCTATGAAGGGAACTGGGGTTATTAAGAGCAAACAGCCTTCAAACAGCAACTGCAAACAAGACCTTCACTCGCATGTAAACACTTCCTGGCAATTAAATATTTGCAAATGCAAGATCTGTGGGATTTTTTCAGAGAGCACGTCTGCCTCTGAGTCAGACTTAGATGTAGCCAGTGTTCAACACTCCACACCCTACCCCCTGGAAACAACCACACTATGGTTTCAGTGCTACGGTGACAAGATTGGGAGGTGGGGATGAAACTACTAGGGCCTGTGGAGATGACTTCGTGAGGAAGGGTACCTTTGGTGATTACCAGGCCTGAAAACCTGAGTTTCAGCTCCAGAACTCATGTGGTAGAAAGGGAGACCTGATTCCTCCAAGTAAATCTTTGACCTCCACACATGCACTGTGGCACATGGACACACACACACACACACACACGCACACACTATTTAAGAAATTAAATACTCTCTAGCAGAAACGGTTATGCCCTTTTAAAGACATTTTTCATTCTTAAAGCAATTGGTTGAGTTTTCTGTTAGGATGATCTTGTGCACCGTGTAAAGATTGTCTTTGTGTTATCCAAGTGTTGATTTCTTTGCCAGCAGAGTACTGAGTACTGTCCAGACGTTTAAAGATTCTTCTCCATCACCTTTTGACTGGTTAAAAAACAAAAACAAAAAACCAAAAACCTGATAGCCTATGGCTGAGGCAGGAGAGGAAAGGCAGGGCTTCCAGGAAGAGATAGAAACTCGGCGAAAGAATCAGATGGCGTCAGGGGTGGAGGGTGCGGGGGGGGGGGGAGTTCATCATCCAGACATGGAGAAGTCATGTGTGTAGACTTAATGAGCGGTAATGGGCCAAATGGAAAAAGTGGATTTGTGTAGATGGGGTTATTAAGTTATATGAGTCTAGGCTATAAGGCTTAAGTATTCATAAAGAAATAAAACGTCTCTGTGTCATTATTGGGAGCTAGCAGGCCAAGACGGTCTAGTGTTAGATTCAAAGACATGTATTTAATTCTTGAAAGGTATTTATATTTTATGAATGCAAAATTAATATGAGGCGTGGGGTCGTAAGTTTAGCTTACAAGTGAGAAAGGGTTAGAAGCTCAAAAACCAAAAGTCAGGTGTAATCACACGAAGGACTTCCCATTAGACACAGCAGAAGCACACAGAGATCTCAAGGAAGGAGCATTATGGTGTGTACCTGTAATCCCTGAACTCTGGACGCTGAGACAGGAGGATGCAGAAATTAAAGCTAGTCTGAAATAGAGGCACCTAGTCTCAAAAGGACACAAAGAACTTACAGTCAGACAGAAACGGCAAAACAACCACTTCCATCAAAGCTGGGTTGAGTGACACTTGGGTCTGACTGGAAGCTACAAAGGGAACTGGGCTGCTGCCTCAGTTTCCCTCAGGGTCTCTAGCCCTGTGGACTGGAATGGATTCTGCTTCCCATAGCTGTCTATCGCCAGAGTCTTGCCTGTGGCCATGTTTGCTGGCCTTCCACCCTTGTCTTCTTGCTCAAGCGGGGCAAGCACTCACCCACTCAGCCCCTCCCCCAGCCTTTGAATGAACTTCGTCAGCTCCTATTTGTGATTCTAGAATCAAGAGCCATCGAATTTTGTAGAACAGAATACCTAGTCTGATGGGCTGAGGGGAGACAGGCTTGAAAGCAGGATAAAGCTGAGAGACGCAGAGTCAGAACAAAAAGTGATTCTCCTTGCAGAAGGGGAAGAGAGGATGTACAGGGAGCTCCTAAGAGCCTTACAATTTCCTGAGCAACAGAGATCATGGGAGATCTTTATTTTCCTTTCTTCCTTTTTTTTTTTTTTTAAAAAAAAAACAATGTTTAAGTTTTTAAGTGATTTTTATTTATTTATTCATTTATTTCTGTGAGCATTGGTGTTTTGCTTGTACATATGTCTGTCTGAGGGCGTTAGATCCACCGAAACTGGAGTAACAGACAGCTGAGAGCTGATGTTTGGTTGTTGGGATTGAACCTGGGCCTTGTAGAAGAACAAGTAGTGCTCTTAACCTCTGAGCCATCTCTCCAGCCCTGGGGTCTTTCCATCGAAACTTTAAACTTCAGCACTGGGGCTGCAGCTGCTCTGTAGAGCATTGGCCTGGTGTGCTCAGGGCCCTGGATTTGAACCCTAGCACTATAAAAATTGATTTTTAGATAATAATAATAATAATAATAATAATAATAATAATAATAATGGTACTGTAATGGTCTCTGAACAAAGTTTCTGATAGAGCAACCCATGCTCGGAAACTCTCTGTTTTACTCTAATGCGTTGACTCTTGGGATGACAAGGCCGTCACTTAGAGCTTTCAGCCTCACCCCTATTGTCCTAGGTGAGGACACACAGGCTGTAGATGGTAGGATCACCGGATCATGTTTATCCAATGAAGACGTCACACCACTCCCTTAACTCAGGGGTTCCAGGAACTTATGGGTTCAACACATCGGGCACTGTTTGGACAGCACACTTCGTTGGTGCCATTCGTCCACAGGGAGAGAAAGAGAAGTGCCTTTTCTAAGTACCTCACCCTGTGTCCCCTTCATCTGGTTGTTTATCAGAAGGTTTTTCATAACCATGACAATAACTCTATAAATAAGAGTAAGTGTTTCCCTGAGTTGTGTAAGCAATTTCAGCAAAGGACTAAGCCACTGAAGGAGTTGCAGGAGCAAGCTGGTCAGGGAAGTTCAGCGTCAAAGCTCTCAAGAGATGTACAGTCAGTAAACTGCATCTGCACATGTGAGGACCTGAGTCTGGATCCTCAGCGTCCGAGGAAAAGGTCATATACATGGCAGTGAGTTCACGTCTGTCTCTCACAGAGAGACAGAGACACACAGAGAGAGACAGAGAGAGACACAGAGAGACAGAGAGACAAAGAGACAGAGAAAGAGACTCACAGAGAGAGGAGGAGGAATGTCAATCCAGCAATTAGTCACTTACATCTGAATTGTGGTACTCTATGAGACTGAGCCCTTAACCTGGGGATGTTGTACTAACTCTAGGTAGAAAATACTGGAATTTAATCCAACTATGGGCCAGCTGAAATAGAATTGGCCAGTCCTGAAAAGCCTTGTACCACCACCAAACCTAGGAGTTGCTGTTGAGACATAATGAGAGGTTGGACTTTCCAGAACTCAAGTTTCTGTGTGTCTTGTCCCTCTGTCCACGAGCCATGACCTCAAGAGCGCTCAAACATCAACAAAGGTGATTAGTCTGTTGCCAAAACACTGGAGGAAGCTGGGCCTGGCACTGAGCCTAAATCCTAAAGCTCTTGCACAAACTCTGACCCTCCCAGGGAGCACTTCTTTCCTTTCCTGTCACAGGGTAAGCCACACTGTCCTGCAAGTACCCCGAATCAACAGCAGGACAGGCCCCCAATACACTTTATGCTCTCTTCTTTGGAGTCCCAGCCAGCTCCATTGCTGACTGCAAGGAGCGTTTCTTTACGGGAATCCACCTGTGTCTACTCTTGGAGCAAATCCAGCCACAGCTTCAGCAGGAGGAAGCACAGGAGAAAACTGTTTTCCCATCGTTCGAGAAACATAAAATGTTTAATTGCCACAGGCATGAAGGTGGCATCTAGAGGCCTGAGAGGGAAACTGGGAGAGAACTTCGATCAAAACGTTGAGGTGCCCTTGTGGAGATGGTTTGTTGGGACTGAAACTCCTAGCTGGTGTTACACACATGCTGACATGCATGACTTAAGAAATTCCTGTGTGTGCTTGTGTGTGTGTGTGTGTGTGCATGTCTGTGTGTGCATGTATGTGTGTGTATGTGCCTGCACCCACTCACACATGTACACACTCCTGAGTGTACATATATATATATATACCACATATATTTAGGAGGTCTCAGAGGTTACATGGGGACATCTAGTCTCTAAGAACTACAGATGGTCGTACGCTGCTTTATGAGAGCTGGGTGGGAACCAAACGTTGGGCGTCTGCACAAGCAATGGGAGCTTTTAACTGTCGAACCATCCCTCTAGCCCAATGCCACCTTTCAGAGGTTGAACTCAAGCCCCCATGCTTACGAAGCAAGTACTTTCCCAACTGAGCCATATTCCCAGCCCTGAAATCAGTTTGGGCAGAGAAGTACCCCTAAATAACTTTTGAAACTAAAAACCATGTTGCCCAAAATCCAAACTGAAATAATGCAGACCCCTCAGTTCCTTCTCTCATCTCTGTGACAAGATGGCGGAATCACAGAAAGGCTCATGGTTACAGTGATTCTCAGTCTACGGTGGTGGGAGGCGTGCTTTCTGGGGCAGTTTGAGCAGCAGGAGTTTACAGTGCAGCCCGGTATACCTTGGTGGTTTGGGAAGTAGAGAAAACAGGAGGTGAGTGAGACTATTGCTTGCCTGGCCTAGCCCAGGGACCCATGTCTACTAGCGGGCCCCATCACCTCCAATGTGTCACCAGCAGCTTGGAGCATGTGTGTGAGCACACAAACCTCGGATTCAAGTCACTTCAGGCTCTGTGAGCAAGACATTAAACATGCAACAAAGGAAGCGTGGTCTACCTTCAACTTCAGCAGCTCAGCTCAGCAGAGATGGCGCACCTGACCCTGTAGTTTACACATCACTGGAAAGACAGCTCTTGAGGCCAAATCTACCTCAGGGAGACAGTCCTCTCCTCGCCTCATTTAAAGGCCGATACCTCAATATTCTGTCAAAGAGGAAATTTTGTCTTCTTTGTGGACAGATAACTTTTTCTTTTTTGCCTTTAATGTGGATGCTAATAACAGTCATTAGAGGCTACCAAATCTTCCTGTGAATTACAGCATTTAAAAAAGACACTGTGTTTTCTTTTATTTTTAAATGCTATTCAGACTCAAAAGACCACAGAAAATAGAATTTGTTCAGAGAGAATCTTGTTTGATGAGGGTAATGCTGACATTGACAAACAAAGATAGAACCGTGCACTGAGGGCTTGCCCGTGTGGCTAACACTAGACCAAGTTCTTTCGTCTCAGCAACCAAACCTTCAAACCTTCTGTGGAGGTCTGGCCGGCCCATCTAATGATGATGATATTCAAGTCAGACAGTCTGTGTAATTTGCTCAAGGTTGCAGAGACAAACAGAAGCAGGGTGAGATGTGACCCCAGGGCCTCTGCCCAAAGACCTTAAGCTTTGGTTGCTCCCAAATACAGTATTATCAATGGCAGCGGAGGAAGATCAAGAAAGGGTAAGGACGTCAAGGTAACAATATACCATACATTCTTGTTAGCTCTGATATTTTCCTGTAGACGTATGAGCTCACAGAATCTTACCCATTCTACAGATGGGGACACCGAGGCCAGAAGGGAACAGTCATTTAGCAAAACACAGTTAGGAGCAGAAAAACCTAAATAGGAGGCAGCCGAAGCACATGTGGTCCTAACCTGAGTGCTCTGGACTTCCAAATGAGCATTCTTTCGCCTAACATATGTTCACTGCATCCATACCCAGGAATAAGCCACAGGTGAACCGTGCTTCTCCTCTGGCACGTTCCCAAGCAGCCCCTTTACTTCACTGAGCTCCTTCCCCGTCACTAACTCAGCCTCCCTCTGTCCTGAAGAAACATCTCAATAATTTTCCCCTGCACTCCGCTATCAGAGGTGGGGTGAGGCCATTGTGTGGTCTGGGCATTTATAGCCAGGGAGACCTGTTTTCCAGGAAGAAAGCTCAACTGCAGAGATGCTAAACCCCAGTCGCCACTGCCTCTGGGAAGGAGACTGCTTAGGCAGACATAAAGAAAAAGGAAGCAGGCACTTCCTTTTTAAAACTCGTTCAGTTTCATCTCTTTCAGCCCCTGTACCAGGTCCCCATGCACAAAGCATGCCTAGCTGTCTCCTTTACTCTGGCAGGCAGGCTGCCACCCAGCTGGTGTTAAGAGCAAGGGGAACTGTTGGCCCAGTTGGGGAAACTTTTACAAGTGCCCCCTCATTATCACTAGTCCCCTCTCTGCCAATAAAAAGCCAAGTCTTACCTTTTGTACAGATCTCGCGGCTTTGTGTCCCAGCGTCTGGGCTGAGTGCGGTGGTTTACCTGGTTTACTGGGGCCCTCACTGGGGTTCCAGCTCCTCTTTTCTTCCTGAGCCTGAGCTCCTCCTCCGATGTCCTTTTGGCATCAAGACAATAAAGAGAGCAAAGTCCTTTCAGCTCAGTATTTTATTTCTAAGACACCATAAGGAAGTAAGTTGGGCTTTTCCCCCTTAGAGAGTGTCACAGAGGTTTGTGAAGAGACTGAACCATGGGCCGCTTGGGACACAGTAGACCCTGGTGTCACAGATGCTCCCAGCCCTGGGACAATTTGTTCTGCAGCCAGATCCCCTGAGGCAGCATCTGAAGGTAGCCTTAGCTCAGAATTATGATCACAGGTAGCTTGTGCCTTGCAGGCAGTGTGGATGTGGCTGACATTTCAAGGCAGGCAGTTCAAAATTCAAATCCTGACTCTTGTTCTTCATCCTTGCCTAGTCTCAGTTTTACCCTCCTCATCTGAGAAATGGGAGCAAAATCCTCTACCTCCTCAGTAAAGGCAATACTGGAGATAAATGGAACTTTTGTGGCTCAGATTCTTTCTAGTCACCCAAGACTCATCCTTCCAGAGAGAAACCAGAGCATAGTGGACAATCTCCCTTTACCCGGTGATGCCTCTAAGGAGAAAACATTCAAACTGAAGGAAACACATGGGAGAGGTGGCACAAGAATGAACTCCTTGCTCTTGAGAAGTTGAGGCAGGAGGATGTCAAGAATGGAGTCAGCCCAGAAAACAGTGAGAAAGACCTTATCTCATAAACAAAGAGGGAGGGAGGGAGATGTGGGGAGGGAAGGAGAGAGGGAGGGAGATGTGGGGGAGGGAAGAAGAGAGGGAGGGAGATGTGGGGGAGGGAAGGAGAGAGAGAGGGAGATGTGGAAGAGGGAAGGAGAGAGGAAGGGAGATGTGGGGAAGGGATGAGACTTATACTTCCTGTCTTTAAAACAAAACGTAAAAACACAATGAACTAATGTAATTAAAAATAAATTTATGGGGCTGGAGAGATGGCTCAGCAGTTAAGAGCACTGGCTGTTCTTCCAGAGGTCCTGAGTTCAATTCCCAGCAATCACATGGTAGCTCACAACCACCTACAATGAGATCTGGTGCCCTCTTCTGGCCTGCAGGCATACACGCAGATGGAATGCCGTATACATAATAAACCCTTTTAAAAAATAAATAAATTTATGGGACTGGAGAGATGGCTCAGTGGTTAAGACTATTTGTTATTTATTGCAGAGAGTGGGGTTTGGGTTCTCACACTTACTTGGTAAGCAAATCTGGACCCCAGGTTCTCCCAGAATTTCTCAGTTCCTACCTGGCATACCCTAACCCCAACCCTGAACTTACCAGTCCAGGGACTGAGCTGTCCTTCCCCCAGAGGCTCTTCCCTATATAATTCAGACTTTTTGGTCCTTCTCCCTCTCCCTGAACCTTCTCCTCCCCCATTTCCTCCCTTCCTTTGTTTCCTTTTCTCTGCTCGAGAGCTTTTTCTCTTCCCCCTCCCCCTTTCCTCATGGCAACTTCCCTGGCCTTGGTTTTGGGGGTCAGCTTCCCAATAAACCTGACTTTAACATACTCTAATCTGACTTGAGTTGGCTCACTTCACCTGTGGCGGAGAAATAACCTATCAACACCCACTTCAGGTAACTGCCTGTAACTTGGCTCCTGGGAATCCTACATCCTGCAGGGGTCCTGCACTCATATGTACAAACCACACACATGCTCATAATAAAAAAAAATAAAAGTAAAACACTGGGGTGCACTACCCTTTAATCCCAGCACTCTAGAGGCAGAGCTCTGTGAGTGAAGTCCACATAGCAAAGGCAGTTAGCCAGAGCTACAAAGCGATACTCTGACACCAAAAGCAAACAAAAAACAAAACAAGCAAACAAAAAACCCAACCAGACCCCCCCCAAAAAACCCAAAAACTTAAGAACAAGTAAATAAAATTTAAAATTTAAATGCAAAATGGTGATTTTCCCAAAAGAAGAGATGGGATTTTTCTTTCTCATAAAATGAGGAAATGGTTTAAAATGAGAGGATATAGAAGATGGCCCCCAGGAAGATGGCTAAGTTTGCTTCCAGAACTGTCCTCTTGGGATGGAGCTAAATCCCCAGCTGTCAGGATCTGAGGAATGCGGAGTTGCAGAGAGGAACCACATGCAAAAAGTCCTTTCCCAATGTTAGGATTCTGTAAACTCCATCCCAGTTACCTGGCACTGTAAAAGGGGCTGCTTGCCCCCTCCTCTCTCTCTTGCTCTTACCTTCCTGTCCCCATTCTCTTTCCATTTCCTGTCCCCCCCTCCACGTGCTCATGGCCAGCCTCCAGTTCTCTACTCCTCTCTCTCTGCCCCTACCACCCTCTAAACTCCCCTCCCCACGTCCTGAACAAACTCTATTCTATACTATACCATCGTGTGGCTGGTCCCTCAGGAAGAAGAGATACTTCAACATGGGTTCGCCAGAGGCCTTCCCCCTCCCCCACACCTCGCCACACCTCCATAGAACATATCCCCTCTACTCCCTTTATCTTTTTCCTAACACTCAGTTGTTAGGTTTCTTGATTTCTACATTATTAGAGTTTGGGCATTTTGTCATCGTAGGGTGCTTAGCGGTATCGCCCAGGCCTCTCCCATTTCACACAAGAGAACCCCAAGTCAAGCCCACCCACAAGCCCCACCCAGTTTCTCCCTTCTGGAGACCATCCCATGCAGCCGGGGGACTCTGCCCTAGACTTTGTGTGAGGATTCTTGTGTCTGCAGGTGCCCAAGACCTGGCGGTATGCGATCGCTGTTGAAGACAGGCAGGCAGGGGGAAGTTTTCACTTTTGAGGTTTGGGACTCTGTGGTTGTGGAGCTCTCTTAAGAAAGAAAATTGATCTTGAAGATATTCTTATACAAGCTGCAGCTTGGACCATCCTTCCTGCTTTTCTGTTTTTTTGTTTGTTTGGTTGGTTGGCTTTTGTTGTTCTTGTTGTTACCGCAGAAGGCAAGCACTGCTGCTGGGGTGAAGAGGCTGTCAAGCCCTTAGCTGCTAGATCCACACTCGCCCGGCTTTCTCCTAATCCACCTGCTTCTCCCAGACCATACCTACCCTCGCACAGGGCAAGAGTGTCACCTGGGCGCGGCTCACACTGTGCTCTAGATGGAGCCAAGGACCTGGAACTATGTGCAGGCTGCGTGACGTCCTGGTATCCAGGGACCAGCCACAGTATCCTTAGCATCCAGCAGGTCCCTGCGGATGGTGGCTCTGAACAACTGCCATCCCGGTGCACACACTACTGTCTCCTATGAAAACCCCACCCCTCCATTCTGCAGATGCCACGCACCGTGGAGTCCCATGGGGATGCAGAAGGCATTGGACTGGAGTGACTAACTCCAAAAGGCTTGCTGGCCATACTTCGGGATCCTAAAGGAATGGAAAGAGTCACAGGGAGCTTCGAATCATCAGAGAGGTCACACAATCACAAACCAAGTGAGCCTAGCACCCCACCACTCACCACTAGAATGGCACTGTAACCCATTAGGCAGTCCAGTGGAAAACATTACGGACAGTCCTCAAATACTGAAATAATAGAGGTGTTTCAGTCATCCTCTGGGATATGCGCCCACAGACCAGGAACCTCCAAATGTGTGCACATCCCTGTTCCTCCCAGCACTATTTTAACAGAAGCAACTCCAATGTCCACCCACAGCAAACAAAGAAAAGCGGCCAGGGTGGTGGACCAGCCTTAGCATCCCAGATCTGTTTCCAAGGCAGTCGACCTGGCTTAGTGAGAGACGCCTTTCAATAGGAAGGAAAATGTCAGCCAGAAAGGCGGAAGGATTGCTGAGAGTTTAAAGCAGCCAGAGCTACAGAGTGAGAATTTCATAAAGACAAAACAGAGAGGCATTTTTTTAAAAACTATTTTCCTGATTGAAGTACATGGGAACATGTGTGGAGATTCAAGAACATGTAGGGGGTCCGTACTCTTTTTTTCTTCACGAGGGTCTTGAGATAGACCTCACTCCATTAACCTTGGCAGCAAGCACCTTTACCTGCTAAGCTCTCTCACAGGCCCCATGATGTTGGCTTTTCAAGATGGAGTCTCAAGTAGCCGGGCTGGCCTTGAACTCCTGGTGTGCTGGAACTATGGGCATGCTTCACACCCAGCCTGTCTTTAACAAGAGACTCTGACACCGGGTGAGGTAAGTCTGGTACAACCACAGACAGGGACTTTGGGGCACTGAGGAGGTGGTGGGGTGCTGTTCCACAGATAAGGGCATTCTGGAGACAAGCTGCTTAGCCCCGTGGCTTTTCTCCGTTGAACATAAGAAGGATGAGAACAATAGGTCGCATGTCATTTGCTTTTCATTACTGTTAAGAGGTGCAGGGATTTCCAGGGTGCAGTGCTTGCCCGGCAAACACATGGAGCTCTGGGGTCTGCCTCAGTATCACGCAGCTGTCATTCTGACGACTGCAGGGGGTACTTGGGGCTTTGGGCACAGCAGGGGTTTCCCCTAAGGAAGCGTTCTGTCAGCAAACAGACTGTGTTGCCTCGTTATCTCACGGGATATTAACACCAGGTTCTGAGACCAAGCCGATCACAATGATTTGGTTATAGACATGGCTCTTTATCTTACCCGAGTGGGACTGCGAGATGTCTCAGATGGATAAAGGTGTTTGAACCCGTGCTTGCCTGATTTCTACCCCGTGATATAAAGGGGGAATTTCCTACCTACCACAAATAGTTCTCTGACACACACACACCACACACACACACTCACAACACACACAGTAATAAGTTTTCCAATGTAAGCACATTTCTGTTCACTGAGTCATTTTTTTAAATGCCCACATGGGAAGGCATGGTGGCTCGTGCCTTTAATCCCAGCACTGAGGTGGGGGCAGGCGGACTTTTGTGAATTTGAGGATAGCTTGTTCTACAAAAAGAGGTCCAGGCCAGCTGGGACCATGGAGAGAGACACTTTATAAAACAAACAAGCAAAGCAAAACAAAGAAAAAAACAACACATCAGATAAACGCTCCACCCAAGGCTCTGCCCAAAAACCCTCAGCTAGCTTGAAAAAGACCTACAGCCAAGCACTATATGAAAGGTGGTGACTCTGGGTCACAAAAGGGATTTGACTTGGTGTTTTTTTGTTTTGTTTTTTCAGGAGGAGAAGCTGTGTCCGTTCCATAGCAGTCAGAGATCAGACTCCCCAGAGACCCAACAGAGCCCTGGCATCCACGGAAACACTTATTATAACCAAGAACCGGTTTTAGTCTGCCCTCTCCAGGGAGGAAGGTGTTTACCTCTGCCATCGATGCAAACGATGTTCCCCGGGTGGCCTGACCCGCTCCAAGCCCTGCTCCAAGCCCTGCTCTTAGGCTCCCTCTTGTGGTCACGTGCCTCTAGTGTGATGCAGAAAAGGGAGGCTTCATCAAGGAAAGGAGTTAACCTCCACGAGGAAAGGGGCTAGCCCAGTCTATGAAAGGGATTCTCTGGTCAAAGAAGCTCAGACCAGGTGCCCACCTGGCACATGATAGCATGCACTCCCTCATGTGACAACTCCATGAGGTGGCTTTGTGAAATCGGAAACTGAGCTTTGTGCAGGGACACATGGTACAGTTCAAGCTACAAGTGAGGCTGAGGTAGAAGGACAGATTGCCTGAGCTTTGAGCACCCAGCCCAGCCTAGAAAACAGTCATACCGTGTCTTAAGTTTCTCCTTTTTACCATAAGAAAAGGGGAGGAATGGCAGCATTAGGACTGCTCCTGAAAATTTTTTCTCTTCCAAACCAAATGTACTTAATCTCTACCTATAATGTATACATACATATGTGTGTTCCAGCATCTTGTCAAGTCCAGGCACTCATTACATCTAAAACAGCTCCAAAGAAGCAACCTACAGATACTTCAGCCTTTTCTCATAGACACAGACGCTTCTACTAGACCTGTTCCTTCTGACCTATCCTCAGATGGTTCCACAGACCCTGGACAACAAGGGAACAGCCAACTCTAAGACTGGACAAACATTCCTACCCCCACTTTTCTGGACTCTCTAGAAATGTTGCCCCAAACAAGCGCGAAGATCACAACAATCCTATTCCTGGTTCACCATCACCTCTAATTTTTCTTTTTTAATTAAACCAAAACGGGGGAATGTTGGGATTCTGTAAACCCCACTCCTTAGCTACCTGGCAATAGCCAGGTATGCTCCGCCCCAATGACCTGACACTATAAAAGGGGCTGCTTGCTTTCTCCTCTCTCTCTTGCCTTTCTTGCTCTCTTGCACCCTTGCTCTCCCACCCCCCCTCCTCTTCCCCTTCCCTTCCCCACTCTCCCTCCTCGTGCTCATGGCATATGTCCCCCACTCTCATCATCCTTTTCCTAACATTGGTGCCGAAACCCAGGATGTCATCTTTTTACAACATTGGTGCCCCGTGTGAGATTAGATTTCCTCACGACCAGATATCTCTTTCCTTTCATTCCGTGAGTTTTGCTTTCATTCCATGTCTTAAGTTTAAAGACATGCGGATCTAGACACAAAGAGGTGGATTCAGACAGGGACAATTGGAACTTGCTTCACCTTGCCTGCCCAACAGTAAACTACAGAGCCAGCACTGTGGCCTGGGCCTGCTTGACCTCGGGGCCACATGACCTACATTGCCTCTGTGTGGTGCTGTGGATTTGAACGTAATGCGGCTGGCTGACATGACGGGGTCCATCAGAGAATCATGAGAATCCCACACGCAGACTCCAAGCCGAACGAACCTCACGAGGCACCAAAAACACCAGACAGCCCCATTTATCTAGTTCAGCATGCCTCTGATCAAGACAAGTGACTCTAAATTAGAGGAGCTCGGTGAGTAAAAGTACTTGCTGCAATCATGGGGGCACGAGTTCAAATCCCCAGCATTAAGCCAGGCGTGGTTGCACTTGCACCGTAACCCCATCCTGGGGTGAGGGTTGTGGGGCATGGAGTGGAGAAAAGGAAACACTTGGGGCTTACTGACCGCTGCCGGCTGAGTTAGAGGTTCAGCAAGAGAGGTTTGTCTTTCTTCACCTGTGTGATGCAGTCTGGTGTTGACAGCTGCATTCTCTAGCTGGCCTGGGGGCTTCCCGTTCCCTTTGGCCCTCTCCTCCCAGTTGGAGCTGAGATTTCAGAGGTGTGAGACTGAGTTCAGTTTTACGCGGGTGCTGAGGATCCGACCTCAGATGCTCAAGTGTGTGTGGCAAGAACTTCGCCCACTGAGCCATCCCGCAGTCCCCTAGGGCAGCTCTTTAACACCCTCGCGGTTCTGGATGCCAGGAAATCCCAAAATCAAGGTGCCAGCTGGAAGCAAGGGCTTTCCTGCTCACACTGACAGCAAGCACCACCAGATGAAAGCGTCTGAGCCGGGCTACGAACCATCAACTGGACTTTAGTCCATTTGTCCCGCCCTCTCCCTTTCTTCTGCCAATCCCGACTCTTATTTTCTTTCTTCCTTTACTTCCCCACAGGGTTGGGGGTGGAACTTAGGACCTCCTGTTTACTGTGCCAGAGCTTTACTGAGCTTCCCGCCTCACCCTTGCTCCTGCCCCTGCCCCCAGCTATTGTCAGTCTTGAAGCACCCGGGGAAAATTCGCTTTCCAGGAATGTTCAAAGAGGCTGTATTTGTTTCTCTTCTCTGAACAGACTCGCTTCCCAGCTGGAGAGTGTGGGGTGGGGGGCGCCTTCTGTTACAGCAACTGGTGTTAGAAGGGCTGGAGGGGGAGATTAGCCAGCGAGAAAGAAGCCAGTTGGCAGAAGGCCTGGAAACTCCTCCCCGACCAGGGCTACCAGGAACAACACACCCTAGCCACTCTCCAGAGAGGAGAGGCCATATAGACGTCCCACACTCCCATGTGGGGTCCATTAGCACCGCTGCTTTTTTCTCAGCGTTCTGGCCCACTTCCACACTGGTCCAATTCTTTGTTCTGGGATACACAAACGCAGAAAGCTCAGCAGGTGCTCTCTGGACTCAGATCTATCTGTAACCCTAAGCTCAGGTGCCCTGCCTCTTGGGTAGATAGGTCCCAGAACTGAACAGAGGTGACTAAGATTCTTTGTGTAGCCTAACTGTAAGGCAGCCTGTATGCTTTCCCGTGAACTCTAGCGTTTCCTGAAAGGTTTGCACAGCCATTTAGCAAGGAGCCCTAATGCCTGGTGCCCCTCACTGTCTGAGTAGGGCCTCCTTCCTAGATGGTATCTGTCACCTGATCTATCTGCAGTGACAATCCTATCAGCTCAGCCTAGGCAGAAACCTCCTTATCTCCCTGTGATGGCTAGTCTCCACTGCCGCCCTGATTGCAGTTTGAATCACCACAGGATTAATTCAAGAAGTCCCATCTTGCTCTGTGTGTGTGTGTGTGTGTGTGTGTGTGTGTGTGTGTGTGAGAGAGAGAGAGAGAGAGAGAGAGAGAGAGAGAGAGAGAGTGCCCACAGTCAGATACTGCAAGTTCTGACCTGTTATCTTGATGAATTCCTGTACCCCTGGGAGGAAGCAGGTAGCAGAAACACTTGACTGTGCCCTCACCTCTTTCTCTATGCCACCCCTCTCTCTGCTGCCATGACAGAAGTTGGACCAACGCCTCTGAGACTTCAAGGTAAACTAAGTCTTCCCTCCTCCAATCTGCTCAGAGCAACTTAAGAACTGATACAGCCCTGATATTTTCTTGTAGTAACTTCCTGTTAGCAACCCTGATTCTGCTCATTAGCTATAGTTCCCAGATACCCAGATCACATTAGGAGTCAAACCCATCCCCCTGTCTGCAAAATCCGGGTCCAGCCAATGCTTTATTATTTGTTTGTTTGTTTACATATTAGTAAAGGAACAAATACCATTACAAGGCTCACTGGACCAGAGGAGAGTCAGGTGTGGTCATGTATACCCATGATACCTGAACTCTGGTGGCTCAGGCAGGAGTGTGTTAAGTTTAAAGCCTGCCTGGGTTACCTAGCAAACTCTTATCTAGAAGAGGAAAGGGGGAAAATTAGATTAGAAAGAAGCACAGAGAGGCTTAGTAACAAGCCTTGGATCACTCAGCTAGAAAGTGAAGAGCCATCTGCTGATCTAAGGCCGTCTGATTTCTCTCTCTCTCTCTCTCTCTCTCTCTCTCTCTCTCTCTCTCTCTCTCTCTCTCTCTGGAAATGATGACCCAACACAAGAAAGTTGGAATGATGTCACATCAGAACTGCAGAGTCCTTCTAGAGCCCCTGGAGCTTGACAGACTCACACGCACACAGTTGGACAATAAATATCCGTGAGAGCAGCAGCTGCTGGGTGTGTTGGTGTCCTGCTGTCTGCAACAGTAGCCAAAGGGGAGCTTTCGCTTCCTCCTCTCTCAGGCCTGTGCTCTGGGTAGCAGCTTATGGGGCCATCAGCAGCCTCAGAGAAACATTGGTTCTCATCAGGATTCATCTCCTGCGTGGGAGATTTCAACTAAATCCTCCCTACAGACAGAGAGTAGTCAGCAATCAGAGCAGGGCAGTGTAGTGGGGCCCATGGTAATGGACAGAGGCGGAAGTCATTACCTCTGTAGGGGGGAAATGTTTTCCAGATGGACCGGAAGTCCATCTCTGGGGGACCTTGGGAAGTGAGGAGGCCAGAGTGTGTAGGAGAAGAGGGACATTCCTCCTGTCATGAGGAATCATGGTGGACACCTCATAGTAAAAGGCCAACGACTACGAGAAAAGTATGTCAATTTACTTAACCAAGTTCTGTCTATGTGGAAGATTCCAGAATGAAGACACAGAGACACGTGAGTGCTCTGCTAGGCTCAAGTACATTCAGGGAAAGTGACAGAGACATAGACATCCCAGCAGGGGGCGCTCACCCAACACATGAGGTTCATTAGGGTAGGTAGTATGAGTTCCTGCCAACAGGCTAACCAGAAGAGAGCAAAGTCCATCTATTCAGATTCAGAGTGGCAGGGAAGCTGAGGCAGGGGGATCAAGCTTGAGGCAAGGATTGGCTGCAGAATGAGATCCTGTCTCAAAAGAAAAAGAGACAGGTATATGGCTCTGCTAGTCATTTACCCAGCATGAGTGAAGCCCAGGGTTTGATCCCCAACACTCATAAACCAGCATGGTAGTGCTTACCTGTAATCCCAGCACTTAAGAGCAGAGACAGATAGGTTAGAAGTTCAAGGTCATCCTAGTCTACATAGCAGATTTGATGGGATGGGTGCATAGGATTCATGAGACTCTGACTTCTTTCCTCCCCACTTCTCGAAAACAAAGACACCACTAAAGTGAATGAATGAATGAATGATACCATAGAGCAATCTGAGAGAAAGAGACTTCCCTTCTCCATCCATTAATTCCCACAAGCCTAATGAACTTCTTGGTGAACCGGCATGATCACAGACTACCCTTGCCATAAGACTTGTGTTCTGTTGTACTGGGGTAGGATGACATCCACAATAATGCCATAATAATGGGGGAGGCAGACAGTCATTTATTTTTGCTAGAGAATGGTAAATGCCACAAGAGAAGGAAACAGAAGAAGGGCAAGGGGTAAAGGGCAAGGCGCAAGGGGATGGGAAACGTAGGTGGGCCTGCCAGAGAAAAGGCCAAGGCAGGTATGTTATTTTTCTTATTGCTGTGGTCAAAACGTGTGACAATGAAAGAACAAAGAGTTACTTGGGCTCATGATTTCAGAGGGATTTCAGCCCACCATGGTGGGGAAGGCAGGTTACACTGATGGGGAGTGGTAGGAGGGAGTAGGTCAGTCATATCATGATTGTCTTAGGGTTTTACTGCTGTGAGCAGACACCATGACCAAAGCAACTCTTAGAAGGACAACATTTAATTGGGGCTGGCTTGCAAGTTCAGAGGCTCAGTTCATTATTATCAAGGCAGAAGCATGGCAGCATCCAGGCAGGCATGATGCAGGAAGGGCTGAGAGTTCTGTATCTTCATATGAAGCCTGCTAGGAGAAGACTGGCTTCCAGGCAGTGATAATGAGGGTCTTAAAGCCCACACCCACAGTGACATACCTACTCCAACAGGGCCACACCTCCTAATTGTGCAACTCCCTGGGCCAAGCATATTCAAGCCACTACATCGATGGACAAGATGCAGAGACCTTGGACCCTGAACCAGTCCTAAGTTATAACTTCTTAAGACCCACCCCTAGTGGCCTACGATTATTAGCCAGCTCCCCACATCACTTCCAAGTCCTAACCCTGCATGACTAAGCTGTATAAATACTCCCCCTCCTCCTTCAATTAAACTTCTACCGTGGGTGTACTCTAGTACAAACAGCAGGGACAGAATTGCATCCAGCTGGAGGCTCAGCGAGGGTCTGTTCTTACTTCCCATGTTCTACAAGGAAACTTCCACAAACCTGATTTTGAGGGTCCCTTTTGGGTCATCAAATAGCTGCTCTGATGAAGATGGTAATGGCCACTGTGCTTGGAGGACAGTGTTCTTCAAGTGTCCTCAGGACTCTCAGGGAAAACCCCACCAATGGTGCATCTACAGATGTGGATTGATACAGATGTGGACTGATACAGACAGTGAAACCCAAAATACTACTGAAGACTAAATCCTAAGTGTTTTTCTGAAAATGTGTGTGGTTTTTGTGTTCCTGGAAATTTCAGTGCTTGTCAAAAGGAAGCAGAAATGCCAGACAGTTGTTCCTACAATACAGGCTCTTGACTCCATTCTTAAAAATGTATTGTGTAGGGCTGGAGAGATGACTCAGTGGTTAAGAGCACTGACTGCTCTTCCAGGGGTTCTGAGTTCAGTTCCCAGCAACCACATGGAGGCTCACAACCATCTGTAATGAAATCTGATGCTCTCTACTGGTGTGTCTGAAGAGCTACAACATACTCATATAATATTAAAAATATTATGTAGTATATGTGAGGGTAGGTAGGTATGTGTACATATTATGGGTTTCTGCAGTGGCAAGAGGTGTCAGATCTTCTGGAACTGGATTTCCTGTCAGCTGGCTGCCATAGGTGTAGAGAACCAAACAATTGCACTGTATAAGAGCAGTACGTGTTCTTAATTGCTGAGCCCTCTCTCCAGCCCCACTGAATTTTATTTGTGTGCATTCTATGTGTGCACATGTGGGCTCTTAGAGAGCAGAATGGAATGTTGGATCTCATGGAGCTGGAGCTACAGGCTATCTTCCAGAGGGCTGATAATCAGACTTGAGTCTCTAGGGGGAAGAACAGTACACTCTGTTAGCTCCAGCCATTACTGGTTCAGGTTCTTGTTACTAAGCTCCTGGAAGGCAGGTTGTCTGTTGTGAGGGACAGGATGACCTCTAGTTTGGTGCTAGGGAGCAACCCTAAATTCCACCCTTCAGAGCAAAAGTATTCCTAGCTCACCAAGGCTCTCAAACTACCCCCAAGGCAGGTGCCACCCCAATCTGGCATCATGTCCTAATCCATGTATTGTACAAAGATGAAAACCGAGGACCCCATGGGGGAGATGATTTATCATCCACCACACAACCACATAACTGTTGGGGTTGTCTATTATTGTTTTGTTTAATTTTTATTAATGTTTATTTATATGAGTACACTGTAGCTGTCTTCAGACACACCAGAAGAGGGCATCAGACCCCATTACAGATAGTTGTGAGCCACCATGTGGTTGTTGGGAATTGAACTCAGGACCTCTAGAAGAGCAGCCAGTGCTCTTAACCGCTGAGCCATCTCTCCAGCTCTTGTCTATTATTGTTAAGAGCAGCAATGACAAAGATTTTAATAAATGTATGTGTTTTGTGTCTCCCATTTGTCTATTGATAGTCTAGTCGAAGAAAACACAGAGTTAAACTGCGTTTGTCTAATAAGAGGTTTCAAAATGGTAGCTCCCAGCTGGGCATGGTGGCATTTGCCTGTCATCCTAGTACTTGGGAGAGAGCGTCCTAACACTGAGGGAGGGGCATGGTAAATTTGAAGCCAGCCTGGGAAATAGAGTGAGACCTTAGCTGTATAATGTTCTCAGGAGCAGAGACAGGAGAATGCCTGGGACTCCTGGCCAGCAAGTCTAATTGAATCCCATGTCATTGAAAGACACTGTCATAAAAAAAAAATAAAAAAAACATGTTTCTAGTAGGCTAGGTGGTACCCTAAAATCACGAAGCACTAACCAAGATTTTGTGGCTATCCAGACAGGGGGATCTTGCCTCCCTATAAAGAGCAGTTTTGAGAGCTTGGAGGTGCACTAGAGAAGAAAGAGTTGGGGAGACAGACACACAGTAGGTCCTGATGCAGCCCCCCAGCCCTCAACTTTGAAATTGCTGGGCCCTGGTAAGTGTGACCCTGATTGTCCTGATTGTATTACAGGGTGGTGGTTTGAATGAGAATGGCTCCAGGTTGTGTGACTGAACGCTTGGTCCCCAGTTGGAACATGTTTGGGAAGGATTAGGAGGTGCGGCCCTGTTGGAGGAGGTGTGTTACTGACAGCAGACTTTAAGATTTCAAAAACTTATGCCATTTGGGATGAGCCCCCTCTGCCTCCTGCCTGTAAGCGGAGATGTGAGCTCTCAGCTGCTGCCCCAGCTGCCCACTGTCTGCTCCCTCAACTCTGCTATCATGGACACCAGTCCTTTCACACCATAAACCCAAAATAAACTCTTTCTTGTTATGAGTTGCTTTGGTGATGGTATTTCATCACAGCATTAGAAAAGTAATTAAAGCAAGGCAGAAAGCTCCTGAGGTGTGAGACCCAAAGGTAACCTCTGGTCTCCACATGCTGTGCATATGCACCTGCTCAAACACCAAACACTGCATATAGATGGTGGTGGTGGTGATGGTGATGGTGATGGTGACATTGGTCATAGTGATGATGGTGGTGATGGTGATGGTGGTGATGGTGGTGATGATGATGGTAACATTGGTCATAGTGATGATGGTAGTGATGGTGGTGATGGTGATGGTAGTGATGGTGGCGGTGGTGGCGATGGTGGTGGTGATGGTGATGATGATGGTGGTGATGGTAGTGATGGTGACATTGGTCATAGTGATGATGGTGGTGATGGTGATGGTGGTGATGGTGATGGTGATGGTGGTGATAGTGGTGATGGTGGTGATGGTGGTGATGGTGGTAATGGTGATGGTGGTGATGGTGACATTGGTCATAGTGGTAATGGTGGTGATGTTGATGGTGGTGATGGTGGTGATGGTGGTGATGGTGATGGTGACAATGATAATGATGATGATGGTGGTGGTGATGGTGATGGCATCCCCTGTGATTCTTTTCTTTCCCTTCTTTGTTTTAAACACAGGATATCACTATGCAAGCTGGTCTCAAGTGACCATGCCCAGCTCAGTAATTTCCATTTTATTACAAACACAGTTTTCTGGAAGAGTTGACAGGAAAGCTGGACATGGTGGCACACATTTTTAGTCCCAGAGCTTGGGGGGGCAGAGGCAGGAGTTCAAGGTCACCCTTGACTGTATAATGATTTCATGGCCAGCCTGAGCTAAGGTGACCTCAACAATAACAACACAACAACACTTCAAGGGTCTGGAGAAATGGCTGAACAGTTAAGAGCACTGGCTCTCTTCCTGAGACCCTGGTTTTGGGTCCCAGCATCCACATGGAAGCTCACAACTGTCTGCAACTCCATTTCCAGGGGACCTGATGCCCTTTTCTGGCATCCACGGGCACCAGACACACACGTGGTGAACCGACACAAACATCCACATTCATAAACTAAAATTCGCTGGAAATAATGAGAAGGAAAGGCAGACGTGGGTTGGACGATGAAGGAAAACCGTAGAAACATTTCAGATTGGGGAGAAGCGACCCAGGCCCTGGAGATGGGTTGCAACTCACACCGGAAGGAGCTGGTGCTTGCTGGAACCCCCTCACTGCAACTGAGTCATATTCTTTACATTCCCATTCGGTTTTCTTACTTATTTGCTTTGAGTCAGGTTATGCTACGTACCCCAGACTGGACTTGGACTCATAATAGCCTTGCCTCTGTCTCTAGAGCTCTGGAGTTCCAAGCCCGAGTGGCCATGGCTGGCAACTGTTTCTAAATCAATGTTAATATGCTGTATTAATCATTCAGTAGGACAGAGAAACAATAAGAACAGAAAACCGTGTAAACAACCAGAGATCAACAGACACTCTCTGACAGGGGAGAAGGGCACAGTGTAATGAAATGTAGAGGGTGAAGGGCACAGGCAGGGACGCTGGGAAGCCGGGTGACCTTCAACCAGGTGTAGTAATCCCTCTTGGCTGCCTTCACTGCCACCGATAAAGGTCTCCAGTGCCAGCTGGTATCTGAGCCTTTTAGTAATTCTCGAAATAGCAGTCCTGCTCTGCCTGTCTCCACCGTCCTTCCCCGCTCCTCCTCCACTCCATTTTCTTCCTTCTTTGTTGAGGTTCCTCTGTTGAGCTGGCTGGCCTTGAGTTCTTGGGTTCAAACCATCTTCCGGCCTCAGCCTCCTGAGAAGGTGGGACAGCAACTCCACCCATCAAGTCCCGTTTCTTGCCTCCTCCTTCCAGACAGGATATCACCATGTAGCCCTGGCTGACCTGGAACTTGCTATGTACATCAGACTGGCTCACATTTACGGATCTGTCAGTCTCCCAAGCTCTTTTTTTTTTTTTTTAAACTTTTTATTTATGTGTATGTGTGTTTGCGTGAACATATGTCATGTGCATGCAGGTACCTGTGGAAGTCAGAAGAGAGCCCCCTGGAGCTAGAGTTCAGGGTGGTTGTGGGTGCTGGGGATTGAACCCCAATCCTCTGGGAGAGCAGGAAGTGCTCTTAAGCAATGAACCACCTCTAAAGCCCCACTTTCTTCTTTAAAAGAATATTTTCCAAATTTCATTTATTTGTATTTCTTTTGTGCCTGTATGCACGGGGCGGAGGGGACATCTGTGGGAGTTCATCTACCATGTGGAATGTGGAATCTGAGGCTTGGCAAACACCTTTACCTGCTGATTCATCTTTCTGGCCCCATTCATTACTTTAATGTTATGTTTTAGCTGTATATGAATATGTATGGGGTGCTGGTGAAATGAGAACATTTCTAGGAATAGCATATGGGACAAATCGTCCCCCACCTGTCCTTCCCTCCGGTATCCATACAAGTGGGTTGGGTTGACTGCATCCTCTAGACAGCTACCTACACATAGATATACATTGCATGGTACATACTTAGTTACGTCTGTGTACACACACACACACACACACACACACGAATCCAAATGGCAACGTTCCACACTTTCTGTTCCACACTTGTTGCTACCAAATGACAATTTACAATAGTGGGGTTTGTAATCCAAGCACTTGGGAGGTGGGGGCAAGCGATTAGGAGCTCAAGGACAACCTGGGTCTCAGCGTACCTCAAGAGAGGGAGGGAGGGAAAGAGAAAGGGAGGACAGAGAACAGTGGGAGAGTAGAAAAGAGGAGGGGAGGAACCAAGGGGGAGGGGAGAAGGAGACTGAGAAAGAAGAGGGAGGCTCCTGAAGGTAGCTGGTCCCCACCCTGCGCCCGTGGGAACGGCCCCGCCCGCCTCTGTGACGTCATCCGGAACCCGACGAGGCGGGGCCGCGGGTCCAGGCGGCTGGAGGGTCCTCGCAGAGTCGTGATGAGCGAGGGCAGCGCGGGCGACCCGGGCCATGGCTCCAGCCGACAGCGAGCGGTACACCCAGGTAGGTCGCGGCGGGACCAGGCGTGCGGGGCGGCAGGGTGGCCGTCCTGGTCCTCCGCGGGCCACCGCTGCGGGGAAAGCGGTGGGCAGCGGACATGCCCGGAGAGGAGGCTCCCCTTTCCCTGCCTGCCGAGCTGGGGAGGCAGTCCCCACTTTCTACGCGACCACTCTCGGACCCAGGACAGCCTCTAGATCGCCATGAGGTTATCTCTTCTGTGAAGAGATTGTGACAACCTGCCTGCCCCAGAGGCTGGCTCCTAGATAATTCCCTTTATACCCACTTGGGAAGCCATTCTGTCTCTGGTCTTTATTGCTGTGTGAATTTTGCCAAGTGCCTTGCTCTCTCTGAGCCTCAGATTGACTGACGAACAGTAGGATTTTAATAAATGCCCAGCACAGCCCCGATCATAGCGAGGCAACCGTCGATGGCAGCCTATTGAACAGAGGAAAATTTTCTTTCTAGTTGTGTTTAATAGACAGTCCCGAGCTTTTACAGAAATGTGTAAAGACACCGCCCAGTAGATATAACAGAGCTGCCAACCTCCCTCAGGCAGGCTTCCTTGTAGTTTGTATTTATTTTGTTTCTGCCCTGAGCCAGAACTCACACTGTTAACGTGCAGTCTGAGTTTCAGTGAGATTGGATCTACCAAGGCAAAAGTTCAGCGAGAGGGCACCGGGCTCTTCAGCTGCCAGGAGAAAGACCCCATCCTGGGGCAGTGCTCTGGAAGCAGAAAAAAAAAACCAGGCGAAGCGCTATGATAGTCCCCCCAGTCGAAGCGCTATGATAGTGCCCCCAGTCCCTTGCTCAGCCCTAACACTGCTGATGTCTGCTCATTTCAGCCCTCAGTCACAGCCAGAGGCCTAGAGTCTCCCAGTGAGGGGCTGGGGGCGTGTCTCCTGCAGAGTTTCCCAGCTGTCCCAGGATCCCCTGCAGCTCTGTGAAAGCCAGTGTCTTTCTGGTTGGCTTCCACTGATCTTCCTTTTATTCCAGCTCCGTCTCACTGTCCCAGCCTCACTTTGGGACTTTGCTGAGAGTTGAAGGGCCACTCTAAGCGTCCCTGGGCCCCTATAACTGAGCCGTCTCCCCATCTCCCTAGATATCTGCACGTTTTTGTTTTGAGGTAGATCGCAGAGCCTTACCTATGTGACGCTCTTCCTTGGAACCACATTCCCTAGTCCTTTTACTTTTTAAAAGTTTTTTTTTTTTTTTTTTTTTTTTTTTTTTTGCTTGTTCGTTTTTGTGTTTCAGATTAACTTTCTGTAATCCCGACTGTGCCACTACCTCTGGTTTTCTTTTCTCTTCTTTCTTTCTTTCTTTTCTTCCTTCCTTCCTTCCTTCCTTCCTTCCTTCCTTCCTTCCTTCCTTCCTTCCTTTCTTTCTTTCTTTCTTTCTTTCTTTCTTTCTTTTTAAATTTTGAGACATTGTCTTGCTGTGCTGGCCAGGCTGGCCTTCTACTTACAATCTGACCTGCCCGGGTGCCCTGGGATACAGGTGCATACTATCTGCCCCAGGCAGGCGCTGTGTTCTGGTCTCTTAATCTAGCAGCATGAGGTAGGGCCTGTTTGGAAATGGACCCCCAGCATTACCGTGCTCTGTAGACGAGCAGTGGTCCTGTGCTAGGCCACAGTGTGTGCAGTCAGGAGTAAACCCTCTGGGGTCGCTGCTCCCTGAGTCTGCTACGGTAAGGCTGTAGTCAAGGGGAACCTGGCTTTGCAGTTGCCTGCACCTTTGTACCTGGAGGATCCTTTCCACCATGGCTTGATCAACAGGACGACTCTGTTGGCAGGGCCTCTCTTCCTCTCTATCTGGGCCTTCTCGGGACAGCTTGGACTTCCCCACAACATGGGCTCATATCCTTCCCAGAGCAGATGACTCCAAGAGAGCAGGCTGGACGCTATAGTGTCCTGTGGCCCATTCTTGAAGTCAGTGCCATATTTCTGCAGCTGCTCCTTGGTCATCGAGGGTCACCTTGACCAGTGCACAGGGTGCTGCTGGGCTTGGATGTGAGCACCCAGACATCGGGAGTGTAGCTCTCTGGGGCCATTCTTGGATCAGCGCTGAGAAACCTTGTCATTTATGTCTGTGCTTTCTTGTGCTACGGGGCTCCTGGAAGGTGGCCTCAGTGTCTGGCACACTCTGGCAATAGTATTCGTGTGGAAGTTCCTCTCCACTGGTTTCTGTTTTGATGCCGGTTCCTCCCAGATCCACCCAATAATAACTGTTCTGCTCCAGCCTGTCTATCCACCTTGGGGACCATAACCTTAAATAAGGTACATACATCTCTTCCTTCAGTGTCACCACTTCCCAGAATTTCTCTTTGCTTGCCTCCCGCAGGCTGGAATCTGTCTTCACCATGTACTCCTGAGGCGCCCTGGCCTCTCCTGAGGGGGAGGGATTCTTCCTCCCTCTGGCTTAATTTTTTTTTCAAATAGTCTGTTATGTAGCTCAGGCGTGGCGTGCCTGAGACTCACCAAGTAGCCCAGGCTGAGCTGGAACTTACGGTCTTCCTGCCTCTGCTCCCTGAGTACTGGGATGGCAGGTGTGTTCTCAAATGTCTTGCTGATTTTCACTGTGTATGTGTGCAGCCCTGGAGTCGAACTCAGGGCCTCGCAGGTACTTGATCCCTGAGCCTCTCACCCTCAGCCGGGCTTTGGGATAAACACACTTGGCTCAACCCTCTGTTTCTCAGAGCTGGGCTCATGCAAATGTATGCAGATTGCCTCCTTCTTGAGGCTTCTTCTCTACTTTCCTAAGGTGGGGATTCTGACAGGAGTACAACCCAAGGCCCTGTCCAGTCCGCTGGAGAGGAGGAAGGCTCCCAGCAAAGCTTCCACTGGCAGCATCTTCCCAGCCTTCCCTGCAGTCATGGCCACACCTCCTTTCCCAGAGTCTCTCACAGGGTCCTAGGCACACTTAGATGCTCCATTCACTAGGTGCCTCCCCCCACCTCATTTCCAGACTTCCCTCCCACCCTCTTTCCCTCTGCTCTTTCCCTTCTTCCCTTCCCCCTCTCCTTTCCTCCTCTCCTGCAAGGAACATTTAATATTCTTTTCTCTCAAACACTGTAAAACTCTTGTTGTGACAAGAAATCAAAATATTTTTTATCTCCCCCCTGAAACATTTATGCAAATGTCTTCATTCCCTCTTCAACTGGCTTAAACTTGTGTATGCAAAAGTCCTGCTGGGTTATCAGAAGTTATTGTTTTGTTTGTTTTGTATGTGTTTGAGACAGGGCCATGTATGTCATTTTGTGTACGTTATCCCTGGCTGTCCTGGAACTCACTATGTAGACAAGGCTGGCTTTGAACTCACAGAAGACCTCTGCCTTCCAGTTGCTAAGAGTAAAGGTGTGTGGCACCACTTCCAGCTTTGCTAAAAGAGTTTAAGTGACTTCCATTGTTCATTTCCTTTGCATAGATTCCTTGAAAACTAGGCAGTCTCGAAAGACTCTGAGGTCCAGTCCCAGGCAATGGGGGTGGAGTGGGGGTGGAGGGTAGGGGGTGAGAGGGTGGGCCAGGAAAGGGAAATGGAATCACCACCTGTGTTAGAATAAAAACAAAGTGCACTTCCTGTCCTGTGTGCTTGCTCCCGAAATTTGGGTCTTCGTGCACCCTTTTCACACAAGAATCATCTTGTTAACCTACTGTGCCCCTCTCTGTGAGACTGAGATTATTCGTCTCTAACTTTCCCTCTCCCCACTTTGCCTCTCTCCCTCTTCTCTTTGCTTCACGGAGGTTTGGTTCATACAGGTTCACACAGGTTCATCACACAGGTTAACACAGGTTCACACAGGTTCACACAGGTTCAGCTGTTTGTTGTTCATGGGGTGGAGTGATGCAAAGTATCAACCCCTCATGGGAACCCACCCTGCATGCTCCTCCTCCTTCCTCAGTGACAACCCACCCTGCATGCTCCTCCCCCTTCCTCAGTGACAACCCACCCTGCATGCTCCTCCCCCTTCCTCAGTGACAACCCACCCTGCATGCTCCTCTCCCTTCCTCAGTGACAACCCACCCTGCATGCTCCTCCTCCTTCCTCAGTGACAACCCACCCTGCATGCTCCTCTTTTTTCCTCAGTAAGAACCCACCCTGCATGCTCCTCCTCCTTCCTCAGTGAGACCTCACCCTGCATGCTCCTCCCCCTTCCTCAGTGAGACCTCACCCTGCATGCTCCTCCCCCTTCCTCAGTGAGGACCCACCCTGCATGCTCCTCTTTTTTCCTCAGTAAGAACCCACCCTGCATGCTCCTCCCCTTCCTCAGTGAGAACCCACCCTGCATGCTCCTCCCCCTTCCTCATTAAGAACCCACTCTGCATGCTCCTCCCCTTCCTCAGTGACAACCCACCCTGCATGCTCCTCCCCTTCCTCAGTGACAACCCACCCTGCATGCTCCTCCTCCTTCCTCAGTGAGACCTCACCCTGCATGCTCCTCCCCTTCCTCAGTGACAACCCACCCTGCATGCTCCTCCTCCCCCTTCCTCAGTGACAACCCACCCTGCATGCTCCTCCTCCTTCCTCAGTGAGACCTCACCCTGCATGCTCCTCCCCCTTCCTCAGTGAGACCTCACCCTGCATGCTCCTCCCCCTTCCTCAGTGAGGACCCACCCTGCATGCTCCTCCCCTTCCTCAGTGAGAACCCACCCTGCATGCTCCTCCTTTTTCCTCAGTGAGAACCCACCCTGCATGCTCCTCCTTTTTCCTCAGTAAGAACCCACTCTGCATGCTCCTCCCCTTCCTCAGTGACAACCCACCCTGCATGCTCCTCCCCCTTCCTCAGTGAGAACCCACTCTGCATGCTCCTCCCCCTTCCTCATTAAGAACCCACTCTGCATGCTCCTCCCCTTCCTCAGTGACAACCCACCCTGCATGCTCCTCCCCTTCCTCAGTGACAACCCACCCTGCATGCTCCTCCTCCTTCCTCAGTGAGACCCCACTTTGCATGCTCCTCCCCTTCCTCAGTGAAAACCCACTCTGCATGCTCCTCCCCCTTCCTCATTAAGAACCCACTCTGCATGCTCCTCCCCTTCCTCAGTGACAACCCACCCTGCATGCTCCTCCCCTTCCTCAGTGACAACCCACCCTGCATGCTCCTCCTCCCCCTTCCTCAGTGACAACCCACCCTGCATGCTCCTCCCCCTTCCTCAGTGACAACCCACCCTGCATGCTCCTCCCCCTTCCTCAGTGAGAACCCACCCTGCATGCTCCTCCTCCTGCCTCAGTGAGACCTCACCCTGCATGCTCCTCCCCCTTTCTCAGTAAGACCCCACTTCTGCATGCTCCTCCCCTTCCTCAGTGACAACCCACCCTGCATGCTCCTCCCCCTTCCTCAGTGAGACCCCACTCTGCACACTCAGGAGATTAAGGAGAAAGCGCCTTAATGATAACTCGTATCCTACCCTGTGCTCAAAGAGGAGCTGGCTGGACCAAGTTTTAACTAACTTTGCCACCTCAGACACATGCTTTTCACATCTGCGGTCATCTTTAAACCTCTTCCATTCCAGTCCCAGGTCACACTGAAAAATTTCAACAGAGACCGGAGACTGCAAGTCTCGCCACTTGGTCAGATGGGAGATTTATACAGTAAAGATATTATTCGAATTATTTTTTAATAGTATTTCTTAGCAACCGGTGTTCTTTTTGAATGTTTGTTACCCAAGTTCCTCTTGCCTACCTGGCAGGAATGTGCTTCTCCTAACTTAATGGCAGACCAGGACTTAGAGATGGCTGCCTACCTGCTGTGCCCTTGAGCTGCCCCTTGATGCGGGAGTGGCCTAATAGCGGGTAGTTAGTCCTTTTGTTATGGGAATGATGCCTAATTGGAGGTCTTCTTGGTGAACCACATTCGCAGAAACTTTCTCTGGAAACCCTAAACTTCAACTGTGGTGCAAAAGTCTTCTTCCTACGGTAGCCTGGTTAGTGTACTGCTGATTTGCATTCTCGCTGGAGGCAGCGCTCCGCTCCTTCAGCTAAATTCTACTTTGTGTAACTTAATATTTTCTAAGCAAGTTAATTAGTAAATCCTTCATTGCACCAATTCAACTAGTTTCTCCTGCCTCAGGAGATGGTCTGACTCGTTTGCGCACCCCAAGGAGGCCCCGCCCCCATTCAATAGTCCCTCCCCTTCCTCAGCTTCCCCGCCCCCATTCAGTAGTCCCTCCCCTTCCTCAGCTTCCCCGCCCCCATTCAGTAGTCCCTCCCCTTCCTCAGCTTCCTGCAAACAGTCTGCTTCTACCCCTGCCTCTGGATCTCCTATCCAGACACTGATTTGAGGACTTAGTAGCTTTGTCTCAGCTTATCATTGGAGTTATGGTTATATGACCAGTGCTGCATCCTTTTCATGGGGAACTAATGTTCCATTGTCTGTGGGTCACATTTGGTGTGTGTAAACATCTACTCGTGGACATTGGGCTGGCTCAGTCCCTGAGCCCCCTGTGAGAAGAGTTGCTCAGTCTTCATGTGCACAGCTTTGCTGTTGTTGGAAAACCTTGCCCCACGGTTTTCCCTTTTATTTTGGATCTTAAAGTGTAGCCCTGTCTAGCCTTGAACCCACCACCCTCCGGCCTCTGTCCATCAGTGCTGACATTTGAGCTGTGTACTATGCCTGGCTACATCAGAGTTTCTTATATACTTGAAGACTCAAAGGTGCAGGGTGACGTTCTGCTTAGGTGACAAAGCCACATAGCTCTGGAGAACAGTGAGGCACATCAAGGTCCTGTGAGCTGTGCTAACAGGCCAGGCAGGGCACCCAGCTTCTCAGGGCAGGTTCCCTCTTGAAATTTCTATCAACACCCATCAAACAAAGGTGAATTTCTTCTAGCCTCCTAGAAAGGCAGTGGAGATTAAAGTCAACTTCTGTCTTAGGGCTAATAGATTCTAGTTTTCAGGATGGCTCTTGGGTGGGCAAGAGAGGTTCTGTGTGTATGCCTTGCCTAGGAGCTGGAACATGAGATTCTGAAGCATGTTTTGGGATTTTGTCCCAGAGCCCTGATAACACTGGGCACTTTTATTTGGTCTTTGTAACCATAACAGCCAAGGGTTTGTGACAGGCCCATTGTGCCTGGACCTCTGCATATACAACACCAGGTATTTGCATGAGCTTAAAACTATTCTTTTTGTCTATTTGACAAGTCTACTCCACCACAATAGCTATGAAGACATGTAGCTATTTATGTCTTCCTTTATCTGCTTAGCCCTTCATCCGGTGAGTGACCCACCACCCTTCTGGGCATCTGGGGAAGGTAGAGTGCTCTGGTCCAGACTGGAGATCACTTGAGCCTTTTTCAGTCAGGTTCTCTTGGGGACTGGTTCTCTTGAGTTATTTTTGCCTCTCTGTCTGGAGGAGCCCAGCTCTGCCCAGCAACGGGAACCCAGCTTAGAGATGGCTATCTTTGTTTTTTTCAGGAAGTGAGAACTTGGGAGAGATAAAAGGGGGAAATAGCTCTGCAGGGCTGTAAGCCCCTGCCATCTGTTAAGAAGAGTTTGGGCCTAGGACCACCCAGTCAAACTGGGCTGTGTACTTGAGGTACCTTCCCAGAAGTAGTAGGAGGGAGACTGGCCAGCCCTATCAGGAAAGCCCTTGGAATGGTCCCTAGGGAGCCAGCCTGCCAGAGACAGGGCACCGAGCTCCAGCTCAGCTCAGTCAGTCACTGTGGGAAGGATGCAGTGAAGGGAAGGAAGGGAGGAAAATCCAAGGGAATCCAGCTGCTGGGGAAGGACTGACAGAAAGGTGGAGGTGGTGTGTGTCTGTCTGTCTGTGTGTTTTGTATATGTATGTGTGTGTTCGCGTGTATGTGTCTGTGTGCGTTTGTGTGTATGTGTATGTCTCTTTGTGTATGTGTGTGTGTATGTGTGTGTGACAGTACCAGCCCAGATGGGACAGGGCCTCTGAAGTAACTCTAAGCTGATGAAGGGTGATATAAAGAATGTTTGGGCCTTTACTGACAAGGCAAAGGGAAGGGACCTTCAGAGAGGGGACTAGAAGGGCAGAGGGCAGGAAAGCTAAGCCTGGTGGGTGACTTGGGTTTGATTTCTGGGGTCCACACGGTAGAAGGGGAGGACTCTCAAAAGTCAGCTGCTAGCTTCTCTCCACACGCCACATGCCTGTGCTCCCTGGTACACCCTCTGTACACACAATAGGGAAATGTAATTTTAGAAACCAAACTTAAACAAAATAGGCCAAGAGTACCCGTGGCCAGTCAGCAGGGGGTGGGGGGGGAGGAAGAAGGGAGTACTAAGGCTTTAGGCTATCCTTGTCTGCATAGGGAGGCTCTGTCTGGAACAAAGAGGGAGTAGGGACAGTGGGAGGGAAGAGGGAGGAAAGGAGGACCAAGGAACCTGAGAAGAGAAAGGACACTCCTCCCCCCACATGCACACACCTGGCTCTGTTTTCTGTCCCTCACTGACCTCCAGGTTGAGAAGTACCACATGTGGGGTTGGTAGAACTGTGGCTACTTGGGTGCTGGAGAGGTGACTCGGTGGTTAAGAGCACTGATTGAGCTTGTGGAGGTTCTAGGTTCAGCACTCACACCGCAGCTCAGCACTCCCTGTAACCCCAGTTACAGGAGATCCAACATTCCCACACAGACATGCAAGCAAAGCACCAACACACACACACACACACACAGGATTATTGAGTAGGGGGAAAAGCTCTGTCTACTGAATGAGGCTCTAAGTTCAGCATCCTGTGACCTAAGGAAGAGCAAGAACCTCTTAGTTGTATTTTATTCCAGTGTGGCCTTCCAAAACCTACTCCATCTGGGGACACAGATCTGTGATAAGTCTCCAGGCCAGCATGGGCTTCCTCTAAACTTGGAAGCCCCTGCATTGTATCCATGGTGACTGCTGAGGTGGGGGCAGGGCCAACCTCTCCCACCTGCACTGGACTTTCCAGTCAGTAGCCCCGATAACTTAACTTCGCTCTTTACTGGTTTTGCATCTCTTCTGTGGTGGACACCAAGATCCTACTGTACCTGCGTTTAAGGTCCCCGAGGGTCTAAAGGACCCAGCCCCTGGTTGCCCACTGAGCAACATGGAGGCCTCAGTGACAGTGGACAGCCCCTGGTATGTTTGAAGAGGCCTCAGGGAGATCTTAGAGGAACAGGGGTGGCCCAGGTTCAGGCAAGCCGGAGCCTGCTCATGCAGACTCTGCATTTGCCTGTGGAGTCTGCAATGTTAACTTTCCCAGGTCCTTTCAGAAACTCAGTGAACTAAGGGTCTGCCCTGGTAGTTTTTATTGTCAACGTGGCACAACCCAAACCACCTGGGAAGAAGGAACCTCAGCCGAGAGACTGTGTGCATCAGATTGGCCTGTGGCCATGTCTGAGAGACGTTATCAGTACTGGTAGTGGCTGTGAGAGGGCCCAGACACCGTGAGGCAGGTGCCTATAGCATGTGGCCCGGATAAAACCCGCCCGGCTAAGGAAAGCAGGATGAGCATGGGCCAGAGAGGAAGCCAGGAAACAGTGGTCCTCCCTGCCTGCTTCGGTTCCTGCCCTGACTGCCCTCACTGGTGGTTTTTGTTACCTGGAAATGTAATCCAGCCCAGCCCTTTCCTACTTGAGTAGCTTTTGGTTGTGGTATTTAGTCACAGCAACAGAAAGCAAACCAGGAATCTTAGTTTTACTTCTGTGGAAACTGAGGCACAGAGAAAGTACTTGACAAGCCATTTGTGGTGGCTTATCCTGGAGGGTCTGTGTGTTGGAGGCTTAGTTCACAGAGTGCTGGTAGTGGTAGATGTGGTGGTCTATACCTGTAATCCTAGCAGCTGGAGGGTGGGGCCTGGAGGATTGAAGTTCAAGGCCAACCTCTGCTATGTATTGAGTTTGAGACCAGTTGGGGTTACATGAGATCCTGTCCTCCCCTCCCCAAAAGAAAACAGAAAAAGATGGGACTTAATGACCAAAGAGACTGTGGAATCCCAGACTCCTTTCTGACTTCCATTGATTTCCTGCCAGGCAGCGCTGCCTCCAGGAGCAGACCCGGGGCCTCACCCAAGCTTAGCCTGTCAGGCACCTTGAACTTCCACAATGGTATGCAAAGTCAACCTACCTGTGAAGAGTCAGTGGCTTTTGTATTTTATTACAAATCCATTGGTGAAAACCAGAGCAGGGCACTATGGCCACCCAGCAGCAGATAAATTCCCAAGGCCACATTTCCACGTGTCTGTCTAAGGGACATTTGACAGGTGCCAGACCACTGCCGTGGTTGGGGTATGGAGTGAACATGTCCTGAGGTTTCCCCCTCATGGTTGAAGCATTGGCTCATTTTTGGGCTGAGTTATTAGCTGCAGAGGATGGGCATGAAAGACCCAGTGTGACCCAGCCCCTGTGAGACTCACCCGGGATCCAGTGTAAAAGCTTTCCATCTTGTGTGCTTCTGCAATGTGTGCATGCGCCCCAGAGGCTGCTGCTGCTGTGAAAATCAGTTACTTCTTTGCTCGTTCATTTGTTTGTTTGGTGTGTGTGTGTGTGTGTGTGTGTGTGTGTGTGTATTCATGCAGGTGTACATGCACATGGTGGTTAGAACCTTGGGTAAGGTTTCTCAGGTGCCATCCTTTTAAAATATTTTTAACACAGTATCTCTTACTGGCCTAGAATCTACCAAGTAGCAAAGCAAACAGGCTAAAGGCTAGCTCCAGGGATCCACCTGCTTTTTTCTCCCAGTGCTCAGAATATAAAGACATGCAACTATGCCCAGCTTTTCCATGAGGATCCTGGGGGTTTTGAACTCAGGTCCCTATGCTTGCAAGGCAAGCACTTTACCAACAGAGCCATCTTTGCAGCCCTATTTGTTTATATATGAGAAAGGGCCTTTCCCAGACTGACTTCAAATTCTCAGTCCCTCTGCCTCAGCATCTGTCTTCTGACTCTTTTGAAGCCGTCTTGGTAGAGAGAGAAGACAGTCCACTAAGGACTAGTTGGCCCCTACCAAGAAGACACCTCCCGTGCACATTCCGGTTCATCTCATACACGACACTTAGCAATGAATAGTAAGTCCCAGCTGCCACCTGTTTTTGTGAATAAGCTTTTGTTAGAACACAGTTGTGACTGTCACTTGGAGATTTCTCCTGCTATGTGGGCAGCAGGGACTTGAGACACGTGAGTTTTTCCTCTGGTGTTTGTCTATAAACACTTTACATATGGGAACCGACTGATTTCAGGACAGCTGTCCCCGATGTAGGTAGGAAGACTAAGGCGCAGGGTGGTCAGGATGCTTGCCTGCCTACACAGGTAGGAAGAGGAGCTGGGTTTCAGCACCAGGCAGGTGGCCAGGGAGGCGGGGCTCTGTCCTGCTTGTCTTGCACATCATTAGGCACACTGACTCATAGGAACTAGCCCATAACCAGCACATCGGACTCTCTGGCTTGACAGCGAGTTAATCCATGCACTTGGCCCAGTAGTACCTCTGATTAGCAAGTTAGTCACCAGCTCCTGAGGGCTGTTTGTTCATCTGGTTGTAAAGTGTGGGATCCAGCCCCACTGGGCTCTTGACACCCGCTGTGACTCAGGTGGGTCCTCCTACCCTGCTGTCCAGGCATCTGGCAGGCTTCTCCACACTTCCCTCGGCTCTGGGCTACAGGCAAGAAGGCTCTTCCACAATATCCGCTATAGCACCAGCCACAGGTAGTTTAGACGTGTGACCAAATGAAAACAGCCTTTCCTCGGTCACACCTCGCTTGCTTAATGATCCCAGATACAGAACCTCTCCTCCCGGCTTGGGTTTCTGTTGATGAGACGAACCAAGAGCAAAATCAGCTTGGGAAGGAGAGGGTTTGTTTCAGCTTGTACCTTCAGGTTAGACTCCATCTCTGAGGGAAGTTAGGGCAGGAACTCCAGGCAGGAACCTGAAGAAAGGAACTGAAGCAGAGTCCATGGAGGAGTGCTGCTTCCTGGTTTGCCCCATGTGGTTTGCTCAGCCTGCTTTCTCATCAGGACCAAGATCACTTGCCCAGGGACAGTCCCACCCACAATGAGCCAGGACCTCCCACATCATTCATTAATCAAGAAAATGCCCTACACAGTTGCCTGTAGACCAATCTGATGGAGATCCCCTTTTTGATCTCTGAAGGGACCCGGCATCCACATCGTATACAGACCCATCCAAACAAACAAACAAACAAGAAAACCTCATACACAGATAAATCAATAAATCTAAAAAGTAAAGAAGATTCTCTTCTCATATTTGTCTAGGTTTATGGTACCATGTAGAGATGGTGGTAGCCAGTGATCCTGCTTAGACCCCAGTTAGGGAAGCATTTCTCTGGCACAAACCCTTTATCAGACAAAAGCAAATGTCTTCCCTGATACTCAAGGTCCTATGTGGCCTGGCTTGTCCCCTATGACCTACTGTCTTCCTGTTGACTCCCACTGATCTTTTTCTCAGGCTTGCGGAGCTCCACCTATCCCAGGGCCTTTGCACTTGCTGTGTGTTTGTTTTCTCTGATAGTCTTTCCCAGGATGGCCACATATCTGTTTCTCCCTCTTTCCCAACCTTCCGCAAATGTCACCTTCTCAGGTGCCAATCCTCCTTGACCATATGTTAGGGATGTTGTGATATTGTTCCCTTCCCAAAACAGGGCCATCAGGGTGTAGGCCTCCATGGGTGTCAATGCTTGTGGGTGTAAGGCTTATTTGTATAATAATATACATATTTTCATGCTCCTCCTTGGAGGAATGTTCTTAAGGTTAATGTCTCCATGATAATCAGAGACAGTGTGAGTCTAGGAGGTGAGGATGTGTCTAATGTCTCAGCAAAATGGTAAATGCTGTACTGTAATCTTCAGGACAGCCCTTAAGGCTGTGGGAAAGAACTCCAAAAACATGATCTCGAAAATAGTTTCTTCTTTCTTTCTTTCTTTTTTTTTTTTTAGTACAGAATAAAGTTTATTCAGGTCATGGGGGAGTTAAGAGGGTAGTAGAGACAGAGAGAGAGAAGAGAGAAATAAGAAGTAGAGGAGTAGAGGCCGGCTGTGAGCACATGCAGAGAGAGGGAGAAAGGGAAGAGGGAGAGCAAGGGGGCAAGAGAGAAGAGCGCAAGCCGTAAGTTCTTAACTATGTAAAATATAAGGAAGGGATTAAACTGAGGTCTTCAGATGCTGAGCCATCTTGATGGCCCATATATCACTTGATGGGTATCCTGTATATAGTAGCTTTTAAAGTAGAGTCTTTGAACTCTACAAACTTCTAGATGAAAGCCTTTGGAATCTGAAAATGTGTATATTTATCAGGCTTCCTTCCTCTAGTTAGCTTTCAGAATAACAGTGATGTCAAACCACAGGGAGTGGACAAGTGCCCAGGAACCAGTGTAAGCAGGCTAGGTAATCATTGTCTCCCTGTTGTGAGATTGTTTGAGGACAATAAATTGTGTTCCTAACAGACCAAAGTGCACTTCCATAAACTTGTCTGTGGAAAGAATCTGAAACCAGAACATCAAGTACAGTCCTGTTTACTGCCAGCTCCCCTCCCCCCGGGACTGAGGGCTCACACTTGTCATCTGAGGCCCAGAGAGGCTCAGGCTAAAGGATCTTAAATTTTAAACTAGCCTGGGCTACAAGTTAAGTTCTAAGTTAACCTGGGCTACAAACAGATACACTCTGAAAAACAACAGCTTTTATTTTCAATTGTAAAAATGTATCATCTATATAGAAAAGAATGATGTTACGAGCTTAATTTTAAAATTTTTTAAAAAAGATTTATTTATTATATATAAGTGCACTGTAGCTGTCGTCAGACACATCAGAAGAGGGCATCAGATCCCATTACAGATGGTTGTGAGACACCATGTGGTTGCTGGGATTTGAACTCAGGACCTCTGGAAGAGCAATCAGTGCTCTTAATCACTGAGCCATCTCTCTAGCCCTCATGCTTAATTTTTTGCTCCTTGTTCTTTTCACCCTGCTTTCTAGGGTACTAATCACATACTTTGATCAGAAACTTGGTAGATAATTGAACAGTATCCTCAACACTAGATTCATTCTCCATTCGTTCATTCATTCATCAGTTATTTATCAGACACTGCCATGTGTGAAGTCCTATGTGGAGCCCGAGAATTCAGTGGTGATGGAGAGAAATGGGGACCCTGAAAGAAGAGAGAGACAACGTGAATTTTTTTTAATTAAAAGAATTTTTTTTTTACATTTCCCAGTCCACCCTCTGACTGCTCCACATTCCATACCTCCTCCCCACCAACTCCTGTCTCCACGAGGATGTCCTCACCCCACCCCTACCCCACCAGACCTCTAAACTCCCTGGAGCCTCCAGTCCTTTGAAGGTTAGGTGCATCTCTGACTGAACCCAGATGAGACAGTCCTCTGCTGTATATGTGTTGAAGGCCTCGTATCAGCTGGTGTGTGCTGCCTGGTTGGTGATCCAGTGTCTGAGAGATCTTGGGGGTCCAGGTTAATTGAGACTGTTGGTCCTCTTACAGAGTAGCCCTCCTCCTCCTCAGCTTCTTCCAGTTTTTCTCTAATTCAACCACAGAGGTCAGCAGCTTCTGTTCATTGGTTGGGTGCAAATATCTGCATCTGATTCAGTTGCTTGTTGGACAGTCATGATAGGTCCTGTTTTGTGAGTTCTCCATAGCCTCAGTAATGGTGTCAGGCCTTGGGGCCTTCCCTTGAGCTGGATCCCACTTTGGGCCTGTCACTGGACCTTTTTTTTCCTCAGGCTCTTCTCCATTTCCATCCCTGAAATTCAGACAGGAACAATTATGGATCAGTAGTTTTGACTGTGAGATAGCAACTCTGTCCCTCACTCGATACCCTGTCTTTCTGCTGGAGGTGGGCTCTACAAGTTTCCTCTGCCCACTGTAGGGCATTTCATCTAAAGTCCCTCTCTTTAAGTCCCGAGAGTCTCTCACCTCCCAGGTCTCTGGTACATTCTGGAAGGTCCTCCCAACCGCCTACCTCCCAAGGTTGCCTGTTTCCATTCTTTCTGCTGGCCCTCAGGGCTTCAGTCCTTTGCCCCCACCCAATACCAGATCATGTTCCACTCTCCCCCTTTTTCCTTCTAGGTCCTTCCCCAACACCTCCCCCCAACCCCACCCCCCAACCCCCCCCCCCCATGGTTGCTTTTTTCTCCCTCCCAAGTGGGGCTGAGGTATTCTTACTTGGGCCCTTCAGTTTGTTGACCTTTTTGAGTTCTATGGACTGTATCTTAGGTATTCTGTACTTTTTGTTTTGGCTAATATGCACTTATTAGTGAGTACATACCAGGCATGTCCTTTTGGGTCTGAGTTTCCTCACTCAGGATATTTTTTAGTTCCATCCATTTGCCTGCAAAACTCAGGATGTCCTCATTCTTAATAGCTGAGTAGTATTCCACTGTTGTAAATAAACCACGTTTTCTGAGTCCATTCTTCTGTCATGAGACAACACACATTCAACAGCCTAGCTTAAGGACTGGAATGACTGTCCTGTGCCCATCTCTAAGGAATCCACGATGGCTCTGCTGTCAGCATCTCAAAGCTGCAAAAGCTGGGCTGGAGCGATGGCTCAGCAGTGAGGAGCAAGTACTGGTCTTTCGGCGGGCAGGAGTTCAGTCCTCAGCACGGATATCAGGCAGCTCACAACTGCCTGTAACTTTTTCTGGCCTCCTCAGGCACCTGCATGCACTTGCAAGACAACCCCTCTCCCACATAAAAATAAAAAGCAACTGCAAAAGCTAAGGCCACAGTGTGTGCTAAGTGCTTAGCTTAGTTTCGATGGGAAAGACAGAGCAAACATTGGAACTCAGTGATAGAGTTTTTGCTTAACATGCCCAAGCCCCCCCCCCTCTCTCTCTCTGTGTGTGTGTGTGTGTGTGTGTGTGTGTGTGTGTGAGCGAGCTATATAGTATAGTATAGAAGAGAGTATATCTTTGTCTCATCTGTCCGTTGGCATTTTTGGACCATGTACCCTGTGGGAAAAGAGGACACTTGTAATCCTCACAGTAACTGGCAGATTCTCCATGACTCACAAGGTCATTTCTTACCCAGAGTTCCACAACCCTGAGAGTAGGAAGCAAAGCCCCTAAGTGAGCACAGCGCCAAATATGGCTGAAGCCGCCTTTGGCAGGCTGTGGGAGCTGCAGGGCCCTTGGTGCCATTTAGATCATGCTTGGCCAGTCTCCTGAGAGGGTTTATATTTTTCACTAGCTGCCAGGACCCAAGGATGCTTCACTCCTGGCATTTATTCATTCATTCATTCATCCATTTATTCATTGATTTAGTCTTCAAGTACTGGAGACTCAGAGACTCAACTTTGAGCTGAGCCTGGTGGTGCAGGCCTGGCATCCCAGCTACTGAGGAGGCTGAAGCAAGAGGATTTTGAGTTTGAGGCTGATGGCCACATTTGACTGGCTTGCCTGAGGCCCTGGGTTTAGTCCCAATTCTGAAAGAGAAAAAGGTAGCTCCCTGCTCTGACCCCTGCCACCCATCACCCTCACCCTCACCCTCCTGTTCTAGTAACAGCCTGTGCTGCAGTCAATCCCAAAGAATTCTAGGCAGTTCTCGACAGTAACCCTGATGCTGGAAACATGCAAATGGCAACTGAGCAGCCCCCACACTGACCACCGACCTAAGTGGCTGCACCAATGGTGGGACTAAGTCATAGGTGTACCTGACATTCACACTCCCCAAGGATAAGCTGCCCAAGGCTCAGAAAGGCGCAGCCAGCGGCCTTTGCAACACACCGGGGCCAAGACTGTCTTGACACTGAGCTTTGGGAAAGTTGTCATCTCTCTGAGCTTCGGTTTCCCTGTTATAGAGCCAGGGCCCCGAAGCCTTCTGAGTCTACCTGAGCAGGCAAGTGAGAGGCCAGGTGGAGGTCGAGTTCTGAAACCAGCACATCCCTGTATGAAATCAGGAGAGGGGCTCTAGGCATGAGGACACCACTGGGCGTGTTTTAGTTAAGGAGGGGACAGTTCCTTGGAGTGGCTGCAGAGAAAAGCGTGTACCCAGCATGGTGGGAAGTGGAGGAACATTCAGCCATTACCTATGTTACCTGTGTGGCATCCAAGTGTTTACAAGGCCACTGCAAATCCATAGCCCATTTCATGGGGGAATGTGACAGGATGTTAGGTCTCCCCCTTCCCAGTGTTTTGTAGCAAGTGGGCAAAATATCCTTTACCTCCCTGTGGTGGTGAATCCTTTCTCTTTTCATTCTCTCTCTCTCTCTCTCTCTCTCTCTCTCTCTCTGTGTGTGTGTGTGTGTGTGTGTGTGTGTGTACACATGCGTGAGCCATAGTACATATGGAAGTTAGAGACCATCCTTCAAGAGTCAGTCTCTCTTACTATGCATTATGGTGATTGAACCCAGTGCTCAGGCTTTCACTGCAAGCTCTTTTACCTGCTGAGCCATCCCATGATGGTGAATCTTCACCCACGTGACTGTCTCCCAGCTGATTCTAAATCCAGTCAAGTTGAGTCAGTCTCTTGTCCTGTAATCCAGGCTGGTCTCACACTTGCAGCAATTCTCCTGCATCATCAGCCTTCTGACTGCTGGCCTTACATGGATACACCACAGGGCTTCTCTTTCAGAACTTCTAACAGCCAGAGCTCGGTGTAGCTCACTGTGAGACAGGTGTCCATGGTTTGTGATGTCAGATGCCCTCCTTCTGAGATTAGAATTGTTGTCTTCCTGGGGTGGCATGGCTGGTGGGTGACAGTGCAGATGGAAGCCAACCCAGGCTTCAGTTCCCATCCTGCACTGGTTCCTGACCCCTACAGTTGTTGAATATTCAGCAGGCTCCATATTCAAAGACCTTTGTTCCTGCTTAATAACGGTTCTTTGTCCGCCTAGAGGGGGGAGTGGCCTTAAGGCTGCACTAGTGCCCTGCTGCCTTCTAGGTGGAACCTAATGGCTGGAGGCGGCTCTGCCTGTCACTAGAGTGGCTCACATCCTCAGGGTGTGTTGGTATGAATGTGGCATGGCTTGCTCATGGAGGTTGGCAGAGCCCGGGCGCGTGCCTCTGCGTCATCCACAGTGAGACAGTTGCTGTCTTGTGTCTGGGCATGCCTGTCAGGGAGGGGCAGAGGTTAGGTAATGTGCACATTCCAGAGAGACCTAGAATGCTGGTCCCTTGTCCTCCCCCAGCCCTCCCACACTTCTTGGAACATTATGGTATCACTGAGACCTTGCACACTTTCGAGCACCTGTGATGCTGTGGCTATACCCAAGGGCCAGGCTTGTCCTTATGGGAGACCCAGGCCCGCCCTTAGGGTCTCATTGGGTAGCCCAGGATCCTCTATCTTAGTCTCCTGAGTTAGGACCACAGCATGAGTTACAGTGTGGTCAGAACACAGTCTGGCCCCGAGTCCTCGGTGACTTCTTGTTTGGTCCCATCTGCAGATCATGTAAACCTGTAAGATCTCACAGGATGTGGCCCAGCCACACATGTGTCTTGTTTTTCCCACATCCTACATATAAATGCCCACATGGATATTCTCTGTGGCCGGAAACAAAGGCAGGGATTTCTTCTTGTCAGTGGGTTCTACTGACCGGATATATTTTAAATTACATTTATTTATTTGTTTGTAGTGTGTGTTGCATGGATGTGTGTGTGTGTGTGTGTGTATACACGCTGTGGTGCATGCTGGAGGTCAGAGTACAGCTTGCAGGAGTGGGTCCTCTCCTCCCATCATGTGGCTTCCAGAATTCGAATTCAGATCCTTAGTCTCAGTGGCAAGTGCCTTTACCTACCATCTTGCTGGCCCTGGCTGGTTCTTACGTGACTGGCTCCCAAATGCCCAGAAATGACTTCTGGGACTTTTTATAACTTGGTACTGGCAGAGTAATTTTTCTTTTGTGCCCTTTGGTTAAAGCAAACCACAGCTCAGGCTTAGTGGGAAGGGGTACAGAAGGGCTGGATGATGCCACCATCTACTAACCAAATGAACTTCTAGGCTCCTGTCTACCCCTTTGCAGTCAGAAGCCCACATACTCATCTACCAATGTGCTGCGTGCACTGCTGCCCCAGGATCTTTGCACTTGCTGCTTCCCCTGCTCCTTCCCACGTAGCCTCAGGTCTGTCTCTTCTTTTCACTGAGTTTCAGCTACGGGAAAGAAAGAACTGACCCTTAACCAAAATCAGTGCTCCTCCCCAGTCTTACCTCTGCCCCCTATTCTTCAGCACCCTCTGTGTTTTCTGAACATTGTACTTGCTGTTTAAGCTTATCGCCAGCTTATTGTCTGGTTGTCTGCTCACCCACCTCAGAATATAAGCTGCAAAGAGCAGGTCGTTTCCCTTGATTCCTCTGGTATCCCTAACTCCAGAAAGGACTCGGGGTAGACCTATTTGTTAACCTATATGGGATCAGGAAACAAGCTCTGAGAGGTTAAGCAACTCCCCCACACACACACCCACAAACACAGCAAAAAAAAAAAAAAAAAGGGGATGAGGTCAGGATTTGAACTTTAGCCTTCTAGCACCCAACAGGAAGGACAGGAGTTAGAATGTTCACGGAGGGAGTCGCTTAGGCAGTCACGGCTCTTAGACTTAACTGGAGACAGCACACGTTACTGGCTTCATTCAGCTCATGGCTACAGCTACCCCACAACCTTCATCTCCCACAATCACATTGTGAACTCACATAAAGACGATTTCACTGTCCTGTGTGTCATCGTGGCCAACTACACACAGCCAGGGCTTAGTGGGCGGAGTACTGTGGGTCCCCAAGTGCTGCTTCACAGTCCACTCCGGTGTTCAAGAGGCAGAGATGTCCCATCTCTGGGAGCAAGCTGGTCAGCTAGAATACCCCGGTGGGTGGGCTCTGGGTTCAAGTGAGAGACCCTGCCTCAGGATATAAGGTAGAGTGTGGTCAAGGGAGAGCCCTGGCATTGCCCTCACAGACATGTGCATATGTGTGAACTTGTACACATACATTTCTCACACACAGGAGAGTGTTCATCTGCCTGCAAAGAAAGCAGAATAACCCAGGTTTGTAATTGGGGTTGGCACGGCTTTATAATTCTAACTACACAGGAGCCAGAGGCAGGAGGATTTTAAATGTAAGGCCAGCCTGAGAAACTTATCAAAACTTTTCTAAATAAATAAAGAGCTGGCTATGTAGCTCAGCGGTGGAGCGCTTGCCTAGCATGTGAGAGGACCTGGATTCGATTCCCAGTACAGCAAAAGAGCAAAGAAAACCCAGCCCTGATGGGTGCCAGCCTGCAAAGCTTGTTCATCGTCTGAGGTCCGATGGCTTCCAATTGCTATGAATTTTGCTTTTGTTCTTTTACTCAGAGACCCTGTCTCTGGGTTCTAGCTGCTTCTCTCCACCCGTGAACTTCCTTCAAGAGCTGCCAAGCTATCGGTCAGTGGCGCGCAGGAGGACAAACATCCTCCCTCGGGACAAGCAGAGTGGCACCTTGCTGAAGCCAACAGACTCTTTCAGTTACCAGCTGGATGGAGAGATCACCGAAAACCTCAACAGCCAATCCATCCGCAAGTATGCGCTGAACATCTCGGAGAAACGGAGACTAAGGTTTGTTCAGTAGCGGCCCAGAAGTGCCCAAGTTATGATCTGGGAGAGGGGTGTGTGGGTGTGTGTGGCGTTTGTGCTGGTATGGTGTGTGACACAGGACCTTCAAGAAGTGGTTCACCTCCTGCTTGAAGAAACAGTCCCCCCAGCTTTAGTTTGGTGAGGGATGTTGTAGTCAATCAGTCACACACACACACACACACACACACACACACACACACACACACACACACACGGAGAGAAGAGATGGGGAGAAGAATAATGTGTGTGTGCGAGCATACTCGGATACACTCTAGTAGAGGACAAAAGTGGACATTCAATTTCTTTGTTCTTTCACTTTATTTTTCTTGGGGGGCGAGGCAGGCTCTCACACTGAACCTGGAGTTTAGCAGTTGGCTGTTCAGGCTGGCCAGCAAGTTCCAGAGATCTGCCTGTCCCTATCTCCCCCAGCTCTGGGGTTACAGGCGGGTCCTAGGGATCTTAATAGGGTCCTCAGGCTTACACATCACACACATTACTCATTGAGTTGTTACTCCGGGGTATAAGAATGCTCATCATATCAAAAATCATCTTTGTCCATCATCCATCCATCTATCCATCTATAAACCATCCATCCATCCTTCTATAAACCATCCATCCATCCATCCATAATCCATCCATCCATCCATCATCCATCATCCATAATCCATCCATCCACCCATCCATCCATCTATAATCCATCCATCATCCATAATCCATCCATCCATCCATCCATCCATAATTCATCCATCCATCCATCCATCCATCCATCCATAATTCATCCATCCATTCATCCATCCATCCACCCATATATAATACAGTCATATCTATGCATCTATCCATCTATACCTATATTTGTATACATCAATTTATCTATATCTATATTCATCTATCCAACTGTTTACTATCCACTCACTTATCAATATCTGTATCTATTCACTTGTCAGTCTAACATGCTCCATGCTATGGGAAAGCAGATTACTTTTTGACTATAGCCGTATATATTTAATGTATGTATTTTTATGAATATTGCTTTTTGATTAGTGGTGGATATTAAGAATGGATTAAGCACCAGTTTCTGAACTTAAGACAATGTGCAGAGCAAAGCAGAAACTGTCAGGCTAGGATTGTCATGATATCGGCTGTCTGTGTTCTATGTTCCTGGGACAGAGGACCACAGAAACAAATACATATTCTCAAAGGGCTTGCGCCATCAGGCTGTGTGTGGTGGTACACACCTTTAATCCCAGCACTTGGGAGATGGAGGCAGGTGGATGAATCTCTGTGACTTCAAAGCCAGCCTACTCAGCAAAGCAAGTTCCAGGCCAGCCAGAACTACATGGTGGAGAGACTGTTCCCAAAACCAACCAACCAACCAACCAACCAACCAACATTTGTGGCATATTGGGAGAGGCAGATGTTAGCTAGAGAAGGCAGATTTTTAAAACAAGGGGTGTCTTAGAGGTAAAATAGGATTTGGTCAGCTGGCAGGATGGGGCAAGAGGTCAGGAATGGCACTTATAGGGTCATTGTACTGAGCACATGGTACCCATTGGCAATGCTGTGCCGTCACCACCACCAGCTACTTCCGGAAATGTTTTATCACCGTAGCTGGACACTTTACCCATTAAAAAAACACTCTGTGCCTGCTCCCTTCAGCCCCAGGCGGCTGCTAACCCACCTGGATTACCAATTCTAGATGTGTGTGAGCGTGGAACACGGCCTTCATGTCTGGCTCCTCCTACCTCCTTGAGTAATGTTTTCAAGGGTCACTCACACTGGAGCGTGTGACACTGCTGCGTCCCTTTTTATGGCTGAGTAGTATTCCGGGGTTCGGACGGAGGGCTCCCATCCAGGGTGTTGCGGAGCAGAGACTTGATGCTGCTTTGTCCTTGTTATGCTCGTGACCATTTGCTTCTTTGCTTGCTTTTAATGCAGGGACATTCAGGAAACCCAGATGAAGTATTTGTCGGAGTGGGACCAGTGGAAACGGTACAGCAGCAAGTCCTGGAAGAGGTTCCTAGAGAAAGCTCGAGAGATGACAACTCACTTGGAACTGTGGCGCAAAGACATCCGCAGCATTGAAGGTAGCATTGGCCTCCCTGTGGTCAAACATCTCTGGGGTTTGTGATCACCCACTCACAGCCTTCCTTCAGGCAGCTGAAGTGCATATGTGTGTGTGCGCATGTGTGTGTGTGTGTGTGTGTGTGTGTGTGTGTGTGTGTGTGTGTGTGCAAGCAACTTGGGTGTACACCTGCTGAGCATTCCTTCCAGGATGAGTGTTGTATTAGTGACTGTTCTCACTGCAGTAACAAAATACCTGACAGAAACAAGCTAAGGAAGGAAGCTTTATTCAGGCTCAGTTTCAGAATCCAGTCTGCTGTGGCAGGGTAAGGCGTGGCAGTGGGCGTTTGAGGCGGCTGGTCGTACGGCATCTGGAGTCAGGACACAGAGCGATGGGTGCAGGTGCTCAGCTCACTGTCTGCTCCTCATTCAGGCCGCCTCCCTAGCCCACGGGATGGTGTTCTCCACACTCAGGAGGGTCTTCTCACCCTAGTCAGACCTCCCTGTAAACCCCCGGCAGACAGGACAGACAGAGGTGCCTCCTGGGTGAGATCTAGAGCCGGTCAAGCTGATGGTCTCCAGTATGCGCTTAACCCACTTCTCCTTAACAGGCCCTGTGCCTTTGTCATCTATAAAGGTCACACAGCAGAGCATGAAGTCTGTGAATAACAGTGCAGGACGTGTGTCAGAAGGAAATCTTCCTTATTACCTACTCTAAAAATATAGTGCCAGGTGTGCTGGACATGACTTTAATCCAGACAGGGGCAGCCGGAGCTCTCGGAGTTTCAGGTGGGCCAGGGCAATAACATTGAAATCCTGTCCCTTCCTACACCACACACAGACACAGACAGACACAGACACAGACACACACAGACACACACCAAATAGTGGGTGCCTTCTGTTCCGGCAGGGGAGGGTAGGCATAGCTACGTTGTTAGGACTACAGAACTGCTCTTGAAGAGGACCTAAGTTCTCTTTCCAGCACCCACACTATATGGCTCACAACCACCCATAACTCCTGCTCCAAAGACTCCAACACCCTTTTCTGGCATCTCCACAGGCATCTGCACACACCCCCCCTCACAATATATATAATTAAAATAAAATCTTTGAATATACTGTTGACAGTTTATCCTTCTTTGTAAATTGTTGTTTTATGTGAAGACTGTAAACATTTCCCAGGGGGCTTCCAGGCTCATCTAGAACTACTACTACTTCTACCACACACACACACACACACACACTTTCTCCTGAGATGGAAGCTTACTGTGGTCTTGAGTAAAATACAAGCAAATCTTTTTTTTTAAGATTTATTTATTTATTATATGTAAGCACACTGCAGCTGTCCTCGGGCACACCAGAAGAGGGCATCAGATCTCATTACAGATGGTTGTGAGCCACTGTATAGTTGCTGGGAATTGAACTCAGGACCTCTGGAAGAACAGACAGTGCTCCTAACCGCTATGCCATCTCCAGCCTCAAACAAATCTTTACTGAGCACTGGTAATGAACCGGGTGTCGCCTTCAGCACCTCACTCATATTACCTCTTTTGGTTCTCCTAAGATATCCCCACCCTGTTGTTTCTCCCTGTGCACATCAGGCTGGCCTTGAACTCAGAGATCTGCCTACAGGTGCTAGTATAAAAGTGTGTGCCACCACGCCCAGCCTCATAAAACCCTTTCATGTGGACACTTCACCATTTCCCTGCCTTATGAGGTTAAGACACATGCCCAAGTGCACTCAGCTAGGATAAGTCAGGGCCAGGCTTTGAACTCAGGCAGGCAAGCTTCACAGGCCAAGTGTGTGTTGAGTGCGAAATGTGTTCCACAGACTCCTGTTAGATTACTTGGTTTCCACCTGGCCTCAAAGTGGTGTCTAACTGGAGGAAATGCATCACTGTGGGGGTCTTGGGAGGGGGGAAGCTTGAGATTTCTTGGCCAATCCCACTTGCTGTCTGTCCTCTGCTTTCTGACCATAAACACAAGGTGATCATTCCTACTCCTGCCCCATGATGAACAGTGCTCCCTCAAACTGTGAGCCCAAATGCCTTCCTCTTGAGTTGCTTGCCAGGTACCGGACCACAGTAACCAGGAGAGTGATCAGTATGCTGTGCCCACCTTCCTCTCTGGTTGGGTGGGACACTCCTGGAGACTTCTGTCTGACTGTCACAAGCCTTAGAGGCTTTCTTCTCCCTGGGGAACTGGGGCTCTGCTTTCCTCATTTGTTCTACTGGGATTTCTTGGCTGACTGCATGTCCTTGTGGCAGAAAGAGAAGGGGTACAAATCAATTGCCTTTGGTGACATGGCCGAGTGTTTGACAGAGCATGGTGTCGGTGCCAGCACGTGTGTTCTTGATTCCCAAGGAACAAGGACCTCACTCTGCAGACCGTCCTCAGGGATTCTCTGCTAAGAGGCGGCTCTTCTGTTCCGGTTCCTGTCCCTAAAGTCACTGCAATTGTCCTGAGAGGGGCAGAAAAGCCACCGAGAGTCCTAGTCCTCGGTCTTAGCAAGTGTGAGCTAGACAGAGCTTCTACCTTTTAAAATGTATGAAAAACATACAGCTTGTGTCCTCGGGAGTGCTGGGGAGCTGAGATGGAAAAGGAAGACATGCACGACCACAGTGTACTCAGCACTACTCTGGATGTCTTAGCGAACCATGCTTCAGGGATAAAGGAGAAAGGAGAAGAGTCATATAGTATCATTTGTAATATATATATATATATGTGTGTGTGTGTGTGTGTGTGTGTGTGTGTGTGTGTGTACATATATATATATTTGTATATATACACATAGGAAATAAAGACGAGTTATTAGAATCAGTATGTGGATTTAACAAGGTTAGTTTCTGATTTGACAAGGTCTGTATAATATTGGTTATATCCCCCACACACACACACCTTTAGGGGTGCTGGGGATTGAACCCAGGGCTTCACCCATGCTAAGTAAGTGCTCCACCTCTGAGCTACAGTCATAGACATAAGTGTATTTCTTCATGTTAGCAACATTTAGAAAATAAGTGTCTTAGTCAGGGTTACTATCCCAGCACAAAACATCATGACCAAGAAGCAAGTTGGAGAGGAAAGGGTTTATTCGGCTTACACTTCCATACTGCTGTTCATCACCAAAGGAAGTCAGGACTGGAACTCAAGCAGGTCAGGAAGCAGAAGCTGATGCAGAGGCCATGGAGGGATGTTACTTACTGGCTTGCTTCCCCTAGTTTGCTCAGCCTGCTATCCTATAGAACCCAGGTCTACCAGCCCAGGGATGGCACCACCCACAGTGGGCTGGGCCCTCCCTCCTTGATCACTAGCTGAGAAAATGCCTTACAGTTGGATCTCATGGAGGCATTTCCTTAGCTGAGGCTCCTTTCTCTGTGATGACTCCAGCTTGTGTCAAGTTGACACAAAACCAGCCAGTACAGTAGGGATTTTAAAATATTTACAAATTTTCACTACATGTGTGTAGGTTCTGTACACATAGGTGCTGGTGCCAGAGGAGGAAGCTGGATACCCCGATGCAGTTGTGAACTGACTATTGCGGGTCCTCCCACCTCAGTCCACAGTGTGTGGCCAGTCCCCGGCAGCCACGATGCTTCTTTTCCAGGGAAGTTTGGCACGGGGATCCAGTCCTACTTCTCATTCCTGCGGTTCCTGGTGGTGCTGAACCTGGTGATCTTCCTGATCATCTTCATGTTGGTTCTGCTCCCGATCCTCCTCACCAAGTACAAGATTACCAACAGCACTTTCGTGCTCATCCCGTTCAAGGACATGGGTGAGTCGAGGGGCTGTCCCAGCTGCAGCGTTTCCTCTCCTGTGCATCTTGGGTCAGTAGGGATGGGTCTAGTTATGCTGCAGAAACAAGTGATCCCATTATCCTCAGTGGCAGTGACTGTAAACATTGACTTCTCATTCATATTCATAGCCCAGATGCATCAAGGGCTAGGGAATTGTGATGGTTTGGATATGCTTGGCCCAGGGAATGGCACTATTAGGAGGTGTGGCCTTGCTGGAGTAGGTGTGTTACTATGGGTTTGGGCTTAAGACCCTCACTCACCCTAGCTGTCTGGAAGTTAGTCTTTCACTAGCAGCCCTCAGATGAAGATGGAGAACTCTCAGCTCTGCCTACCATGCTTGCCTGGATGCTGCCACACTCCCACCTTGATGATAATGAACTAAACCTCTAAGCCAGCCCCAATTAAATGTTGTCCTTATAAGAGTTGCCTTGGTCATGGTGTCTGTTTACAGCAGTAAAACCCTAACTAAGATAGGAATCTTCACTCAGGAGCCCGAATTGTTGGGGCAGCCCTGATGGTCACGGTGACACAGGGGAAATGAGCCACGGCAAATGTGTGCTGATTCCTGATGCTGCTGTTTGGAGATGATACACAAACACAGTTCTTCCACATCTCGTTGGCCAAACCAGGACACCCAGCCCGCCCCGGATTCATGAGAGCTTGTGGGAGGAGCAGTGCAGGGTGGGATATTTAGCAAACCTAAAAGAATCTACCCCTAACCTAACGTGATGTCATTTCAAGATTATTATCTATGAAAAGAGCAGGCTTGAAACTAATAGCACTTCCACTGTGATCTTGTGCCAGACACAGTGGTAGATGCTAGACTCAGTTTTAGTATTCTCAATAAGACTCTGATTTCCTGGGGTTCCTATTAGTCCCAATGGGGAGGGTTTCCTCTATGTCATAGACATTCACCACTAACCTCTGATCCCTGGCTCAATGGAGGAGCCAGCTTGGGCCCAGATCATCTGAAGGTCATGGGGAACCCCCATTCCCTCCCATCACATGACTCCTTACCCAGAAGAAGCCTGGAGAGTCACTTTAAGAGACCTTATGTGTGCCTGCTTCTTTTGTTTCCATCTTAAGTCATGTAAAATTCAGATAACCCGGCACTTGAGAATTCGTGTGAGGCCCGATTTCTGCCACTCATGCCCTCCTGTTTCCTCATGAATCCACTTTTAGAGACACATTTCCTGCTACTGTGTGAAAATCAACATTAGGTTTCCAGGCCAGATGTGCTGGTCAGTTATCCTTCCTGGGCTTCTGTTTCCTTCTGTGTTGATCTGGGGTGGCCATTTAAATAATGAGATGTTTATTCCTCCCTTAAAATACTTTATTGAATACTTAGCTCCATTAAAGAACAATAGCCATTGGCACTGCTGAGAGGGCTCAGATTTGTTCCCAGCTCCATAGTGGGCAGCTCACAACGGCCTGCAACTCTAGCTGCAGGGATAGGATGAGCTGTTCTGGCCTCGGTGGGTACTTTCATGCATGTGCTCTCCCAGACATAAAATTGAAAATAAGACAGATATTAAAAGGTAATATTAAACACTAACTGCACTGGGAGGTGCATACCTTATAATCCTGCTTAGGATGCTGAGCTAGGAAGATATGAGTTGGGGGCTGGTCTGCGCTCGAGAGTGAGACCTTGTCTCCAAAACTGAAACCAGGGGATAAAGGGCTGGCTCAGCAGTGAAGAGCATGCCTGTCTTTGCAGAGGATCCAGGTGTGGTTCATAGCATCTACATCAGGTAGCCCTCTGTGGGCACCTGGATGAACATGTTACACACGCGCACGCGCGCGCGTGCGCGCGTGCACACACACACACACACACACACACAAAGTCAAATAAATAAATACACAATAAATAACTCACACAAACCAATAGATGCATCCATTTATTTATTTGCAAACAGATAAATAAAGCACACTAACCACAAAAAATAGAGATAGCTCTACATTGTTTAGTAAAGGGACTTGCTAAAGGAAAGCGGAAAGCAGAAAGGAAATGCTAATGAGGAAGGGACATGTATCAGACGCAGGAAATGACAGACAGAGCATGTACAAGCAGGCGCATCTGAGTATGTGGCCACAGCTTATGTGCACCAGCGGAGTTACTGACATAGTAAACCTGTAACACATATCCATGTTCTCGTTTCTTGCAGATATCCAGTGCACACTGTATCCAGTAAGTAGCTCTGGACTCATTTACTTCTATAGTTACATCATAGACCTGCTGTCTGGCACGGTAAGTGTTTAACTCACCCCTTGTATACTGATGGTGCTGTGATTTAGACTTTGGAGTCCTGAATGGGGCTTTGTGGTACAGGTGGAGTGAGAAGGATGGTCGGGCCAGCCTAGGCTACATCGTGAGAGCCAGTGTCAGCGTTGACAGTGAGCAGAGGAAATGGGTTGCAGTGAGCCTTTAAGCAATTTCTACTCTCACCTAGTCTTCCCTTGATGCCTTTTCCTGGTCTCTGCTACCTTTGTATTGGCCTGAATTATAATGCCTTGCAGCTGATGTCTCTGCTCTGAAACCCCAAAGCCAGATTGGGGAGCATCTGGGATTGTGTGATAGACATTCACCTGGTGAACTCAGTGGGGAAAATCTCAATTCTGAAAAGGTCTGAAATCTCAGATGCTTCTGGTCCCAGGCCTTTCAGACAGAATGCATTCAGTTTACAGATGAAACTGTCTTTCTGGAAGTTGCTAGTACTAAATTGTCACATTGTAGAACTTGCTGCTTTTCTGAGTAGGCAGGTAAAAAGCCTAGAATTTGTCCATTGCATTTAATATTTCGGGGATGTGGGAGGGGCTTCTACATCTCCAAAGTCAATGTTTTCTTCAAAACAACTTGGGTGTTGGATGTACAGTCAAATGCCAGGTATTTCCCTGAGAAAAGGGAAGCTCTGCAAACGAGAACAACTCAGCAGCTTGCCTGAAGTGGTTGTTCCTGAAAGCAAAGTTTGACTTATCATGGTGGTACATGCCTTTGGTCCTAGCACAAGAGGCAGAGGCAGGTGGATTTTCTATGAGTTCTAGGCCAGCTTGGTTTATAGTCAGGACACCCTGTCTCATTTAAAAAATTGTGGAGCCAAGCCTTAGAGCTGCTGTCTTCTCTGTTCCTCCTCCTCCTCCTCCCTCCTGCTCCTCCCTCCTGCTCCTCCCTCCTGTTCCTCCCTCCTGCTCCTCCCTCCTGCTCCTCCCTCCTGCTCCTCCCTCCTGCTCCTCCCTTCTGCTCCTCCCTTCTGCTCTTCCTTCCTCTTCTCCCCTCCTCCCCTTCTTTGTTCTTTTCAAGACAGGAACTCACTAAGTAGCCCTATTTCTTCCATTGCATCACCCAAGCAACATGCGTTAGTGTGCTTTGCAGACAATCATAGGTATGCAACACAGGGGGCATGCTTCAGCAGCCCAGTCCAAAAGAATGTTCTCTAGTGTTCTTATAGATCAGCCTGGGTTTGCTGGGCCCAGGAGAAAGCCACTGGTTCTTGAGCTCTTGAGACGTGTTGAATGTGTCTGAGGAATGGGTTTTATTGCATGTGGGTGCTGTCATATTGCACTGAAATAGGCCCAACAGGAAACACAACAAGAGGAAACACAACAAGGTTGACTTCTGAAAAATGCTCCTTCTGAAGTCAGTGAACTTACTTTCTAGGCTCTCTTGCCCTTTGACCCTGTTTCCTAGGGTTTTATTGCTGTGATAAAACACCATGACCACAGCAACTCTTATAAAGGAAATCATTTCACTGGGGCTGGCTTAGAGTTTCAGAGGTTTAGTTCATTATCATTGTGGTGAGAAATATGGTGGCTGAGATCTCTACATCTGTATCTGCAGGTAGCAGGAAAAGGAGGGGGAGGAAGGAGAGAGAGACTAGGACTGGTTTGAGCATCTGAAACCTCAAAGCTCACACTCCCAATGATATACTTTCTCCAACAAGGGTATGCCTCCTGGTAGTGCCATTCCTTATGGGTCTACGGGGGTGGGGTGGGGGGGGCATTCTCATTCAAACCAACACACCTTCTAATGGCCCTTTATTGTGTGGAAAAGGTTAGTGAAAGCTGAGATAACCTGGGACCATGTGGAAAAGGAACAGTTTTATGATGTCTGTGCCCAGCCTTTGAGAGAGTAGAGGACAGTATAGCATCTTCTCCCTCTGTATTTGCTTCTTTTTAAACATTTTCTTACTCTGGTAGTGTGAGAACACATGGTTGTTATGAAAAGAAAAATGGGACTTTGTCATCATCTATTTGTTTATTTTTAAACAGAGTCTTGCTGTTTATCTCAGACTGACCTTAAACTCAGCATTTTTGTGTGTTTGCCTCTAGTGCTTAGATCCTTGATCCCCTTTAAGCTGATGTTTATGTTATTTGGCTCTCTGCCTGTCTCAGTGTCTATTGTGTGTTCAGAAGACATGTTTCTACTAAAAACCTGATGGCTAGAGATGCATAGGTGCTTTGTTCTGTTTTTCTGCTATGTGTATCTGGTTTCGTTTTAGACAGAGTCTCACTGTGTAGACAAGGCTGGCCCTGAACTCACAGAAATTCACCTGTCTCTTTCCTGAGTGGTGGGATTAAACATGTGGCCTTCATACCTGGCTTCTGGGCCTGTTTTATGCCTGCACTGGATAATCTTGATTTTCCTTTTCAGTAAGCCCTGGAATAGATACTTCCATCTTTATTCCTCTTTCTCAAGGTTGCTTTGGCCGCTGACTCTCTTGCAGTTACATATAAACTTTAAGACCAGCTTCTCCTTTCTGATGAGGCCAGCTTGGGTTCTGATTGGGATTGTGCTGGTTCTGTAGACCCATTTGTGGAATGTTGATGTGGAAGCGCTAGACCAAAAGCACAGGATGCCTCTCCATTTATTTTTTTATTGGTTCTTTTGCTTGTTGTTATTTTGAGATAATGTCTCATGTAACCCAGGCTAGCACCAACTAGTTATGTGTCTCAGAAGATGATTTCGGCCTTTTGATTCATCTGCTTCTACCTCCAGAGTGCTATGATTACAGACCTGTGTCCCCATCCCCTGGTTTTAACTGGAATCAAATTCACAACCTTGTGCATACTAGACCTGTAACACTCTATCCACTCACCCACATCCCCAGCCCATGTTTTTCAACTGTGGTTCATTGTTTTTAGAATATAGTATTTATACTTGTGTTAAACTTATTTTTAACTGTTCTTTTTGATGTTATGGCCTAGATTATTTTCACTTTAGTTAAGTATGATTTACCAGCTAATTTTTTTTAAAGTATTCCATTTTTGTTATGTATATATGGCTATGTCTGTGTTGGGAGTATGTGCATATGAGGCAGTTCCCTTGGATGCCAGCAGAGGGCATCAGGTCTCCTGGAGCTGGAGTTACAGGAGGTTAGGAACCCTTTGCTGTGGGTGCTGGAAACCAAACTTGGGTCCTCTGCAAGAGTGCACAGCTCTCCAGCACTTACCAGTTATTTTTGATGCTCAGGTTTTAACAGTATCTCATTCCCCAAACACTAGCTGAGCATCCCATGTACCTTGGGTCTCTTTCTGGTGTGGAAAGATTTCAGGATGAACAAGGACACTTTTGAGTGCTTTCCTTGGGACAGGAATGCCTCATTTGGTTGCCTGACTGAGCTGACCCACCCGACCCCATGTTCTTGCTTTGTTCAGGGATTTTTGGAGGAGACCAGCCTTTTTTATGGACACTACACAATTGATGGTGTGAAATTCCAGAACTTCACGTATGATCTGCCCCTGGCTTACTTGATAAGCACAATCGCTTACCTGGCTCTGAGCCTCCTTTGGATAGTGAAAAGGTACGTGTGCCTTTGCTGCTGTGACCAGATACTTCAAGGGAGGAAAGATGTAAATGTTAATTTTAATGCAAATGTATGTAGTAAATCAATATGGCAGCTGCTCTTCTTTAGCCTAGCTAGTTCCTCAATAATGACACAGAGAGACCATGATTTATTTTCAAGCTTTACCTCAATGCCTGGGCAGTCAATTGATACATCTTAATTCCTAAGCTAATCTCTTCTCAGCCAAAATCTCCATAATGTATAGATGTAGACTCCAGACAAGCTCTCATGAACTCTTGTCTCTCCCCATGGCTCAGTCTCAGCTCCCCTCTGTCCTCCCTCTCCCTCTCCCTCTCCCTCTCCCTCTCCCTCTCCCTTCTCCCTCTCCCTCTCCCTCCCTCTCTCCCTCTCTCTCTCTCTCTCTCTCTCTGTTTATGTGTGTGTATGTCTCTCTGTGTGTGTCTCTCTCTCTCTGTCTCTCTGTCTCTCTCTTTCTCTTTACACAGTACATAAAAACATTATGCCTACAGAAAGATTAATTTGGGCTTATGGTTGCAGGGAATTTCAGTTCCTCACAGTGGGGAAAACGTGGCTGTAAGAGTACAAGACAGAAGCTTGTCTGTATGGTGGTGGATCAGAAAGCCGAGAACACTCTGTAACCAGGAGGCTAGCCCTCTGACCTACCTCTGCAAGCTAGTCCCACATCCCAAAGGTTCCATAACTTCTCACCCACATGAGCCTGTGGGGTATCTCAGATTGATGCAACTCTTTATGGCTGTGGCCTCTTACAGTTCAATGGATTCTAGAAGCCAGGGCCCGAGAGTTGAGCAGAGCCCACAGCCAGGCTTTGGGAAGGGATTGAATGTGCTGTAGCCAAGAATTGGAGGAAGTAGAAGTCAGGAGCTGGCATCTGGAGCATCAGCCTGCAGTTGAGCATGCTAAGTGCCTCTTCCAGACCCTTCTTCCTGACAGGCTTTATTCTGGCTGGGGATGTTGTATTAACTAGGTCTCTATTGGCTTGCAAATGGCAGAAAACCAATTCTGAGTAATTGGACCATTGGGGAATTGAGTGCACAGATAGCCAAGGAAGGGGAGAAACTTCTCTGAGGACACAGCCATAGCTTAGGAATCGTATCAAAAGCAAGGGCTTCCTTTGCTCTGAGTGTTTGTGTGACGGCAGGGACCTTACAGTGGTGAGAAATATCATCAGTTTCTACCAGCCTACAGCTGAGTCTGTGCTCCGGTCCCAGGCATAGGAATCTATGAAAGTGTTGTTGATTCTGTTCACTCAGATACCTAATCCTGATCCTTCCATGGTGGTCAGGGTCAGAAGATGGTGTTGAGCCCCTATTGGTAAGGGTCAAGGAGTTTGGATGTGAAATTCCCTGCAAAGGCTCAGGTGTTGCAGGTTGGTCCCCAGATGGTGGCGCTGTTTAGAGGTGAAAGTGTCAGGAGGTACTAATCTCATAGATGGACTTCACAGATAAGTGGGCTTTTAGGAGCTGGGCCTGGTTGGAGGAAGCAGGTGAAATACTTTGCATCCCTTTCCTTTCTCTGATTCCTGGACACCATGTGGTACTTCCCTCTCTCCCCCTAGCTCCCTACCTAACTTCTTCTCCCATGCCCAATTGCCATAATACCCTGCCATCACTTCAGGCCCAGCGGTGGAACTAGCCAAACATGGATAGAAATTTCTGGAATACAGAAACAAACAAACTTCCCCTGCCTTGAGCTGTTTATCTCAGGCATTTGCCACACTTGTGAAAAGTTTGCCCGTCAGGCCATAGGCCCGTCCCTGGTGGCTCCGTGAGTGACAGAGTGGCTCCTAAGAGAGTAATCTCCAAGAGGGATTCTAAGTACTGTTCTTAGTTGTCTCACTTAACAATACCCAGAAAACAATAGAAGCTGTATTTGTGAATACCACCAGAGACTACGGAATTAAAACTTTGGGCTATGCATCATACCTGCTAATACACACCTGTTAACTACTCAAGAGGCTGAGGCAGGGGGATCACAAGTTTGAGAGCCAACTGGGACGCCTCAACAAATATTTCAAAATAAACATTTTATAAGGGGAGGTGAGCTGGTAGTCTACTAGCTCAGAGATTTGACCTGGCCTGGGAGAGGCTTTGGGTTCATTTCTAGCACTGTTTCAAAAATTCAAACACATAAGGTAGGATAAATAAATATAAAGAAATTACTTTTGGAAAAAGAAGTTAAGGAGTGGAGGTGCTGAAGAGATGGCCGTGATAAATGTACATTTCGAGGGCTGGAGTTGGTTTGGTTCTCAGCACCCACATGGTGGCTCACAAGCATCTGTAATTCCAATTCTACGCGATCTGACGCCCTCTTCTGGCTTATACAGGTACCACACAGGTCCATAGGCAAACATGTAGGCAAAACACCCATACACATAAAATCAATATATCATTTTTAGGATTGGAGAAATGGCTCAGTGGTTAAGAGCACTGACTGCTCTTCCAGAGGTCCTGAGTTCAGTTCCCAGCAACCACATGGTGGCTCACAACCATCTGTAATGAGATCTTACATCCTCTTCTGGTGTGTCTGAAGACAGCTGCAGTGTAGTTATATAAAAAATAAAAACAAATATTTAAACATATAATTTTATAATAAAATAAAATAAATATATTTTTTAAAAAAGAAGTTATTAAATGGATAAAAGACAGTGGTTTTCATCAGTGATATACCTGCTCAGCAGCCATATGGGTTCAGAACGAACTTGGCTGTGTCACAATGGGCCAGGAGACCAGTTCAGCAGCCTATATTTTGCTGCTGATCTCAGAATGATGCTTTTGTTTCGGGGTCAGGTCAGTGGAAGGCTTCAAGATCAACCTGATTCGGAGCGAGGAGCACTTTCAGAGTTACTGTAATAAGGTCTTCGCTGGCTGGGACTTCTGCATCACCAGCCGCAGCACGGCAGAGCTGAAGCACAGCAGCTTGCGGTACGAGCTCCGAGTGAGTGCTGCTGGGTTGCCCTGGGGAGGGACCGCGCTGGCCAGGTTGGATGGGGGGGGGGATGTTGGCAGGTTTCACGGGATTGCAGGGCCTGGTCTGTCTCAGCACTCTTCCCTGTTGCAGTTTTTAAGAGCTCTTTACAGCAAACAGCTTATTGGGCTGATCACCCCCAATAACTTGGGACTAGGAAGGGAGGTGGGACACACATGGGGTCAGAGCAGATGATGTCTTATCTCCACCCCTACTGTCTTACTAATATCCTACCTGGTCATAGCTGCCGCAAACATTGTTTGTACTAGAAGTATGAAGAGAATGCTGTGGTAGTAGTGGATTAGAGAGAAGTTTAAAAATAGCAGGGAAATATCCACGTTAATAAAGAGAAATAAATAGCATGTTGGTCAAGCCTATCAGAAAAAGGGTTAGAGTAAGAATAAAAAGCTCAATGGAGGAAGGTAGGTGGGTTGTAGCTATTTATTATTAACATTGCACTAGATATGAATGGATTAAATTTCCCCGTTAAAAGCAGAGAGACCTCCAGGTTAGATTAAAAATAAAGAGACATGGTAGGACACGCCCATAACCCCAGTTTCTTGAAAGGTGGAGGCAGAAGAGCTAAAATCTGAGGCTGTTCTGAGCAACTTAATAAGGCAATCTCAAAAACTTCTGTTAAGGGTTGGAGATGTAGGTAGAGGCCCTCCTCAGAACTTCAGATAAATAAATAAGAAATTAGTAAACAAAATTAAAACAATAATAGTAACCACTTATAGCCTATATAAATACTACACAATCTGCATGTGCACGCATGCACACACCGTCATAAATGCTGATTCCACTTACACATTTATTACAAAGCCAAATGCAGTCTTGAGTAGGAGATTCTACCTTACTATAAGCCAATGGTTCTAAACCTGTGGGTTGTAATCCCCCCACCCCCTTTAGGGAACCAAATGACCCTTTCACTGGGGTCATCTCAGAACCAGAAAACACAGATACTTAAATACCATTCATAACAGTAGCAGAATTTCAGTTACAAAGTAGCAATGACAATAATGTATGGTTGGGGGTCATCACTGTATTAGAGGGTCACAGCATTAGGAAGGTTGAAAACCACTGTCATAAGCCTTACACATAGAAACTGCTGGGAAGTTATCTTGGGCCATATGACTATTTAAGAGAGATATTGTAGAGTTACGTTCCAAATACCCCCTCCCACCGCTCACACGTGTTTTCTTGGGTCCTCAGGCAGATCTGGAAGAAGAGCGAATACGACAGAAGATATCGGAGAGGACCTCGGAGGAGACCCTCCGCATCTACTCCCTGAGGCTGTTTCTGAACTGCGTTGTGGTGGCAGTTCTCGCCGCGTGCTTTTATGCAATCTACCTAGCAACTACCTTCTCACAGGAACACATGAAGAAAGTAAGTGCGGCACGAGGGTCCGCTGGCCTTTCGCTCTGGTGGGTTGCACATGAGTTGCATGTATCTAGGGAGATCGGAGGTCCCCTGAAGTTAGAGATTCAGGTGGCCGCGGATGCTTGAAACTGAATCCAGGCACACTGTAAGAGCAGTGCACACTCTTAACGCCTCAGCCCTCTCTCCAGCTTCAGTGATTTTAAAAAAAAAAAAAAAATCCATATGGGACTGTGTGTGTGCTTACCTGTAATTCCAGCACTTTGGATTCTCAGGAGCAACTTCATAGTAAGTCTTTCTTTTAGATATATAATAAAAAGTCAAAGCTGGGCAGTGGTGGCTCATGCCTTTGATCCCAACGCTTGGGAGGTAGATCTGTGAGTTTGAGGCCAGCCTGGTCTACAAAGTAAGCTCCAGGAGAGCCAAGGCTTTACAGAGACATCCTGTCTTGAAAAACAAAACAAAACAAAAAAAACAGTCTAAATTGGTCTAGTGGCTCTAAATGATTAGGCATTAGATACCCATATGCCACCGATAGCATTCAGCTTGTGGCTTCGGCATCCATTTGTAGGCTGTGGCTACTTTCTGGACAGTGTAAGGTAGTTTACTACTGTATCCTCATTCTAGCCAAAGGGAACGTGGGTGTGGCTGGGGCAGACTCATCTCTTCAAGGATGAGATGTGGAGTTTGATTTAAAATTTCTGCTCTACAGCCTTAGCTAGAATTTAGTTACGGTTGTGCCTGGCTTCCAGCAAAGCTAAGAAACTTGCCTTTCAAGCTACACATATGGCTGAGTGATCTGCTACCATAAAGGAGAGAAGTACCATCACGAATCATTACAGCACCCTTGAAAGTACCTTGCATTGGCCACTTACACTGCACGTACAGAAATCCCTTCACTAATAAGTCCAGTCACATCCGGTAGTTTTCCATCAGGTGCTAGGTCTCTACACTTGCCTCTAAGGGAGGGTCTGAGCATCTAAAGCCCGTGTTTCCCAGCCACATATGCTTTGTCTGCTCCCTCAGCATGCATAGTGGAGTTCTCTTCAGTTCAAGTCTTCAGCGTTGCCGTGCCACCTATGCTGACCAGTGCATTGTGTTGTCTTTCCAGGAAATTAACAAGATGGTTTTTGGGGAGAACCTGTTGATACTGTACCTCCCGTCCATTGTGATTACTCTGGCCAATTTCATCACCCCAATCATCTTTGCCAAGATCATCCACTACGAGGATTACTCGCCGGGCTTTGAGATCCGCCTGACGATTCTTAGGTAATGCCTAACTGCACACACGCCAGCTAGATCGTTGCTTGCTCATGGCAGACATTAATAATAGATTGTGGCACTATCTTCCTGCTATGCAGACAATCAGCCTTCCTTTGATGAGCCCATGAATAAATGTTTGTATGTACAGTGAAGGGCCTGAGACTCCAGAGTCTCCTGTTAATATTGTACTTTTGATTCTATATTAACTGAACACATAGCATAGGACCTTAGAAGGACATGCTGTTCTAAAAATGGCAGAATTAACAGCCTGCGGCAGAGTTCAGAGAGTTCACACCAATGAGTAATAATGGCTGAGTGAGTATTTATGCTTGAAGAGGATGATTTTTTTTTCTACTTCTTAAATATTGAGTTTTATCCCCCATCTTTTGAGATTGTCTTAGTTGGGGTTTCTATTGCTGCCATAAAATGCCAACTTGGGGAGAAAAGGCTTTATTTGGCTTACACTCAGATGATGGATTACACTGCCTCATCACTGCTCATCAGTGAAGGAAGTCAGGACAGGAACCAATCAGAACGGGAACCTGGAGGCAGGAGCTGGTACATGGGCCATGGAGAGGTACTTCTTACTGGCTTGTGCCCCATGGCTTGCTCAACCTGACTTATCATAGAGCACAGGACCACCAGCCCAGGGGTGGCCCTACCCACAACGGGGTCATCCTCGTTAATCACTAATTAAGAAAATACCAACAAGTGGTAGTGGCTCACACCTTTAATCAGTACTTAGGAGGCAGAGCAGGCAGATCTCTGAGTTCAAGGCCCACCGGGGAGAGAAACCCTGCCTGGAAACACCTCCACCACCACAAAAACAAAACAAAACAAAACAAAACAAAAAAACCAGAAAGAAAGAAAGAAAGAAAGAGAGGCCTGGAGAGATGTCTCAGCAGCTAAGAGCACTGACTACTCTTCCCAAGGTCCTGAGTTTAATTCCCAGCAACCACATGGTGGTTCACAAGCATCTGTAATGGGATCTGATGCCCTCTTCTGGTGTGTCTGAAGATGAAGCTATGGTATATTCATACATGAAAGAAATAAATAATCTTAAAGGAAAAAAGAGCAGAAAAAGAGAGAGAGAAGAGAAGAAAATGCCTTACACCCCAGTCTTATGGAGGCATTTTCTTAATTGAGGCTCCCACCTCTGAGATGACTTTAGCTTGTGTCGATAGGACAGAGATAAGCCAGGACAGAGACAAGGCTAAGGGGTTAATCTTGTATCCTGATGGCTTTGTTTGTGGCTGAGCGAACTGTTGCTGGGAAACAGAATGGCTGTTAGCAATCCTTCCCGTGACCTCGGTGGCCTCAGCTCTGGGCTCTCCAGCCACCTCTGTCTCAGCCATCTCCATGATAGGAGTCACAGGCCCTATCACCACTGTGGACTGTATTCATAGTGCACAGTAAAACCTTTGTATTTCCAAAACACAGACACACACAGCCACACACACACACACACACACACACACACACACACACACACACACACAAGGGGGTGGCAGGGAGGGAGAGAAGGAGAGAGGGAGAGATGGAGAGATTGATTTATTATCATCCCTTCTCTAGACAAGATAATAAAGTCATTGTGATATTTTCACACCTGTGTAATGTGTGTCAGTCATACTGATTTCCTCCACAGTCTTGTGTTGTCTCCCCTCCTTCAGGTGGTTCCCTCCCTGCCACTGTAGACCGTTTGGGCCCTTCCACACAACAGCCTTGTTTAACACTTCTTTTTCACATGATCCAAAGTAGAGCCAGTCTCTGTGATAGAGGGCTGGGGCTTGTTCAAATTAAAATCCACATAGGTCCACATGCTGAGCTTAATTACTGAATCAGTCTCTCTCTCTCCACTCCCCTCTCTCACTCTCTCTGAAACAGGGTCTCACTTTGTGGCTCAGGCTGAATTCTGTATAACATCATGCCTTGATTTTTCCTGCCTTAGAACTTGTAGGGGCTAGAGAGATGGCTCAGTGGATAGGAGTTCTTGCAAAGGACCTGAGTTTAGGTTCTAGAACCAGAACCAGGTGGTTTATAGCAGCCTGTAGTCCCAGTTCTAAGGGATTTGACGTGTCCCCTTCTGACCTCTGTGGACACTTGCATGCTTGTACACAGATCCATACACAAACATGTGCAAATACACATAAATAAAAAAGTTAACATTTTAAAACTTACTGTATATATATATATATATATATAATATATATAATCACAAAGTAATCATTTAATCTATTTATAGTGTAAAATTTATTGGCCTTAAGGCAGTTCCCCACCACCCACTTCCAAGCTTCCCTTCATCATCCCCAGTAGAAACTCTACCTAGGTTGGGATTTGCTTGCAAGGAAGGTGCCTGTGTTTCTCAGTGTCAGGGACAGAGGGAGGCTGGCTCTAATGCCTTTCTTCCCCTCCCCTCTTCCCTGCAGGTGTGTCTTTATGCGGCTGGCCACTATCTGTGTGCTGGTGTTCACGCTTGGCTCCAAGATCACATCCTGTGGTGACAGCACATGTGAACTCTGTGGCTATAACCAGAAGCTCTACCCGGTGAGCCATGAAGTAGGCTCCCAGCTGAGAGGCAGATCTAGCCCTATGCTAGACATAGTCAAGGGCTAAGTCTGTGCAGGAGCTTCGGGTAGAGGGATGTCGGGACAATAGAGGTTGCAGAAGGCTTGCTTACTCTGCTGGGAATGGGTCTTTTAGTGTGTCTCCATGTCTTGGTTTCAGTGCTGGGAAACTCAGGTGGGACAAGAAATGTACAAACTGATGATCTTCGACTTCATCATCATCCTGGCTGTGACGCTGTTTGTGGATTTCCCTAGGAAGTAAGTGTGGCAGTCCCTGCTGTCCCCGCTTTATGGCTGGAAGCTGTTGACCCATTCCTGTTCTCACAAGTGCTAGGTGGTGACTCCACCAACACCAGGGAACCACTGACATCTAGTGACATTCAAATGGTTCTAGGCTGTTGTTGACACAGTAGCAGCATCAGCCACCACATCTTTAGGTGAGACTCTGGGATTCCTGGTGGAGATGGTGCCACTTCTCACAAGGCCTCCTGTGCTGACTTCCTGCACTTGCAGCCAAGGCCCTGCCAGGGCATACACACTAGGTGCAGCTTCTGGATTGGGGTTCACACCACCTTCCTGCTGGTCATGTGACTATGAGCAAATTGTTTCTCTGAGTAACAAGACACTGAGTCTCTCACCTGAGACAGGAAAGGATGATGATAGGTCACCTTACAGCCTTTCTGTGAGAATAGGCAAGATACCACAGACCAAAGCAGGGCAGACACCCCGGAGCACAGAGCTCAACAGGAAGTGACCTTCACCATTGCGACCCTTACTGCTGTTGTCTTTGTCCTTCCAAGAGTCTTAAAGGAAACTGTCTTCTTACCAAAGTCAAGACACCCAGGCTGTGATGGATGCAAACCTGTCATTCTAGCGCTCAGGAGGCTGAGGCAGGAGCATCCTGAATTCTAGACAAGCCTGGGCATCATAAGCAGATCATTCAGATGTGGGCTAGAAGTCCAGAGAACCCTAAAGTTAGATATTAGAAAAAGAAAGTTGAGGACCAGCGAGATGCTTCGAGGGCAAAGGCACTGGTCATACACCCTCACCACCTGCCGTTGCTCACTGGGACCCACATGGTGGAAGGAGAGAATTGGCTTCTACAAGTTGTCCTCTGACCCCTGTTCTGTGCTATTGCACACCTTTAATTCCCTAGCACTCTGGAGGCGGAGAAGGGCACATCTCTGTGAGTTTAAGGCTAGCCTAGTCTATAGAGTGAGTTCCAGGACAGAGCTGTTAACACAGAGAAACCCTATCTCAAAAACAAAATAAGACAAACCCCCAAGTACATACACATGTACATACATACATACAAACACACATACATACACACTTACATACACACATACATGCATACATACATACATACATACACAAAATTAATATTTTTAAGTAAAGAAATATTGGGCCAAGGAAATGACAATTACTGGCCATACAAACCTGAGGACCCGAAATCAGACCTCTAGTATCTAGATAAAGCCTGGACTTGCAGTTTGTGCCTGAAACCCCAGCATTGGAGAGTTGGAGATAGTGGGAATCTCTGGGGCTCAATGGTCAGCCATTTCAGCCCTGTCAGTAAGTTCCCTGCACAGGAAGAGCTTGTCTCAAAAAATCAGGTGGAGCACGGCTGAGGGAGACACCTGATGTCAATCTCTGCCCTCTGTATGCATTACACACCTCCATGCACAAGCATGTATGAGGGACACACACACACACACACACACACACACTCAAATGCTCTCACGCTTGCCATGGAAATGACCTTGGTTGGTGGGTGTGGTTCTCTAGCCTCAGAGGGCTCTTGTAGAGTCAGGTAAGAATGTGTCTAGTTTGTTTCCAGGCTCCTGGTGACCTACTGTGCCTCCTCAAAGCTGATCCAGTGCTGGGGGCAGCAGGAATTCGCCATCCCGGACAATGTCCTGGGCATCGTGTACGGGCAGACCATCTGCTGGATTGGAGCCTTCTTCTCCCCACTCCTCCCTGCCATCGCCACCTTGAAATTTGTCATCATCTTTTACGTGAAAGAGGTGAGGAAGGGGGGCAGGGCTCACGCTCTGCACCAGGGTTTCTGTGGCTTTGTTTTTGCAGTGCATGACAGGCCAGGGTCATTCCATTTAGGGCCCCCACATGTTTGGATTCTGTAGTCTATGTGCCACATCATAATTGCATGTCTCCTCAACCCAGGACTTAATGCATGTCAGTTCCTTAATATGAATTTGTTCTAGGAAGCAACTTCAAATTTTCACCCAATTTTTTTAAAGTTTGTTTTGTTTTGTTTGCTTGTGTGTTTTTTGAGACACAGTCTTGCTGTATATCTTTGACTGGTCTCAAATTTCTGATCATCCTGCCTCCACCTCCCAAGTGCTGAGGTTCCAGGCGTGTTTTGTTTTGTTTTAGAACAGGCTTCTCATGCACATTTAAGAATTGCTTTGTTCCCATGTGGTTTTTATAAAGGACAGAGTGAGTCTGGCTGTCAATCAAACAACAGTGGTGAATTTCAGTGACATTTAGCCAAGGACTTGTTGATTTCTATTTTGTAATTTTGAAGCCAATCCGTAGTTTTTCAGAGCTCAGTGACTTGTGGAGGCCCAGGTACAGCTCATGGTCCCCAGGGATTGTGGTAGAACCAGGCGTTACGTGAGTGAAGTAACCCTCAGATGACTGGCTTGCCTGGGCTTACTAGTTTGTCCATTATTATAAAATCAAGTCCTTCTCGTAATTTTTAAAATTAAGATAGAGATCTTTTAAAAGATTTATTTTTATTTTTAATTCTCTCTGCATGTTTATTTGTATGTATGTGTGTATGTATGTGTGTGTGTGTGTGTATATGTGTATGTATGTGTGTATATGTATGTGTGTATGTGTGTGTGTGTGTGTGTGTGTGTGTGTGTGTGTGTGTGTGTATACTCGAGTTCCTGAAGGGGTTAGGTTCTCAGATAAATTTTACAGGCAATTGTGAGCTGACCGGGGTGGGTTCTGGAAATGAACTTGGATCCTCTGTTAGAGCGATACATCCTCCTAACCATTGAGCTATCTCACCGTTCCTGTGGTCACTAAGCAATAAAACAAGCATGTAAATCGTAACTGTCACCTTTCGCCACTCTTTCTCTCCTCTCTCTCTCTCTCTCTCTCTCTCTCTCTCTCTTCTCTCTCTCTCTCTCTGTGTGTGTGTGTGTGTCTGTTAGGCAAGCACAAAGCCCACCCCAAGCCTAACATTTAGTAATTACCTAGTTCTAGCCATTCAAAAAAGGAAGTAGTGGAATTCCTGATGATAATGGTGACGAGATAACACTATGAGCTGGTGCCCTTCAGTACCCCACTTCCTGTGGATTGTCCCCTGGTACTTACCCCCAGCCCTGGAATAGCCACTGATGTTTTAGGAAGGAGAATCCCAAGGGTCAAGGGTTTACTGTCCCCTGGTCACACAGTGTAGCTGTGTTTCCCTGGTGTTGGAGTCAGGTGTAGCTCACCACGGCTGAGCACTGGCTCCCACCCTGGGAGAAGGACCTTGCACTGGGCTGGACTTTATCCTGGGAGCCTTTGGTCTTAGGCCAGTGTTCTCAAGTCTTCATTTGGGAACATCAAGTAGCTGATGTCATCAGAGGAGGCAGGAGTGTGGACACACTCACAGGAAAATACTGGTTGGCTGGTGAGTTCACGTGTGTGCTGTAGTGAAGGGCAGGTATGTGCAGCAGTCACTGGCCCCAGGCCTGCCCTGCTGCCTGTCTGCCTGTCTGTCTGTCTATCTGTCTGTCTCCAGAACTAAGCTCACAAAGTTGCTCTGGTTCCTTTAAAACTCAGACAAGTTTCATGTCTTCTGCAGAAATGCAGGTTTTAAAAAGTTGTACATCATATGCCTTTCTTCTTTCCCTCCTTTTCTACTTGATATTTCCTTTAGGTCTTTCCCCTTCAGTGCAAAAATTTATTTTTAACACATAGGAAAGGTTATATGTGTGTAAAACGTTCAGGGAAAATATCTCCCTAGTTGGCATAGATCATTGTAGATCCACTTTATGAACACCTATGAATAATAAAATAATAAAACTTTAATAAGTTTATGCTATCCAGGATCTTGAAGTTTTAACAGTTTCCTTCCACTGTGTGGGATTTAACCAGCTCTCTTTCTTTGAAAGTGCTACATGCTGTCTCACAGAACCTTTAAAGTATGCATACATTAGCTCTTACAGATCTACTTGGAGGAGTCCCTGCTGTTGGCTTTCAACATTCCTTCTGGACTATTCTGTCTGCTCAGCAGTTGAGGTGTTGCTATGGTTTTGGTCCATTCTCCCTATTACGTCATCGACATGAATTTCCCCCAAAGTCTGGGCTGAGGATTCTCCCTTTTGATCTGCGTGACACTGTGCCCTGGCAGGGGTAGACACTTCCCGGTTACACTGTCTGTGCCGTGAACGTGTTCCCTCTCAAAGGCCCTCCTCAGGATGGTTTTCTTCCCTTTCTCTTGTAGTTGAGTCTCCTCTACACCTGCAGACCCTCTCCGAGGCAGTTCAGGGCATCCAATTCTAACTTCTTCTTCCTGCTGGTGTTGCTGATTGGGCTGTGCTTAGCGATAATACCGCTGACCATCAGCATGGCTCGGTAAGTATTTCTTCCTTGTGTATCTTGTTATGTTCCAGAACTTGTAACATTGTAAAAGCCTGAAGGGCTTTTCTAGAATGATCTGCACTCAGAAATCAGTAAGTTCCCTCGGGCTTCTCCATATTTCTCCTTTTTTGGAGGGAAGGGTCTTTTGTTTTGTTTGATCTTGCTACTTTTCACTCCCAGTGCTGGGGAGCAAGCAGAGATGGCTGGGGAGATGGAGATGGGCAGATCCCAGGACTCACTGGCCAGCCAGACTGCTCTAAAGGGGAAGACGCAGGTCTAGTGTTCACCGAGAAGCCTTGCTTTAAAAAAGAAGGAAGATACTGATGTTGACCTCTGGCCTCCAGGCACAAGCCAGCATCTTACATACTCATGTGTGTATGCACATGTACACACAGGTACATGTTCACAGAGAGAAAGAGGGTGGAGGGCGGAGATGGGGAGGAAACAGATTGCTCATTTATTTCTGACAGTTTCCGATTTCTCAGTTACCCCAGCACAGTCTTCCCTCCCAGGTTTATTTTAAAGTAACAGTCTTTCCCACTTCCCACATTGGGCTCAGCTTTCATATCTTTTTAGTCGTCTTTGGTTCTCTGGGGAGTCTAGGCCATTTTCTCTGCCTTTGAATTAAGAGACTGGAGGATACACACATGTCTAATTGTTTTTATTCTGTGACGTCAACCTTACTTTTCCGTCTTGAATGTCCTGTAAACTGAAAGTTAGACTTAGAGACTTGCAGCTTCAGGCACAGCATTTTCAAACCTCATATTCCAGAAACTTCCAGACTGGGGAAGTTCCCTGTAGGCTATTGTAAATAAATATGCTGGCCATGCAGAGGCAGACATGAGCTGAACTTCCTCCCTTTCTGTCCTGGCAGCATCCCCTCCTCAAAAGCCTGTGGCCCGTTTACCAACTTCAACACCACCTGGGAGGTTATCCCCCAGACGGTGAGCACCTTCCCCAGTTCGCTGCAGACCCTGATCCATGGCGTTACATCAGAAGCCTTTGCAGTGCCTTTCTTCATGATCATCTGGTGAGTGACAGCCAGACCAGCCCAGTGTTTCTCACTGAGACATACATCTCCTCTCACTTGGGAAATGGAGTTTGTGTACTAGAATTTTTGGGTCCAGGAATCCCCTCACAAACCACACAGATGGATCTCAGTCAGACAGGGATAGTTTATTGAGTATTTGCTCTAGGATTGATCAACCATACCATGGAGGGGCACAGTCCAGATTCGGGAACTGAACCATGACCCTGAATTAAGATCCTACAGGGTTTTTAAACCCAAAGTCCACAAACATCTGCATCAAGTTATTTCACCAATCAGGAGTTAAGAGATGGGGGGTTTCCTTGGAAACATGTCTTTGCTGTATATTTACCCTGCTCCTATTGGTTGGGGTATTCAACTGAGGCAGGGGACTTGCCTTGTCTAACATTCATATCATAACTTGTCAACCAGGATGTCAGTTACCCACATACATGTCTCTTTCTGCCAAGCCAGATGTCAGTCTTGGTAGGTCTTGGGGACTTAAACTCTACATGAGCACTGCTCAAAATGGAAGTCTTATTCCAAATAGTTTCTTATATTGGTACAGGGATCTCTCTTATTTTGGGGTCCATCCCAGGGGCAGCTTATAAAGGCAAATACTACATAAAAGCTTATGCATAGGTGCAGGAAGTACTGTTGGTTGGTTGGTTCAAATCCAACCTTACTGCTAGTAACTATACAAAACAGTTCTACTGACTTCTATCATGGTTGGCTTCCAAGGGCACAGAACATAACTGAATCTGTAATCAATCTTGGCATTAGGAAGTTTCCTAGTAACTGCAGAAACACACATGGAAAAGTTTCTTTATAATGGCAGACTAACCAGGTAATAGTCACCTGGGCCTTAACATTTTATCTCGGTCCCAACAGAATGCTCTCTGTAACTGTGACAAAATACTCAAGAATTAATTTATAAAATGGGAAAGTTTATTCTAGCTTAGGGTATCAGAGGGTCCATTTTGTGGTCACTTGGCCCTGTTGCCTTTGGGCCTGCCTGGTGGAAGCATGTGACAGGAGGCCTGTTCACTGTCCAGTGGGAAGCAAAGAGGAAGTCCTTTCAATATCCCCTTGCAGGACACACCCCATGACCTGCCTTCCTCCTTCGAGACCCCATCTCCTCAGGGCACCACTTGCTGGAAGCCACACTTTCAGCACATGGGCCTTTAAGAATGCCCCAGTGTGGCACATGCTATGGGAATGTTGACTAGGCTCAGTTCACACATGGAAATGGAGCTCAATAAAAGCCAAATAAATGTGGCCTAATCCTAAAAATCACTGGTGGTTTGCCTGAATCTCATACTCTATGGAGAAAGAAAAATAGATCAGCAAGCAACAGAGAGACACCAGAGAGTAGCTTACACTGAACCCTGGCTCAGCCATGTCTAAGCCACAGTTACCTGCAACTAACCGTGTCTTCTGCCTTCTGTGCCTAAGTTTACAAATGACTCTTATCCTATTACATCATTAGTCCAGAAAAAGCCCACTATAGGAAGCAGGTTGAAGAAAAACAACTCATGCAAAGTGAAATCCTATCTCTTGCTGAGATTAATAGGATGCCCAGAACTTTCCAAGAAGCTCTTTTCCCACAGCAATAGAGTTAAGAGTTTTCTCAGCCCCTGGTGGTGAGCATCTACTCTGCCTTGGCTTCCATGAATGCTGTTTCTTGAGGGGACTTAGAATCTCTAGATGTCTTGGTGATTTGGTCCTCATGTTATCAGTCCTATCTGGGGACATTATGCAGGAATGAGATGGGGGCTCACCCTCTGTCTCATTTGGAATTCTCCCTGAAGGTAATTTGTCCCCATCTGAGACCCAGAGTTGCAGATAGGAAGCTGTTGATGGCTTTTAGTCCTAACCTTGTTGTTGCCGGGTTTTCCTGTACCCATCACAGAGATGAGGAAATTGAGGCCAGAGCACTTGCCCAGTGATCATTCATAGCCAGTTACTGACACTCTGAGCTGATTTTCTTGACTGTATCTGTTCTCACTTCACAATTCTGCATGTCAGGGGAGCATCAGTAATTTTAGAATTAGCTCAGAAAGTTAAAGACTGGCTGCAGCTGTTTCTCAGGCTGTCTGCATCAGAGATATGAGGACTTGGTTGCTTAGTTATTTTTTTCTAGCAAAAGAAAACATAGCTGAAAATGTTCTGTGTTGGTTTCTAGTGGCCTGTGGGTTTTATGACTCCCCAGTGACTGTTGGGTGGTTTTTAGTGGCCTTAGATGGTATATGCTCCTATCTGAGGCCTGGACTGTTTTTTGTTGGCCTTCAATGATGGAAACTTCCCTGTAAATGCTAGATGATTTTTTAAGTGACCTTCTGGTGACACAGGTCTCCTGTCTGTCTTGCCTTGCAGCCTCGTCATGTTTTACTTCATTGCCCTGGCTGGAGCACACAAGCGGGTGGTTGTACAACTCCGAGAGCAGCTGTCCCTGGTAAGGAAGCAACAGGCCAAAGGTCACTAAGCCAAGACTCAGGGCATGGTGGCACAGGCCTGTAACCCTTGCACTCAGGAGGCTGAGGCAGGAAGCTTGCAAGTCCCACATATGTCTGGTCTACATAGAGAGTTCTATACCTGCCCTGGCTTGATAGCAAAGCCTTATTTCAAGTAAAGAAAGGGAGAAAATAGAGCAGCACTTTTTAGTTTCAGTCATTCACTTGGTCCGTCCAGCACTAACTGCATCAGAGAGACAAAGTACTGAAGAGTTAGAGAAGGTAACCTTGGAATGGGGAGGTAGTTCAGTGGGGAGTGTTGCCACACAGGCATAAGGACCTGGGGTCAACCCCAGCATCCACAGCCTGCACTCTGTAGCCGCAGCAATGGGGAAGCAAAATCTTTTGGCGGGCTGGCCAGCAGGCTAAATTCCCAGTAAGTTACAGGTCTGATTAAGAAACTGTCTCGAAAAATGGTGGGCCAGGGAGCGGGAGAGAAGGCCCAGAGGTTAAGAGCATTTGTTGCTCTTGCGGAGGATCTGAGCTCAATTCTTAGCGATATATATATATATATATATATATATACACACACACACATATATATGTATGTATGTATGTATATAATTTATATATATATATATATATATATTTATATATATATGTGTGTATATATATATATATATATATGGCTTTCAATCATCCATAATTCCAGTTCCAGGGGATCTGACACCCTCTTGTGACATCTGAAGGCACCAGGTGTGTACATGGTGCACAATACACATTCAGGAAAGCACTGATCCCCATCAAATAAAGTAAGCAAATCTAAAAAAGAAAAAATTAAAACAAATACCACCCATCACCTCCCAAGCCTCATTTGAGAAATGATACCGGAGCTTGACCTCTGACTGCCACATGAATGTCCACATACATATCGACATGTCTACACACACACACACACACACACACACACACACACACACACACACACACAAACACACACATGCAAACACACCACACACACACACACACACAAAACACACACACAAACACCACACACATACACACAAACAGGTACAGATATACAAGGGAACATACACATATATATGCTTATGAAGATCATAAAAGCAAGGTGTGTGGGATGATGGAGGACCAAGGTTACTGCAGCCAGCGGCTGGGGAAGGCCTGCTGAAGGCAATGACATTGAATAAGATTAAATTATGGCAATAGCCATTATTCGAGGTCCTGATTAAGGATGGGTCCTCCCAGTGGGGGAATTAGCCAGGCACTTTGGGGAGACAAGAGATTGTATGTGTTTGTGGCTGGAGGGCTATGAAGGATGAGGTTAGAGGTGGGATAATTCTTTAACACTGCCCAGAAATCACTACATTGCCTGGCAGATCTGATAGGAGGTTTGGGTTTTATTGAGTATTTGGGTTACAATGTTTGTCTATCTATCTGAGACCAGGTCTCTGTAGTCCAGGCTGTCCTCAAACACAATATATAGTCAAGGATGACTGATCTTTCTACATTCACCTCCTAAGGGTTGGGGTTACAGGCATGGAGCACCGCACTTAATTTATGTAATGCTGGGGATGGAACCCAGGGCTGTGTGCATGCTGGGTACTGAGACACATTCTCAGCCCCATGTGCATTTCTCAATCTCCAGCCATTGTGTGGACAAGGGGCTATGGTTGGGACTTCAGTGAGGGAGGCAGGCTGGACTGGAACTCACTGTGATGATCTAATGATTACTCACTAGCTAGAAATGGCTTTTTATAGTCCTAAACATATGAGATGCCCTTTGAACCCGTTTGTCTTTTTAGGAGAGTCGTGACAAGCGTTATCTTATCCAGAAACTAACGGAAGCTCAAAGGGATGTGCGGAGCCAGCCGGCTTTAGCATGAAGATGCTGCCTGCAACTTCTCAGCACATAACTCCGATGATCCTAAAAAGTCCACCTGGGGTTTGAGTGGAAATGGTTTTTGGTGACCTCACCAAGCAGGCTGGCCCCTAGCCTGACCCCTAGGGAGTGGTCGCTTGCTGTGGATGCCACCAAAACACTAACTTCTCAAGCTGCTCAGCCTCTTAATATCAGAGAGGGGAGATGTTTATTTATTTTGTTTTTGTTTAGACTTTTGTATTTTTTAAAATGTTTTGTGTGTGTTGTGTTTTAGAGTGAAACTGAGATTTCTTTGGAAGCCTTTCCAGGCTGAGTAAATACGCCATCCCCCCCCCCCCAAATGCCGCTGGTGATTTAAAATTAAACCTGACTGATTTTTTTTTAATGAACAGGAATCTTCAGATGCTAAGGCTTAGAACAGCTGATAGGAATGTGGGGAGGCCACCATGGGGACAGAAAGAAAATCCATCCCTGCTGTGCACCCCGAAGACACTTGATGAATTCCCTGCCATGACAGTCGTTGTCATTCCCTTGAGCAGGGGACTGGAGCAGGTGGCAGTTTCAGCTTCTCAGCTCTCTGGGACTTTTCTCCAGCTTCGTTCACTCCTACAGGGACCTTAGCCAACTGGTTAGCCACCAACCTTTATTTAGTCTCTACCTGGCCCCAAGATCTGGTGACAGAATTGAAGTGGGGTGTAACCTTGCAAGGTCACAGACAGTTCCTCTGTGTTTCCCAAATGTCATTCCTCTTCCTTGCATGGACCTCTTCATTCTTGAAGGACACGGAACATTTCAGAGCCAGGCTGCAACATGCCTTGGGTACTGGAGCTGGGTTAAAGGATCAGGCATTATATGTGTGATTTCAGATGTAGGTCCACAGCCCGTAATACAAACATTGGTTGGGTTCTGATTACTTAAGTATACATTTCAAAGGGCTAGGTTTTATTTGCTCCTGAGTTTAAAACTTCGTGTGCGTGTACTTTTGTTTTTATAAAACATTACAAAGACAGATTATCTCTTGAGATCTCCTGTATAGTAAAAGCCGTATTTAATAAATACCTCATCATAAGCCTCCCCAGAAGTGACCCTTTAGTGGTGTCTGCTTTTATCTGCTTTCACTTTAAGGTCTTTGTCAGTGTGCTGTGGTCCAGTGATGGACGCGGGTGGAGTCTTCTGTTTTTCACTGGCTCCTAGCCTTTAAATTTCAATTAATGTTTTCGAAAGCTGCCAAGGATTTCCCTTCCCTGACCACTGCCTTGTTCTCAAAAATGGTTGGCTTCTTCCAGAGGGGCTTAATAAAGGGGGCTTTGTCAGGGGTGTGTGTGTGTGTGTGTGTGTGTGTGTGTGTGTGGTGTTCAAATGCTTACATCTGGAGGTGGAATCTCAAGCTCAACACAATCATTTCTTTCATCTTCCACAAGGCTGCTCACCTGGGGTATTTTTGTTCCTGTGGGAATGTGTGCTTCCTAACACTTTCTTGTGTTTGAAGATCTGAGGTTTTAAGCCCAACAACAGGAGTTTTGAGTAAACCAAAGGTCATTCCCTCCTCGGTTTACAAATCCTAGTTGTTGGTGTTTTTGCCTAGTACCTTCAAAGAATACTCTTGTCCTCACCGTGGCCCTGAGGATGGTCTGCTTTCCTGTGTTTGAAGGAATGGTGGATAAAATAAACAATATATTTCTTTATTATAAAACAGATACCAGAAAATGCCAATTGGTATGTTGGTTTTAGTTAGTGCTGCTCATGTGTACACCTCTTACTTGAATATTTTGGTAACTCTTGAATAACTAGGCAATGTCTGTATAGTTTTAAAACTACTGATACACTGTCTGGAAAGTTTATGGCTGCGATACTCTGTAAAGTTGCTCTTTGTCACTGCAGTTAGAGGAGGTAGCCTTTGACATCGATGGATGAATCTTGTCTCCTCTTGGCTGTTCAGAAGCCAAAAAGTATGTTTGTGTGTTTTGAACTTCAAAGACAAAGATCTCTTAAGCATTTTATATCTCACTACCATCGAAAGCGACTGTTTGTATTTATTTTATTATTTGATAAATTTCTAATAAATATTGAAATAGCTATTATATGAGTTGGGTGTGTGTTGTGAATACCTATTTTTGAATTTCTCCTTAATAACATCTTAACGTTCTTTGCAAGTAGCTCCCCTTTTGAAATCTCTGTCTAGTAACTGCAACCACTGATGGATACTTGAAGTGGGTATTGTCATTCTTGCTCCGTACAAACACTGGAAAACTGAACTTTAAAAGCCTTTGCAAACATTTTCACTTCCCTTCTTCTGCTATAGGCTCCTGTTCTGTTTTATTCCCTCCCTCCATCCTTCTCTCCCCGCTCCTTCCCTTTCTGGCAGAGCCGTCTTGCAGGTTCTTGCAGCCACAAAATGTTCTCATCACAGTAAAGAAGGAGAATCCAGTTAGACAGGTCTTTAGTTTGCATTAACTGTTAAGTTGGCACATCAGATCTTTCAGTCAAAAATCTGACGGCAGCTAGCCACCATGCTAAGTATTTGGAAACAGCATTCATTTTTTTCCAGGGTGGTCTGACTCTGTAAGAGCTGCTGAACATGTCTTTACTCTGTAGAGTGAGGCTTTACCAGAAACCTGTCCAGAGCGTGAGAAGTGCTTGAAACCTGGGACATACCGTTTGCTGTGTGACTGTTAACAAGTACCTTCGCCTTCAGAGACAGTTCCCTTACACTTAAAACACAAAACTCAGACACATTTGCTTGTGTATTTCAGAATTTGATTAGGGAAGCCCATGCTCTTTGTTCTCTTTTGAACATATAAAATTGCTTACCATAGAGAGTAGGAGACCACTGGAAACCACAGAGAAAAATCAGTCACTCATATTCACACAAATGTTCTTTAATAAAGCACAGAGGCACCATTGAGGCCGAGGTAGGGAGACTGCAGAGAGTTCAAGGGATGACACTGCAAGCTCAAAGACAGCTGGGTACAGGGTGAGATGCTTGTCTTAGAACAAGAGAGAGAGAGAGAGAGAGAGAGAGAGAGAGAGAGAGAGAGAGAGAGAGAGAGAGAGAGAGAGAGAGAGAGAGAGAGAGAGAGAGAGAGAGAGAGAGAGAGAGAGAGAGAGAGGAGAGAGAGAGAGAGAGAGAGAGAGAGAGAGAGAGAGAGAGAGAGAGAGAGAGAGAGAGAGAGAGAGAGAGAGAAAGAGAGAGAAGAAGGAAGGAAGAAAGCATAGAAGGAGGTAAAAGAAAAATGTGGTAGTCTCATTTTTTCCCACTTACATTATCCAAAGTTCTTTCCAAGTTCCTTGTACTGACACACACCTGTGAGTTGCAGAGGTCAAGGCAACCACGTCACCCGCCTGTGTGATAAGATCAGATCTGAACTGGAATCATAACCTACATTTCAGGGAGCTGCTGTGTCCCTGAATCATAGTTTTCAGCACTCTCTTGATGGTAACTCTTTTTAAACGTGTATTTGTATGTCATGTGCAGAGCGTCCAAAGGAGAGTGCTGGATCCGTGGGAGCTAGAGTTACAAGCAGTTGTTAGCTTCCTGATGTGGCTGCTGGGAACCAAACCCAGGTCCTCTGCAAGAGCAGGAAGTGTCCCCAACTTCTGAGCCGTCTCTCTAGCTCCAATTTTAAACATTTTACTTCTAAAAATTTCCAATAAAAACTAGTACATACATCTCAACATTTTTTTTTTCTTTTATGATCTAGAAGTGGAATACTTGGGAAAGGTTTTGAACTTTAAGAGCCATATTTAGGCTGAGCATTACACAGGAAAGTTAAAAGTAACTGCAGTGCGGCTAAAGCTCAATACTTGGGCTTGTCTTAATTTTAAGTTACTGTAGTATACTAATTTGAACACTATATACAACAGCTTAGTAAGCTTCAATTATTTTGCAGTAGCTATGAATAAAATACATTTAAAAGAACCCCAAGGTTTCTCACATACTTTACTGACTTGAAAGTTTATCCATTGGCTAGACCCTAGCTGTCATTAATGGATATGCACTTTAAACGTTTACTGTATGTTGCTAAATTGTCCTTCCCTCAACACACCGCCATTTTCATCATTAATGTGCACTAGGGCATGTATAATCCAGTAACGTATGAAGAACAATGAATGAAACAAATCTCAATATGAAAATTGTGAAGGAGCGGGAAATACCGTGAAACTGTCAAACTCAACAATCACACCGAAAACTGGCATGTTTTACCAGGTAATTGCTATTGATTTTTAGGTGTAAACAGGCTCTTAATAGAGAAAACTGATCTCCGTAACGTGCAGGAAGCAACAGTGACCTACAGGTCGCCTTTCTGAACCAGTCAGAAACTCGCGTACAGCCTCTCTAGGGCAACTTTGTGTCAGTCCTAAGAGCGGACCCGGCGCTTTCACGACGTCCCAATGATCGACAGGGAGCACATCCAATAGAGTAAATGTATAGGTCATTACCAACCAATCTGGTGTAATCCAGGGCCTAGGGGCGTTTCCGCTGGCTCTCGGGCTTCCGAAGCATTGCGTCATCACCCTGAGTCGAGAGTGCGATTGGCGAGGCGCTTAGAGTGTGGCTACGCTGTCAGCGATGAGCGGAGCTGGAGCGATAGCGGCTGCCTCCGTGGGACGCCTGCGCAGTAGTGTCCGGAGGCCTTTCTCAGGTACCGGCTGCACGCGGTCACGGTTCGGCGTGGGGCTCCTCGCCGGTGACTATTTGCAGTTGAGGTCACGGATGTCACTGGGAAGACGTCCATACGTCACAAGCACGCGACGTAGGGGTGGGGTTTGTAGTAAGTCAAGTTGATTGATAGGAAAGGGCGAACTTTGGCAGGATGCCCTGCGGGGGACAAAGTGACGTGACTTCAGTACAGGTGTGGAACTTGAGTGTCTTGCAGTGTCCCTCCAGTCTCCACTCGGGGCTTTCTCAGGCAAAGTAGCCTTCCGACGATAGCATTACTCTGTTATAAATGCAGATTTTTGGATTGATATGTTCTTATAAATTTTTTAAAAAGTGGGTGTCTGAGTCTGTGCGTGTGCGCGCACGCACAATAACTAAATGCCAAAGAAGCCAGAGTTGAGGGTTCCCGAACTAGAATAACAGGCAGTGAGTCCCTGTATATTAGTGCTGGGCACCCAACTCAAGTTCTTTGCAACTGCAGTACACGTTCTTAACTGCTGAGCCCTCTTACCAGCCCTGGAGTCCCTGTTTTTATCAAGCCTCTCATGAGACTGTCTGGAAAGCTTTGAATTTGGAATGGAGAGAGGTAGGTTTGGATTTAGGTCTGAATCATGAACCATCTGATCTGCCCCAGAAAATCATGGTAATTTTCTCACAACTAAATCTTCAAGCATTAGATTTCTATTTTGCCTGAAGGCAATACTGTTTGCAGGTTTGAGATTGTTTTTGTATAACTAAGACTTATTAAGTAATTTCATGGAAACTACATTCTTATGATAATAAGCCAGTATTGCCTGCTCCCAAGTGGATGAGTAATCACATACACACACCACCAACAACACCATGATAACAAGATATGAAGCGTCATTAGAAACTGTTGTGTGTGCCTACCAAGGCTTGATTCTAAGACTATTTTACTTTCTGAAGAAGAAGAGTGCTTAGCAAGTGTTTGGATATTATTCAAGACATGCCAGCTATAGAGATGTTTTCCTTGATGATAAATGCATCAGAAGAGAGTTTTATTTAAGCGCCTCTTAGTATGTTATTTGTGTGACCATAAGCCACTTAAAATCTTCACATTTGCCACTTAAAATCACCCAGATACCATGGTTGGAATGACACACGTGAGAGCTTCTAGCTCTGGGCTTCCGTTTTATTTTAAAGTGTGTAACAAGGCAGCCAGGTCTCGGGGATGTGAATCTTAAGGCTCCTTGCTAACCCGTTGAACAGGTAACAGTAAGAATCATTTGTTTTCATTTACGAAGTAGGTTTCCTTCGTTTCATTTACCCTCATGATAATAAAATCTTAAGTGCACATGTTCTTTAAAAAAAAAATTAAAACAGTCTTGTTACTGGGTAGGTTTTGTCTTTGTTTTGAGACAGTACCTCACTCTAGCTTGGCTGACCTGGAACTTGCTGTGTTCACCAGGATGTCCTCTAACTCACAGAGCTCTGCCTCCTCATGAAAATAAGAGATATTTATACTGATTTCTCAGATGAAAGGACAAACGCTACCCTCTCCCAGTCATTGAGTGCAGAGAACATTCCAGTGTGTTCTCCATTACAAAGAATCCTGTTTATCTCACCCCTGAAGCCAGCAGTATGAACTTGGCACACCTGTTCAGCACCTTATTGTAATTTTTAAAAAAGGAGAAGCTGGTTGCCTTTAACTTTCTCTGCTGAAAGGTGACAAGCAAAGACGATGTGTGAAGAAGTAGAACTGGCTCATCCAGTCTGTCTCCTGACCTACTCTCTGCAGGGAGGCAAGTTGGGCCAGAAGCACTTGGACACAAATCAACAGGTCCCTGACTGTGTCCCATCGCTGTCCCATAAAATATGGGACATAGAGCCCCACTGTCTGAAAACAGTTTGGAGTGGTTGGTGTCTTACACTCGGCAGAGACCTGAGGTGCTGTGTCTGCTTTCTGGACTCTGTTCAGTCTCTAGGGTCAGTGAGTTGAGTGACGCAGAGCACGTCATGCTCAGCAGACCAAAGCTAGTCCACTCCTGCAAAATCCATGTTTCTCTGCACACAGCGTGCTATTTGTCCCAGGACTGTTGGTGTAGCAGCTCAGTGGTAGCTCAGAGGCAGGCTTGATCTCCAGCACCATAATAAATAGATACAGCATTGAAAATTCTAGTTGGTAGCAAAGTCCATGTTCCCAACTACGGCATGCGTACATACCAGATTCGCCAAGCCTGCCCCATGGTCTTGTGTCCAAAGACCTAAGCCTTCTTGATGAAAGAGCCAATGATGTATTTTCACCGTTTTTCTGGATGTTGAAGTTTGCTTAGGTGAAAAGAAGCATCTTCCAAAGGCATGGTAGTCATAGCAGAGAGCCTGCAACACTTTAAACACCATCCCAGAGTGTACTTACAAACCAGAGGGCCTGTGGGTTCTGTTCTCATATGGCGTGAACACACTAGGGTACCCTTCTGGGAGGAGGTAAAACAGTTAATATCCTTTAATCTGAGACTTGGAGAGTATAGTGGAAGTGTTTGCTATCTGGTTTCCTGAGAAGAATTTACATTTTGAAGAAGAGTTTAGTGTGAGGTCAAACCTTGTCAGGCAGGGTCTCAGTCACTTGTCCATGGAACTGATGTATTAAAAGAACATCGAAGTCCCAACCTGGCTTTCCAGGCTTTGTACCCTGAGCTTTTTCAGAATATCAACACTGGCTGCTTCCCAGAGAGCCTGGGGAGAGCATGATGGTTTCAGGTGCACTCCAGGGACCTCTGCTATACAGTTTGAGGGGAGTCTTCTTTTCCCAAAGCAGCTGTCATGTCAGTTGCCTGGTGAGGACACACTTCAGTCTTTCCAGATCCCCATATGTTTAAAGTAAAGCCAGGAGCCGCAGTCTTTAGGTGAAGTCTTTTGGGTTTGAGCATTCAGGTGATAACACACTGGTAGATGTGTTCAGCACTATGGCCTTGGTCCTAACACATCTTTCTTTCTTTCGGCAAAAAGTCAACAGGCCATCGACATGACTTACAGGGTAAAGGTGCTTGCTGTCAAGGGCCCAAGTTCCATCCCTAGGTCCCACATGGAGGACAGTGAGAACTGATTCCTACAAGTTGTCCTCTGCCACGTGCACGTCAACACATGCACACAGATACGGATATGTTTTCAGGAATCTCAGTGTTCTGTGTGGATGATGAAAGACTGCCTCTTGCACGTTCATTGCAGCTTATGGAAGAGGCCTTATCATCAGGTGTCACAGTTCAGGAATGACCTTAGACAATATTAACCGGGCAGCCGTGGATCGAATAATTCGGGTGGATCACGCTGGTGAATATGGAGCAAACCGCATCTATGCAGGGCAGATGGCTGTGCTCGGTCGGACCAGTGTTGGCCCTGTCATTCAGGTGGGTTCTTCTCTAAGTCTCAGCCTGGTCTGTTCTCTGGCAGTGTATCTGAAGCCCTCAGGAATCACCTTTGGCTGTGTGCTCCAAAGGGAGGCACTGTGGAACAAAGCATATGCTCTGTCTCCCTAAAAACACAGATATACATTGAATGTGGCTGGGCGTGTGGCACATGCCTGTAGTCCCAGAACCCAGGGGCCAGAGGTAGAGGGATCTCTGGGACTTTGAGGCCAGCCTGGTCTACATAGGAAGTTTCAGGTTCGGAAGAAAGAATGGGGAGAGGGGAAAAGTAAGAGAGAAAGAAATTGGGTCTGGAAATTGAGTACGTTTGCGGTGTTAATGTTTCATTGCAGAAGAGGCTGGCAGTCCCTTCATTGGACAAATGTTCCATGTGCCAGGAGATTATCGTAGGCTTGTCCTACCACAGAGTGTCCGAGAGAGGGACTAATAGTCCCAAAGATCTAGTTTTCCTCTCTCACGTACTTCTGTGACCCTGAAGAGGTCATATGACCTCTTATGTTTTCATTTCCCGATGTGCAAACTAGCCTGGTAACTCCCATCTCACTGGGTTTGGCTGGGGAATAAACAAGCTCATGTCGAGCCATTGGCACCATGACACATGGTAGCTTAGCATGTGTCCCTTTAGTTTCCCCACAGATCCCAGTCCCCAGAGCTTATCCCATGTGTAAGATGGCATATATCTGCTTGTGGCCCCTGCACATCTCTATGTTGAAGAGTCCCATGCCAGGAGAATGACTCATTGGCTGTCCTGTTTCTTATTGAGAACAGTTTGAGTTTTCAGGATGCAGTTTTTTTGTTGTTGTTTTGTTTTTTTTTTTTTTCATTATTTTATCTTATGGTTGTCTGAGCCAGTGGCTAAGAACCTGGAGTTGAGAAACTGATGGTGGTCATGGGGGTATTTGTGGGTCTGGAAGTGGAACACTTAGCTATGTCTGAGGTCTTGGTTCTTCATTTACCAAGCCTTGCAGGCTCTTTGCTTTTCTAAGAGATTGTTCTGTGTTTTGCTTTTATCTCATGGATGTTTAAGAGGATGGAAGACAGCATTACACCTGTTCCTTATTACTTCTTGGGTGCTCAGCTGGCCATGTCCTTGTGATGCCTCTTTTTATATTTCCTCCCCAGAAAATGTGGGATCAAGAAAAGAACCATTTGAAAAAGTTCAACGAGTTGATGGTTGCGTTCAGGGTCCGACCTACGGTTTTGATGCCCCTATGGAACGTGGCAGGGTTTGCCCTGGGTATGTGTCTGTCCAGCACCCACTTGGGCTCTTGGTGATGGGTTGTTCATGCCTCTGATACCCTTGTTATGGCCTCATCCAACCTTTTAAAATTTACTTTGTGTTTTCCTAAAGTTAAATTGAAGCTGATTGAAAAAAAATTTTTTTCTATTACGTTAAGATAGAGCCATCACTTTTATAAATAGATGGTATGATAACTCACAGAGGGAAGCTGGGATCACACATGCATGCACACACACACACACACACACACACACACACACACACACACACGGATGAAGAGCAGAGAACCCAGACAGCACTCTAAGCTCTCTGCAGAGGGTCAAACCTCGTTAAGTCTATGTGGTGCGTGCGCAACTCAGTACTGGCAGAGGCGGGAGGAGGGAGGATACAGTAGGTCAGCCTAGGCTACACAGGAAGTTCTAGGTTAACTCAGGTCTCACAGTGAGACCTTGTCTCAAACAGAACAAAACAACCAAATAAAACAAAAATCCATCCAGAAAGAGCCCTGTAGCTGGCATCTGATGTGAGTTCCAGCCGCTTCTCAACTTGGGGGTCACTGTTTCAAGGGATTCATGGGAATATCTAAATGGCCAGTGGTTGTGATCAGCAGGTCCTGCTGACATCTAGAGGGTGGATATTGGGTGCCATTAGATACCCTGAGAAGCGCGACACAGCCCTCCCATAGAGATTTACCAACCAGATGTCAGGATGCCTCACAAATGGCCAGCAGCATGAGTCTTGACTTTGACGATTGTAGGGGCGGGAACTGCCTTGCTGGGGAAGGAAGGAGCAATGGCCTGCACTGTGGCAGTAGAAGAGTCTATTGCTCATCACTACAACAACCAGATCCGAATGCTGATGGAAGAGGACCCTGAGAAGTATGAGGAGCTGCTGCAGGTGACTGACTGTGCTTGACGGGAGAAAGGGCAGGTAGCAGGTACTAAGGAGACAGGGGCTGAGACAGCTGGGGAAAAGGGTGTCTCTTCTATGTGAGACACAGACAGGTCATACAGCTCAGAACTGTCCACAGTCCATGACTCAACAGCAGGAGGTGAACAAGGATGGCATCACCTAACGTGCTAACCAGACAGAGAAAACTCCACAAGGCCTCAACCCTACACAAAGAACCATAGCAATGTAGGAAGGCTGAGATGGGAGGGGTGTCCTTCTCCAGGGAAGAGCACACGATTTGTCCAATGCCGAAAGGTCAGTCCTGAAAGCACACATACAGGTAGCATTATATGGACAGAGAAGACTGGATTTAAATATGTACAAACAAGTACATGCACACATGCAATAGCAACTGCTGAAAAGAGAGACCACAAACTTGAAGGAGATCAGAGAGGGGTAAATGGGAAGATTTGGAGACAGGAAAGGGAAAGGAAAAATGCTGTAATTAACTTATAATCTTAAAAATAAAATTAAAAAAAAAAGATGATCAATTCTTTAGGTCGAGTGATTTTCCTCAGGAAATTTTCTATAGGAAAGAAGGAACTGATTAGCCCAGGCTGATCTTGTAGTGGCTACAGTGGATCCTCCTGCCTCGAGCCATCCTCCATCTCTCTCCCCTACAGTAGTTTATTCATTTAGATCCTGTTTGTTGTACTTTCGAGACAAAGGCTTATCTTGCCTCTTGGACCTCCTGCCTCTGCCTTCCAGGGGCTGGGTTGTAAGAGTGCACACCACTGTACTTGGCCGTGTGGTGGTTTGATTCAGCATGGCCCCATGGTTTCATATATCTGAATGCTTAGATATTTGACTGTCATTATTTGAGAAGGATTAGGAGGGTTAGCGTTAGCCTGGTTGGAGGAAGTGTGTTGTTAGGATTTAAGTTTGCAAAAGCCCGTGCCAGACCCAGAGTCTCTGCGGTCTGCAGGTCAGGGCGCAGCTCTCAGTTACTGCTCCAGCACCAAAGCGCTGCCGTGCTCCCTGCTGTGCTGATAATGAACTAAACCTCTGAGAGTGTCAGCGAGCCCTCAGTTAAATGCTTACTTTTACAAGAGTTGCTTTGGTTATGGTGTTTCTAAGCAGCAACAGAGCAGTGACTGAAACAGGCAACAACTCTCACTTTTTAAAACCTAAGGCAGCGGCGGCAAACTCTAGCCTGGGCCAAGCTTGTCTCATAAATAAGTCTTATTAGAGCCACAGCCACGGTTTGCTCTTGCAAGGCTGTCTGGCCCACTGGAATGACAGCGTGAAGAACTCTAGCCCTTCACAGAAAAAGCATGTCCACCTTTGAGGACGGCTCTGTCCTGAGAACAGGATGAGCAGCTGGCGACCTGGAGCGCTGACTTGCTTCGGTTTGCAATTCCGTGTCTTTCCAGGTCATCAAGCAGTTTCGAGATGAGGAGCTTGAACACCACGACACAGGCCTGGACCACGACGCAGAGCTGGTAGGGCCAACTGTTACTGCTGCTGCTCTGGGGGCCATTTTAGAGGTTGAGGGGCCAAAAGTTTCTGTTCCCAGAAAGAGACATTTGAAAGTAAAGGTCAGAAGGCAGGAAACAGGTATTTGACAGAAAGCACACAAGCTCAGCCTCGGTCTGTGGTGAGGCGCCAACGGCCTGCTGTTATTATCTCAGGAAACAACCCAGGGGTTCAGTGGCCGCAGATGCTTCTAGCATTCTGAATGGCTTTTGTTTCCCATTACATCATTTCCCAGATCCTGTCTTATCCAGAGGAGCCCAAACTCTGCCCTACTAGTGAATCTAAGTCTGACTTCTGAAAATAGATGTACCCCATGGGGTTTCGTTGCTGTCTGTGTAGGTGCTGGCACTGAGTTCAGGGCCTTGCTAGGCAAGCGCTCTACCACTGAATGTACCTCTTTCTTGTTTTCCAAGCTCAGGGTGCCGTCCATGTTAGACAAGCACTCACCACCCAGCTACATTGCAACCTTTTATTTCCCACAGGCTCCCGCATATGCCTTATTGAAGACAATTATCCAGGCCGGATGCAGTGCAGCCATATATCTATCAGAAAGGTTTTAAAGTATGTCTGTTGGTCCATTTCTAGAAAAGGTGGTTGTAACTTAAGGAGTGATATTCATGGAGGAGAAGCTGTACAGTTACCATGTGTGCGATTTGTTAATACAGGAGACGGTGTTTGGGGTTTGTGTTGTTGTTTGTCAATAAAACTCTTTGACCCTGGTTTCCTTGGTTTTCTTGTGCTGTGAGGCTCACAGTTAATGAACTGCTCACCTCACAGAACATGCAGCTGGTCTTCCCTTGGTTTAGTAGGTGATTTGGGCCTAAGACATTAAGAACGAACCATTCAGTAGTTAGCAGGAATCCTTCTTTCAAGATTTATTTTACTTCTATTGCTGTATGTATGTGTACATATGTCTGGATGTCTGCTGAGACCAGAAGAGAGCACTGGATCCCCTGGAGCTGGAGTTACACACAGTTGTGAGCTGGGAACCAAACTCAAGTCCTCTGCAAGAGAAGGAGGTACTTACTCCTAAGTCCTGAGCCATCTCTCCAGCACCTACAGGAGTCTTTATGAGGAAAATAAATTGAGTTTTCAGGTTTAAAAAGTCATTTAAAACATTAGGCTGTATGAGATAGGCTAAGCAAGACTGGGGAGTCTAGGGAAGAGCTGTGCATTCTGATTTCGGCATGACATGGCTAAGCAACGTGGCAGCCATGCCTCTGGAAAATCCTCTCCCAGAGCCCATGGTGTTAGGAGGTTGTGAATCCCTCACCCCAGAGGAGACACTTGAAGGGAGGTGGTTAGATAAGGGAGCGGAGTCCTCAGGAGTGGGGTTAGCACCCTTATAAAAATGAGGCCTGAGGGAGATCCACAATCCGTTCCATGTTGTGCCACAAAAGCTGCTATCTATGGGGACACAGACATCATAGGACCCTGATCTTGGACTTCACAGCCTCCAGAACTGCAAACAAGTTTTTTTTTTTTTTTTTTTTTTTTTGTTTTGTTAATCACAAGCTCCTGAGCCTACAGTATTTTAATAGCCGTCCTTATAGACTAAGACAGGATAGCATTACCCCAATCAAAAAATATATATACTTAAGTTGGGTGTGGTGATGCAGGCCTGTAATCCTAGCACTTGGGAGGTGGGGGCAGGAGGATCTGCAGGAGTCCAGTGTTTTCCTCAGCACACATCAAGTTTGAGGACAGCATACATGATACCCTGCCTCAGCAAGCAACCAAAATATAGAGCAGTGTGTTATTTACAATTGAATTATAATTTCAGCAAGGTCTACTACCTCCAAATAAGCCACACTGAACTATCTTATAATTTTATATTTTCAAAATATATGTTAAAACATACACCAAAACAGGATCAAGCAGAGTGTGGTGGTGCACACTTGTAATCCCAGCCGTGGGAAGCAGAGGGAGATAGCTCTTCATGAGCTGGAGGCCAGTCTGGCTTATACGCCATGTTCCAGGACACTCGGCTACACAGAAAGACCCTGTCAAATACAAAAACCAAAACCAAAAACCAATTAAAAAGAAAGAAAGCTCGCCAGTTCCCCTCTCACAGCAGAATGTCCTTTGAGGCTTCCCCAGGAGGCTGAGGCAGGAGTTGGAGGAATCTGAGCAATACAGCAAGGGGAAAAAAAAATGAAATTTGCAGACCAGAAGTTTGACCTAGTTACACTGGTCAGTGTTTCCCATAGCCTAGCGCCCCGCCACCAGCGTCCCCTTGTCTGAGCCTGAGGTGAGCTGGGGCTTGGCGCAGTGGCTCCGGCTTTGTGGGACGGTAGAAGCCAGATAGTTTCTATGCTGCATCCTCTTCCCTGCCATTCAGTGGGTTCGGTGCCCAGGAGACTGATGCAGGAGGATTACAAATTTAGGGCCAAAGTGGGGTTCACAGTGATACCCCATATCAAGAAAACAAAGGGCTGGAGAGGTGGCTCAGCAGTTAACATTTGCTTCTCTTCCAGAGGCCCCAGTTCAGTTCATGCCCTCATACCAGGAGGCCCAGAACCATCCATACCTCCAGCTCCCACCTAGGACCAGAGCATACACACATAAATAAAGATGAAAGTTAAGAAAAGAACAGCAAAATTGATTTTAACATAGTGACCAACCAATATTAATACATTCTGCAGGAGAAGAAAGGGTAAAGGATGGTAGATTCCTCTGCTGAATACCATCACAGGTCTCTAGCATGGTTTGGTGTAACCAAGTTCAGGTTGCTGCTGTGTCTGTCTGATTAGTGGCCATTCTTTCTCTCCTGTGAAAGATCAGTTGTCCTAGCACACAGTAGGTGCCCACTTGAAGGAAGGGAAGTGGGAGGGAGGGAAGCAGATGACATACTAAGCGTGATGCTTCCAAGCAGGCTGTGGACTATGAAAACAGTACCTGAAAACCACTCTGAAGGCTCCCCTGGCTCACCCTTTCCTCCCCTGGTAATGCCATAGGCTCCAGGTGCACCCGCACCCTCCTGTTCACCCTCGTGCCCTCGTGCCATGGCTGTCTCATTGTGGGTGTCTGGCTTGCCTCCCATTTTCCATCTGTCTTCCAATATTTGGAGGCTCACAAAATTCCACAAGTTGAACCCCTTGCCTCGCTGTCTCCCCAAGTCTGCTTCCACAGTGGCCTCCATGATAGCCTCGGATGGCCATCCTCTACTGCTCAGGCCTGTAGTGATGAGGTAAACCACTCTGGCTCCCAGCTGGTTGTGCTGCACGTGCCCAAAAGCTCTCTGTATTTGTGAATCAAAGACACAAACACACACTCACAGAAACACACATACACCAGCTGATTTTGATAAGCCTTGACTAGTTAATGGCTGAGCACTTTAAAATCTCTCCGCAGAGAGCAAACACATCTTTTTAAATCTATATTTCATCTCTGCTACCCTAGACACAATCAGGGAAGTGGCGCCTAAGGGCACTTTCCTGGATTTTTACATGCTGGTGGACCTTTAAGTTTCATCTTTCTGCTTCCCCATCATGGTGATTCTCCCCCTCCCTGCCCCCCCACCTGTCTCTTGCCCGAGCATTTGGCAATTCTTTATTATCAATCAAAGTCAGCTGGGGGCAGGGACCCACAGGTCTGGAAGCACAGCTTTTGGGAGCCAAAAATAAGACAAAGCATTAGAACCAAATTTCCAACACAGGCCAAGGCTACCAGTCACTCCTAACTCCTTTGTCACCTCCATCTAGTTGTTGAGAATGTGGTATCAATATGTGAAAACCCACCTACCACCTTCCGTGTCCCATCTGGGCCCAACCAGTCACTTCCCTCTCCTGACTAAATGAGTCCAGAAGCTTCCTTCATAGTCTTGTCCCCTCACAATCCATCCTCACCCTGGCTGTAGTAAGCTAGCTCAGCTCACTCCCACAGCTCCTTCCTGCGCACACCCCTGCCTAGCTCTGCTCCAGCCACTGGCCTCCTTGTGCCCTTCACAAGTGCTACACACAGGCCTGCCTGTCTGATGTTCTCAGTGGCTGTGTCCTTGGCCTAGAATACCTTCCCGAGACAGTGGCGGTCAAATCTCTCATCATCCCCACTCAGGTCCAAACTCCATCACCCTTGAAGAAGCCCACTGTAGTTGCCCAGTGTCCGTCTCTGTGATCAAAATCTCTGGAAGAATTAAGTTGAAGAAGTAAAGATTCAGGGGGTGTTTTCAGTCCATGGTTGCTCAGGCCATCCACAATTCCAGAGAGAGCTTCACTAACTGGGGCTTATCCAGTCAACTTCACAAGATTAAGCCCAACAGCCCTGACCCATGCCTGGCCCTGGGTGACAAGCCTTTTGTGACCTTTATGAGTATTTTGATGAAGAACTATTGTATTAAAGGTTGCTTTCAAATCACTGCTCATTGGAGACTCCTGTGTGTCTCGGCAGAAATTCAGTGGGAATTCATGTCACCAAGGACCGACAGAGGCCATTTGTCTATGCTTTTGCTAATGGTTCTAAAGGTACCAATTGGGTTTCCACTATATGAAGAAAGTTTGAAGTCAGGTGTGGTGATGTGGCATATTTAGTCAGTTCCCACACTCAGGAGGCAGAGGCCAATGGATCTCTGGGTTTGGGGCTAGCCTGGTCTACATGCTGAGTGCCAGCCAGCCAAGGGCTATATAGTGAGACTTTCTCAAAACAAAACCAAGAAGAGTTTGATCCTTACAGCATGTATAAAAATTAACTTAAAATACGCTGCAAATCTACATGTATGTTAGTTTGCTTTCTGTCGCTGCAATAAAACACCATAACCTAAAGCAACCTATGACACCTGCACTGAAACCCATTACTGGACTCTGCCAAAACCAAAAACTTACGCCATATCCTTCAAGACACTGGAAAAAAATGTAAGAGGTAAAAAGTATTTGAAAATTATTTAGCCAATAAAACATGAGTCTCTGGAATGCAAAGAAACCAGGCATGGGTGGCTCATGCTTTTAGTCCTAGAACTCAGGAGGCAGTGGGTCTCTGAATTCAAGGTTAACCTGGTCTCCAGTGCAAGTTCCAGGACAAGCTGGGTTGTGTAGAGAGACCCTGTTTCAAACCCCCTCCTCCCAGAAAGAAAGAGCAACTGCAGCTCAAGAAGAAACAGCTCACCGGGAAAACAGGCAAAGGATCTGAAGAGCCATTACTTCAGAGCACGAACAGTTGTGTGGACATTCAGCTGAGGAAGGATGTTCATGATCTTTAGTCATTAGGGGAACCGAAGAGGAAGCATTAGTGAGGATGCAGAACTGCGACCTATAGTCACAAGGTCAGTGGTCCAACTGCTGTTGGAAGCAGCCTGGCAATTCCTCAGTCCCGTAGTTAAATTAACATACCTAAGGTTAAGCCAACAGAAATGAAAACGTGTTCACACGTTTGTACCTGAATGCCTATGGCACCATAATTCCTAACAACCCAAATGACCACCAGTCCAGGAATGAAGAATGGTCACTACAGAAAATGGAATATTATTCAGCCATCAAAAGTAATGGGGAATCAGTCCCTGCTGTAACAGGGATGAACTGTAAAACATGTTTGGTTACAGATGTTCAGTACAGGAGAACAAAGAGTCCTGGAGAGGGATGCTGGTCTGAATAGCCTGAACTGTTTATTAAAAATTGGTCTTATAAATGTTTCCCCACTATTTCAAACACATGTTCAGTGAAAGAGCCCAGAGCCAAAGGCCACTTATGACCTCATTGTATAACGTGTCAAGAATGGGCCAGTCACAGAGACAGAAGAGAAATCGGTGGTTGCTTAGGTCTAGAGTTGGGGACGGGAGGAAAGAAACTCCCAGTAGACGAGAGTTTCTGGGGGGTATCATAAGAATGTTCTAGAATCGGTGGTGTCCTGTACAGCTTGTGAATATAGTTAAACTCATGAACAGTTTACCAGTATAGATTTTCTGCCACAGAAATAAAAATTGAATTATACAGTTCCATGCTGTATTTGGAAGCAAGTTTCAATCCAGGGAATTAACAGAGGCTGCATGGTTTGTGTTTGTGGGTGGGTGTCAGTGCGTGGAGAGAGAAACGGCCAATGGTGGCTGTCTTGCTCAGTCACTCTGCCTTAGTGTCTGAGACAGGTCTCTCAGTGAACCTGGAGCCAATGGATTCAGCTGCACTAGTGGGCCATGTGTCTCCAAGGGTCCTCCGGACTCTTCTCCAGTGCGGGGCAGAGATTCTGAGAGTGTCTTCTGACCCTGGCATAGTCCGTGCTGTGGTACTTCCCATAGCAACACTCTTGAGCCGGGAGTCTCAGCCACACAAAGGGTTTTACAGTCAGCTGCTTGTGTGTTTAGCCTCTCCTTCAAAATGAAGGGCTGGTGCTTGATGCTTCTGAGAGCTTCCAGAACAAGGCCAGAGAGGTTCCGCCTCCCCCGCCTGTCATTAGCCCATCCCAGCTTGTCCTCACCTAGCCACAGTGTTCTCTTGTCTCCCCTTTCTTTACCACTCTGACCTTTCAGGGAAATATGATGGAAAGTCGGACAGAGCCCAGGATGATGAAGGAAGGAGCCGTCTCTGCAAGCACTGTTTCGGAGGGCAGCTCAGCTGGGTTTCTCTGCCTGCCCGCGTTCCTTCCCTACTCTAAACTGTAGGCACCAACCTGAGAGCAGGTGGCAAATACAGTTTGGGGCTGCTCCCTCAACCCAGCCAGAATCTACATCTTGGCCAAGCACGGTTAAAGGGACCCCCACAGATTCCTTGGTAGTTTCTGATTGGCAGTACTTACCTTCCCGGGTTAATGGTTTAACACCCAGAGAAACTTTTCTTGGTGGTGCCTCCTGGAAGTTGCCCATACTCCCAATCGGTTCCTTGGCCGACCATGACTTGGGTGGAGTGATTGTGCGGATTTGGATGGAGACTGACAGCGTAACTACACTGTGAATCTGTTTCTCTACCGCCTGGCCCTGTGGCTGCCCACATGAATTTTTAGCTCAAGGTGGGATTTTATTGGTGACTACAGGTTGCAGCGCTAGGCCTTGCTGCGGAGCAGAACTATGGAACTACATGTCCAGCCCCTATGGTGCAAGAGTTTAACTCTGTTGGAGACCGCATTCTCTTTGAACCTCGCCCCATCTCCTTGCAAATCCCGGTATAACCCAGCTTGAACCTTGATTTTTGGGGAAAGGAAGCAGGACCTATCGTACTCAGGGAAAATGAAATCGATGAGTAAACACATAAAGCCGGCCTTTTGCTGGTCTTCAGTGCTTCCCAGGGCTGTCCGCAGCTCTAGGGCCCTTTGTCAAAGCCCCGCTGGACCACGCCTGGACTTATCCACGAGGAATGGCCCACTACGCCAGTGGCCTCCAGAGGGCGCGCGCGAACCGAGCGGAGCCCGAGGCGGGAGTGTGACCGCCTGCAGGCAGTTCCAGCCGGCTTGGGGGAAGGCACTTGGGAGAACTGCCACCGGGTGGATAACTTGGTCCTGGTAATGACACCCTAGGATCTCTGCTGCAAAAGGAGAGCATCCCCAAATGCCACACCCAAGCATCGCTGGATGGGAAGATGAGCTGGAGTGTTCAAGGTGGCGCTGCCTACTTAGTTTCAGTGTCCTTGTGCTGATGGATTCATTTGCTTTCTCAGAAGAGGAAGAGAGATGAGAAGATGGGAGCAGTCAGTCGGGCCCTTCCTGCCCAGGGTTTCCCTGTGAGGTGCCAGCTTCCAGCGCCAGGGAGCACCTGATGGTTCCTGCTCTTCCTGCACAGCCCCGACTCTCACATTAACTGTTCCATACATGGGCTCAGCTGCCCTTCACCCCAGGCTTGCCTCTGAAACGCCCCTCATTCTTAAGGCTTACCTGAAACCCTCATCCCCCCTGTCCCCCAGCATCTGGGTTATTCGGTACTCGCCTTCTGTTCTCCCGGCATCTGGAGTTGTGGGCGTAAACAAGGTGGTCTCAAAGACTCAACATGGAGGACTTAGTAGCTGCAAGCCGGAATGACCCTCCTAAGCTGGTGAACACCGGGGCTGTCCCCTGAGAGTCTGAAGGAAATCGGGGAGCCCCTGGGCTGGGGGTCAGTCCTCTGGCACATCAGCACACCCAAACAGAACCTAGGGATGGCAAGCTTGCCAGCCCCGTATCTCTGCCTCAACACCTCCTCCCAAGTGCTTTTGTTTTGTTCTTTTGTTTTTATGCTTCTGTGGTTTGGTTTTAGGAATTTCTCAGTTCATGCTACTTTCTGTCTTAGCTACTTTCTTTGCTGTGATGATAGAAAATACCCCGACAAAAGCAACATAGGGGAGAATCGATTTGTTTTGCTTCAGAGTTTGATGGTATAGTGCATCATGGTGGGGAAGGCCTGGCAGTGGAGCTGGTGGTGGCTGGTTGGTCACATTGCATCTGCTGGTGAGAACAGAGCTGCTGCCCACTGCAGCTCACTCTCCTGACTCAGTGTGGGACTCCAACCCATGGACGGGACAATCAGGAAGGCTCCCTTGCAAGTATGGCCAGAGGCTAACCCAATCTAGAAACTCCCTCAACCATACAAGCATGCCCAGACCCTTGTCTCCTCGGTAATTCCGGAAGCTTTTGACATCACATCTACTTATAAAAGTCTATTCCTCCCCCTAGGGTTATACAGAAAGTTCATGTGCTTCATCCTTGGTTGGTTGGTTTGTTTTTTAAACTAGGCTGGCATATCGGAATCAACAGGCAAACTCTACAACTGTCTCCTCTGCCTACTGAAACAGAGACTCCTAGGTCAGGCCTAGGGGATGAATATATTTTAAAACCCCGTGTGGGAGCTCAGACGTGCAGGCCAGATTGAGTAGTCACGGTTAACTCCGGGAACGCTGTAGCCTGCCTTGCATGGACACCTCCCCTCTGCCTTGCAGCCTGCTTTCTCTGCCGAGGCAAGGTTCCCACTGTCCAGCTTCCCATTTTCCACAAAGGGACCTGGTTTTGCAGTTTTTCTCCAGTCCCTTCAGAGCCCCAACAGCTGGAAACACATTCTAAGCTACATGTTGTCACCAGGCAGGGACAGTGGTGAGGGGCCTGGCTCTCCTCACCCCCTTTCTTCTTGAAGGGGGTGGGGGTTCTTTTGTTTAGTATTTTCAGAGCTTAATGCCCAAACAGCTTCCTCCCAAGACCTGAGATGAAAAGTTGTGTTAGATCCAGCCTCCCACGCTTACTTGCTGATGTGGAGTGTGTGTGTGTGTGTGTGTGTGTGTGTGTGTAAATAAGACCATGTGGCCATTAAAAGAATAGTTAAGGCTACACATTGTCTGAAGGCTGTGGAATAAAATATTTTTTTGAATGTGAATTCATTATACTGTTTAGAAGAGCCACAGACATGTGACCTTTTTGCCTAATAGGAAATTAAGAGGTCTGCTAAAGGAAGAGCCGGGGGGTTCCTTTATTTGGAGACAGCTTTATGTGTGTGTCACTTATCTTGCTTATCACCCTTCCCAAGTTACTCAGTAAATGCACACCAAGGAAGGAAAGGCTTATTTTGGCTCACAGTTTCAGCACTGTCATTCCATCCTGGGGGAAGCAGTTCACATCCTGGTGGCCAGGAAACAGAAGAAGCTAGGACAATATATAGTCTCCCCGCCCTCCAACCAGAGACCTATTACCTATCTATTCATCTATCACCTATCTGTTTGTCTGCCTGTTTGTGTGTCTGTCTATCTGTCTGCCTGTCTGTCTATCTATCTACCTATCTATTTATCATTCATCCATCCATTATGTATCCATTTTTTTCTTCTCTTTCTCCTTTCCTTCTCTCTCTCTTTATGATCTTTCTCTTTTTCTCCCCTACCTTCTTTTCTGCTCCTTTTCTTTCTCTGTTCTTTCTTTCTGTCTCTCTATTCCTCTCCTCTCCTTTCTGTTGGTTCTGAGTTCCTGGAAACTCTGATCACAGATCCCGCAGGGAATCTGAGTCAGCTGTGAGCCTCAGCAGACTGACCAGGAACGGGGTTAGATACCCTCAGCAGACTGACCAGGAATGGGGTCAGACACCCTCAGCAGACTGACCAGGAATGGGGTCAGACACCCTCAGCAGACTGACCAGGAACGGGGTCAGACACCCTCAGCAGACTGACCAGGAATGGGGTCAGACACCCTCAGCAGACTGACCAGGAATGGAGTTAGATACCCTCAGCAGACTAACCAGGAACAGGGTCAGATACCCTCAGCAGACTGACCAGGAATGGGGTCAGATACCCTCAGCAGACTGACCAGGAGCAGGGTCAGATACAGAGCAGATACAAGGAAAGAAGTGACTGGTTTGGGGGAAGGAAAACTTTTTTTTTTTTTTTTTTTTTTTTTTTTTTTAGTGCAAAAGCATTTAGTTAGCATCTGCCTTGTGTCAGATGGAGCCCCAGGCACAGGAATGAAAGTCTGAGTGTCTAACCAGAGGCCAGGTTCACCTTCCACCCCGCCTGCAGCCCCACTCACAGGGTGAATTCATCTTTCAAATTGAAATGTTGCCTCCCCGAGTTTTAATTTTGTTTCCTTGGCAGGTAGAAAGAGTTTGAAGGGTCATCCTCAACCTGAAAGGCACTGTCCCACACCCTTCCAGACTGTTCCATTTTCTAATGATTTCATGCATCAGGAGACTGTGGAAATCTTTAAATGAGTTATAGAGTTCCTGAACGTGAAATTAGCATCTAGGAAGTTATGGGTGTTGGCTAAGAGTCCAGTATATAATGTGTATTTTTCATCTACGTGTTCACTCAAAGAAGAAAGATGTTGTCCGTGTTAAGTGTTAGAGGAATGATGGTGTTCAAAGGGAAAGAGCAGAAAAGGCCCCGTAAAAGAAAATCAGGCTCTGATTAGAAGGAAAATGGATGGGGTGGTCACCAGTGTTGGCTTTATGTCACCGTGACACAATATTGAAACTGTCAAATAGAAGCAAGGTTGGCCCACAGTCTCAGACAGCTCACTCTGCTAGGCTGACTCCAGTGGGGTCTGTGACAGGTAGTAGGTAGCAAAGAAGTTGTTCACACTGTAGCAAACCCAGGGCAATGAGAGGGGAGTGACTTTGAGGGGGTGGGGTTCCAACACCTCTAAATCTGAAGTGTCCTCTGCAGACTCATGAGCTGTGCTTCGGGCCTCAGGTTGGCGGTGGTGTCTGAAGGCTGTGGAGATGCCTGGGCCTTTGGCAGCTGTACCTGCCCCTGGTTTTGGCTTTGTGCTCTGCTTCCTACCCAACATGCTACTGGAAACTGCATCTCACCACAGATGAGCCCAACACACCCAGTCGTGGCTTCTCCACAAGCATGAGCTGAAAGAAACCTTCTGTAAGTCGTTTTCATCAGGTGTTTTTTGTTTTGTTTTCAACCATAGAAATCAAAAGCAACTAATACAACATCCACTTGTATCCTGGGGTATTACATGTTCACACATGCACATGTCTATACATGAACGTACACAGATCCACTCACTGTAATTTGTGTGGGACAATTGTGGTCGGTGTCTGTTGTCCTTACTCAATTATCCTCGTAACCACTTTCCCTCCATCAAATGTGAGTTTGGACAATAGATTTTTGTGGTCCATGTCTAATTTCCTAGACTGCAAACATCACCGGAAAGATGGTGAAGTCTTTGTTAACTGTGTTCTAAGCGTCTAAAACAAAGAACAACACACGGGAAATAGTCAGAGTGCTCCATCACAGTACTGAAGGGAGCATCTGCCAGCCCGGCAATAAACAAAACCCCAGGGGGTCAGGGAACTCTGGCCACATAGGCTGTCCTCTGTTCCTCCGCATGGCTGTGGGCCACTAAAGCCAGTTTACATGTAAAGTTTTACTCATGTAGATCAAACAGCCATTTCATTTTCCCCCCAAAAAACATGGACGAATGTGCACAGTGGATTTATTTTATTATACAGATCATTTAGGACCACAGTAGGACCATGATAGGACCACAGAGCCCTGCACCACGTCAAAGTTCCAACATGGTTGATGTGGAGGATGGCAAACACCCATTTCTTGTTCATGACACAGGCTGAGCATCCAAGATGACTGGTAAGCAGGTGTCCTTCCTGGCCTCTACTGGAGTGAGGATAAAAGTCCTCAAATACTCTACACACACACACACACACACACACACACACACACACACACACACACACACGAATGCATGCATCCGCTCAGCATGACTCCTCTTCCCTTTCACCTCCTTGACTCTGTCTGACACCCACCAACCCCCATCTTGCACCAGATGATCATTTCTGCCCTCCTACCCCCTACCTGGATGTGCAGCCTCACCACAAGCTCAAAAGAAATGAGGACCACCTGGCCACAGTCTGAAACTCAAAAGCCGTGAGCTCGAGTTTACCTTTTGACTTTGTAAGCTGACAGTCCCTGGTCTTTTGTGATTATCATGGCCAGCTGGCTACCATCGCCACCCCAAGGATACTGGTATTGGGACAACCCTTCATGGCAGAGTCAGAAATAAAATTCATCAGATTGAACCTTAGGTGATTTTGCCCCAAGAAAAAGAGGTAGATCATGTGCTCAGCACAGGCCTGATGTGAAGGCAGGCTGCTAATCCGTCCTTTTATACACACAGTATGGTGTGGGCCTTTTCCAGCTACAAAGCAAAGCCTGACCTTTGCAGAGGACTATAAAAAGACAGCCCAAATTCACCTCTTCTTCCTCACAGTGTGCCCTTCACAAAGGAGAAAGCCTGCAGGGCCTCTGTGTTTGAGTGTGTGGTGCACAAAGACAGCTTGGCGTTCTTCAGGCTGGTGTCTGGAGCTGAAAATGACAGACAAGGTGCTCAGGCTCCGGCTAGCCAAAGTGGCCACAAGCGAGTCTGGCATTGTGACTGTCAGCAGTGGGAACCTGATTTCCACCAACCCTGTAGCACAGGCAGGTGGTGAGAGGTGAGAAGGGCCAAGGCCTTCAGGAGTGATCCTGAGGGAGGTTGGCACTGGTGGATGAAGAAATTGGATCTGTTTGTGGACAGGGGAAACAGTTGCTCCAGGGAAAATGTTTGAAACTGTAACAGATTCAAACTTTCAGGAGAAAAACCTCCTGTGGAAGTGAGAGAGAGAGAGAGAGAGAGAGAGAGAGAGAGAGAGAGAGAGAGAGAGAGAGAGAGAGAGAAATGTGCACTCAGCCCAGGTTACTCGGACAAGGTGCCCTTGAAATATTTCCCTTGTGTTTTACTTAGGGCTTCTATTGGCCATGAAGGGTTTATTTAACGTACACTTCCACATCATTTTTCATTACTGAAGGAAGTCAAGGCAGGAACTCAGACAGGAACCTAGAGGCAGGAGCTGGTGTAAAAGCCACAGAAGAGTGTTGCTTACTGTCTTGCTCCCCATGGCTTTCTCAGCCTGCTTTTTTACAGAACCCAGGACCACCAACCCAGGGATAGGGCTACCCACAATGGGCTAAGCCCTCCCCCATCAGTTATGAAGGAAGTGGCCTACAGGCTTGCCTGCAGCCTGATCTTATAGAGCCATATTTTTAAATTGTAGTTCCTTCTTCTCAGATGATTTTAGCTTGTGTCAAGGTGGCATAAAACTATTCAGCACAGAAATCACTAGAAATCACAGTTGTGGGACCTCCCAGGAACCTGTGCATTTGGGTGACTTGTTCCCAAGGTTTAGACACATCACTCCATTTCTCTCATTGATTTCTGTGGAAAGTTGTTTCTAGGGACACAGTGAAGGAAGCTGGAAATCATTAAGTATTAGTCACATGTGATTTCTGCTTTCCTTTACCATAACAAAGACTAGAGGCAATCAGCCTACACACGGGAAAAAAATATCTCTTTTGGCTCACAGTTTCGGATGCTTTGGGCTAGTAGCCACACATCACAGTGGGAGCATGTGGCAGGTCTAAACTTCTTATTTTGTGGCCAGAAAGGAGAAGAGAGCGAGGGACAGAGGGGAAGGAGAGCGGGATGGGGGAGAACGCCAGGCTATTCTGTAGCCTTAGGTTGTTCTGCGGGGCCTGTATAGTTAGTGTTGATGGTGAACTTGGCTGACCTGGAAGAGGAGCCTGTGAAGGTCTGTCTAGGTTAGGTTGGCTTGTGGGCGTGTCTGTGGGATAGTTTCTAGACTGGGTGGGAAGACCCACCTCTACTGTAAGCGGCACCATGCCAAGGACTGCAGTCTCCCATGAGGATGCCATGTGACCATCTGCCTCAGTGCCTGGCTGTCTTGACTTCCCCTATGAAGGTCTGAATGCCAGAATTGTGAGTCCGAATAAATCCTTCTTTAAATTGCTTCTGTCAGGGTATTTTAACTCAGCAACCAGAACAGTAACCCGCCCCTTCCGGTTCTACCACCAGAAAACAGAAAGCTGATGGTAGGTTAGGGAGTTGGTGAACTCCAGCTCTGGTTGTTCTTGCTGTGAGGCCTTCACTGCTCAGTAAATTCTCACATAGGAGGTGGGGGGGGGGCTGTGACTCATTCTCTCCCCCTCCCTCTTCATCCTCCCTCTCTTTTTTTACCCCATTCCCCTCTGTTCTCTATGTTGTGTTTGTGCTTAAGACAAATTACAGGGCCCATTCTAGAGAAGAGGCATTAATCCATCCTCAGGATTCTAAAGCTCCACCACTTCCAGAGCAGCTGTGAATCACTCCCACTGCTTGGTCCCTTGGGGCTATCAGATGCTCAAACAGTGAGAATTTGGTTTAGATACCAGAGAATCTAACTGTCGTAGCCAACGAGAGAATGAATACCCACAGCTTCTAAAGAGAAGCCTAAGCGAACTATTTCCCTCTCAACGTTACATTTAAAAGCCTCCCAAACTTGCAGAAAAACAGAGAGCCACAAGGTCGGCCCTGTGTATGAGCCACTTGGAGCCCAGCATTGCATCTCATTTAGACTGTTTTACCTTCCATCTTCTGTCCTTCCCTCTGTGCACCATTCCATTCAATCACCGTAGTCACCTCCACCACTGCAGCCCGCCTCTCACTGCACGCTACCACGTGCTCATGGAATTTAGAAGTAGGATCGATGTATAATGGAACACAGGACACTAGCCGGCTGGGCAGTGGTTCTGATGAGCATGTCATGCAGAGTTCTCTGCCCACAGAGTGAAAACAATTTGAACTTAATGCGGTTTTCTCTTGCTAAGTGCTGGATTTGAAATGCCTCTGTCCTCTGAGATGAGACTCCACTGTAAATGGGACTGACTTAGAGTTTTACTGCTGTGAACAGACACCGTGACCATGGCAGCTCTTATAAAAGACAATGTTTAATTGGGGCTGGCTTACAGGTTCAGAGGTTCAGTCCATTATCATCAAAGCAGAAACATGGACAAATCCAGGCAGGATGGTGCAGGAGGAGTTGAGAGTTCTACATCTTCAGGCTACTAGAAGACTGATTTTTAGACAGCTAGGAGGAGGGTCTGAAGTCTACAGCCACAATGACACACCTACTCCAACAAGGTTACAGCTCTTAATACTGCCACTCCTTTGGCCAGGCATATACAAACCATTACAGGTCTTATAAAATTTCTTTTTATATGTTTTATTTTGCACCAGACTGTGAAAAAAAAAGGCATCAAAACACAAAGTTGGAAATCCAGGCAACAACAAACTTGAAGCAATGTGCAGGGTGATGAGGAAGCCGTGGGTTCAAATCCCAGACCTACCACTGCAGGCTTCAGGATCCCAGGCAGTGAACACAGCCTGCCTGTGCCTCAGTTTTCCCACCTGCAAAATAGAGATGAAGACAGAAGCTGCTTCGTAAGATTGCTCTGCAGGGGAAGGCTGAAAAAGTCCCACATCAGTTGGAACTACTAACTAGAACTTTTCCTGTGACTTTCCAATGGCTTTGTGGTTCTCTGTCTCACTTCTTTCTGAGTTTCTTGGCCCGTTGGACTGCTGGCCACAAATGTAATGGCTGTCAGGATTCTCATCAAGACATCACCAGACGATGTCAGTGGGAACTTGGTGTCTATAAAATGATTCAGTCAATGAGATGAAGCATAGGAGTTGTCTCTAATTGTGTGGTGTTTGCGCTGTAGTTCTCATGGCCTTGATTCATATAGTGACACTTTATTGGTACCCAATTACATCAGAGACTCATTAGTTCTCTCTTGGCTTCATCTTCCCAGACCAAAGCTTTCCTTTAACTGATGTTGGTTGCATAACTCACAGCAGTGGCCTCTAAAATGCAGATCAGGGAAGGAGGTCTCTAGGGAATGGCTCCTTATTGATCCAGGGAACTGTTCTGGGCTTCTGAGATAAAACCTACCATTCTGTCAGTCTCCTCTTTCATTGGCACTTACTGATCAGCAAAGCTGAGAGCTGGCTGAGGGAATGCACACCGGAAATCCCAGCACGTGGAAGACTGAGCAGGTCTGCAAAGTCCTAGGCTATCGTGGGCTAGAGATTGAGGGGATGGATGGATGGGTGAACAGAAAGACAGACAGGCAGGCTGATAGGCAGACAGATATACATACTACAAGTGGAAGGAAGAGAAGCAGGGGATAAAAGTGATGGATACGGTGGTGTGAAGTAGACATTTATGGTGTCTTTGGAAACTCAGTTATGTCATATGATATTTCTCCGGGGCAGATGGGTGAAAGGATGTTTTGAAGCAAACACAAGTGAGCAGACTTTGTTGCTGAAGCAGACACAGGTGAGTGGATGTTTTGTTGTAGCAGGCACATGAAAGGATGGGTGATGTTTAGAAAGAATATGGGGCTGAAGAGATGACTCAGCCATTAAAGGCTAGGCTCACAATCAAAACTATAAGGAAGAATATAAATATGACCCCATAGACAGTGGGAGGAGGCTGTGGCATTGGTTTGCCTTGCTCCACCTCCCTGGTCTTCGACGACGAGGAAACTCTGACATTGGTTCACCTTGTAGCACATTGCTGATCTTTGCTTGTTGTGACTTCGTACAGAGTAACTAACCAAAGAACTTCTCTTGATATTCTGGTGGCTTTTTGATGCTTCCATGGACTCTGACCAATTACTGATTTCGTGTTTTGCTAGAGGACTGTTCTGCTGATGGTGATTGGAATAGCCCCCAAGGGACTATGTCCATACAGGTCCACAAGCCCTATTTCCTATTAACCTTTCTTTTCCACTGCTTTGGTAATGGTGGGGGGGGGTTAGAAGGGAGTTGAAGGGTTTAAGAACCCTTATTAAAGCAGGTTTTTGAAAAATCTAAACCTACAGTTGTGTATATCAATAGTCCTAGCACTTAGCAGTTGGAGTCAGGAGGACCAGAAGTTCTAGGCCAGTCTGAGCTTCACATAACCCCATCTTTAAGTAAAAAAAAAAAAAAAAAAAAATCTAAATAAAACAAAAAGACAGTTTTTACTCTTAAAAATCATGTAGTCTAGATTCTAGAGGCTGAGGCAGGAGGATCAATAGTTTGAAGTTTGACGTCAACTAGGCTGCTTAGCAAGACTGCCTTTAAAAAGAGCATTCTTAATCACCTGTACTAAAAACTTCACAAACAAAAATCTTGAGCCAAGAGCTCTAACAACCTATTTGTAAATTCGAACATTTACCAGTAAGTATGTGAGTTACAATTAACACGGGACTTTCTGCTGTGTCACAGCCTCACCATTATCCTTAAGCATTTAGATTTATTATTTCTCATGATGATAAAATACGTCTTAGCAGAATCCATGACATCCACTGTGATTACTACACTCCCTAGCTGCCTTTGCTGTTCCTGTGACATGGGACTAATTCATGAAATGGCTGAAAGAACTTCCTGGTTTTCAACAGACCCCAGAAGGAAAGACAGGCCCTCTTCCAGCGTGGCTTGGTAGGTGTGCTGGGTTCTCTCTTTCTGGTTCTTCCTTTTATTATTTTCTGTGTGTGTATGGGGAGAGAGTACACACACTGAACGCATGGATGCTATGGGAGGACACTGAGCATCTTACTCAATTACTCTTGTTTTAAATTATCATTTTTTTTAATTTTTAAAAAACTTTTTATTGATTCTTCGTGAGTTTCACATCATGCACCCCAGTCCCACTCATCTCCCTGTCCCTTCACATCCATCCTACACCCTCTGTGATGGTTTGCATGTGCTTGGCCCAGGGAGTGGCACTATTAGAAGGTGTGGCCTTGTTGGAAGAAGTGTGTCACTCTGGGTGTGGTCTTGGAGACACTCCTCCTAGCTGCCTGAGGATGCTTAGTCTGTTCCTGGCTTCCTTTGGATGGAGTTGTAGAATTCTCAGCTCCTCCTGCACTATGACTGCCTGGATGCTGCCATACTCTTGTCTTGATGATAAAGGACTGCATCTCTGAACCTGTAAGCCAGCCCCAATTAAATGTTGTTATTTATAAGACTTGCCTTGGTCATGGTGTCTGTTCACAGCAATAAAACCCTAACTAAAAAAACTCTTGAAACCTCCCCCTACAAATAACACACACACATTCTCTCTCTCTCTCTCTCTCTCTCTCTCTCTCTCTCTCTCTCTCACACACACACACACACACACACACACACACACACACACACAGCATAGAAAAGTATCTCATCCTGAAAATTGGACTACACCACTACATATGTATATAGTACGTATGCAGTATGTACCCCACAGTACATACTCTGTCCACACAGCGTCACTTGCAGATGTTCACTGCAATGAGTCATTGGTGTGATTCCTGTTCCCTGGCTTCTGTGATACCATCAATTAGATCCTCACTGGGACTCCTGGTTTCCCTGTCGTACTGTGTCATGGTGATCCTGCAGCTTTAGGTCAGGCCCTTTCACACATCTCAAATGTTTGCAGATGATATAGATTTGGGCATGGGCCCTGGATCTGGGCCTAGGAGGCCTGGACTTCACTCTGGCTCTCCCTTATCTGCACGCTCTGCAGCACTGCTCTGGCTAGGCCAACCAATAGCACCATGGGCAGGATGCAGGGTCAGCTTTCCTGCTCTGATGCCCTCAGGGCCCCTCACTTGCTCAGTCAAGGGCTGGGGTCACTCTCCAAGGTGCTGCAGCACGTGAGGGGCTGGGACACAGCATTCCTGCTCTCCCACTCTCAGGGCTGGCTCACCTCTGCCCTCTCCACCAGAGCCAGCTCTACCGTGCTTCCCAGGAGACGTGCAGGTCCTACTTCTCTGATCGCTGCATCTGGTGATGAGCAGGGCCAGCTTCCCAGCTCTCATGACCCCAGGGCCAGATCTCCCAAGTGTGTGTGTGTGTGTGTGTGTGTGTACACACGTATATGTATATCAACAGCTTTGGGCACCAAGCCAGGCATCAAGCTAGGATGAACAAAGGGCTGCCGTCTGCCCCTGACTGGTAGAAGCAGGAAGGCGACTCTTTCCCCATTGTCAGGGGTCTCGATCACTCTTTACCTTATTCCCTTGAGACAGAGTCTCTCACTGAACCAGGAGCTAGGCTGGTGGCCAGCAAGTCCCACAAACCTCCTGTCCCTACCCAACACAGTGTCGTCATTGCAGGCCTGTGTGAGGTGCTGGACATCAACTCAGGCCCTTATGTTTGGAGAGCAACTGCTCTTATCTGCTGAGCCATCCCCCACCCCCCAGCTCCTAGGTATGTTTTCTTTCTTTCTTTTAAGGATATTATTTATTTAGTGGGGGGGTGGCTATGTGTGCCTCTGTGTAAGTGTAGAAGTCAGTGGACATGGTGAGTGTTGTGATCTAAGGGACAGAAGCCACAGAATAACACGATAGGACAGGTCTCACGTGGGAGGTTTATAGGAAAGGGGGAGGGGAGAACAAGGATGGAGAGAAGACACATTGGCCTTTTCTAAGGGTTGTATGCGCACAGGGGGGATAGGTGACTTGCGGTGATGAGCTGTTGTGTAGAACCTTGGTAGCTAGTGAAGATCTATCCTGCTGTTGCTAGGTGCCCAAAGGCGGGCAGGCAGAGATGCCTGGTTGCTAACAGTGAGGGGATGAATGGGTTCTCTCCTCCGTGGATTTCAGGACCTAATCTCGGTCACTGGGCTCAGTGGCATGCACTTTCCTCTTTGAGGCAAATGCCTGGCCTCCCAGGTATGCTTTCTGACGGTGTTACAGTATTTGGATCTGACTGCTCAGAGCCATGGTGGTCAGCACTGTGCATGGCAGGGCAGAGAGGTGGAAGGAACCATGAGTGGACCACTGAAGAAAAACACGCTCTTGCACCTCCATTTTTCGCTACGGAGAGAACATGCTTTTGTTGTCTCTGTTAGACAGTCCAGTGTCTTCTGTCAGCTGCACCGAGGATGACCCAGCCAGGCATGGTGGCACTTGAGGCTTGTGAGCTTGCTCACTGCTAGCTCTGCAGTCGCATCTGCCCGGCACTTTCCCCACATTTCAGATGTACTAAACGCCAGACCAGCTACCTCAGGACCCTACATGAGAGGGTGCCCCCTTCTCCCTGGCTGCTACCAGTTCATCCTCCAAGGTCAACCCGGCAAGTAGCTGTACCACGGGGCATTTGGTACCAGAGCAGCTCAGAGGTGGCTCCAGATCCACCTGGCCCTGTTAGCATCCCTTCCTCACTACGTTCCTGTTTCTCAGGTAAAGTGTCTCTCACGACCACTCACCACTCACTTGCACAGTTAAGAAAACTCAGTGCCACCCGCTCCTGTCCCAAACCAAACACTTCCCTCCTGAGGTGCTCACCCATGGTCCCGACCTGCTGGGACTCTAACTTCACCAAGTACCCTGTGGGTACAGTCTACCCTGTGACTGGCAGGAGTTGGGAGGAGCCCTAAGCCTCTTTGGACAGCAGGGAACTGGCTCAGTTGGAGGCACAGCTTTCTTGGGTTTCCTTTCCAAGAAGACACTTGCAAGTGAATGTAGACTGTGGTCTGCTCCCTAGGGAACAGGAAAGGCCTTTGCATCCCATGCCACCCTTGCCCCTCCCCCTTCCTAAATCTGAACTTCCAGGAAGAGGCTCATTCGATGACCTTGGGTCCCATAGGGAATTAGATGAATCCTGGGAACGGGGACTACAGCTGTTCCTTCAACCAGAAATTAGGCCCCAGAAGCTGGAGGCCTCACAGCGGCTCTGTGCCCCCCGTCAGCTGGGGCTCCACATTTGCAGCCTGCCTGAGCATCTCAGCCTCACCATAGCTCTGTCCTCCTCAAGACTCACCTGGTTTCTGTGGCTGGAAGGCTTTCGCCTGTTCCAAAGTTTCTGATGTTTAAAGCTTTTGATTAGTTCTCAGTCCCGCTCACCCCGGGTCTCCCCTCTTCTAGTCAGATGCATGAAGAGAGAGGATTGGGTTTGGATGAAAGTGGCCCCTACAAGGGAGCAGTAGTGTTAGGAAGGAAGGCCTGGTTGGAAGAAGTGTGTCACTGGGCGTGAACATTTGGAGTTTCAAATGCTCAAGCCAGGCCCAGTGTTTCTCTCTTCCTGCTGCCTGCCGATTCAGATGTGGAACTCTCGGCTACCTCTGTAGCACCATGTCTGCCTGCATGCCACCACGCTTTCTGCCAGTAAGAATGGACTACACGTCTGAACTGTAAGCCGGCCCCAGTTAAATGCTTTCCTTTATAACAGTTGCCCTGGTCACAGCGTCTCTTCGCAGCAATAAAACCCCAAGACAAGCTACTTGGCTGCTCATTCATTTCCAGATCATTGTTGGTAGTCTTATGAGCCAGGTCCTGTTTTCACTGGCTTCTCTGGAGCAGGCCTGTGAGACTTAAAACACGTGTGTTAACTCACCATCTTTGGGACAGTCATAGAGATGTCACTAATTGGCTCTTCTCTCTGTGGGGACAACAGGGTGTGTTTGATGATTTGGGTGGAATATGAGTGGCAGGCCTACAAACCGGTTTCTGAAACAGTCCAGGCTAGCCTTGAACTCTCTATGTAACAAAGGATGACCTTGAACTTCCTGAGTGATGGGATTACAGGTGTGTAGCACTATGCCAGGTCTGTGTGGTGCTAGTGACCAAACCCAGTGTCTCAGGGTAAGTTAGTCACACATTCTAACAGAGCCACATCCCCAGCTCTAGATAACTTAAAACCACAAAACAAAACCCAACAGCCAGCAGCGTATCACTTGTCACATATAGTTTGAGAATCAGAGAAGTGTACAGAAGATGGTGAGTGAAACTTTCAGAAGACTCCAAAGCCACACAGCAGAGCTGGGTACCAAGGAATTGTGACTCAGGTCCCACCGGGGAGCTGCTTACAGCGTCAGGGATGCTGCAGGTGGGGGCTTCAGAAAGACCCGTTGCCTGAAGCCTGCAACACCAGCTGAGCGGATGTTCCCACAGCACAGCGTGTGGGTATGCGAGAAAGACTTCTGGAAGAAGGTTAGAGTGAGTGGCTGGTGAGTGAAGCGGCAGCATCCACTTAAACCCTGCAGCCTTCTTACAATAGTTCGGCCATCCTTGTCCTTGAATGTCACGTGCTCACTGACCACAGCATTCCCACATTTGTTTCGCTCGCCTGGGCTTCTCTCCGGCTCTCTGCTGCTCCCACTCCTGCTCATTCATGCATTTCTTCAATAAACTCCTCAAATACCAAGTGCGGCAAGAGCTGCAGGAGCGCTGAGACGACAATGCAAAGATTCTGCCTCAGAGGTCGTCATTCCATAGTGAGGCGGATGGACCAATCCTGCCTTCCCAGGATGCTCCACTGCTGTCCTCTCAAACCGTGTACCAGGAAGTAGAGCCCAGAGGGCTCCATAACCAGGCATGCCTGATGTGTAGCCTGGGACAAGTCTGCTACCCTCTCTCAGCCTCACTTTCCCTAGATGGGGAAATGGTACCAGCCTCACTGCACTGTCTCTGAGCATTCCGGGAGATGCTGCTCAGCACAGGCCGCCCCGAGGAGGCACCTGGCACAGATCCGCCCGCCAGACTGCCCATCACACTGACTTCCCGTCACATCCCTGACCCTCCTATGCAAAAGCAGCCACTCCTTGCTCTTCCCCCTTTCTGGTGTCAGGACACATCTCTACACCAAAGAAATATGTGCACAGCTTTGCTGGACCATCAAGGTCCAAGTGTGCCTGACATCACATATTGAATATTAGTGGTGATTTTCCTTCTTTAATGAAAAGATTATCTAAAGTCTAAGGAACTGGTTCTTTTCTGAAGTCACCTCCTCTCTGTGGACCTTTTTATCCTGTAACTTCAGAATGCCTCATTTTCCTTCAAGTTCCCTTCTGCTGCCTGGCACACGGAAGAACCCACAGACGTGGGTGATGAAGGAAGCAGTGGATGAACTCGTATCTGGTCCAACACCAATGGATGCTCCAAGCTCCCAGCTCTGAGGTTCTAGCTCAAGCCCTTTGGAGAAGATGCTCTGAGGAAACAGGTGCCAAGAACAGAACATCAGCAGGACCTGTTGTCACTCAACCCAGGAGGGCACGTATAGGTGCCCCTGTTTCATCACTGTCTCAACATGACCTCCCCAAAAGCAACTTAGAAAAGGAAGGGTTAGCTTGGGCTCCGAGGTGGAGAGGTGAGCTGATCACAACAGGAAGGTGTGTGCCTGGAGGCTGCTTGTTCTCATGGGGTGGATTCAGTAGCAGACAGAAGTGGGTGCTGCCACGGGTTTGGCTTTCTTCCCATGTTGTTTGTTTGTTTGTTTTTCAGTCTAGGATGCCAGCCCACAGGGTGGTGCTTCCTACATTCTTCCCTCTTCTGTTGAACCTCTCTGCGGGTTCACAGACAGGCCCAGAGTTAGGCTTCATTGGGAATTATAAATCTACACAAGTTGACAATGAAGGTGACCATCACACTTCCTCAAACGATGTGCCCACCCTGAGAGTATTACCTTATTTGGAAAAAGGATCTTTGCAGATATAATTAAAGATCTTTGCGTTAAGACTCATAAATTAAGTATCTCTTGATGAAGTCTAGGGGATTGCCCAGGTGGGGGAAAAAAAGGAGTCCTTATAAGAAGCAGAAAAGGAGACAGAATCCCAGAGAAGTTCATGTGTGGACACAGGAAAGAATTGGAGTTTTGCATCTACAACCTTGAGGTGCCAGAACATCAAGACATGGAAGAGGCAGGGTGGGCCATCTCCTTGGAAGGAGGCCCAGCCCTCTGACACTTTGAATTCTGCTCCTTGGACCTGGAAACACAGCCATTGCTTTCTTGTTACTCAGCTTAAGGGACTGTGGTAAGTGGTGGTTTGAGTGAGATGTCTTCCATGTTCTCGGGCAGCTGAATAGTTACTTGGTCCCCAGTCGGTGAAGCTTTTTAGGTAGGTTTTGTGGCCTTGCTGGAAGAACTATGTCACTAGGTATAGGCTTTGGGGTTTCAAACGCCCTGTGCCATTCCCAGTGTGCTCTTTGCCTCCTGCTTGTGGTTGGTGATGTGAGCTTTCAGCTGTATCTGCTGCCATGCCTGCCTGTGGGGGTCCCTGGAAGCATTACAGCCGGCAGGGACCAGGGATGGTCTGAAGAAGGAAACTGGTTCGGTGTGTCTTAGTCCTGTGCTGGTTCAAACTTCTCAAGTCGGACGCCAGTTTATTTTAGACATCCTTAAGCCTTGGACAACTTTGGAAAGCAGTTTTCTGGTTAACAGTGATCTTAATCCTATGTGTACAATAAAGCTTCAGGTGTCACTGCATCAAAACTCTTTGCCAAGCACACACGTCATCTACCGTGAAGATGGGCCTCATAGCTTAAAGACTTCAGATCTGGAGATAATGTAGAGGTCACCAGACTATAAAGTCCATGCGACATCTCCCCTAAGGATGCCTTCTATTGACTGAGAGTCAAAGCTAAAGATAAAAGTCCAGTGAGGGAGAGTCCAGGATAAATGTTCTGGGGATTGGGGTGAGGTCTAGCTCTACAGACAGGAGAGCTCACCAGGTTAATAACATCTGCTCCCATCCTCCTGGGTGGAAACAAGGTATACATTTCCTCCAATGAGGAGGCAGCCCTGTGTAATTAACATTCCTTGTTTCTTCTTATCTGTGGGTACCTGTGCCCTCTACACCTGCCTGCTTCCACGCCTCTCTGCTGTGATGCTGACAGACTCTTATCACTCTGGGGTCATAATTCCTAATAAACCCTGCCTTCTACAAGTTGCCTTTGTCATGGTGTTTTGTCATAGCAACAGAAAAGTAACCCATATAGTAATGAAGGACCTGTTTTGGCTTGTGGCTTAGAGGGCACTGTCTATCATGGTAAAAAAAAAAAAAAAAAAAAAAAAAAAAAAAGGTATGGGGGGATGGGGCTAGACTTGTTCACATCCAAGTGAATCAGGAAGCAAAGAGCTCTGATGGGGTGGGGACAGGGCATAATTCTCAAAGGTGCAACTTCCCCCGCCCCCTCCACACCCTTGACTCACCTCTGGCAGCCAAGCCTCCCATGCCAAGGTCCTACAGCCTCCCTAGACACCGCTGTCAGCTGGAGACCAAGTGAGCCAATCTCAGCCTGTGGGGCTCTTCCTCACCCAGACCACAGCACCGAGCAGACACACCTGGGTGGTTTTAAGCCATCCCGTGTGTGGTGAGTTCACAGCAGTCACAGGAAACTGAAACACTCAGCAAATTCAGCCAAGAGCGGTGTGCTTTGTTCCAGAATGGACCCAGGTGGTCCCATAGATGATGACCCCCTTAGTGTGTGCAAGTATAGTCTGTGATGTTCTCGAAGCAACGAGACTGCAGAGCAAAGCTCCTTGCAGAATGTAACCTGCCATTAAGCAAATGCTCAACCATATTTATCAGGGATTACCATGTCTTGGACACTGTTCTGGGAGCCAGGAGTACATTAGTAAGCACCAAAAACCAGACACAGGTCTGCTTCTGTAGTACCCTTCACAAGGACAAAAGAATAAATCACACAGTAGCCGATACATATGCCACATCCCTGAGTATTGGGGGTGGGGGGTTATTTAAGACCCCTGTAGATACTAAAACCCAAAACGCAGAGTGTGTGTGTGTGTGTGTGTGTGTGTGTAACCCCTGACTTGAAATAATTTCTAGATGACTCGTGATAGATGCCTCATACAAATGTCAAGGCTGTGTAAATTCTTATTCTACAGTCCTCTATAGGGAATAATCTGCAATGCAGAAGTCTGCACATATTCAGGACATATTAATCTCTGGGTCTCTCTGTCTGTCTCTGTCTTTCTCAGTGTGTGTGTGTGTGTGTGTGTGTGTGTGTGTGTGTGTGTGTGTGTGTGCATGCGTGCATCAGAGAACAACATCAGACATCAGTACTTTCTCCACTGTAGGAGCCCGAACTGAGATGTATGCTGCCAATCCTGGCTTAATGGTTTCGTGGAGATTTGAGCTCCATTTTTCATGATTTGGAGGCAAATGCTTCACCCATCTCCCTAGTCCCCAGGGTAATTTTTAAACAGTGTCTTCAACACACAGCCGGTTGAATCCAACGATATAGAGAGCCAACTGTGTCGTGTGGCAGGAGGTGGATAATGTTTAGAAGAAAAATAAAGTGGGGTGTGAGAACGGAGTGGTGGGGACTGCTGTCTTAGGCTCACTGGGCAGAGTTAAGGGAGGGGTCCCTGGCAGGATGTGGAAAAAGGGAGGGAGGGAGGGAGGGAGCTATGAGTCAGGGACTGAAATGTGGTCAAAGGGATTGGGTATAAGGTATAGGTAAGGGTATAGGAAGGAACAGCTTAGAGAAGGAGCAGCGGGGATGGTGTGGTGGTTGCTTCTTGTCAACCTGATACAAGCTAGAGTCATCTGGGAAGAGGGAACCTTAACTTAGGAATTGCCTCTGTAGTGGTTTGAATAACAATGGCCTCTACTGGCTCATATATCTAACTTCTTAGTCACCAGAGAGTAGGGCTATTGAAAGGATTAGAAGGGTTAAGAGGTGTGGCCTTGTTGGAGAAAGTGTGTCCCAGGGAATGACCTGTGAGGTTTCAGGGGCCCATGCCAGGCCCGGGTCAACTACCTCATCAGCACCAACCATGTCTGCCTGCATGCCACCATGCTCCCCAACATGATGACACGATGATAATGAACTGACTTCTGGAACTGTAGAAACTAAATGTTTCCTTTTGTAAGAGTTGCCTTGGTCATGATGCCTTTTCACAGTAATAGAACAGTGGCTCAGAGAACCTCCACCTGTGGGCATTCTGTTAATTAATGATTGATATGGGAGGTCCAAGTCTCCTGTGGATGGTGCCACCCCTGGGCAAGTGATCCTGGGATGTATAAAACAAACAAACTGGACGAACAAGCCGGGAAGAACATCACTCCCCTATGGTTACTTCTTCAGTTCCTGCCTTGAGTTCCTGTCCTGACTTCCCTCAGTGATGACACGGGACAAGAAAGTTGTTCTTGGTTAGTGTTTTAGCATAGCAACAGAAAAACAAACTAAGACAGATGGGGGACAGCAAGGCTAAAGATAGGTATGTGACTAAAGGACAGGGAGCTGTGGGGAGGAGGGGAGAGAGCACAGGAGAGGAATGTGAGTACGAGGCACTTTCTGCAGGGTCTTGGAGACTACAGAGGCTGGGTTCTAGAAACTTTATTCTGAACAAAAGGAATAGAGCTCATGTGCTTTGATCAGGTTTTAGAGAAGCCACACGGTAGGGGGCTCTGGAACAAGGCAGGGAGGAAGACATAATTTTGACTATATTGGTGGGAGAGGGCTTTTCTTGAGGCTGTAGCAAACATGTCTTAGAAATGATAATTTTTGATCCCAGCACCAAATAGAGTGTGGTGACTGAGCACTGACTCCCCAGTACTGTATAGTGACTGAGCACTGACTCCCCAGTACTGTATAGTGACTGAGCACTGACTCCCCAGTACTGTATAGTGACTGCGCACTGACTACCCAGTACTGTATAGTGACTGAGCACTGACTCCCCAGTACTGTATAGTGACTGCGCACTGACTACCCAGTACTGTTTAGTGACTGAGCACTGACTCCCCAGTACTGTATAGTGACTGAGCACTGACTACCCAGTACTGTATAGTGACTGCGCACTGACTACCCAGAACTGTATAGTGACTGAGCACTGACTACCCAGTACTGTATAGTGACTGTGCACTGACTACCCAGTACTGTTTAGTGACTGAGCACTGACTACCCAGTACTGTATAGTGACTGCGCACTGACTACCCAGAACTGTATAGTGACTGAGCACTGACTACCCAGTACTGTATAGTGACTGAGCACTGACTACCCAGTACTGTATAGTGACTGAGTACTGACTACCCAGAACTGTATAGTGACTGAGCACTGACTACCCAGTACTGTATAGTGACTGTGCACTGACTACCCAGTACTGTTTAGTGACTGAGCACTGACTACCCAGAACTGTATAGTGACTGAGCACTGACTACCCAGTACTGTATAGTGACTGAGCACTGACTACCCAGTACTGTTTAGTGACTGAGCACTGACTCCCCAGTACTGTTTAGTGACTGAGCACTGACTACCCAGTACTGTTTAGTGACTGAGCACTGACTCCCCAGCACTCATTCTTATAGCCCTTGTCATTTTGCCTTTAGCAAAACAGAAGTTCACTCTTAGACCTAAATTTGGACATGTACTCCACTCAGACCTGCCAGCTCAACAGACCAGGGAATCTACATTCCTTTGCTGTTTGAACATAAAATGTCCTCCACTGGTTCATATGTCATGGTCCCAAGTTGATCTCATTATTCTAGGAGGTTCTAGGAACTTTAGGAAGTGGAACATAGCTGGAAGAATGTAGGTCACTGGGACATAATTTTGAAGGGGACACCTGGTCACTGCTTCGTATGCTATCTACTGTGAGATGAAACACACACATCTCCACTTCCCTCTTCTTCCTGCCCTCCTGTTATTCCTTAACTCCTCCCATTGTGTTACAGCCCATGAACAGAGCCCAGAGGCCACTGAACCCTTGAGGCTGTGATCAGAGAGAAGGAAATAGTCTTTATGGCGCACAACTTTAGTCCTAGCACTTGGAAGTCCAAGGCAGGCAGGTCTCCATGAGTTTGAGGCCAGCCTGGTCTACATGGTCAGTTTTAGGACAACCACAACTACATAAAGAGACCCTGCCTTTGTTGCAGTAAATATCTTTAAAAGCAGAGCAACCAGTTCCTTACGCTGACCCAGGCTCTCTCTGACCCGGGTGGTCACTCCCATGCTAGTTCCAGCACTGTAGGGCCATATGGAACTTGCACTGATTTATCTCAGCAGCTCCACAGTGGCCCCCAGGGTACTCTCTGACCCGAGTGGTCTGCTAGCCGTTCCAGTGTGGCTTCTTGTCATGTTGCTTTCACTCACAATTCCCTTGGCAGGTTACCACACCAGGCTCACACATCTTAGTTAGTGGCTGGCCTAGTGTGCTCTGCCAACTGCACCTTCTCTTGAACTCAATTAAGTCACCACATGAAGGAAAACACCACACAATAACCTCTGATCTAATTGATATGACATAATTTTCTCATCTAGACCACACAAAATCCTTTACACACCCATTCCTTCAAAATATTCACAACAACCTGTATCTATGCACAGAGAAGAATCTTTACATCTGCCTCCATCTTGCTCCCAGCTCCTCCTCCTCCTCCTCGCTCTCGATCCTCCCTCTCTTTCCAAAACTTTATTCCCGCCCATCCTTCCTTCCCGTCCAATGACAGGCCTCTCTCCATCTTCTACCTGCCTTCCTGCATAAAGACATCATCTTTCATGTCTCAAAAAAAAAAAAAAAAAAAAAAAGGAGAAGGAAAAAGTAGAGGAAAAAGAGAGGGAAGAAGAGAAAGAGGAGAAAGAGGAAGACAAGGAGGGAGGAGAAGGAGGAGGAGGAGGAAGAGAAGGAGGAAATCTTTCTGTAAGTTATTCTGTCCATGTAATGCTGTGTATAAATTAACACTTTGTCCCCATGCTCAAGGTCAAGGGCAGCAAATCTACATGAGATCCCTTAAGCTAAGATTTTTATTATTTTATTTTAGCACCAAGTAACTCATTGGTCTTCCTGAAACAGGGTCTTGCTCCAAGTCTAGGCTGGACTTGAGCTCATGATACCCCTGTCTCAGCCTCCTGAGTGCTAGGATTATAGATGCATACTACTACGCCTGGTTTACGATCTTAACTACTTGGGGGAAAAAAAATTCAGATGGTATGTATTTCAGTGTTTAGAAATCCAGGCCTCAGCATGTAGAAATAAGTGGCACAGTCGGCCCCATCCACATGCTGATGTGGTTTCTGAAGCTGCTACAGTGGTTTAAGGTCAGGTGTCCCCCCAAACATAGAAACATTCTGGCTCTGCTATCTATGAATCAGATTTCATTTAAAGGTGTCTTTGCCGAGGTGAACGGTGTGAGATGACGTCACACTAGACTAAGAAAGGTAGGCTTTAAAACCAGTGACCCACGTCTTCGCCTTGCACTCTTGGTGCCGGGTATTGGACCTAGGCCCTCACACGAGCTAGGCAAATGCTCCGCCCCTGAGCTACACCCTGAGCTCTCTCTGAAGTTTCCAGATTTATGATCCAAGTTCTCCCTAAATTGTCCATGCTGGCCTCGAACTCTCTGTAGCCCAGGCAGGGCTAGAACTTGTGTTTTTCTTGCTTCTGCCGCCCAAGTAGCTGGGATCCCAAGTCTGTGCTACCATGTCTGGCATGGCTGGTTTCATTGTTTTGTTTGTTGAGACAAACAAGAGATCTCACTCTTCAGCCCAGGCTGGTCTGGTATCTACTGTATAACCCAGCCTAGCTTCAGACTCCCAGGATTCCTTTGCCATAACTTCCCAAGCACTGAAACTACAGATGTGAGCCACCATACCCAGCTTACGGCTGACATATTTAACAAATGAAGGAGTGAGATATTTGGAGACTGAGATGTCAACAAACTTGGAAGAGATGGCCGAGGCTGCAGTGTTGTCGTTCTGGGGCTTTAGGGGGAAGGTGAACCTGGCTGTGTGATTTTGCTACAGAAGCCTCTAGAACTGTAAAGAAATCAATTTGGTTGTTCTTGGTTTTTGAGACAGGACTTCGCTAAGAAGCCCAGGCTGGCCCTAAGTGTATGATCCTTCTGTCTGAACTTTCTGGGCCCCAGGATTGCGGATAGGTGTCGCCATGCCCGGCAGCTTCAGTTTCAGGCCACTCCACTTTTACCACTCCATTCTAGTGGTCCAGGAAAAGAACAGAGCTGCACTGTGGCTACTGAGCAGACCTGGCTCACAGTTCAAAACTATTCACAGGGTGGGTCTTCACAACGTGTTTGCTGAGCTCTGATCCCCAGTGTTGCCCTTGTTTGAGTGGTGGGGGATAGTGTGCCATCATATCTAATAGGGGAAAATTAATCACCTAGTTATTGTCATGACCCTCCCTACACTAGAGACAAGAGGACCAGAGCAACAAGAAAGACATAAATGGGGCAGCCTCTGTTCTGCCTAACCCTCTTGTAGCAGCACTGTGACTTACTCTAGAATCGCCTTGCCACAGTGACCCTGTGTCCAGTTCCCTGGGCTGGATACCTAGAGTATTAGTCATTGTGAGCTGACTGCAAATACCACAGGTTGAGCAACTTAAACAACTGGACTTATCTACACCCAAGTCTGGGGGCTGTGAAGTGAAGGATGGAAGTGTGCTGAGGTTAGGGTTCTGAGGAGAGCTGCTTCCCCAGTCAGAGATGGGCACCTCTCCCTGGATCCTTATGGTCGCTCTTCCCTTAGTGAGTTGTGTGCAGCCAGGCGTCTGTGTCCCATCACGGATTCTATCAGACTAAGGGCCCGTCATTACAACCTCATTTAAATGTAGTACACTGCCCAAAACCCTACCTCCATATAGTCACCTTGGGGGCTGGGCTTGAGCATAGAATCTGGAGGTAGGAGTACAAACCAGGGGAGGACAGTCGGTGCCTTTGGTCACTTTTCACACATGACCTGACAGTATTCCAAGGCATAGCATTGGTTACAGCTTTTGAGAAAGCAAGACTCTTTTCCCCTGAACCCAGAAAAATGTGCAGCTAGGCTAACCCTTGGCATATAGAGGTGACCTGTCAGAGCCCAGTGCCTTAGAAGAAAACAGAGCTAAGAAGCAGAAGGAAAACAGGTACATGTAGACTCACTGGAGTTCTCCGTGACTTTAATGTACCACGTCTGGCTGTATTTCTGCCCCTTTCACTCGTTAGCTAGACTATCATTTCTTATCTAATACATATTTCTGGGACAGTCAGCCTCTTTGTAACCCAGTCACTGCCCAATAGACCCATGAACAAAGTGGCCATGGTGGTAGAGATGGGCTCAGCAAAACAGACTTCCACTCCCAAAGCCCGACCTGGCTACTGTTGCTGCGGAATGCCAGGTCTACCAACAGCAGAGACCAGCAGATATGATACCATTCCCCAGGAATGACGGTATGGTCACTCCTCCAGGAAGAGCACCAAGACCCGCTGAAGTGCTTACTGAGAGAGGAGGAAATGCAGAATGTGGAGGAAGGTCGCTACAAATCCAGCTAAGGCCATGTGACAAGTTGCAGACGCAACTATAATGGACACAGTGTTTCGGTTGTATTTTGTTAAGAATATGCTTGCACACAGGAACACATACTAAACAGATACCTGTGCTTTCCTCCATTTCTCTAATGTGATAGAATGTAGGTTGAGATTATACCAGGGATTATTATCATATTTGAGTCACGGGACACTATAAGACGAAGTAAGCACTCCTCAAGGAACATTGCTATCTATTCTAAAACATACAATGCATTCATTAGCAATGGCATGTGGCTAGTTATATCATGTGGGGCAGAATTATGAGCTGGTTATTGTTTTTATGTAGAAATAAAGCATGATATAAGGTGATGTGACTGTGTTGTCAAGGGGTGCGTGTGTGGTGGCAAATCTTGGTTGTCAGCTTGGCTGCATCTGGTATCAACTGAAACAGAAGAGGCTGGGCACCCCTGTGAGGGACTCTCTTGATTGGATCATTTGAAGTGGGACTAGTCACCCTAAATCTGGGCCTCAGATTTTGGTGGCACCTCAAATCAAAGGACATGGAAGAGGCAAGCTTTTGGTTTTTGTCTCCTGGTCCTCGCTCCTGCTGGCAAGTCCGTCCGTTTGCAGCTGAGCATCCCTCCACTGATGTTAGAACCCACTTCTTTAGGATCCCAGCATAGGCTGAGGACCAGCAGCCCCCTAGGAATCCTCTGGGACTCTGTCAACAGCAAACTCGGGATCTAAAAATAAGCCAGGGGCTGGGGAGATAGCTCAGCCAATACAGCATTTGCCTCACAAGCGTGGAGACCCTAGTTTCATCCACAGAACCGCTGTGAGGACGCAGGTAGGAGGGGCAGCCCATGAAGGCACTCATGTGAAATCCCAGCACCAGGGAGATGGAGACAAGCAGATCCCTGGAGTTACTGGGCACCGAATCAGCAGCAACTTCAGGTCCAGTAAGAGACCCTGTCTCGAAAACCAAGGTGGACCCGAGAAATCACACCCAAGGTTGACTTACAGCTTCCACATATGAGAGAACACACACACACACACACACACACACAGACACACACACACACACACACACACACACACACACGATAGCCTGACTAGTTCAATGAGGAGCTTCTGAACTCATGCTGGGAGGACCTTCTGTCCTGGTTCGATGGTTGGGCTCTCGAATGCTCCAGCTGATTTACCTGTGCCCTCTGTATACAGCAGTGAAGTATAATAAGTGTGAGCAAATACAGACAGCTATTCACATAGGGCAGGTGCTTTCTGGGACTATGTTACGGAAAAGCACAGGTTTTCCAGATTCTGGCAGAGTCCTCACAAAGGATTCAGAAAAAAGTGCCCAGAGGATGAGAAAGGACCACCAGACCTCTTCCCTGCGCACCCCGCCCTCTGACTCCTCCAGATGGAAGCACAGCTCTGCAAAGGCTGAGTGACCTTCGGTGATCTTTGGAACCTGGCTGGGCTCAGTATCAGAAAAATACACAAGATGCTACTTATTAACAATAGATATTAGCAAGAATGTCTTATTAGTATGTAGTAACATTAAAGTACAGTGAATATGTACCACGTGACTAATGCAGGCATAAGTCCTTTGCAAAATAAAACAAAACAGTTACTTCTTTTGTAAAAAAAAAAAAATACGCGCGCACGTGTGTGTGTGTGTGTGTGTGTGTGTTCGCTCTCGCACTCACTTGCATACTCGAGGTCAGAGGGTAATTTGTGGAATACTTCTCTCTCTCCACTATGTAGCTTCCAGAATCAAACTCAGGTTGTGAGGCTGGCCATCAAGCCTGTCTCCTGCCCTGTAAAAACCATCATCGTCTCCCTGTGCTAGTTTCCCCAGGTCTCAAATCCAACACTGCCCCCTCAGACTTCCTATGATTTGGGCAGGACTCTGGGGACTCACCCTTTGGAGAATAAACCTGCACTCCTTCATTCAGCCTCCTTTCAGATCATCTGCCCGGTGAGACCTTTGTTTTTGAGACAAGTCTCCCTATGTAGCCCAGACTGGCCTTGAACTCATGACTCCAGCCTCTGGAGTACAGGGATCAGAAGCAGTCACCACCACCTTTTTGTTCATAGTCCCATTTGACAAGGCTGTGAGCTTAACCGGCAAGCTGGAGAACCTCCACCCTGTCAACTAACTGCGTTCCTAGCCCTTAAGCTGCTGCCTAGTGCTTAGTAGGTACTCAACGTAGGTTTACAAGACAGCACGCCACAGACAGCTAGGGGCCACTTCCGCCCGAGCCTGCCACGCCGCCAGCGGGACTCGTTGGGGGTGGGGCCGGGCGAAGGGAGGGCCGGGCGGTGGGGCTGCAAGCCTTTCTCCGGCAACTTCCCAGTAAGTGCGGGATCAGATGCAGCCACCGCCCCGGAACCAGGCCTTCCCTGTTCTGCCTTCCAGGAGGGGGCCCAGGAGTAGCCCTCGGGAAGGCAGTCTCTCGAAAGTCCCGAAGTCCCTCTGGCCACCCGGCGTCGAACCAGTCGGAGGCCGGGAGGGGACCGCCCTCCCCGCGAGGCTCCAGACTTCGGCATTTCCTCCCGGCTGCCCGGCGCGGCCTTCCACTCCGAAAGAAGAAAATCTCGGGGCCCGAGAAACCCGGCCGATCGCCCGGGTGCGCAGCTGCGGTGGAGCCAGGAGGGCCGCCCAGGGTAGGGTAGGAGTCCGGGGCAGAAGCCAGCGGTGGGCAGCGCGCCTGAGACTGAGCGGGACAGGAACAGGGTGCGGTCAGCGGCCCGAGCGAGCTGCGCGGGCGGCGCCTGGAAGGGGAACTTGAGCTGAGAGTGGAGGCAGAGCAGCGGGGCTGCTGGCCCCAGCGCTGCGAGTCGAGAGCCTCCTCCAAGGCCAAGGACACGGGGGCCTCAGGGCCGCCGGGACGTTGCGCGCATGCTGGGCAGGGGACACCACCCGGGCTCGCGCCCTGGGCCACCCGGGCTCCCGGCATGTCCGTGCGGTACACGCTCAACCTTCGGGTCTTCTGGCCCTTGGTGACTGGGCTGTGCACGGCGCTGGTGTGCCTCTATCATGCCCTACGTAGCAGCGAGGGCGCCCGGGCGGAGCCCCCCGACGGCGCAGATAGCGGCTTCCCGCTGCTCAAGGTGGCTATCCTTCTTCTCCTCGGTTACATCCTCCTACGATGTCGCCACACCATCCGCCAGCGCCTCTTGCCAGGCTCTTCCCGCCCGTGTGGTCATGCCAACTTCTCAGCCAGATCCTTGCAAGAGCCAGGTCTGAGCATCTTACTGGAGAGTTACTATGAGCACGAAGTGCGCCTGTCGCCACATGTGCTAGGTCACAGCAAGGCACATGTGAGCCGGATCGTGGGGGAACTGGTGCAAGCTGGCCGGGCCCGAGGGTCTCCAGGCCCCATCACCGGGGGAGCGCTGGCTTTGGCCTTCCGGGGAGACTTCATCCAGGTGGGCAGCGCCTACGAACAGCATAAAATCCGTCGACCCGACAGCTTCGACGTGCTGGTGCCACTGCGACTCCCGCCGCAGGTGGCGCTGGAGCCAAGGAGCCTGGGGACTGAACCCGCGCTGACCCCGGCCTTCCGCAGCTGCTTCGTGTGCGCCCTCAAGGCACCGCCCTCGCCATCGGGGACCTCGACCGGCCAGTGGCATCGCGACTGCAAGCCCTTTGCTGAAGGCTTCTGTGTGGATGTGCAGGGCCGTCGCCACCTCTCAGCTACCCTGGTGCTGCGCTGGTTCCAGGCGCACCTCCAGCGCTCCTTGGCCACCGTGCGCTACAGCCTGGAGGGTCGCTGTCGGGTCAGTCTGACCCCAGGTGGTCTGGAGCAGCCTCCCACCCTCCACATCCTTCCTTGCCGCACGGACTACGGCTGCTGCCGCCTTTCCATGGCTGTGCGCCTCATCCCCGCTGTCCACCTGGGTGACGGTGTCTTCCTTGTGGCACCGCCGCCGCCACCCTCGCCGAGCGGGGCTCTGTCAGAGCTTCCGGGTGGCCTGCGCGCCGAGGCACTATGGGGTGTGAACACAGCACGTCAGGAGCAGAAACTGCTGGGCTGGCTTCAGGAACGGGCGCCTCCAGGTGCCTGCTACCTCAAGTGCCTGCAAATGCTTAAGGCTCTTCGAGACTTGGGCGCCCGCGGGCTGGACCCGATGGCTGCCACACACTGGGAACGCATCATGTCCTCCTACGTGCTCAAAACGGTGGTGCTGGAGGTGCTTCTGAAGGAGGGCGGCCCAACGCCTAGCTGGGACGAGGCATACCTGAGTGAGTGCTTGGAGAAATTGGTGAAGTTCTTTAGGGACTGCCTGCTGCGACGCCGCCAGCTCTTCCACTGTGTCCTAGGCCCGGCGGGGGCAGCTGCTGAGGTTGGCCCCCTGCCCAAGGTGCTGCGCGAGGCTGCTCCAGTTGACCTCCTGGCACCTTTCGACGCGCGTGCCCGGGAGCTTGCAGCAGCACGGTTGCTGTCCACCTGGCGAAGGTTGCCCCAGCTTCTCCGGGTCTATGGTGGTCCCCGCTACCTTGCCAGGTGTCCCGCACCCCGGAGTCAACGCATCCAGGGCTTCCCCAAAGATGAACCATGAACACCGATTACACTCCACCTGACCAAATGCCCCTTTCCCGCGGGATGAGAGTAAGAATGGCAGCTAAACAATGAATGAGCTGTTCGAGGTGTTGGAAAATTTGAAGCATGTCACAGGATTTGGTGGCACAAATGCTCTGTCCTAGGCTCCCTGGCCTAAGATAGCAGTGACATCTTCTGCAGACCTAGTAGAGTATCCTGGGTGGTCTTATACACAGATCTCTCTGCCCCCAAATTATTAAAAATGGTCATCTTCGATATACTTACTTGGTAGATACTACATTCTCAATTGGCCTGTATTTTTGGAGGGGTGTTGTGTGTATGTTTCAGTGCCATGGCTGGAGTTCTGGACCCCTTTGCTAGGCTGGCCCTCAACCACGAAGCTAAATCCTGGGCCCCTAGTTTGTTTTGTTTTAAAAGAATCCTTATCCACAACTGGAATTGAAATTCTAGTCCAGCTGTTAGCATTCCGGAGTTTTCTAATTTAGTCATTTCCATGAGCATGCATGTATTTTTTTTTTTTTTTAGTGGTGCAATCACAGGTTTGTTGAATAAGACTAATGGTGTTGTCCTAAATTAAGTGACCCATGCTAAGAGGTGGCCAAGAGCTGGTTAGAGACTTTCAGAGCAAGTGGCACTTTATGTCCAGTTGTTTTCTTCTTGTCCTGTGTTTTTTGAAACCAAGGGCTGTTCAGAAGGGTTTCTGCACAGTTATAGGAAAGACTGGGGCTCTGAAGAGCAGCAGCCAGCGACATTCAGGGCCCAGGTGGAGATTTGCACTTGACACTCAATACCCGTTTGTTCGAGCCAGGCAGAATGCAGAGGGGAAAGATCCTTAATGAAGACAGCTCTGGCCACAGTGTAGAACACAAGTCTTGAAAAAGATCCTGCCTAGGGCTCACCATCAGCTGGACACAATCAGAGTATGTTTCAAAGCTTCTGAGCAAAGGCCCTGTAGGCTTATCTCAGAGTATAAGGACCTCTGAGGAGAAAATGCTTGGCTTGCTGCCTGGTGTGGGTAAGGGTTCAGTGGTGCCTGATATCTGGGCAGTGGTTGGAAGGTTCTTGATTTGCCCAGGCAGCCTTATCATCTTGAAGGCCAGTTCTTGCTTCTGCTTATGACTTGTAAAATAGTGGCTGGAGGTGTGTGCTTGGAGACCTGTCAGTCCCCAGCAGTGGGCAGAAGAGATGGGTGACAGGAGCTGAAGGAGGAAGGAAGGAGCTGGCCTTACAGGCCGTAAACTTCCCTGGCCTGGGTGCCTCTTGCTGTTGGGAGCATTGAGAGGAGCTCGTTCTCCAGAGTCTTCTATCCTCCTGACTCCCAGAGAACTTCCAATAGCAGTTCAAATTTAGAAAGTCTCATCTTCCTCTCTCCTGGTGGGAAGTGTGGCCAATCTCAGTGATATTTGGGGATTTAAAAAACAAAAACCAAAAACAAAGATCTGTGTTCCCTCACACTCTTTAAAGCGGAGGTGGGAAGTCAAAAATAGTCGCATGAATAGGGTCATTGTTTAATTTCTTAGCTATTTGAAGGGAACTCTACAAACCTCCTTTCTCTGGGGCACCCAGTTGGTAATCAAGGGGAACAGATTGTTTGTAGGGACTTCTCATTTGTCCTTTGCGACTTTGACTGACAGCAAAAGAGCTCTCGTTGAGTTGTTTGGGGAACCATTCCTCTTGATACCCCAGAGGTCATTCCTAGGTTTTTGGTTTTTGGGGTTTTTTTTTTGTTTTGTTTTGTTTTGTTTTTTATTTTTTATTTTTTTGTTTTTTGTTTTTTTTTTTTTGAGGCCAATATTTGGTCATAAGGTACAGCATTGGATGAAAGGGTTGTTCTGCACAGTTTTGATCCTAAGTACTTTAAAAAGCCAATGCCAAGGGAAGATTATTCATGTGTGTGTGTGTGTGTGTGTGTGTGTGTGTGTGTGTTTGTGTGTGTATATGTGTGTGTGTCTGTGTTTGTGTGTCTGTGTGTGTGTGTGTTGTGTGTGTGTGACTGTATGTGTGTGTGTCTGTGTGTGTATGTCTGTGTGTGTCTGTGTGTGTGTGTGTGACTGTATGTGTGTGTGTCTGTGTGTGTATGACTGTATGTGTGTGTGTCTGTGTGTGTGTGTGTCTGTGTGTGTGTTGTCTGTGTGTGTGTACAATACACATGATTTCTATACTCAGACTGTTGCTTCCTCTGTAGTCATTAAGTTAGGACAGGGAAGAGGCAAGTTTCCAACTATTTCTAGCTAAGTTGGAAATTTCTAGTTAAAGAATTTTATTTGTTTTTTTTAATCTTGATAATATTTTAAAATATAAATCTAGCTAGGATCATAAATATGAATAGCTTATATGAATATTTTCCTTGTAGGTTTTTTTTTTTTACCTTTTTTGTGTGTTAATTACCCAAAGCTTCATCCATCTCCAAACTTTTAAAGTTTATTATTATTATTAAATTAATGGGTATTGTGTTTGTGAATTTAAAAAAATATTAATGTTTTATTTAAATGCCACGCTGAACAGTTGTTCTCGATATGTGGCAGCAAAACCTTAAAGAGATTTCGATCAATTTTGATCAATGTCTAGTGATCTGAAACATGTACTGTGTGCAGATGCAATGGTGCGGCTGTTAACCGAGGGCAGTGTCTGCCCCAGTTCTGCATTCCATGATGGCTACTGTCACGGCCTCTGTGTGACATGTATACATTTTTGGTATATATTTGGTGCTGGAGAGTCATCTATGCCAATATTCTCATATAAGATGACTCTACCGAAAAAATAAGATGTTGTTTAGCCAGTGCCCAAACAAAACTTTTTGAGGAAGATGACTCAGTCCTTTTGCAAGGCAGACACTTCAGTAACTCCCACTGCCCAGCTCGGAGCCTTCCTGGAATGCTCGTGGGCTGGGAAAATTTGCTGTTCGAAATGAAGTTGGAGTGGAAAGGGGATCATTTGAGTGGATTCGAATATTCTCTGAGGATTTGGGGAAGGAGGCTTAAGATGGATGTGAAAGGAAGGGATGGGAGGGGGACAAGTGGAGACACCTCACGGGTGGAAGAGAGTTTTGGGTGAGGAAATGTGGTTTTAGGTATGTGCTACTTCCGGTCAGGAGTCACAGACTCAGTGGCCTAAAGGCAGGGAGACAAATATGAGGGGGGAGGGTGTGGGGACTGTGCCTACTTTAAAAGGAGGCAGCTCACTTCAGCCCCAGGCTGGATAAGAAAGGGTGGGGCTAAGAATCATTATTTCAAAGTAGAATACTAAAGCTCACTGGTTTTTAATTTAAGAAGTAATTCCAAATGTCTAAAACCACCAAGTGAGCCAGATAAGCTATTTGGTTGAATCCAAGGACACCGGTCTGTGATCCTTTGCCTTACACAGTTAGCCTTCCCCCAGGTATATATAGGCTTATATTCTTTGCCATGGAGATGGTGGTTTTACATATATGTGTGTGTGTGTGTGTGTGTGTGTGTGTGTGTATGTGTGTAAAACCACCATCTCCATGGCAAAGAATATATATATATATATATATATATATATATATATATATATATATATATATGTATATCAGGGGGGTGTTAGTTCATTTCTACTTTATCTCTCAGAGTTAAGCTTTGTTATAGGAATAACAGCAGAAAAATTTAACACAGATAACATTTATCTTCAGTTCCTGGTAGAGCTCCTCTGCAAGCCTGACTCTCCAGCACTTGGGACAATTTTTTTTCCTGGTGATTTGAGATCAACTTCTCAGCCTGGCTGGAGCTTGCAGATGAGTAGTGAAGAAGACTTGCAGAATAACCTCTTTCTTTGTATTTGGTTCTTATGTGAAAATTAATTCTGTTGCTGTTGTTGTCCATGGTAACCTAGCCTGGGCCTTCACAAGGTTGGCTGGAGACATTAAACACCAGCAAAATGAAAACTAAATCAACAGCCAGTGTTCCAACTTTGGGCCAAATTGCATGGGTTTGTCCTATGTCCATCGCCAAGAACACTGACAGTTTTCCTACTCCTTCCTGACTCAGTGTCTCCCACCAAAAACCACCAGCTGAAGTCCTCCCAGAGCATCTTTGTCACCTCCTAGAGGAAGTCATGGTTTCCACAGAACTGTGCTTCCTGGCTTTGACCTTGACAAAGAGGTTTTTCCCCATGTCTACACAAAGGAAAATTTTCTCCTGTGGTGGAAAACAAATGAATTTTTTCCACCCAAATTTCTGACATCCCCAAAAGGAAAACTGACTGAGTGTTATCCCTGTGGTATGTGTTAGTTTTTTGTTTTTTGTTTTTGTTTTTTCTTTCTTTCTTTAATTGCTTGTCTGTAACTTATACCTATCTATTTATTTTTTTATGGCACACGGTGGGGTGGGAGTAATGCTGGTGTTTAAGTCGAGAGAGGGCGGTAAATTCCAGATTATGTACACAAAAAACCAAATAGACTGAGATCTGCAGCTAACTGGTATGTAATATGGTTCTGAAAGTATTAGATATGCAGGGAGATTTTAGCACCTTTTGGGGGGAAAATGCCTTGGCTCAGTCACTTGACATTCCAGCTCTGGCTGTTTTTGACGTGCCTTCTGACCCCAAACTACATAGTGGGATACAGTTTGGGGTCACAGTTACAGCCTAAGTTTGTTCCAATAAAAGAGACCAAAGTGTTAATCAGACCTGGTTGGCTGTTAGACGACTGTGTGATTAAGGATGTCTTCATCACACCGTTTCCACGGCCCCAGTGGGCAAGGCCTGTCACTCCTCTTCATTTGAAGTGGAGTGTATTTGCACTTTCGATCCTGTGGGTCACTTGGGGACCTCGTTCTTTCCAATTTTGCTATATCAATAAAGGAACTCGTGGAAACCTCTGGACTGTGTGTGGGCTTTGGGGATCTGGGTGCTGGTGCCTGTGCCTGCACTAGCTTTAACTTCTTTGCACAAACTTCAGTCCAACCTTCCACCGCCCCAGTGTGTGTGGAGGGGGTGTGGTGTGGTGTGTGTGTGTGTGTGTGTGTGTGTGTGTGTGTGTGTGTGATGGACTCTGGGGATTAAACTCAAGTCCTTTTATCTGCTTTTGTGGCAATCACATTACCAGCTGAGCCACCTCACCGGCCTACCTCAGAGGCTTTTCTGAAACTCTGTCTCATGATCCTGCTGGAGAGAACTATTTGCCCACATGGAAGAAAATGCCCCGCAGACATACAGCTGTGCCCCACCAGCCCCCTCCAACATGATTCAAGTATCAGCCTGTGGCTAATTCATAGTTCAAACATTTTGCCCAGAAATTGCCTGGACCCTGGGGCTCTCTTGACATGGTTAACTGCTAACACTGAAAAACACCCGGCTTAGCAGAGACGAAATCCTGGAGATCAAGTTGGGCGGTTGACTTCTCAGCCAGGTAGGCCTCAAGAAGAGCTGCAGCAACAGATGACTAGGCACCAGTTGTGAGTTAGGCCTCAGGGAAAGCTGATGAGTATGTTTTATTTGGTTTTCAGTTAAAATTGTAAAGTCCCAGGCTGTTGAAGACAGCACAGAGATAGCAAAGACACACACTGTGTCTTCCAAGTTTACGAGGGCTGGCAATCAAGCTTCCAAATTACAGACAGGGGACCAGGGTACTGAGCAGGGAAGTCAAGGAAACCAAGGAGAGAGACACCAAGAGTGCAGAGATTTCCAGGAGGGCTTCTTGGAGGGGGTGGTGCCTACATAGCGATCTAAAGACAGGTAGGGATTAGCCAAGCCAAGGAAGTGGAGCTGCTGAGGAAGATTCCACCAAGCCCCACAGTGAGGGAACTATGTGGCAGAGGAAAACTGGTCACCTCACAGTCACCAGGAACCAAGGAAAGGAAGGACCTATGGTCACAGTATCTGCTTTCAATAGCTCAGCCTCCTTTCTCTACGGCCTAACCCCTAAAAGTCTCCATAGTTTGCCCATAACACCACAGCCAGAGGACTAGCAATCCTGGAAGAGCATGGGAGAAAGCCTACATTTGGCTACAGCTTATAAAAGCCTAATCTGCAGTTACATCAACAAATAAGGATTTCAAATCCCACCCTATCTAGTAGCCTGGATGTAGGCTTCTACCATTGAGGGATGATTCGGGATCTGGGCATCTTTTTGCTTTGGCTCTCCAGATAGTTTTTAATCTTAATTTCATGCAGTGTTTGTCAAGATTCCACAATGACCACCATCTTTTCCGTTGGCTGAGTTGTTAAGAGAGAGGAGAACTGGCAATGGAGAACAAAGGACAACCTCTTGATTCCTATTGAACAGAGCCCTGTCACGTGACCTATTTGCAAGGGAAGCTGGGAAAAATCCTGGTGCATGGCTTTAAGCAGCCCTGAGTGAAATAGAAAAAGGCCAACGAATATTTGTGGTTACCTGCCATAGAATCTGCCAATAAGCAAAGTCCTAGAAACAAATTTCAGAAGACTACCAGAAAAGGAAGCAGCGGAGGACCTATCATTTCATATCTAATTGATTTAGACTGTCCTAAGGTGGCTTACCATAAACCTGACAGGTGTGCCTGGTCTCGGGCTCATGTTTATTCATGATGATGATGATTATTTTTTTACTATCCTCCTCCAATATTCAACATAAGAGTGAGAAGTTGTACCCCCCCCATAAGGGTGCTGGGAGAACAATGCATGTACACGGAGAAGTGTGAGAAAGATGTTAGCAGTCTGGCCCTAGGATCTGTACACTAGATTTTTGGAACAAGCAGAGGGTGAGTTTACAAGAGGGGATCTTCCTCAAACCTCAGTACATTGTTTCTCCATCACAAGACTTTCTTCTCGGTGGGACCAAGGCTGACTCTGCAGTTTTGAACACTTGGAATAGCTGACTGTAGAAAGAGGTCCATCCAGTTAGAGGCTTGCCCATGGCCATTTCCTTCTTCTACAGGTCTCATATTCTCACCAAATGTTCTCTAGTTGTCTTAATTGCTAGAGCTCCAGGCTCACGGCTCAGGTTCTCAGTGGTCCTGTTCCTAGCTTTCTTAGGATACACCAGAGACTTTGCAACAATACCCAAACTTGGAGTCCTACCATATACCAATGATATCAGAACCTTTACAGGAAGTAGCCTAAGCAAAGACAGAAGTCCATGGATGATTGTAGACTACAGTCATCAACCACTGAACTCTGTCTGGTGGCCCTTCCAGAACCTTCTGCCTATGATTTCAACATCAAGAATGATGGAATCAGTTGGAATCTGTCATATCTGCTTCCTGGCAGAGACAGAACGGATGAAGGGTCAGCAGCAGAGGTGATAATGGACAAAACTCTTGGGCTGAGAAACACAAGCTAAGCATTAGTGTTGGTCAGGCATGGGACTTACATTTGCAAGCACTTCTCCTTTCTCTAACCCCAGGAAGACAGGGACAAGCTGGTTAAGATGCTGGAGTCATAATGAAACTTCTCCACAGAGAAAAGCTTCAATGTCAGAAAGAAAAACACTACACTCCTTCTATGGTCTGCCATCCAGGAGAAAGCATCCTCTAGACTCTTGCTTTCTGTCACTGACAAAATACCAGAAACAGTCAAGTTTTAAGGAAAAACAGTCAGAGAAAACCTGTCTCAAGAAGAAGAGGAGGAGGAGGGGGAAGAAGAAGAAACAATCTTGTTGGGCACAGTCTTAGAGGCTTCAGGCCATGGTCAGTTGGCCTAATTGCTACTCCCTCCTTGCCACTGGGGAACATCAAGGAAGAGATAGGGCTAGGCTTCCCTTCAATGGCATGACCCCCAGTGACCCAACTTTTTCCCACCAGGCCTAACAACTTAGGGATCCAACCCCCTGTGTTCCTTCCAATCACACCATGGACTGGGAACCAAGTCTTTAACGCATGGCCTTCAGGGAGAGACATTCAGGATTTAATGTGCAGCAGCTAATGCCTGTCTTCATAAAATGCTAGCTCTTCTCATGAGCATCCAGTGACTTTATCCACGTGTGTATGCACATGCCCTGTGTGTGTGAAGGCAGATATGAGTGTGTATGCATATTTGTGTATGTGCATGTGGCAGCCAGAGTTTAACCTTGGGTGTAATTTTTCAGTTCCATCTGCCACCTGTTTTGTTTTTGTTTTGTTTTTTGGTTAGAAACATACTCTCCAAGTGTTCTAGAACTCACCTGGTTGGCTAAACTGACTGGTCACCAAGCCCCAGAATCCATCCACCTGTCTCCACCATCCTGGTACTGACATTACAACCATGTGCAAGCACACCTGGCTTTTTAACATAGGTCCTGGTGACAGAACTCAGCTTTTCACGAAACCAAGGCAAACACTTTAACAATAGAAGAACAAATCACAAATCACTGCCCAGTTCCTAGCCACAGTCCCCCCAACCCCCACTCCCCAACTCCTCCTTAGGTGCAGTGACTCTGAGCTGGCCCTGAGGAAGAAATTCAATTCTATTGAGCCACCTTCCACTGAAGCCAGGGGGAAAGAACCCAAGAATCCCTTTGCCTTCCAGACCCAACCAAAAGCTTTTAAGGACCTAATTTCTTGAAAGATGGTTGTCTTTGTGGCTTATTTAATCATTAGTCACTTTAAATCAGGAGCTAAGCCTCTCATGAGTGGCTGTTGATACGTTATCAAAATGAAAGCATCAGAAACATTTCTGCCATGGAGACAAATAGCCAAGGTGTCTGGGATAAACGGCCTTCCAAATCTCAAGGGCAAGACACTGCAGACGGACCCCCCCCCCACACACACACATCTCAGATGTCACATGGACAAAGACTGTGCAAGCTCCATGCTTTTTCTGATAAATAGTTAACTTTCTATATCTATGGCTTGTACATCTGGCAGTTCAGCCATCTACAAATCAAAGATTCGGGGGAGGGGGGCAGAGAAAGAAAGAAGCCAGTCTGGAGGCCAGCAAAACAGCTCAGCAAGTAAAAATACTTGCCTAGAAAGCATGCTGGAAACTGACTCTTAAAAGTTGCCCTCTGATCTACACATACACACTTGTGGCATGTTCATACTCACATGTACACATATGTGCACACATACAATAATAATACATTTAGAAAATTATATCTGGGGATGACAAGATGATTTGCCCGATAAAGATGTTTAGTTGGCCAAACTAAGCTGACCCCTGCAACCCAGAAAGAGCCATCTTCTGAACGTTGTTCTCTGACCTCTACATGTATGCTGTGGCACACATGGATTTAAAGAACATGGGAGACGTTTATAGTTTTGGGAGGAAGGCCCTCACACTGTAGCTCTACCTCAACTAGAACTGGGTGTCCCTAGTGCTGGGATTAAAGGCTTGAGTCAGAGTGCATGTATTCTTTATTTTGCTGTTGTTGTTTTTCCTGCAAGACCTGGGAATCCACACTTTTGGTGGGTCTTGGAGTGGGGCTAAGAACTGATCACTCCAGGATGCTGAGCTGCTAGTTGACCTGGTTTTCAGAAGCCGGCTAGTTAGTAGTGATTTGTTCTTTCCAACTCTTCAGAGAGCACTGGAACTTCATCTCTGCATACACAAGACATGTGAAACTGCCCTCAGAGTCTGAGCCCTCTGACTTCCACATGCTTGCCAGCTATGAGTAATCCTCCACTTCAAAGTCCCCTGCAGGTGCACAGAGCCAAGTGGCCAATTCTGTGCAATGGGCAGGGAGCAGAAGAGACATGTGCTTGGTCCTGCAGGTGGAATAACAGTGACCAGTTACTATGACAGCATCTTAAATTGCAACTAAGTCATTAACACATAATCATTGCCTGTAAGTCACAGGAATTATATTTAGATGTCCTAGAAGTCAGCCTTTGTGATGTCAAGCTTCTGAAGCTAAACATTGGGGTTTCTTATCCCTACAACACAGCCTAACCTAACCTAACCTAACCTAACCTAACCTAACTGATGCATCAGGATGTTGCCCATTAGCCCAGCAGTTCTCAACCTGGGGGTTACCACCCCTTTATGGATTGAATAATTCTTGTCTTTCACAGGAGTAGCCTAAGACCACTGGGGGAAAAACAGATATTTATATTATGATTCATAATGGTGTAATGGTGTAAATTTATAGTTATGAAATAACAGCAAAAATAATTTTATGGTTGGGGTCACCACAACACAAGGATCTATAGTAAATGGTTACAGTATCAGGAAGGCTGGAAACCATTGCTTTAGAAGATCTCCCTGGGAGCTGAGAAGTATGTATCAGATATCAATATATCAGATATATTGGGCCTGGGCAGAGGACAGGGATGGAATGGTTAGCAGACCGAACCTCCTTTTATTTGAAGCTTACATATGGCTGGCTAGAGAGATTGTTATCAGATACAAGGGACAATGAAGGTGCATGCTTTGAGGCAAAGACATAGGTTTCTATGACATCATAAATGAACCTAGCATAGCCCAGAGGTGTTGGGGATGACATCTCTAAAATCTGAAATCCCAGAAGAACAGTGAAGGTCTGTCACCTTGGAGAATGCTTCACAAGCACAAAGCTCTGTATCAAACATTTGACATCTACGATTCTCCTTACTGCTACTCTCCTAGGAGGTGGCTCTGGGAGCCACCCCACTTTACCAATAAGGAGCTCTTGGCTCAGCAGAATGAGGTCATAGGTCCCAAGGAAGAACACATCGAGAGAGAGAGAGAGAGAAAGAGAGAGAGAGAGAGAGAGAGAGAGATACAGAGACAGAGACAGAGACACAGAGAGAAGATACAGAGACAGAAAGAAACTTCTCAGCAGCCCCAGTATTCCTAACTCTTTAAAGTCAGCCAGAGAAATGACTCAAGCAGGAAGTTACCCTTGGAGAGTCCCCGGGGGAAGATGAAAATGAAACATGAAACGGGCAGTTCAGATCCACAATTGCCTTGCAGGCAGGGTGTACAGCCTTCTTCAAGGCTCTCTCTAAAAGCTCCCTGGTTCTTTTTCATTTTTACAGCTTCTTCTCCCCACCCCCACACGCAGGGTGACTTCATTTCTCTTCTAGCAGATGGGGAAAGTGTGGGCGGCTGGCCCTACAGTAGCTCAGCCACTGGCCTTCTTCCCCTCCAAACTTAATCCAGAGACAAACAAGGGCACAAGCAGCAGTCTCTTCTCTTGGCTTCCTCTGATACCTCCCTTGCTCCTTGCTACAGAAGCAGCAGGTCCTTGGATCACTATGTTGAAATGTTGCCTGGGTTAAGATCATTGCTTTTCCTTACAGAACCCAGACACATTGACACACGTTTCCCATGGAGATGTGTGTGCACAGGCTCATGTGTATGCATGCACGTCACACATATTCGACACACATAAACCTTAGCCTGCCAGCCACTGGAAACAAAGGTTTATTCAAACACTCATTCCTCAACAGCACATCTGTGACTGTGTCTGGCACTAAATGTGCTTGCAAGTGACCTAATTATCTATGGTTTTCAAAACCAAAAGTATTTATTATTTGCTTCTCAACAGGAAAAGTAAGCCTCGCTCTTGCTCGTCCTTCTTCCGGTGTTCTGTGAGGTTCCTGCTCCTGATAGGCTTGTCACAAAGCGCCTTAAGTTCAGCTGCTCAAACCCCACTGTAAGGGCTGGGAAGATGTCAAAGTCAGCATGCGTGAGGAGTATGAGGAGCCATGTAAGATCAGGGTGTGGTTGAGCTTGTAACCTTGATCATGGTGGAGACAGGCAGATCCCCAAAGCTGACCTCAGAGGAACCCTCTCCAAAGAGAGAGAGGGGGACCACCGCCACCATCACCGCTACCATAGTGGCCTCTCTCATAGCTCTGCATGTTGATCAAGCTGGGCCAGGCAGTGTCTCTGTCTGTCTCTCTCTCTCCCTCCCTCTTTTCTTCCCCCTTCTCTCTGTGTATGTGTATGTATGTTTAGACTTCACCCTATGGCTCTCGTTCTCCTCAGCTAGTCTGATGGGCCAAGAGCCTCCAGAGATCCGCCTGCTCTCCATTTCCAGTGCTGAGGGGACAAATGGCACACCACGTGCCCAGCTTTTCACTGCATCTGAACTCGGGTTCCTCAGAAGCACTTTACCTGCCAAGCCATCTTCCCAGTCCCCTGATATTCTTTATCAAGCATCCATTGAATGTTATTGAAGCTGAGCACCTCCTCAACACTAGTACGATTAAACTTTTTAAAATTAACTAACTTGCAGTGCCGGGGATCAAAGCCAGGGTTTGCCTGCTGCCCGAGTGCTCTCCCACAAAGCTACATCTCCAACCTCAATAATATTTTCTTTGTTTTAATGCACAGTGATGTCTGAGTTCCATCCCAGAGATGAAGATTTAGTTGGGCTGGGCTGGGCCTGAGTACCTGGTTAAAGCTCCAGGTAGCTCTAATGTGTATCAGGAGTGGAACATGACTGGTCCCTGGAGAAGCTGCTATAGGTAGATGCTCCAGGGGCTACAAAGGAGAACCAAGGTATCTGCTGGAAATTCAAAACAGGAAAGTCTGTGTGGCAGCAGAGCCAGGCTGCTGGGGTTATGTCCGCAGAATCAGCCACTCTTGGCAGGACACACCCGCTCTCTGCTCTTGAACACTGACTCCTGTGGCACACCAGTGACTGTAGCTGTAGATACCCAGACACATTTGCTCTTACGGTGGCAGCTGGCTTTGGACAAAGTGACCGTAGGTCTCAGTCTGTTCATGGTATTCCACACATTTTTAATTTTGTTTAAGCATATGGGTATTTGGCCTGCACCTATATCTGAATACCACTTATGTGCCTGGTGCCCACAGAAGAGGGCCTGAAGAGGGGGTTGGATGCCCAGCAACTGGAGATGCATATGGTTGTTAGCTACCCTGTGGTTTTCAGAAATTGAGCCTGGGTCCTCTGGAAAAGCGGTAAGTGCTCTTAACTGGTGAGTCATCTCTCCAGCCCCTAGGGGCCTTCTCATATATTCAATGTGATGGCTAATCTTGATTGACAACTTGATGGAGTTAAAAATCACCATGGAAACAAAACTCTGAGTTCGTTTAAGGCCTGGATTAGGTTAAATGAGGAGGGAAGAGCCACTGTAAATGTGAGCAATGCTATCCCATGGGCTGATGTCCTGGGCTGACGGAAAAGAGGAAAGCAAGCTGAGTGTCAACATTCATTGCCCTCTACTTTCTGGCTGCCTGCACAATGCAATCCCCAAGCTCCCAGTGACGCCCCTGCCAAGGAAGACCAGGCAGCATCTGCCCTCCAGCAACTGTGAGCCAAACAGTCCCTTTCTCTATAAGTCACTTTTGTTGGGTTTATTGTTGTTCTGGTCACATCAAGACAAGCATTACCCCAAGTACTTTAAATCTGAGGGTTACTAGAGGGCTGGCGTTAGTTCCGCCCTCTGCTCAGTATCTGTAGATGACTAGACTTCAGGAGAACCTCCTGATTCTGCTGGATAGTTTCCAGAAAGCCAAGCCAAGGAGCGGGTGGCCCAGGGAAATCAGAAACTGACCCCAGGCATCAAGAGGAATGCCAGTCAATGCAGGGTGGGTTTTTCATGATGGAAACGGTGTTCTTGTGTTTGGGATTATAGAAGTCTGAAGAATGTAGAGGGGTATGGCAGGAAATGGGGATCATTAGATATCTCCTAAAATTTAAATGCAGAGCTTCCTCATTTGGTTTCAAAGTGAGAGAGAAGGGGCTCCCTGGGAGAGCTTCTCCACCCAGCATGGCTTCAGAGTAAAAGCAGCCATTTTCATGATGTCATCTCTTTGACTTGGGACTGTGGTATGGGGACAATGGCAGGATGCAGCCTTCCAATTTAGCTCTTGACATCAGCCTGGTTGGAAAGGACTTGGCTCAGAGCCTCTCTGTGCCCCTGGAGAGGAATCATTGGGCTGAACCCAGATCCTGTGTCTGGAGTGACTAATAATATGTCTGCTGCCTGGACACTCCCTGAATACCAGTCATCAGTCCACGGGCCAGCTAACTCAGTCCTGGGCACACTGCAACACGGTGACTGTCCCCCATAGGCCATGTGCTGAGGTGTGTTCCCCAGAGAGGCATTATCGAAGGCTGTGAGGCCTTTAAGAGGTGGGGTTTAATGAGAGGTCTTCAAGTCATCAGGGTGTCCCCTGGAAGCTCTTTCTTTCCTCTCTTTTGAGTCTCCACCTTACAGTGAGTGGTTTTGCCCCACAACACTCTCATCACTGTTTTGTTACAGGCACAAAAGTGACAGGGTCAATAGGCCATAGGCTGAAGCCTCCAAACTGTGAGCCAGAGTAAACCTTTCTGTGCTATAAGCTGACTGTGTCGGGTATTTGTTACAGCAACAGGAAGGTGACAGACAAAGACACACAAGAGGAAGTTAAGTTACCAGCCAGAACTCACAGAGCTGGAAAGCAGCAGAGCCATTCTGGAGCTGCTCCTGTTGGGGCCACATGCTCTTCATCCATTAGTTGACAAAGAGTTGACCAGAGCCTTCCATCACTGAGACAACTTAGGAGGATGCAGGGCTGGTTTGGGATGGTCCTCCGGGCTATAAGAACTGAAGAGAGAGGTCTATGCCTAGGGGAATGAGGTCAGAAGATGGGGAGAAACCACCCCTATTCCAGTAGATGCAACTTCAAGGAGGTGTGGATGAAGCAGTCTTTGGAATGCCACCTCTGCCTACAGCTGTGTGGTTCCTGGCTGTCTCATTCCTCCCAGCATCTATGCCACAGGGACTGGAGTGGGCCTACAGCTTGGTGATACAGTGCTCGATTTGAATTTACCTGGCCTAGGATCAGGTTCTGGCTTTGAAAACTACTATTTATATAATGATTTCACCAAGTTCCTTAATCACCATTCTATTGCTATGAAGAGAGACCATAACCAAGGCAACTCTTAAGAAAGGAAAGCATTTAATTGGAACTGGCTTTCAGTCTCAGAGATTTAGTCCATTATCATCATGATGGAAAACATCCCAACACATATTCAGAAAAGGTTCAGGAGGAGTATCTGAGAGTTGTACATGTGGATCCACATGCAACAGCAAGAGCCATACACTGGGCCTGGCTTGATATTCTGAAACCTCAAAGCTCCACCCCTAATGACACACTTCCTCAAACAAAGAAACACAAACTTCAACAAGGCCACACCTCTCCATCCTTCTCAAGCAGTACCATTCCCTGATGACTAACCATTCAAATCTATGAGCCTGTTCAAACCACCACAACCTCTGAGCAAAGTCTGCAGTGAGCATACTCTAAAAGTGTTGGATAAATGCTCTCTTGGGGCACAACCCTAGGGGTGTGTCAGATGTGCTCAACTGATGGATCTGCACAACTTTAATAAGATTCACGAGAGGCAGGGGCAATCTACAGCAAGAACAATTCGTACTCAGATAACAATAGGCATATACACCCCTACACACCATGGATCCCTTTTAGGAAAAATCCTATGACATAAATATTCCTCACCATGCTGCCCCCTCCACTTACCCCATGTGGTGGTTTGAATGAGGGTGGCTCCATAGGCTCGTATGTTTGAATACTTAGTGCCCATTGTTGGAAATTCTGGGGAAGAATTTGAGGGTGTAGCCTTGTCAGAGGAGGTGTGTTACAGGGGTGGGCTCTGAGATTTTAAAAGCCCATGTCATTGTTGGTGTCCTGTCTGCCTCTGAGTTGTGTATCAGGATGTGAGCTGTCAGCCTTTTCTGCAATCATGACTTCGCTCTACCATTATGGATGTTAACTCTCTAAAACCATAAGCCCACTTAAAGTTCTTTCAGCTATCAGTTCCCTTGGCTATGATATTTTGTCACGGAAATAGATACCTTGTGTACTGGAGGGCTTTGCCTAGCAACCCTTCCTGATGTGCCCCAGTTTTAGCATATTGTTGAATTCTAACATAAGTATAGTAAAGTATGTAGCTTAGTGAAAACTTCTTTGTACAAACTTCACAACTTAAACCCAGCACCCAACACTTCCCTCATTATTAGAAACCACTTTTCAGCCCTTACTTTCTTCAATTCACATAACTTTATATATATAATTGATGTACACAACCTGTGCTACACTAGATAAATGATACATTTGTGAAGTATAACAGGGCTGTTCCATGACAATGTCTGCAGGTCTTATGTGTTGTCTTTACCTGCAGAGGTGAGAGTCTATTATTATTTATCAGAGGAACCTATTGTGTGGCACTTTCCTCTGAACTGAAACATCCTGGAGGGAAGTTCATTAAGTCTCAGAAAGTTCTAAAGGAAGGCTAGTTAAGATGCCAATAGTGAACAACTCAAAAGTCTCAGAAAATCCCTAAAACTTATTAAATTCACAAGGTCCTTCCCTTTCCTAAGGTAATATAACCAGTAAGAACTACTCAAGAGGAGATTCTCCAACCTGTGGAGCTGCCTACAAGTTTTGGGGTATGCTCCAGGTTTCTAGCTTATGTGAGCAATCTCCCATATTGATGTGGGCTTTGGTGATGCCTCACCCACATTCCTTAAATTAACTCCAATAACTCATGCTTAACCAATCTGGACCTTAGTTGTATCCTTACTTTGGTCTATCATCAGCTCATCTTTAGGTTAAGTAAGTCCAAGTCTCCCCAGGAGTAATAACACACACTAAGTTCAGGGATGTCATTCATCAACCCCTAAAGCAGAGGAAGAAATATCTCTGTGGGTCAGACATGCTGAGTGCAGAAATCCACTGTAGAACAGACTAAGAGGTTCGGGTTGTATTTGAGAAGCAGTGGAGATGGTAGGGATAAGGACACACGTGTGGGAGGGGAGGCAGGAGAATTGTGAGTCTGAGATCAACTTAGCCTAAAAAGAGCCTGTAAAACAAAGTGGAACGAGGAGTGTACAAGGTCGATGGAGAGACAATGGCCTAGAGTGCACTCAGCTCTACTGGACACCACTGAACCTTCAGAATTCTGAAGTGTGCTCCGCCCTCTTTCTCTTTCAATTCCAGCATCTTACCTGTTCCTAGTGAATAACTTCTCCCCATCTTTTAGTCACAACAGCAGTGCCAAGTGAAAGCCTATACAACAATCTATCTAGTCAGAATAGATCTGTGTCTAACACACATCCACACACACAGACTCAC